>NC_091432.1:21542359-22143602 GCF_964237555.1 Oryctolagus cuniculus | reverse complement strand
GGATTAGGGCACCAACCTGGGAGACACTGGTTCGTGCATTCGTGTCTTCTCCCTTTGCGTTCTCTGTGAATAAGTGCCCAGGACTTCTGAGTGCCAGGCACCCTGCTGGGCGCTGGGGACCTGATGAAAACGTCTGGTGAGAGACGCAGACAAACTGCCCAAGCCAGTGAGGCGGGGGTGAGACTGCGACTGGGGAGTGGAGGGGGAGTTCAGGACCTGCGCGTGGTGTCCATGGCTGACGGTCAGGCTGCCCCTACTGGCCATTCTCACGCTCTGAGGCCCCACGTCTGTGAGAGCTGTAATTCTTCGAGCTCCGTTGTTGCTTTGGTCGTTTCATGTCCCACCATCTCCATCCTGGTCCTACCTCCATGACCACCCATTCTTGGACAGGTATCTTTCTTTTTTCCTTTCGCTTTTTTTTTCTTTAAAGATTTTATTTATTTATTTATTTGAGAGGTAGAGTTACATACAGTGGGAGGGAGAGACAGAGAGAAAGGTCTCCCCAAATGGCCATAATGGCTGAAGCTGTGCAAATCCAAAGCCAGCAGCCAGGTGCTTCTTCCCAGCTTCCCACTTGGTGTTGGGGCCCAAGCGCTCAGGCCATCTTCTACTGCTTTCTCAGGCCATAGATGGGAGGTGAATCAGAAGAGGAGCAGCAGACTAGAACCAGCGCCCGTATGGGATGCTGGTGCCCAGGCAGAGGATTAACCTACTGCACCACAGCACCAGCCCCGAACAGGTATCTTTCATTATGCTAACTGGCTTGTTAAGATCTAAAGAGGACCGATGTGGTGCTGTGGCAAAAAAAAAAAAAAAAAAAAAAGATCTAAAGAGCTTAAGGTGGAAGTATTATATCACTGCCAGAAATGGAAGACCGACTTTGAGAATAAAGCACATCCATGGTAAACAGAACCCCGTTATGAAACCCTAGGGAGCTTACGTGCTAGGTGGACCCTGACTCTAAGACCCACTCATCTAAAAGGGAAATTAGGAGCATTCATGAGGTGTCAGAAACACACAGGCACCGAGTTGATTTTTTTTCCCGTGACTTCAAAGGCTTGAAGGAGAATTGGAAAGGGGAGGGACTGTTCTCAGTGATTTAATGTTGCATGGGGTCTGGCATGCACGAACCAACTAACATCATCCCAGGAGCCGCTCTGAGCGCCCACACTCGGAGAAACACTGCTGAGAGCAGGCCCCTCCCTGCACAGGTCACTGTGTCCCCGTGGAGGACAGGTGAAGTCTCTGGAAGACCTCTCTGTGCAGTCCTCTGCATGGTCCTCTGTTTTTTCCTTTAATCACAATCTGCTGTGGACTCCAGTGTGGCTTCCTTTCTCTCCACGGCTACCAGATCAGCACTGTTCGGTCTCCTCCACCTGTGCCTGCACACAGTCAGCCGGTCTCCCCTCCAAGGGGAGCCCCACGGGCAGCGATTCCCCGGTCTCCCCTTTGTGCACTGCTCAGCAAGACCTCAGCCACTGCCGTGACTCACTGGCCTTCTCCTGGATTCTGTAGTTGGTTGGCTTTTGACATTTTCTCTTCCAAGCACATTGTGAGAGGAAAAACGCACAGGCAAGTATTATGCACGGATGAAGTAGGGTCTGAGTCTTCAAATCTTTCCCCTCCCCCCCCACACACATGCACACACACACAGAGTTGCTAGTGCCCCAGAGTCCACCATTAGTGTTTCATTCTTTTGTGTTTAAGAATTATTCCAGTAAAAATAAAAAGAATTTAAAAATTTGCTTATTGTATTTTCTATTCCATTTTTTGAAGTGTCCAAAACAGGCAAATACATAGATACAGAAAGCAGAGTAGCAGCTTCCTAGGGCCAGGAATATGACTGAAAGACACAGGACATTTGGCGTTTGCGGGTTTGGTGGTTATTTTAGTGGTAACAATGTTCTATAGTTGATTGTAGTGATGGTTGCACAATTATGTGAATATACTCAAGACCTCGCATTGTACAAGTTAAATGGTGATGGAAGTGTGATTTGTGAATTATATTGAGATAGAGAGAGAACTCAATCTTGTGATGGAAAACACCATGATCGGTGTTTTGCACCACTATCAGACCTGCCCTCACACCAGCCCACCTTCCCTCCCTTCCACTGACCCCTTACTTTAATGACCATCAGAGCTAACACTTACTGGGTGCTGACCATGTGCTCGGCAGTGTGCTAAGTGTTCTTGTTTGATCCCTTGGTGAGGTTACTTGCCCACAAAGCTCTCCGATGGGGGTCACCCTTCATCCTAGTGCAGAAGGTCAGAAGAATTAGGGTCCTGATTGGCTTCTTATGCTACTTCTAGGACCCTTATAAAACCAGATCTCCCACTGATATCACCACCCCCCCACTCCTCATTCATGTGTCACCCTTCTGTTCACAGCGTCGCCTCCCACCCAACCTTCCTGCAGACCGGACACACCTGCCTCATTCAGGGTCCCTCTTCCAGTTGGCCTGCTCTCTTCTTCACAGATGTCCACACCCACGCTGAGGACATATCAGCGTTCAGGTCTCCGGCCTCCTTAGCACAAACTGATGCTTCATGTACACTGTGCTTCCACCAGCCGGAGGTGAGGCCGGACCTGGGCCTTGCCTGTCCTTGTGCACTGCCCTGTCTCTGAGTCCTCAGGCTCCAGGCCTCACCCACCCACTCCATCTGAAAACTTTGGCTCCGTGGTATTTCCTGCCCACCCCAGACCACCCATCGGTACACTCCATCCTCCAACTCTTCCTATTTGAAGCGAGGCCCCCTCTGAAAACTTGCTCCTGCCCTTACCTGCCATGGTCTTCCATCTTCCATCCTATCGGCCTGCCTTCTTAGCCTGCAGACATCTCTAGTTAAATGTCTTCACAAAGTAAGCCCTCTCCCAACTCTCTTGTCCCCTTGACCACCAAACTGCATCTCAGAGTTGTTCTCATTCTCTCTTTCTAGAGAAGTTTCTGTCCTGATCCATCATCCATGGTCACATGGAATCAAGTGGTTTCTGAGAGGAATGTCTTTGGCAGAACCAGAGCTCAACATCCTTAAGAATTGTGAAGACAGCCGACGCCGTGGCTCACTAGGCTAATCCTCCGCCTGCGGCGCTGGCACCCCAGGTTCTAGTCTTGGTCAGGGCGCCGGATCCTGCCCCAGTTGCTCCTCTTCCAGTCCAGCTCTCTGCTGTGGCCTGGGAGTACAGTGGAGGATGGCCCAGGTGCTTGGGCCCTGCACCCGCATGGGAGACCAGGAGAAGGTGAACCAACGGAAAAAGGAAGACCTTTCTCTCTGTCTCTCTCTGTCTCTCACTGTTTAACTCTGCCTGTCAAAAATAAATAAATAAATAAATAAGAGAATTGTGAAGACAATGACGTGGTCTGGTTCTTCTGAGAGTTTGAAGTAATATAACAATAAGCACAGAGCTGTACATTCGTGGCTCAAAACACACTCAGAAAATCAGAGTGGGACTTCCTATAATTATCCTAAAAGGACATCTTACAATCACCCTAAAACAAGGCCTTATCTTGTAGAGCAAGTGAGCGAATGTAGCCAAAATCAGATACCTTATCCTGTAGGTTGCTGATTTACAACATAGACTAAATACATGGCCTCATCCGGTTTCTAATGTGAAAGTTAGGGCAGTGATTAGGAAAGACCATCACCCCAAAAATTAGCACAGTGTTATTCAGGGGAACTCATCCAAAGACATTGGTCCCTCATCCCATCAACTTCTCTCACGAGTAGAACCAGCCCCTCCCACCCTCACTGATTGGGCTGACCCTGCCTTGCCTGAGAGACCTCCCATGGCTATTCTTGACTCCATCACCTCATGTGTCCTCCAGATCTGTGGCCAAAGGCAATCTGCATTTTCCCAAGGAGCCAATTATAAAATTGTGTCCAGGAGATGCTCACATGCCAAAATGTGCAAATTTACATAGCAATGAAAATCTAGAGAATATATAGGAAGAGGGAAGGGGAAATGAGTGGGAGGAAGATGCTTTAACCATGTTGGAGTAGGGAGAGGACTACACAATTTTATGTTATAATTTAATGTATTTTAAAGGCACAGGGAGACAGAACTTGATGAGAAGTCTTCCATCTGCTAGTTTACTCCTCAGACACTCATAATAGCCAGGGCTTGGCCAGGCCAAATCCAGATGCCTAGAACTCAATCCATTTCTCCTTTATGAGTGGCTGGGACCCAAGTTTTTGAGCCAACATCTGCTACCTTCTTGGTGGATATTCACAGGAAGCTGGATCAGAAGCAGAGCCAGGACTCAAATCAATCATCCCAAGCAATGACTTACTTACTGTGCCAAATGCCATGCCCACAGCTTGAAGTCTGGCTGAATTTATCATTGTGGGTGTGTTTACCAGAGATTCTGGAGCCGGCTCTCAAGCATTTAATAAAAGTTGTATTGTTAATTCAGTTGGTAAACTGGAGCCTGCACTCAGTAATAGTCAAATGCAATTGAGATTCAAAATATTCCTGGTACAATGTAAGGGAAACCCAAGGACTTAAGGAGCTAGGTACATTGAAGTGGTTTGATCATATGTCATTGGCTTATTGTCATTGTTTTAACCATATCCCTTGAGAGACAGCAGAGGACTCTACCCTCACCAAGACATAGAAAAAATCCTCTGAGGATGAGAACAATGGGAACATCAACCCCCTTCAAACACACTATTATAGTTGCACCATGGACTACATGCAGGGGGAGATGGTGGAAGATATTGGAATTCATTCCTTGGTTTTATCAGCAATAGTGAGAACCCAACATGCACTGTGGGATATCACTTAATGACCACAAGTAAATGAGTTATTGAAATCAACAGGACCAGAATGACAGTCAGAATAGACTGACCCACAGGGATCTTTGGTGGTGAATACCAAGGACTAAACCATACAGGGTGTTGCATTCAGGCCCTGCATGATCTGTTGAAATCAAAATGTCCTAGAGATCTAGAGATCTAACACATTGTCTGGGGACATCAGAGGGTCATAAGCTTTCACTAATCTCAGACCTAAGTCAGGTGAGTAGAAAAACTGTGTCCTCTGTGGCATATGACATTGCAAGTTTATATTATAAATCTTCCTCCCAACTTTTCCCCAAGGGAGTTGTGGTCATTAAATGGAGTGACTGTGTACTGAGAAAAGAGAAATACCAGACTTTGCAGGGCTTATTGCTGGTTCTGAGCTAATGTGAATCCCTGGTCATGGGTTCAGTAGGAATTGATGGGAATCAAGAAATCTGTGCCCACACCACTGCATAGCAGGCCAAAGACATTTATATCTATCCTGAGGTTATTTTTCCCAGGCCTTGAATATACATTCTCAGCAATAGGCAGAATCCCCATATTGGATTCCCATGGATGAAGCACCAGAAATATAGGAAAAACCCAAAGAAAACTCCTGGTGAAGCTCTTCCTCACAGTAATAAGTCAAAGTCAATGCCACAGTTCTAGGAGAATCACAGGGGTTAGTGCCACAGTGGGAAACTGGAAAAGCAGGAAGGTTAGTGACTCTGGTGTGCAGGAAACAGTTCCTACATGCTCCTAAGAATTGTTACACTGCCATCACTCAATCATGAGAATTGTAATTATGAGAGTTTGAACACTACCTCTGCTCAGCCACATCACTTTGGTAGTTTAAAACTGGACATGCTGGTAACAGTCATACCATGGAATTGGCAAACAGTGTAAATTAGGACTTTCTCTCCCTTTTCGGACAGGCACTTTGCCAGCAAACCATGTGTGATGCCCTTCACATTCTCGTGAACTTACCTGTATGACTCAGGCAGGTGTATCCTGGATCTGAAGAACGACGGCTGACAATGCAAGGGCAGTCAGACTGTGGTCTCAACCTTGGCTGCTGTTCCAGACCCAGACTCTGACGTTTCCTGTGGATAACTGGATAGGAGGGTATATGGATGGATGTAGAAGGGTTGCTTATATCAAGGGATAGGAGGATGCTGCTAATGCACCTGTTATTTTATCAGAATTTAAGTAAGGGAATGAAGACACACATTCCTTTGCAGAGATTCGAATCAAGCAAAAACTTCCCAGACTCCTTTGCAGCTAGAGGTCAGGCTTCCACTTGGGTTCTGCCTGTGAGAAACATTAGATAAAATTTGAATTCGGAAGCTTGGTTTTATATTCACAAGTTGCAGTCACGGCCTCCAGCTCTCTGTATCACAGCTAAGCCTTTGACAAGTACAGCAGTGACTTCCAGCCTCGACTGCTGGCAATGGTGACTTCTCTGGCAGGCTGGGGATGAGTTGCTCCAGATCCATTCCTGGAGCCTCAGTGTAGAGTTCAGCCTTCCAGCCCTTCTAATGGTCTTATGAAAACATGGATCTCTGTATTAAATCTCTTGCTGTGTAGAGTAGCTTTGATGGATCTGGCTATCTGCAAGTGGACTCTGGCTAATACACCCTCTTTCCAGGTTTTTCTTCTTCCATCAATGTTCACCTGCTACCCAACCACCTCTTATCTCACTCTAAAGATAGGAATTCACATCTTCTTCTTTACATGGAAAAATAGACAACATTATTTAGGAATTTCTCAACTTCCTGCCAGTCCATCAAAGGCCTCTGGGGCCACTGCCACCATCAGCTGCCCATGCCTTTCCTACAAGGTGGAACACATCAATCTTTGCTGTCAAGCCCATCATGTTCCATCTCCACAGATTCCTTTTCCTCCCATCTCTAGGACCTCTCTCTCTTTTTACTTTGTTCATTGATTATAGAAACACCACTAATCATTTCCCATAAAAAGTGGCACGCAACACCTTTGTCCCTCTTTAGCTAAGGTCAGTGACAAGCTTCCTAAGAGAGCTATCCACACCATTCACCTCCACACCCTATCCTCTCAATCTAGCCTTTGTTGCCCTCATCCCACCAAAACTGACCTTACTGAAGTAAGCAGTGTCCATCTACAGCCAAAGCCACAGCATCCTTTTCATCACTCTGCTTACCTATTCTCTCAGGGGCACCTGCCTGTTCTCTCTGTCCTCCATGACTTCCAGGATAATACAGTCCATGGCTCTTCCTTAGAATAATCTTGTTGGTCTTTCTCTCTCCTTCAGAGGCCCCATATCCCTGTCATACATGGGACATGCACTTCCTCAAGGCTTTGTCCCTGAGCTTTACGATAATTCCACTCTCATGATCCTCATCCAAGGATGAGCTAACCTCATCCAAGTTCCACATTCTACATTCTCTTATTCTGTGTCCCTCTCACAACTAAGTTTTCACTAACAGATTTCTTTTTTTAAAGATGATTTATTTATTTATTTGAAAGGCAAAGTGACAGAGAGGGAGAGAAGCAGCGAGAGATCTTCCATCCAGATCTTCCATCCTCTGGTTCACTCCCCAGATGGCCACAATGACCAGGCTGGGCCAGGCTGAAGCCGGGAGCCAGGAGCTTCTACTGGATTTCCCACATGGGTGCAGGGGTCCAAGCACTTGGGCCATCCTCCGCTGCTTTCCTAGGAACATTAGCAAGGAACTGGATGGGAAGTAGAACAGCCAGGACTGGAACTGGCTTTAACCCACTGTGCCACAGCACTGGTTCCACTAACAGAATTCAATTTGACCACTTATGCTTTGTCATGGTTTCTGTCCAGCCTCTGTCCTCTTTCTCTTCTCTCTGCCTCTGTCTACTCACTAGTCTACCTGACCCCCTTCCCAACCCACTGGGTCCATCCTCCACATAGAAGACAAATCTGATATCACCCCCGTTTATAAATCATGTGGAAGTTCTACACACACACACACACATACATACACACACACCTGACAAGGTTTTCCGGATTAAGTCTTAGGCACAAGACCTTTCTCTAACCTCACCTGCCTTCAATGACTTTGAAGTTCTACCTTAACCCACATGAACCTGACACATTCACTCACTCCATGAACTTCCATCCATAGGGAACCTCATCCCACTTGTTCATCTAGGCCACCCCTTTGTCCTTCTTGCAGACTTGGCTCGTGTCCTCCCAGAAGCTTTCCTTGACCCCTCAAGCAGGGCTGGTCACCCTTTCTCTGCACCACTGCTGTGCTTTTGTATATCCTGAATGTAATTTAATGTTACATTAAACTATTAGCGTATCAAAGAGGTAAATATATTGGAGCACTTGTGAACCTCTATTACATGTTACTGCATGTCAGTATTCCACCGTTTGACCAAGTGTTTCTTTGGAGCCAAAACCACATTTAGCAGTGTGCCTGCTGCATAGTCAGCATTTACATTCTACTTGGATTTCATGGGCTTGTTGTTATGAGCTAAACTCTGTCCCCTAAAAACAGTTCTGTTGGAGTTCTTACTCCAAGGAACTCACTCAGAATGTGACCTTATTTGGAGATAGGGTCTTTACAGAAGGAATCAAGTTCAAGTGGAGTCATTTAGGGTGGGCCCTAATCCAATATGACTGGTGTTCTCATAAAAAGGGGGAAATGTGGGCACCAAACATGCATAGAGGAAAGATAAGGCAAAGCAATATAGAGAAGATAGCTATATACATAAGCCAAGGAGAGAGGCTTTCAACAGATCCTGCCCCTAAGCCTGCAGAAGGAGCCAACCGTCCTGACACTTTGACCTTGGACTTCCAGCCTCCAGAACGGTAAGTCTCTGTTGTTTGTGTTACTTTGTGTGGCAACCCCAGTAGGCGCATAGTGTTTCCTGTACCTGTTAGGTCACTTTTTTTTAATCTCCAACAAGAAGTTAGTAACCCCTAACTACCTTCTTTCTGGTATTTGTAACTTTGCTTTCTAGCATTCTCTCTCTCTTTCCAAATACACACACACACACACACACACACCTCTTTTTCCAAAGAACATTTGCTTTCTTTCTAGACATTTGCATTTTGCCAGCAATTTCTTCATTGTCGGTGAGAATTGGATCCCAAGTAACAGCTCCCCTCATTGCTTTCTTATCTTTCTGAAAATACATAGCAGGACAAGAATGCAACACATTGCTAATGACAGATTTGGGTACTCAGTGGCTGTACATATGAGTCCAATTGGCATCTGTCCTCAAAGCTAGATTTAGCATTTCTTGGACAGGAAAAGAAGCTGTATTAGTTTATCATCATTATAACAAAATACCTGAGACAGCGTATTTCATAAAGAAAACATGTTGGGGCTGGTGCTGGCTTTACCTGTGGCGTCAGCATCCCACATGGAAGCCAACTTGAGTCCCACTGCTCCACTTCCAATTCAGCTCCCTGCTAGTGCACCTCGGAAAACAGAGGAAATACTTGCGCCCTTGCACCCATGAGGGAGACCCAGATGAAGCTCCTGGGTCCTGGCTTTGGATCAGCCCAGTTCCAGCCATTGTGGCCATCTGGGGAGTGGACCAATGGATAGATCTCTCTCTCTCTGTAACTCTGCCTTTCCAAGAAATAAATAAATCCTTAAAAATGTGCATTTCAGCTTATAATTCTGGAGGTGTAAGGCATCGGGGCTTCGTCTGGTAGTGGCTTGCTTTCTGGCAGTCTCAAGGCAGTGCAGAGCATCACATGGCAACACAAAGGGAGCCTGTAAGTCTACGTCTGTGGGTCTGGTCTCTGTCCCTGTTTTTACAAAGCAGCCAAGACTCAATCAGGAGGGCTCTATCTTAATGACCTTATCATTTTCCAAGGTTCCTATCCGTAAACACCACTTTTTCTACCTTCTTAATACCATTCACATACGACTTTGGGGATTAAATTCTTGCATGGGTTCAGGGAGAAGCACAAATCAGACTCCAACCACAGCGGCTGCACAGCACCGTGAGCCCATCCAAGGCCTTAGTAACATCACGTGTTCCTCCTTGCATCCCCGCCAGGGCTCCCCTGGTAACCACTACCCCTCTTCATGACATGAAGTCATGCTGTTCCCCTGCTCAAAACTCAGCAGTGCCTCCCCCTTTCACTTAAAACCAAAGCTCATCTTGCAGAGACCTCTCCTGCATAGCCTTGGAATGCCCTTCCCTCCCCTCCCTTGCCCTCTGCCTGGCTGAGCTCAAGTGTGGCTTCCTCAAAGGAATATTCTCTGATGCTCTTCCTTCATGTGTTAGCCTCTCATTGCAGTTCTCAGCGAAACATGTGGTTATCACAGCAAAAACTTAGACTTTCTGAGTCTATTCATATTTGCGGCTGTGTGCTTAACATCTTTCTTGTGCACTAGTTGGCAAACGCCATGAAGCCTGGATGTTTGTTGTCCCTACAACTGATTCCCTAGTCCCAGATGCAGCGCATGGCATACTCAACAAATATTTCTTTAAATAAATGAATGGACTGAGTTCCACTCCTTGGCCCATTGCAATGAGGTCAATTTATGTGGATGAAGGGAATTCCTACCAAAACAGAGCTCATGTCATATGTATCCAACCAAGTCTTGGTGATGACTTTGCACTCATATTCACCTCCTGTTACAATTTCAACTTCACATCGTTTATTAGATTATTATATTGGTCAGGGTCCAGCAGGAAGCAGATGGCACTCTCGGATGGGGTAATTGGGAAGAGTTTCATAAAAGAACTAGTTCAATAGTGTGGGTGGAGCTAAGGGAAACCAGCAAATGATGGAACTAGAACAATGGGGATCCTGTTACCATCCCCAGGCCTGAAGGGGCTGGGGGAGGAGAGATCAGAATCTGAAGGAAGTTGCTGCAGCAGAACACCAGCAGACAAGAACATGGTCTTTAGGAGAGGGATGAAAAACCGGCTTGGAGGAAGCCAGAAAGCAAACGCCACCTCCCGGTCTCAGGCCAGTGGCTCTTCTTGGCTGAACCCAACAGAAGCTAGAGGGCCTGGGAGCCCATTGATGGATCTGTGTCCAGGGCACAGGGCAGAAGGACACATGGAGACAGAGAGGACCAGGAGGAGAAAGAGAAGATACAGATCCCAAGTCTGAGACCCCACATTCCTACTTAGCTGCTGCTTTTTTTTTTTTTCCTGACAGGCAGAGTGGACAGTGAGAGAGAGAGACAGAAAGAAAGGTTTTCCTTTTTCCATTGGTTCACCCCCCAGTGGCGGCTGCGGCCGGCGCGCTGCACTGATCTGAAGCCAGGAGCCAGGTGCTTCTCCTGGTCTCCCATGTGGGTGCAGGGCCCAAGGACATGGGCCATGCTCCACTGCACTCCCTGGCCACAGCAGAGAGCTGGCCTGGAAGAGGAGCAACCAGGACAGAATCCAGCGCCCCGATCGGGACTAGAACCCCAGGTGCTAGAGCCACAGGCGGAGGATTAGCTTATTGAGCCGCAGCGCCAGCCGGCTGCTTCTGATACCAGGCTTGTTTTTGAAATTTCTTCCCAAATTCAGGTTATGCCCATCAGGTGGGAGATTTTCCTGTCAAACACCATTGTCATGATCCCCTAGCAGAAAGAACGTCAATCTCAGTCCAGGAGACAAGCCCTGATCTTTAACATGGGCCACCTGCTTCCCGTGGCTCGCTGTGTCTATCAGAGCCACTGCTCAAGAGAGTAGAAGAGGTACACTATTTGGTCTTGCCTTTGAGTCCCTGACGCGGGCTGGAAATCCCTGCAGCTTCCCAGGGTTGCCAAGTTACAGGTTCCACGGGAGGTAGGCACTGGCTGTTCCCCAGCTGCCTCCCTGGTTGCACAGGGTGAGTGGCTGCTTCCATCTCGGAGGCCTGGGCCGACACATTCTCACTCTTGCTCTGGGAAGTGAGTCCTCCCTGTCCATCCCCTTGCATCTCTTCCACCTCTGAGATTCTATGACTTTGTCTGCATCTGCGTCTCAGTTCCGGGCTCTGCAGGGTCACACGCAGCTTTCTCTCACCTGGTCTTGTGCCTAGTGCCTTTTGCTTCAAACCAACAACTCTGAGGCGGAGACCACAAGTTCCAGAAGATTCTGACCCATACGATCATGGGCCGAAGGTGCCCTCCCTGCCCAAGCTCTGACATTCTCTCTCAGAATTACCTTTAAGCAGCTGAGAAGCTCTAGACTGTCACAGAGTCACTCACATCCCATCTTCCCCTGTTCTCTCTGATCGACTGTCCCTCCTCCCTCTTCCTCACTGGCAGCGCCATCTCCCTTCTCTCAGTTGCACAGGACTGTGTCCCTCCCCTTCATGCCCTTTCCCACTGGGTCCCCAGAGGAAGAAGGGGTGCAGGGACTTGGGGGATCGTCTTGTCTCCCAGCCCTACGCAGGTTCCCACTGTGCTGTCCAGGAGGAGGTGAGTCTGGGAGATGTTCCCTATTCACCATAGCTGTCCTCACCCAGTGCTCTGAGCAGGAAGCCCCAGTGTTTAAGGGTTATGGGAAGGTGGGGATAGTCCTGCCTTTAGGCTGAACCAGGGAGTCCCAAGAGCTCCTCCCAGCATCCAAGCTTCAGCCTTGGTGTCCTACCCTTACACTGGGATGACTTTTCTTTAATCCCTTCTGAAATATTTTAAACATAAGAAAAAAGCCAAACTCTGAAATCCAAACACAATAAAAAGCAAAGACATCAGGAAAAATAACAAGGGTTTAAAAGCTCTCAAACCAAGCCACAGACAAGAACTTGCTCTGACGTCCTTGGGCGCCTGAGGGGTTAACCCTCTGCTGCCCAGGGAAGCCACCTCCCTCCACTGATCCTGCTTCCCCTGGCTCTCCTCACTCACCTCTGCCCTGCCCACATTGAGAGAGAGGAGTGGTTGTTTGCCTTGGGTTGGGCTAGAGAGAGATGGATTTGGCTCTCTCTTTTTGTCCAAGCTGCACAGACTCACCTCCACTCCACCCCACCATTACCAAACCTTTTGTCTCAGTGCCTCCTTCTGCACCAGTCAGGGCGATTCCCCTGCTGAAACTGAACCACAAGCCAGACTGCTCTGGGGACAGAAGGAAATGGATGCCTTGGGTGCGTTTCTCACCAGCACTTGCCTTCTTGCTTACACGGACTCCCCCCCTGAGTGGAGACACTCGCGGTGCCACTGTAGTCCGCTGTGACTGCTGTGCAGGCACAGAGCTACGGACAAAGGACCCAGCTGATGTCAGCCACACCCCTTACCTCCTGTGAGAGCCCCAAGCCTGCCAGCGAGAGGCTCCTCCAAGGAGAAGGGAGCCGGGAATCCTTCTAGAGCCCCCATTTTCCGAACCGGATGCTAAGGTGACAGCACCCGTTGCCCCGAGCAGCGTTTTCAGCACTCCATTAAAATTATACTCATCTCCATCGTAAAACAAAAGGGAATCTCAGCTGAGGTTCCAGACCCCTCACCCCGCAGCCCTGCGAGACAAGAGAAGTGCAGTCTAGCAGCATGATGGAGATTTTCTGACAAAATCTGACCTCAGGCATTTAAATCCTCCTGCCCCTCCCCATGCTGGAGGCACCCCCAGGGCCAGGAGCCAGCTGCTCCCTGAATGGCAGCCAGTTCCTCCAGCCTGAAGCTCAAGTGAAACCACACACCGCAAGGGGGCAAAGATAAGCTCCTGGGACTGTGGACAGTGGTTGTGGACACTTTGGAAACTGACCCCTCCCCAGCCTGCCTGAGGCTGAACGTGTGCTCCCTTAGGCCGTGCCTCAGGACCGGCTTGCTTGTCCACTCTGCTGGCTGGGGTGTGTCTAACTGACAGAGCAGGAGGATTAAGAAAAAGGAAGTGGAGTAAAAGCTATAGATACCAGGAGTTTATTCAAAAGGTTCCCACAGCTCCATTAAAGTATAAAGTACAACAAACATTCATTTATTCTTGCAAAAGATACTGATGACATTCATTCAGGTCATGTGTCCCGGAGGTGCAGCAGTGCGGCAGTGGCAGCCCTAGCTCTCACCCTAGGGAAATCACATCCTGATGTGAGAGATCACGTGCCTAGGATCTGGGGTCCAGTCCTGCTTACCTTCCCCGATTGCGGCTCAGTTTCTGCATCTGTGAAATGGAAGTGCCAGGTTCTCTTAAATGCTCTGTGGAGCACTGAGAAGAGCAGGGATTTTGTTGCTTCGTTTGAATTAAAATTAAAACGTAACAAGAACATATACACCCAGAAGAATTCAGAGCAGGACTCCAATAATAACTGTACACCTGTGTTCACAGAACACTGATCCTAATAGCCAAAAAGTGGAAACAGCTCAAGTGTCCACAACAGATGAATGGACAAACTGTGCTGCGTACATACATTGAAACACTATTCGGCCAAAAAAAAGGAATGACATTCTGCTACATGCTACAGCATGGATGAATCTTGGAGGCATTATGCCAAATGAAATAAGCCAGACACGAAAAGGCAAATAGTGTATGATCACTCTTAAGTGAGGCTCCCAGGATAGGCCAAGTCACAGAAACAGACAAGTGGAATGGAGGTTCACAGGAGGTGAGGGGAAGGGAAGGGAAGAGTTAATGGGTATGGAGTTTGGTCCGGGTGAAAATGTTCTGGGAATGGTTGGTGGTCACTACTGCACAATCTTTTTTTTTTTTTTTTTTTTTTGACAGGTAGAGTTATAGACAGTGTGAGAGAGAGACAGAGAGAAAGGTCTTCCTTCCGTTGGTTCACTCTCCAAGTGGCTGCTATGGCCAGCGCTGCACCAATCTGAAGCCAGGAGTCAGGTGCTTCTTCCTGGTCTCCCATGTGGGTGCAGGGCCCAAGCACTTGGGCCATCCTCCACTGCTTCCCGGGCCACAGCAGAGAGCTGGCCTGGAAGAGGAGCAACTGGGACTAGAACTGGCACCCATTTGGGATGCCGGCGCCACAGGTGGAGGATTAACCAAGTGAGCCATTGCGCCGGCCCCACTATGCACAATCTTGTGAATGTAGTCAATGCCACTGAATTGTACACTATAATAGGTTTTACACCATGTCTATTTTACCACACATACTGCGTGTGTGTATGTGTGCACGCATGCACCCCTCTTGACCAGGCAAGGCCCAGCATATTGTTCCAGAGTTTCTAGTATGTCCCACTGGGCTTAGAAAGCAGTCGCTCTGCAGGCCCTGTTTAAGGTATGGCTCTGTGCTGGGGTCAGATCTGCGTCCCAGAACACAAGCACAGGATATCAGGATAAAGAGGGAATTAGCCTTGGATGAAGTCATCCTAGAGGTGATCTCATCTGATAGAGCCTCCCACCCCTATTTAAATCTTGTATGACAGATGCTACAAACCTAAAAGCACAGAGAAGCCATGTAAGTGTCACAAGAAAGAAAAAGACCCCAAGGGTGGGAAGAAGGCACAAGATGTACCCACGTGTACATGGGTCCTCTCAAGAGAGCAGAAGAGCACAGCTCTGCTCAGGGGTCCCGGATTGTCCCGTTCTGCAAAAAAATAAAAATAAAATAACAATAACATAATAGATAAAAATCTAGGGTGAGTGTATAGTGCATAGTGAAGGTGCTGCTTGGGACACCCATATCCCCTATCAGAGTGCCTGGGTTTGAGTCCTGGCTCCACTGCCCATTCCAGCCTCCTGCTAATGTGCACCCCGGAAGCAGCAGGTAATGGCTAAAGTAGTTGAGTCCTTGGCACCCATGTGGGAAACCTGGATTGAGTTCCAGGCTCCTGGTTTTGGCCTAACCCAGCTCTAGCTGTGTGGGCATTTGAGGAGTAAACCAGCAGATGAAATCTCTCTCTCTCTCTCTCTCTCTGTCTGAGTCTCCCTCTTTTTCTCAATCTTTCAAATGGTAAAAAGGCCAAAAATCTATATTGTTAAGCAAAAACCTACTTATATGTCTGCAACTCATTGAAACATTTTTTTTAGTCCACTGCAATCCAAACAAAATAAAGAGATCCATTCCATGGACTACCCATCTGCAAACTCTGTTCTTCCAATGCTAAGTGGATGCGCATTCAGGCTATATGCTGGGATGCTGTAGTTTACAGGAGAGCTCATTACTTGTTAGCTTTTTGATAAATTCTATCTTGTCTTCAATAAAAATCTACCTGCTTATAATTTTCTCTCATCCTGTTCCTATAACCTCCCACATCCCTCTGTCGACTCAGACAAGAGGAGAGTTACAATCCCCGTGTGGTCAGTGCCATCTTCTTCCCTCGAGTCTGAGTTGTCCGGGGACAGCAGCCAAGGCTATCACCTCAAAGGAAGGATAATAACAGGCAAAGTTCATTGAGCACGTGTGTGCCAGACACCACCCTGATCACTGCCCAAGTATTAATTCATTTGCCCCTCATGAGGGCCCTGCGAGACAGGCCTATGACAGCCCCACTTTACAGACAAGACAACTAAGGACAAGAGAGGCTAAGTAAGTTGCTCAAGGCCGCCTAGGAAGCAGCAGAGCCAGTGGGAACACAGATGGTCTGTGTCCACGGGTGATGCTCCTGACTCTGCAGCACACTCATTCACACTCATATCACACTCATTCACACTCATTCAACAACTGCTTATTGATGTGAAGCAGAACAACACCAGTCCTTCTTCTGAGACCACAAAATGAGTGGGTTTCCACAACACTAACCTTAGAGATCCAATGCACCATACACAAGAATGTGAAACATGAGAAAGGGGAAAGGGTGGCCTTTAGCCATAGTCATGGAGAATCAAGTCAGACAACAAGCAGTGATGCTGAGAACTTTGTTCTTTCTTTGGAGGTCCATTAAAGAAAAGAAAAAAAAAAAAAGCAGGGATGGCTCGTCCACCTGACGAAGCAAAGGCAAGCACTGCAGAAAAATGGAACTTGGAACTGATGAGACACTTGCCTCCTTCCAATTTCTGGTCCTCAGGGAGGACCGAACAGGGTCTTCTCCATGCGTATAAACCTTTGGTGGTCTCATGCCATCATGGATCCCAGATTAAGGTCACTGGAAGCAAAGAGCCCAGAGATTCACCAGCCAAACCCTGCATCCTAAAATACAAATACACAGATTGGACGTGGATATGATACCAAGAATCAGAGCATCCTACAGAGGGAAGGAGCTCTAGAAGTAATCCTATTTTACCCAATCCCCCCCCACACACACACACAACACACACACAGCAAGGATGCCTTCCACGACACCCCAGATAGGTAGGTATTCACCTGTCACACACTCCTACCAGCTGTAGCTCCTGGATCAGCCCCACAGCTTCGAAGACAGGTGAGGTGAATCACAGAGAGATGGGGCAGAATCTTGAGGAAGTCCAAAGACTGGGACCTGGGGAACATTACAGAGGGTGAAAGCACTTGATTTGTTAGTTACTCAGCACAGCCTTTCTATGCCTGTCTAGGTGAACACAAGACAGGTGTGTACAAAACACCAGGTCTGTGGAGTTCGTAAAATCCTAATCCTATTTTTGCTGACCTCACTTTTTGTGACATGGTGGCAAACTGGATTGTTTCGCAGTGTATTTGTTAGTCCCACTGATGTTGGACTTGACCTATGACTTATGTTGGCCAAAAGAATGTGGTGGAGCTAATTATGACCAGTTCTGAGCCAAGGCCTTATGAGGTCTGTGTGTTTCTGCTGCCTCCCATGTGCTCCTGCCCTGCACTGTGAGATGATTGTGCCCTTGGAGGATGAGAGAGAACCGACCCTTCCTGACCCAGCTCACACACTGGGACTAAGCTTACCCAATCTGCAGCCGGAAGCAGAAATACCCCCAACATTCTCACAAACCTGTGAGTGAAAAGTAATTAATTCTTGCTTATTATTCTAAACCATTGAGTGTGGTTTTTAGTGACGTTATTATGGCAAGAGCTGGATAATGCAGACTATTGTCAGTGAAAGGGACCCCTGCTGGTTTTGCTCCCCAACTTCCATTTTCTTTCCCTTTTATCATCATCCCTGGATTCCCTTTGGGAACTATCTCCTCTCCATCTCAATCCTGCAATTTGGGTTGGGGTCCACCCTGATCAGGGACTCAAGCCTGTATCGGTAAGCACCACCGTCCCCTGATCAGCACATCTGGTTCCAGGGAGACCTACGCTCAGGACCAGTTTTGCTGGATATTGTCAGAGAGGCACAGACACGCCTTCCTATTGGACTTGAGTCCGGAATGGCGTAAGCTGGGAAGTTCTGCAGAAAGTGACTGAGAATGGAGATGGCCAAGAAGAAAGCAGAGCCTAGCTGCGCGGGGAGAGGGAAACCAAGTGTCTGCTTTAAGTCCCACACACAAAGCTGTACCTGAAGGTCAATCTGCCCTAGGGACTTCTCAGTTGTGTGAACTCAAAAAAAGAAGAAAAGAAATTCACTTTAATATAAGCCAATTAGGTTGCATTTTTTAGTCTCTTGTAACATTCTGACTTTCTCAGAATGGTTGCCTTCCAACTAACCCATCCGTTAAGAAGTCTTCCTAGGACAGCTCTTTTTGCCCAAGGGTCCAGGGGATAGAGAGTGGGGGGAAGGTACACACCGAGCCCTCACATCATGGCAGAAAAGCCAAACTACAAAGCGTTTAATAGTTCGGGACCCAGCAACACAGATGTGTTCTGGCTTAGAAGCATTTGAGAAGGTGATTGCCACTGAGGCATCTTGTCCAAAAGGTGCCCCTCCTCTGACACCTAAAGCAGGACAGAAAGTGAGAGACGAGGGTGGGATGAGGCCCTTCTTGGCCAGAGTCAGCAGAGCGGAGACGGAAGGCTTCTGAGATCCAGCCTGCCGTCAGAACCACCTGGAGACATCCCGGTAAACGACTGCATGGAGATGGGCTGGGTGACACCTGCGCAGTCACTCCAGCAGCTCCCATTCCTCACACACAACTGCCGGAACCACCCCTGGGCGGTCTCTAAGGCTTCAAGGGTTAGTATATTATGGGAAGCTAGGGATGTTTTGCTTTCTTTCAAAGCCGCTCTCCACCGTCAATATTCCAGCTTGCACTGAGGGCTAGAGTCTTTTTGGGTCACTTGAGTCCATCTTCTGTAGGAAGATGCACACCCAGCCACCTCTCTCCCAGCAACAACCACTGAAACACAGCCAGGGGCAAGCCCTTAAAAAGGGAAAAATCTCATGGTGGGAGGGGATGGATTAAGAATGTTTCCCGACACCATGTGGATTTAGCGGGGGAAAGACTGGCTTGTCCTGGATGCACCAGGCAGTCCCACGCCTCCGTGACTGTCGACAGCAAGGCTTCCTCCCTGCCTGGTCTGCCCACCTGCTCCAGGTCTAATCCGCTCTTGCAATCAGCCTAAGCATCACCTCCCCTTGGGAGCTGTGGGGAGGCCACACATCCTGTGGCTCCTCCACCATTTCTATTTTCTCTGACATGAGACCAGCCAGCCCCATATAGGGACTGCACCTTCACCCTTGATTACCCAGATTAAGAGAACAGGAAACAGAACCACAGATTGCTGGCGGACATCAATGTAAGAAAGATAAAAAAATCTTGACCGTTTTTCAGCCACGGAGCTGTTGGACTCAATTGTTAGCGCAGCATCAAGTACTCCAGGCTGGCTGATACATTCTTTGGGGCAGCTGCCCGCAGCTTCTTCATGTTCTCGTTACCCCCATGTCATCTAGGTACACCAGTTAGTTCACTGTGACAGACTCACTATGTCTTCTCGGCAGACCCCAGGCACCCCAACTTCAGCACCCATGTCATTTGAACTATGTTCCCATAGTGCCTTGCACAGGCTCAGAACACAGTAGGCCTTCAAGCACAGGCATGAATAAACGCACAAAGAATCCTCAAGTTCTGCACTGTCCTTCCATCCCCCAAAGAGTGAAGTCCTCTCCCAGAGCTCTTTGCGGGAGATCCCTGTCTTCAAGGCGCCATAGGATGATACAATTAACTCAAAACTCAAGTACATGCTAAACCTATGTACCGGCTATACTTAGTAACCGGAAACCAGAGAAGCACCTGGGACATGGACGATGGATGGAGGGGTTTCTGACGGATGCCTTGACGTTTCTACCAGAAGGGAAACCTGCGTGAAGACACCCACTGGGTGTTCCACGGAGGGCCCTAGGGACACTGAGCCACCTGCTCAGACTTCTCTTTGGCGGTTGACAGAGGCTTGCCCGGCAGCCTGCCTGCCTCTGGCGGTCAAGCTCATAGCTCATCCACGTTTCAGGAAGCTGGGTCCTGTTACCTCCCAGCTGGTGAGACTTCAGCCCAACGGACCACACCGCCATGTTTAAGATGCAGGGCTGCATCTTCAGGCTAGGGGAGGGAAGCCATCCCCGGGGAAGGCGCGCGATCTGATTTCTGACCACAGCTGCTCTTGCTCTTCATACTACTTTCTCCCCCACCTCTGTGCGTCTGACACACCTGCTGCCTTATCTCGCACCCTTCGTCATTAGCACCGCATCCCAGCCGAGAGAACCCCCCAGGTCAGGCCCTGCTGCCCAGTTACCAGGGGCAGCGAGCGCGCCTTCAGGGTGCTGTGCAGAGCCAAACCACAGTAGTCACCCCAGGCAAGGACACGCGCCGGGTGCCCAACCCGGGGACAGTGGAAACCAGCTGGTGTGTTGGCTCCATCCCCTCCTGCGGAGTCCCTGTTTGTTTTTCCACCGCTCTGTTCCAGGGTGGCGTGCCTGGAAGAAGCCGTATGGCCAGTCCGCGTGTCGCCCCTCTGCTGCCTGCACCCACGGGGACTCGGAAGGAATGGCAGTGCCAGAGGCCCAGAGGAAGACACGGGTGTTTTCAGTGCCTCTGGGAGGAAAGAGGTTCAAGCCCGAGTCCCGGCCAGTGGACAGGACACAAGGGTTGGGCAGGAGCACGCAAGGCAGCCAGGAGGCGAGCCCAGGGAAGCGGGGCGCCTGCGGCCCAGCGGGCCTGAGCTTGGACAGGGCTCAAGGGGAAAAGCCGGGCGCCAAGGCCGCGTCCCCACCCCCAGAGCACGCTGCGGAATTCTGCCGGCACGAAGCAGAGTCACGAGCGGAGCCCGCGCAGCCCAGCGGCCAGGACATCAGCGTCGGGAGAGCACGCGCGCGGGGGCGGGAACGGCAGGGGCAGGGGCCTCGCGGGGAAAGGGCGCCCCCCTCCCTCCCCGGGCCCTCAGCGCCCAGCCGCATCCCGGCTTCCCTCCCCAGATCTAGGTGGGGGCGGGCAGAACCTCCAGAGTCTCCAGCAGAGCCTTTCGAGGGACTGGGGGAAGGGACTTCCCAGCCCGGGGTTCGTCACGCAGCCCCCAGCTCCCACCCTCCTTTCCCCTCCCCCACCTCCCCCGCTCTGGCTCCGCGGCCCGCCCCCGCGCGGGAGCTCTCGGGGCGGGGGCGCCGAGCAGGGCTGGGAGGCGCGGGGAGGGAGCAGTTGCGCGGGCGGGGGGGCGGGGCGGGCGCTGCTACGTCAGTAGCCGCGAGAGGGGATCCTGGTCTCAGGCCCCACCCCCTCACGTGCCCGCGGCGCAGGGCCGCGTGCCACCCGCGTGACCACTCGGCCCCCGCCGCCGCCGAGCGGCTTCCACGCGGGGGAGGGAGGCCGAGGAGGCGGCGGCGGCGGCGGCGGCTGCTGCTGCTGCTGCTGCTGCTGCTGCTGCTGCTGCGGGCAGGTGTGCCATCTGCAGCCGCGCCTTCGCCCCGGGCTTGGGGACCCCCGCCTCACTCTGCTTAGCAAAGGGAGGGGCGCGCGAGGTTGTGCTGAGCTCAGTGGTGGCCTGGATTTGGGGGGACGGGGCGGGGTGTGAAACGGGGAAAGGAGCTACTCCTTCCCGTAGCCCCTCCGCCGGCGAGGAGGGGGAGGGGGCAGGGCCAGAGGACTCTTGCTCAAGGGAGCGGCACTTTCAGCCTAACCTTGGGAGGCAGGAGAGATTTAAATGCGGTAGGGGGAGGGTCCCCGCTGCACTCCGGCCTCCAATGCCCTCCGATGACCTGACATCCTGGCCCGGGTGGATCCTGTCACGTGCCCTGTCTCACTGGCACTTGTCCCCAGCGCAGAGCGAGAACCCGGCATCTTTCTCCTTTGCTGGGTCGGTGACTTCGCCCACTCTTCCCCAGCTCATCTCAGAAATGGCAGACACGTTTGGAAAGAATCAATGAGAAAGGGAGGCCAAGGACAGGCCAAGCACCACATTGAGTGTCCACGGCAACGCACTAGAAGGAAACCCATTATCGGTGCCTTTGCGACGTGTCCTTAAGTGACCCATTTTCCTGCAAGGTGTCGGGTGCTGAGGTAGTCCACGGAGTTCCACACTGCCGTGTCCCTGACTTGATACCTGTGTCTCCGCCGGTCGCAGTTACCCGTGGCTGGGGAGATGGGGGCGATGCAGAGGGGGTTGCCTGGGACAAGGACAGGAGAGCAGAAGCTGCTGACGTCAGTAAAATGTCTCCATGGAAAGCCCTATGTGGTGGGGCCCAGAGCCTGGGCTCCCAAATCCGAAGCCCTGGAGTAGGGGCAGGGTTATGAGGGGCACTGCTAGGACACTGTGCCGATCCAGGCCCTTGTCCTGTCTCCTTATGGGAATTCGTGGGGTTGCTGTGTTTCCTTTCATGTAAATTGTTCCCCCGGACAGTTTCTTAGCAAAACTAAGTGTGGCCAGATCTTGTGCATTTATTTCTGGGATCACCAGGAAATGAGAGATGGGAAAGAGGGCTGGGGGCAGGGAGCTGAGCATCCCCTTTGGCTGGATGTCTGTATATTTGGACAACTGCCTTTCTGCCCTTGGCTCTCCAGGAGGCCACTTGGCTCGGGACACTGGCTTCTATTAGCAAGGGGGTGGTCAGTGTAATTGAACGGCTATTCAGTGCCAGACACTATGGAGAAAACAGAGGGAGTGCCAGGTAAGGTCTGTGACCCACCGGAATTTGTAACTCATCGGGAAAGTCATATATTCTTGAAATACATACTTAAGGAAATGCTAGTAAGCATATGATGTAAATAGCCAACATGAGGGGCCGGCACAGTAGGTTAATCTCATAAGCACCAGCATCCTCTGTGGGCACCGGTTCAAGACCTGGCTACTCCTCTTCCGATCCAGCTCTCTTCTGTGGCCTGAGAGAGCAGTGGAAGATGGCCCAAGTGCTGGGGCCCCTGTACCCGCATGGGAGATCCAGAAGCAGCTCCTGGGTCCTGGCTTTGGTTCACCCCTGCAGTTGCAGCCATTTGGGGCGGGAACCAGCAGATGGAAGACCTCTCTCTCTGTCTCTCCCTCTCACTGTCTGTAACACTACCTCTCAAATAAATAAAATGTTTTTTAAAAAATAGCCAACATGAGCGAAGTCGACAAGGGCCTTGATAGAAAGCAGAGAGCCGTAGAGGCCCCGGAGCCCGAGGGAATTGCAGAGGATTTGGATGAATGGAGAGGAATTTGGGGGGACTGAGAACTGCGTGGAGAGGAGCTGGTCAGGGGGAGCCCTGACTGGGCCCGGACACAGGACGCAGGGCGAGAGTCCGCGTGATGAAGGGATCTACCAGGGCCTGAAGTAGAGGCTTCAGGGTTCTCCTGTAGTCCCTCCTTCCCCGTGCACTCTTGGAACTTACCTCGGATCACAAAAACTCCCCTCTGAGACCTGTACCGGCTCTCCCTCGGCCATCTCCACGGGGGCCCATTGTGATGGATCCCAGGTGTCTGCAGGGTCTCCGCTGGGATCTGAATAGGCTCTCTGCTTCTTTCCCTTGACTTGCCTGCTTTCCCTTTTCTCTGGAATGTCCTCTCCTCCCTCACCATTTCTGCCCACTCATCCTTGAAAACATAGCTCAAGTGCCAGCTCCTCCCCCAGCCAGATGTAATTTTCATCTGAGTTCCCACAACATCGTGTACTCTATCTTGGCACCTCACCATCTACGCTGTATTATGGATACGCAGATACATCATCCCCGTAAGGAGGTTCCACTAAAGCAGACGCTTCTCCCCGCCTCCATCACCCTCAGCCTGGTCCACAGCCCCATCGTCTCTTGTCCGGATGGCTGTGATGGCCTCCGGAGCAGTCCCATTGCTTCAGTCAGTTCACACAGCGGCAGGAGTGAAGCTTTGAAAGCATACCCATCACTTCACTCTCCTGCTCAAACCCTTACAGTGGGGGCAGACGTGTGTCTCAGCGAGTTAAGCCACAGCTCAGGATGGCCACATCCCATATCAGAGTGCCAGTTGGAGTCCTGGCTTCAGTGCTTCAGTGAAGTTTCCTGCTAATGCACTTGCCGGGCAGCAGATGATGGCTCAAGTACTTGGGCCCCTGCTACCCACGTGGGAGACCTGGATGGGGCTCCTGGCCCATGACTTTGACCTGGCCCAGCCTCGATTGTTGAAAGCGTTTGGGGAGTGAACCAGTGAGTAGAAAATCTCTCATTCTGTCTCTCCCCCTCTCTCTCTGCCTTTAAAATACAAATAAAGAAATGTCTTTTTTAAAAAAAAAAAAAATCCACCAGCAACTTAACAATGGCTTTGCATCCATTCAGATGTTATTCCAGACTTCGTGTCATGGCCAGGGAGAGCCTCAGTTCTCCAGCCCCATCTACCTCTCAGAAGCCTACATCCCCTACCTTGCTCTCTAAGCTCTGGCCACCCCTGCTTTATCCGTCCATTCACATCTCTGGTCAAATTCTTCTCGGAGCACTGTTCCCTGACTACCTTATCCAGAAAAGGCCCCCTGCCAGTCACTCTGCATTGGCTTAGTTTGTCTTCAGAGCCATGACCGCTATCTGAAGGGTGTTTTGATTATTTGAGAGTAGGAACTTCTGTGTTGTTCACTGAAATAGAAACAGTACTTTCTCACACATAGTAGGTGGTATTTTCTCAATGTAAGTGCTCAATTTGTTAAGTGAATGAATGAATGAATGAATGAATCTTTTTTTAAAGATTAATGTATTTATTTGAAAGGCAGAGTTACAGAGAAACAGAGGCAGAGAGAGAGAGAAAATCTTTCATTCGCTGGTTCACTCCCCAGATGGCTACAATGGCCAGAGCTGCGCAGATCTGAAGCCAGGAGCTGGGAGCTTCTTCCGAGTCTCCCATGCAGGTGCAGGGGCTTGAGGACTTGGGCCATCTTCTACTGCTTTCCCAGGCCGTAGCAGAGAGCTGGAGCAAAAGTGGAGCAGCTGGGACTCGAACCAGTGCCCATAAGGGATGCCGGCACTACAGGTGGTGCTTTACCCGCTACGCCACAGCGCCGGCCCCTAATGAATTATTTTTTGACAGGCAGAGTGGACAGTGAGAGAGAGAGACAGAGAGAAAGGTCTTCCTTTGCCGTTCGTTCACCCTCCAATGGCCAGCGCACTGCTCTGATCCGATGGCAGGAGCCAGGTACTTCTCCTGGTCTCCATGGGGTGCAGGGCCCAAGCACTCGGGCCATCCTCCACTGCACTCCCTGGCCACAGCAGAGAGCTCGCCTGGAAGAGGGGCAACCGGGATAGAATCTGGCGCCCCAACCGGGACTAGAACCCAGTGTGCCGGCACCGCTAGGCGGAAGATTAGCCTAGTGAGCCGCAGCGCCGGCCCTATGAATGAATCTTAACTCTGTTACTAAAACTGTGAGCTTCTAGAGGGTAAGCACTATATTTTAGACATGTAAACATCCCTTCTCAACTCCAAGTTTCTTAACATTTAAGTCCATTCCAGTGCTGGTTGGGTGAGTTGCAGATTCTGGAGAGAAATTCCTAGCTGACTTTTTTCCTCATTAATGTGTCTACTGTAACCACTTCTTCCCCTTAGGGGATATGCCCCAAGACCTCCAGTGGACACCTGAAGCCTAAGATAGCATCAAACCCTATGCATACTGTTCTTTCCTATATATAAATATCTATAATAAAGTTTAATTCATAAATAGGCATAGTAGGTTAACAAGAATAATGAAATAGAATGACTGTAACAATACACTGTAGTGAAAGTTGCATGTATTTGGTCTCTCAAAATCTTATACTGTATTCACCTTTATTCTTGTGACCACGTGAGACGATCCAAGGCTCCATGAGATGAAGTGGGGTGAATGACATGAGCATTGAGATGCAGCCTGAGCGCTGTGGTTCTGTGACAGTCAATCTGGTAACAAAGACAGCCACTAAGTGACTGACGGGGAAGTAGCGTACGAAGTATGGATACATTGCACAAAGGATGATTCACAGCCTCAATGGAAGGAAGAGTGAGATTTCTTCATGGTATTCAGGATGGCATGCAAGTTAAAACTTATGAATTCTTCATTTCTGGAATTTTCCATTTAGTGTTTTCAGACTTCATACACCCTGGATAACTGAAACTGAGAAAAGCAAAACTTCAAATATAGGGCAGCAAAGACTGTCTTGGAAGACCTCAGGAAATGCCCTTTTTTTTCCCTTAAATTGTTTTTTCTCTTGATAGTTTTTCCATACTCTTTTTTTTTAAAGCACATTTAAAAAAATATTTTATTTATTTATTTGAGAGGTACAGCTACAGACAGAAAGAGGGAAAAACAAAGAGAAAGGTCTTGCATTTGCTGGCTCACTCCCCAGATGGCCGCAAGGGTTAGAGCTGAGCCGATCCTAAGCCAGGAGCCAGGAACTTCTTCTGGGTAGGTCTCCCACATGGGTGCAGGGGCCCAATGACTTAACCCATCTCCTACTGCTTTCCCAGGCCATTAGCAGGGAGCTGGTTTGGAAGAGGAGAAGCTGGGACACGAACCAGGATCCATATGGGATGCTGGCACTACAGACAGAGGCTTAATTTATACACCACAGTGCTGGCCTTAGGAAATCATCTTAATTCTGTCACCTCCAAAGTGACCCAGATTTCACCACATTGACCCCTGGAAGATCTAATAGTCACATGCAGGGTTGTGACTTACATTAAATGTATATACATATTTATTTGAGAGACAGGTAGAGACAGAAAAAGGGGCCTCCCATCCATCAGTGAACTCCCCAAAAAGCCAGAGTAGGCCAGGCCAAAGCCAGGAGTTGGGCACCCAAACCTGATCTCCCATTAAGTGGCAGGGACCAAATTATTTCAGATGTCACCACCGTCTCCCAGGGTGTTCTTGAGCAGTTCAGGAGTTGAAGCCAGGTATCAAATCCAGGGAGTCCAAGATGGCACACAGTAATCTTAACCACTCATCCAAATGCCTGTATCTTCAGGTCATGCTATAAAACGAATATCTCGTTGTTGGCCACAGCGCAAATACTTCGAAAGCTCTAGATGTGCCATAGGTGGTCATTTCTAGAATGCATGCTTATCCTCTTCATGGTTTGATAGCTAACATTTATTGTGGGTTACTTCTGTGTCAGGGATGGTGTTACACAGTTTCACCGTCATTGCTTCATAGTCTCCATAATGATTATGGAATGGTGCTATTAGTCTTCTCATGTCATGGGGGAAGAAACGGGCTTAGAGAAATTCACTTGCCCATAGTCACAAACTGATGGTCCACGTCCACCGTTCTCCTTAACCACTCCTCTGTGGTATCTGCAGCAGCATCTGCCCTCTAACGTCATGGCCCTAACTAAAAAGCCTCCCCCTTTGTTTTATGTCAGTAAAATAAATACTACTAGCCGGCGCCGCGGCTCACTAGGCTAATCCTCCACCTTGCGGTGCCGGCACACCGGGTTCTAGTCCCGGTTGGGGCACCGGATTCTATCCCGGTTGCCCCTCTTCCAGGCCAGCTCTCTGCTGTGGCCAGGGAGTGCAGTGGAGAATGGCCCAAGTACTTGGGCCCTGCACCCCATGGGAGACCAGAAGTACCTGGCTCCTGCCATCGGATCAGCACGGTGCGCCGGCCGGCGGCCATTGGAGGGTGAACGAACGGCAAAAGAAGACCTTTCTCTCTGTCTCTCTCTCTCGCTGTCCACTCTGCCTGTCAAAAAAATAAAAAATAAATACTACTTACCCAGCATTCTGATGAGAGAATTTAGGTAGCCAGTAGGCTTCAAAGAGGTGTGTGGTCTTTCGTCCTGCTTAGGGTTAGAGACTCACTGGTCTGGATGTATCCACACACACACCTCACTTGGAAGGGGCTGTACCTGGATGTTCCAGAGGGCCACTTGACAGAACACAGCCACAGACAGCCCAGAGCTTGGCTGGAAGGGAGATGAGGGAATTAATTCCCTCGGTGTGTTCTCCTCCTGTCTTTGGATTTCCCTCCCAGGGCCCCTTCAGTAAGGTAATAAACTGAATCAGAGATCAATGGCATTTGTGAATGCAGTCCCTGGAGGTCAACTCTATGGGCACAGAGCAGAGTGGGGATAGGGGGAGACCTGGAGGGGGCAAATGGATGATGGCCAGCATACTGTCCTCAGCACCAGGGCAGGAGAACAAGA
Source organism: Oryctolagus cuniculus (assembly GCF_964237555.1). Taxonomy (NCBI): domain Eukaryota; kingdom Metazoa; phylum Chordata; class Mammalia; order Lagomorpha; family Leporidae; genus Oryctolagus; species Oryctolagus cuniculus. Next base: position 22,115,621 of record NC_091432.1, on the reverse strand, counting down.
CTTCCCAAGTCTCTGGGTTGCCAAGCACTGGCTCCTGCAATACTTGATAGCGCACGACAACTCTCACCTGTCCGCAGAGGACAAGTTCAGAACAGGCCAAATAGGGCATTGGGCAGTCTTGGGCTACACTGCAAGCCCCCACCCCCATTTCACCTCTTCCTCATTCAAAAGGCTGAAAAATGAGGAAAATCAGACCCCTGCCCTCCAATCCAGGGGCATTTTGTCCGTGATCTAATTATTTTTAAAGATATATCTATTTATTTGAAAGGCAGAGTTACAAAAAGAGAGGGAGAAACAGACATCTTCCATCTGCCAGTTCACTCAGCCTGAAGCCAGGAGCCAGAAGCCAGGAGCTTCACCCTGGCCCCATACATGGGTTTGGGGCCCAAACACTTGGGTCATCTTCTAGAGCTGTCCCAGGTGCATGAGCAGGGAGCTGGATCAGAAGTGGAGCATCTGGAACTTGAACAAGTGTTCACATGAGATGCTGGTGTTGCAGGCAGCAGCTTTACCCACTACACCACAAAGCCGGCCCCCCAGATTCGTGGGTTTTTGTACAGGCTGGGGGACTGACAGTCTGAAAGGCAGAAATTTTGCACACCTCAGTGCTGAAATCCCCAGGGGAAGGAAGCATGACAAAGAGTGTGTGTGTGCGCTTGTGCATACGCATGCAGGGGGATGTGTGTGTAAGGGGAGAGGGTAAAATGCAGCATTCCCAAGGTATGCTTCTGCCGTGCACCCTTGCATAGCTTTTGCTGGTGAATGTAGCTGCCGTTAAGGCTAAAATATGAATGAATGTGGTTGTGTGCAGGTGCATCAATGACTGTAAGTTTCTATGAATGAATGCATTTGTGGTAGAGTGTGTGGAAGCCCTTGCAAGCTGGGGTAGTGGTTTGCAGGTGCCTGGCTGGCTGGAAGCATCGTTGATCAGTATCTTGACCAAAATCTGTGAGTGTGCAGTGGGGAGGGAAATACTTGGTGTTCTCACAGTCACTTCTCTTTGACTGGTGCTGCTATGATGGTAACATGAACCCCTGGCAATGGCCTTGTCCTTCCTGAAGCCCCAGAGAAGACGGGGGAAAGACAAGGCCAAACAAGAGATTGGTTTGACATCAGTCGAAGGCTCTTCTAGCTGCCAGGACTTGTCCAGATAAACTCCTGCCCCGCAGCCTGCTGACCAAGCCCTCCACGCTCCTCCATGGGGCTGAGCAGGCGCAGAAGGGTAATAGCTGGGGCTGTTTGGCCTTGCCTCCTCGGAACCACTAACCTGATCAGATAAGGTTATACCTATTTTGTCCTTCTCAGAAATGTTGAGGTCCAGAAGCTCTTACCTCTTTCTCCCTCCCAACATTTCAGGGAACTGAAAGGAAGACCCTGGTTCTTTAAGAAAATAGTGGCAAGCAAGAGTGGATGTTTTTCAATTGAATGGGTGTATTGAAAAAAATTAAGGCCTACTTTTAATTCATACAATGTAATATGTTTAATTCATATGATGTAATACGTTTAATTCATATGATGTAATACACTTAATTCATATGATGTAATACATTTAATTCATATGATAAAAGGCATTTGGGGCTCTCCTCCTCCACCCGAGGCCCCCCACATCTCATGTCCCGAAAATGGCCTCTGTGGAGGCCCCTGTACACAATGGCCCCAATTAGTCCCTCATTAACAGTCCCAGGGAAGCCAAAGATTGAATGGGGAAGAGAAACCAGATTCTTCTATCATCCAGAGGCGCAAGTGCACTACATTTGGGGAGAGTGAGTCAGGCAGAGAGAGCGGAGAAGCAAGAAATGTGGAAATGAAGACTTCAAAATTATTGTAAACTGCTTCTTCTGAAAACAAAAATCTAACATCCCTTGCCCCGCCCTCCCCCCCCAAAAAAAAACTTTGGAAGCTGCATATCTCACTCACTTTGCTTCCATGAGGGACTCGATATGCTCATATATAATTCATAAATATTTATTAAAAAGTATGGTTTTAAAATCAGCTATAGCTGCATTATTAACTATGTGAAAGGGGCAATTGGTTCTTTTTAAAAAAACAGATTTTTAATAAGTGCATATTTTAATAATACAATATAATTATCAGATTTCATATTAAGTTCCTCCATTTAAATGTCAGCGTATTTTGGTGGGCTGTTGTGCCTTTTCTGCCAAGCAACCACGAACAGAAGAACATCCCAGAGCCCTTTCTTATGAATGTACAGTCTCCGCTAAGTGTGAATGCACCATTGCTTTGTGTTTGTATGAATGGGGGTTGCATGTGCTGGTCAGAGGCCACGTGAGACACATGGGGTGGGAATTATGTCTTTAAAAACATGAATTGGGAAAAATGAAATGGGAGAGTGTGAATGGCATAATTTCCCTACAGAGCACCCTCCTTTTTTTAATCACCCACCACCACAAAAAGGCTCATCTGCTTTTTAAAAATTAATTCCTGGTTTTGCAGATATCAATAGATCAATATCTGTACTTGGGTTCCTCCCTTCACTGGAAGCAGACTGCTAAAAACAGAGCTGCAACACAAAAGATACCGCAGTCAGCTCAAGCAGGGGGTTATTTTTAGATCAGAAAAAAGAAGGGAAAGGGGGGGAAAAGAGGCAGTTCTGGGTTTTGCAATCTAATTTGGTCCCTTTTCTTAAGAAAAAAAAATCCCATCAATGACATTTTCCATACAATCTGATTTCTATTTGGATCCTAGAAAAAGACGAGATCTAGAGCTGAAAATTCTGGAGTTTTATGGCTGATTCCAGCTAGTAGCCTTTCTTCACCAGGCTCCAACTGAATTAATTTGATACTATTTTTGAAAGTCAGTGTTTCTAAGGGAGACCTAATGACGCACTGACGTCAATGCAGGTCAATAGCACACACTGCTGGAACTGGGCGTGCTACACCGAGCCAGAGCTGGAGCCTTTTCAAACAGCCCTAACTCTGCAAATATCCCAGCTTTGCAGGGGGAAAAAAAGCCAGGGTTTTGTAAGCACTGAGACCCCCACCATTTTTCCCGGAACACCTTCGAAATTGATGCATGTTTTCCTGATGCAAAAAAAAAAAAAAAAGAAGAAGAAGAAGAAGAAAATCAAAACAGATATAATCAGACGCACTGCAGTGCAAAAAAAAAATCATACCTGTCAAAGGAACCGTATGTAATCCGCAGGCACACACATTACGTTCAGAATGCAATGCATATCGTTAAGGTTTCTCTATAAATAGACCTGGGAGTGTGTGCACGGGGACTTAGTCCCCAAACGGGGCTTTTGAAATGTGGGTGATGAGTTCTTTGCTCTGATCAGTTACTCAGGAGGTGCCTGAATGTGTGGGGGTGGGAGTGTGGGAGGGGGGCTGCCTCCTCTCTCTCCTCCTTCCCTCTGCCTCTCCCCCTCCTTTCCTCTCTCTCTCTCTCTCTCTCTCCTCCCCATCTCCCTTCTCTTCTCTATTTCTCTTGCTCTCGTCTCCCTCCCTCCTTCAGCATACCCCCACCCTCTTTCTTTTCCGCTCCCTCCCTCTCTCCCCTCCTGCTCTCCCCCTCCCTCTTTCCCCCTCCCTCTCCCTCTCCCTCCAAGTCTGGCACTGAACACGAACTGTTTTGCTTTGCTCCGGGAAGAGTGCAGACACACAACGTGAAATCCCGAGCTTTTTGCGTGGTGCATTGAAAATGCTTCCTTATTTATATTACCCTCCTTCCCTCACCTCTCCCACCCCCTCACCAGTCCTTCCAAATTTCCCTAGAAATCTATGTAAAGCATGCGGAGGGGAAAACATTTGCACAAAAAGTGAAGGAGCTCGCCAAGGTAGGTTATACCATGCACTGTCTGTGTCTGGCTTTTGCAAAGTTTATGATGTCAGTTGGTGAATGTTTGGAGGAGTGGATCTGTGTGACTGGCCATGATTATTGTCTTTTTTCATTGAACAATTACATCTGTACAAATTGCCTAGACTTCTTGGGCAGGCTGTTTGGGGGTCTTGTGTGTGTGGTTTTTGCAGGAAGCATGCAAGTTGGGAGACAATCCTATGGTGTTAAACTAGGGAGAGGATTCTGTCTTGCCTCTCCCTACCCTAAGGTTTTCTGGTGTGGGGGTGGGAGGATGGAGGGGAATTCTGCAGTGGGCAAGTGCTTCCTCCACTTTGCCTGATTTTGGGTTGATTCTTATTCTCTAAATGTCTTCATTCCTGTCATTGTTTTTGCACATGGAAATTTAGTTCCAAAGAGGCTTCAGAAAGTCAGAGCAAAGTCAGGGGGAATATAGGGGAGATCAAGAGAGTCAGGGCATGGAAGTGATGATGGCAGTGGTAACATTTCTTGAATAGATTATCTAATCTTCTCCCTTCCCACTATTTGGAGAAAATGCTAAGTCTTTAGTGCTGTGTGCAAAATAATTTTTGTTTAAAACGGCATTAGTGGGGAAATACAATTAAAAAATAAAAACATTTCCATTGCAAGAGCAAATGCTGCTACAGCTCACAACCACCTGTAGAGGGAAATCTTTATGCATGATTTCTTAGGGCCAGTTGTGTAGAGGAAAACTGCTTGAAAAGGCGCCTAGCAAACTTTGCAGCAGGAAGACCAGAGGAGCTGGACCCTACAGGGCCAATGGTTAAATCACCAGGGGGCATCTGAGGAGGAGGGAAAGCCTGGAATCCAGCCAGGGTTTTTCTCAGAGCCTGGGAGGCTGTGAGGTTGGCCTCCCAGCTTGGGGAGCTGGTGCTGAGCCCAGGGCAGAGAAGCTGAATAGAGGCAGGGACTTGCAGAGTGCACGTGTGTGTGTGTGTGTGTGTGTGTGTGTGTGTGGTGGGAGGGTGCATTCTATGAGGTCAGGGATTGGGTGGTGCCTAGTGCTATGGAAATGGAGAGGTCAGAGGCCGGCTTTTCCGTCAGCCCCACTGCACAGAGCAATGTGGTTATCAACAAGTGTCTCTGCTGAGAAGATTAGTTTTGACAGGGACTTCAGGGGTTTTTCTAATCTGGATAAATCCACCGGGGCTTTATTGTGAGTCATTCTTTGTTGGGAAACAGCTCGGGAAGAGAGGGGGAGGTTCAGAGGAGGGGGCTTTTGAGCATCAGCCGTTTGACCTTGTGGGCCAGAGTTCAAATCCTCCAGAGGGCTGGAAAGCTACCCTTATCCCTTCTGCAGCCCCTGCATCTTGCTTCCCAAGGTTTCTGTTTAATAGGAAAAATTCAGCGTCTGGTGTTGGCCAAACCTTGTCAATGGGAATTCCATGTATCTGAGAGCAGGATTTTTTTTTTTTTTTTTTACATCTAGGGAGGCAGGCAGCCCTCGCAGCTATAGTACTGTGTTTTTTCCCCTGCAAATGATCTTCTAGGAAGCTGAATCACCTCCACTCTGAAGAACAGCCACTCCTGGGAGGTAGAAAACAAATCTCTTTGGAAGAGGGGAGGGGTGTACCCTTCATGGTCTTTAAATAGAGATGTGGGGATACCATGTGAATACTTAAAACATGAACCTGGAAATATGGGAAAGGTAAAAGGCAAGAGTTTCTTGGCGAGGGCTGGCAGTAGAGAAGACCACCTAGGTGGGGACACGACGCTGAATGCGTGAATTAGTGCCATTTCCTTCCTGGAGGGCTGGCTGGGTCACCCAATTAACAGGAAAGGGAATTTCTTTCAGCCAAAGTGGGAGATTTAGGGAGGATGCTTGGAAGAATCAGAATGCCATTGTCATCATTCACCCCTGGACCAAGAACAACTAAAAGGCTACAGAATGGATATGGAAATGGGAGTTGCAATTGGAGGACACAGACTGAAACTAGTTAAGAAGCAAGACTGGCTGGGGACTCCATCCTCACGCACCTGCTGGTGTGCCTGATACCTAAGTCTATTTCACTTAAAGCCGTAGGGCGGGGAGCTGCCAGTGGATGAAGGAAGATGGTCCTTTATAGCCTGGGAGACATTAGGGTCACTTACGTTGCTCTTCTCTGAAGGAAATTATTTCTTTTCCTTATTCAAGTCAACAAGTATTTGTCCCTTCGATAAGAAGGGAGAGGGAAGTGGTTACAAGGAAAATCTGGTAATGTAAATACAGCCATGTGTCCTCCATCTATATCTCGCACTATTCTCAGCTGAGGTCTCCTGAGGTTTAGGTTCCAGAAAGATACCAGACTGAAGCATACCTCTCACCACCTTTTGACAGTGAAGGTGTCCTATGTCCATCAGCCAGTCCCGCCCAGAAGTCCATGTAAAGATGGTCTCCCTCAGGTTCCACCAGGTGCTTAAGCACAGCCACATGCAGGCAGGTATGTGCACTACACACGCACATATGTGTACAAAGACCTTCACTTAGGCGTGTGTGTGTGCCCTGGGATTCTTTTCATACCTGAGCTCACAGGCAACACCCAAGGGAACGGACCTTCTACCTCTTCCGTCAAGTTCGAAGATGCCAGTCGCGAGCAGCCACATCTGGTTTAGGGGTGGATCTGATGTCCCTGAGTGTATGTGGTGAACCTGAATTTGCCTTGGGTTTCCTCATACTCATTCAGGAGTGTCAGCTGCCCCTTCACGCGGCGCTGGAGAAGGTTACTGCATACAGAAGTCTACTCTGCTTGGTTTCCAGGAAAATGAAGTCCAGCTTTGCTCTTCATCACCACGGATGAACCCTGGTGCTCCCCCTCTATTCCTCAAAACAAAGATGAGAGAAGGAGCAGGGCTGGCTACCTAATCTCTGGGGTCCAGTCCAAAAAGAAAATGTAGGGATCCTTGTTCAAAAAATAGGAAGAAAATGCCATTAAACGTACTAAACTAGAAGCTTCTGCCTTTTTCCCTACAGTCTGTCCTTAGACTTGTCATGGTGTTATTTTTTATTTGCTGTAAAATATCGTGCTGAATAAAAATTAAAGTTTTTAATTATTAGCATGAATTTTACCACTCATCTTTAGCTTGCGTGATGCCAACTTGTAATGCAAATGCAGGTGCATTTAACGCGTCTGCAGATTCACCAAAATGGCACAGGTCATGTTTCCCAGGTCATAGGTGTTTCATTCTTACCAGAGCAATGGGAACAAGGAGCAAAATGAACTCAGCTGTGCCAAGCGCGTTCTGCTGGCGTTCTCAGCCTTCCGTTAGCTGTCAAGCAGGGATAGATGAAAGGAAGAGGAAGTGTGGTTGTTCCGTCTTCCCCTTTCCTTCTGTCTCCTCTTCAGCAGTTTGTAAGTAGCTGATCAACACAGGGAAGGAACATGAGTGAGAAAGGGTATGCTAGTATTCCTTGGTCATCACTTAGACACCCACTGTCTTCTCTGTCCATGCGAAGAGTGGTTTCAAACAGAAAACATGACCTCTTGGTACCGTTGGTGTCCCCTTTTACTCAGGCTTATCTAGTTAACATTTTTCTTGCTTTGAGTTTCACTGAGGTGCCACTGGAATTCTGTATACTTGGGGCACTGCCTACACTATATGACAGCAAAGAATGGTGGCTGCACATGTTGTCTTCTCACTTACGTTTTCCATTGTCCCACAAACTTCACTTACAAAACACAAATTCAAAGACAACATTAGTTTTCCAAAATTTTCTTTACTTCAGAGGTTGAGACAGAGAGAAAGATGGAGAAAGATTTCCCTTCTACTGGTGAACTTCCCAAATGCCCTGGCTGCTGAGGCCCAGCCAGGCCAAACTCCATCTTGTTTCTCATATGAGTAACAGGGACCCAACTACTTGAGCCATCACCTGCTGCCTCCCAGGGTGTGCATTAGCAGGAAGGTGGAATCAGGAGCAGATTTGGGAGCAGAGCTGGGACTGGAATGCAGGCACTCTGATGTGGATACAGGCATCCCAAGTAGTGTCTCAACTGCTAGGTCAAACACCTACCCCAAAGATAAAATTATTAAGAATTTCAAAGGCCGGCGCCGCGGCTCACTAGGCTAATCCTCTGCCTTGCGGCGCCGGCACACCGGGTTCTAGTCCCGGTCGGGGCGCCGGATTCTGTCCCGGTTGCCCCTCTTCCAGGCCAGCTCTCTGCTGTGGCCAGGGAAGGCAGTGGAGGATGGCCCAAGCGCTTGGGCCCTGCACCCCATGGGAGACCAGGATAAGTACCTGGCTCCTGCCTTCGGATCAGCGTGGTGCGCCGGCCGCGGCGGCCATTGGGGGGTGAACCAATGGCAAAGGAAGACCTTTCGCTCTCTCTCTCTCACTGTCCACTCTGCCTGTCAAAAAAAAAAAAAAAAAAAGAATTTCAAGATCATGACAGTAAAATCTTAGTCTGTGCACAGAGCCTCCCCAAACACAGAGCCCTATGTGATGACTATACAGATCACATGCAGATGAAGCCAGCCTGGGCAGGCAGAGCTGAGATGTAGCCAGATCCTAGGCTGAGAACCCTGTTGCTCATCTTCAAGTGAATAATCCCATCTGCAGCAAAAATCTCCAGCAGCCTCCATTTTTGACCCACTGGGGCTTGCTTCTCCTCTAACCAAGTCACAATCTGTAAAAAGTTCACTACCCTCTGGTGACAGTTTCATAGCTTTGAAGAGAGAATTCATCCACTAATCTCCTCAAGGTCCATGACAGCCTTGTGTTAAAGCCCTGGCCTTGGAAATGAAGCATCCACTCCAACCTCCAGCCCTCACTTTCAAGCCTGGTCCCTGCCTGATCTGTACTTAGGTCTTGCCATCTAAAATCAATAAAATAGGGGCCGGCACCATGTCTCACTTGGTTAATCCTCCACCTGAGGCACCGGCATCTTATATAGGTGCTGGGTTCTAGTCCTGGTTGCTCCTCTTCCAGTCCAGCTCTCTGCTGTGGCCCAGGAAGGCAGTGGAGGATGGCCCAAGTGCTAGGGCCCTGCACCCGCCTGGGAGACCGGGAGGAAGCACCTGACTCCTGGCTTCGGATTGGTGCAGCGCCAGCCATAGCAGCCATTTGGGGGTGAACCAATGGAAGGAAGACCTTTCTCTCTGTCTCTTTCTCTGTCTATAACTCTGTCAAATAAAAAAATAATAAAAATAAATAAAAAATCTCTTTAAAATCAATAAAGTAATCTTCCCTTGCCATATGAGGAATTGTGATCATGGTGCTTACTATTATTTATCTCACCATGGCTCTGAAGTGTACCCAGAGATCTCCTATCCTAGGATGACAGATTTTCAGAAATCACTTTGACAGGAATTCAACTGGTATTGATGTGGGAAAAGCAGTGTTTGAGGTTCAAAGGACCAAGAGAAAGACAGTGGGACATTCCTAATGGACCCCAAAACTGCCTTCCTACTCCTTACCCCTTAAAGAGCAAACCTACAGGGCGAGGTGGACTACAGTGGGAATGAGATAGCATTAAAAATGAACCCACAAGTATTTGGCCCTATGATTCCCATATCCCAAATTAGAGTAGCTGGGTTCTAGTCCCAACTCCACTCCTGATTCCAGCTTTCTGCTAATGTACTCCTCGGGAAGCAGCAGATAACGGCTCAAGTAGTTGGTTCTCTGCTACCCATGTGGGAGACCTGGATTGAGTTCATGACTTATGGCTTTGGTTTGGCCTAGCCTCAGGTGTTGCAAGAATTTGGAGAGTGAACCCATGAAGAAAAGTTCTATATCTATCTTTCTGTTTATCACCTCTGTGTGACCACCTCTGAAATAAATAAATACATTTTTTAAAGTGTATTCAGCCTAGAAAATACTATTGGCCCTTCATAATTGGTTAAGAGACTTCTAGAGTTGTGTTTTTTAGCCTTAATCTAACTTTCTCTCCTTTCTCTGGTCCTTTGGGTGATGGCAACACCCTTTTGTGAAGTATTGAGCTTCATCTAAGCTACTGAGAATACATTTAAAAAGAGGAAAAGGCATTACTCTTTTTATTCTTTTTTAAAGATTTATTTATTAATTTTAAATGTGGAGTGACAGAGAGAGAGGGAGAAATATTTTTCATCTGCTGGCTCACTCCCCAAATGCCCACAATAGCCAAGGTTGAGCCAGGCTAGGAGACAGGAACTCCATCTAGGTCTCACATGTGGGTGGCAAGAACCCAAGTACTAATATACTTCCTCCCAGGTGCAATAGCAGAAATCTGAACAGGAAGCAAATTTGCACTCCAGGATGAGATGTGGATGTCCCAAGAGCAGCATAACTCCCTGCATCACACACCTGCCCCTTGTTTATTATTTTATATAAACTTTATTAAATTTGAAAGCTGGATCATGACAGTTTAGTGAGTGGTCTGGAAGACCAATCAATGAGTAATTATATATTGTTTATGAATGAGCCCAGCACAGTGCTTGACCCATGGTGGGTGTTGAATAAATGTTAGCTGACTCTGAGTATGTCTCACAATTGTGGCAATATGTGAAGATGGAAGAGCCATGGATTTGGCAACAAGCTACATTTATTAAAGCAACCAAGTAGATCTTGACCAAATTACTTAGTTTCTTTGAGGCCTGCTTCTCTCACTTGAACAATGGGAGTATTCACGTAATAATTCATCTCCACAGGGTTATTTTGAGAATGAAACGAGATGGCTCATTCCAAAGTACTCCAGAGTGTTCTATATATGTGGCACCTGTTTTTGCACATATATGTGTGCACAGAAGATATTAAAAAAATTTTTAATTCTGCCTTCCTCTCTTTCCCACCTCACTCAACAATAGAAGTAAAGCATAGGGCTCTCATAGACTGGACAGTGCCCTGAGTGTAGTAAAGTAGGAAATAGTTCAGATTTTTCAGCCAAGCAGACCTAGGTTCAAATTTTGGCTATTGTATTTGGTTTGTTATGTGACTCTCCAAGACTCTTCTTGACACTTAAAGTGTGTACCTACTTCAAAGAAGTATTGTGATGATTCATTGAGTTGATATTTGCAAAGAGCTTGACACAGTGCCTGGCACATACCTTTGTTTTTTATTGTTGTTTTTATCATTGTATCTTGGGCCATTGGTGGTCCAGGGAGGCAACAAAACAGTGGCCTAGGAACATCATCTTATGATGCATTTTGTGGAGTGACATTTCTATCATGTGCCTTTTCTGCCGAGGTAGATGCTTCCTCTTCTGATGCTAGCAGGCATCCTTGGACCTTGCCACATGCAAAGGGACTCCTCTTGGGTAGTTTTCCCAAACACTACAGAAACCCAAAGGAGTTGTTTCCTGTGACTCTATAGATCAGGGAACAGGCCCGGCAACTTCTCAGGAGCTTCCCCTGCAGCTCAGGTCTCATCAAGTCTAGAAGGAACCCTTTCATCCATGGGTTTGTGTGAGCCTGGTACAGATGTCCCTGTTGATAAAGGTGAACAAATCGCATCCATTAAGATCCAGATTTTAGTTCTAGAGGTTCTTGGTAATATTTGGTGAGGAGATCAGACTTTCATGGAACCTGATCCACTAGAATCCCATGGGTTGATTAGGTCAGTGTGCATGTGTCCCAGAACTATAGTACTTAGCCTGACCACCACATATTCAGTTCCGAAAACCCACTGAGCTAGGAAAAAACTGCTCTGCATGGGGTGTTGTCAACCCAACCCCAGTCTGGGGCAGCAGTTAGGATCCCAATTCATTACAAGGATTGTTTGCTCCTATTTACTTTCCTGTATTGAATTTGTGTAGATTTGGAAAACAGAAATGGTTTGGGGACAAGGGATGATCACAAGAGCCACTACCCTTGCCAGAAAAGTTCTTTAGCCTCTTCTATCAAAGAAAGAGGGTTTCTGCTATTGCACATGAACTTCCTGGTTTATAACTCAGGTTTCTGAAAGTTTCACCACATCTAGCAAACAAATTGTAGCATGATGAAGCCTGATTCCTGCTGAGGGCTTGGTGCCTTCCTATCAGGATCTGGAAGTAACCTGAACAACAAATCCCAAAGTAGACTGAACACCTCATGCATGAGCCCCAAATCTGTTCAAAACATTAATAGTTCTCCTGAGTGGCAGTCCAGACCGAAGTTCTGTTTTGATTTGTAACCCAACATACCATTTCAAACCCTTTGGGATCTATATATTTACTAATACTGGTGGCCCAGAACAACAGGTGCTAGCCTAGAGAGGAGAGACAGAGATGACGGGCCAGAGTCTAACATCTCTCTCCTTCCGGTAGTCAGTGTTTCTCTGACATTTCTCACTCCACGCCATCAGAAGTCCATCGCACTGGACAGCTTCCCTTTGTTGGCTTCAGGGAGTGGAGAATAAGCAGAAGCAGCCAAGGTCCTTAGCGACTTGAAAGCAGGGTCTTTGTCATCTACGATTAAGCAGAGGTTCCTCCTGTGATTTTAGGTATACAACCTCTGCTGGTCCAAGTCCCTATGCCAAAGGATTCCACGCTGACTCTTAACCAGAGGCGGGTGAACAGATCTCAGCAAAGTTATTAGGAAGGGTAGATGGTGCAATGACTTGATCATTGCTGATAAAATCCATCATCTAACCCCAGATTGTTCTTGGTGGAAGTTTGCAAAGTGTCTTTCCAAAAAAAAAAAAAGTTATTTATTTATTTGAAAGAGTTAGAGAGAGACAGAGAGAAAGAGAGAGATATTTTCCATCCACTAATCCTTGCCCCAAAAGGGCACAATTGCCAGGGCCGGACTAGGATGAAGCCAGGGTCCAGGAGTTAAATTCAGGTCTCTCACGTGGTGGAAGGCCAGGGCCCAAGCACTTGGGCCATCCTCTGCTGCCTTCCCAGGTGCATTAGCAGGGAACTGGATTGAAGTGGAGCAGCTGGGACTCAAACTGGCACCTATATGAGATGCCAGTGTTGCAGGCAGCATATTAACCCACTGTGGCACAACACCACTCCCCCCTCCTTTTTTATTTTAACTATTTATTTATTTATTTATTATTTGAAATGTAGAGTTACAGGGTAGGGGAGGGGGAGACATCTTTTCCTTTAAAGCATAGGGTGTGAAGAATTCTGCTGGTGAACTGTCCCCAGCTGTCAATCTTCCAGCTCCTTCTCACATGATGAAAGGCCAATGCATTTTTCAAACATGTCATGAGTCCCTTTTGTTTTGTGTGGCATGGCCAGGTATCTGGTAGATCACTTTACACAGGCAAAATACTTTGGATGGTAAATTTTTCCTCCTGAGACTGTTTACACTTGCCCTGTAGAAATGAGACAATGGAATTAAAAGGAGCATCAGATGCTCGTATTGGTCCCAGCTAGACCTTAGCAAAGTGTGTCCCACTGCTCAGAGTCCTCGGACCTTTGGAAACATCTCTGTGCAGAAGGGAACTCCACTACTATCTCTTCAGGAGAACCCAGTCAAAGCTGAAAGAGGGACTGCTCTGGATCTCAGAATACCAGCCATTTCACTGGACACCTGTTTGACTGTGGGCAAGTTATTTCACCTTTCTAAGCCTCAGGTTTTCAACTTGAAGATGGAAATTGTAATAGGGAGCATTTCACTGAGTTGTTGTAAGGATTGAATGGATAATGTACATGTACCTCTTAGCACTGTATTTGAGGTTAGTGAATGCTGAACAACATTACTATTGTTACTCTTAGAATCATGCCAGCAAAAAGGGAAGACGAGCTCTCACCAAGCGTTTCTAAACTTTCTGAATGATAAGAGTTTGCCTTGGTCTGGGCTCCTTCTGAGTTACGTATTATTCTGTAAGTAGGTAAGGCAACAAGCCTCTTGGGTACCCTAAAAGAAATGAGGCCACTGCCAATCAAATTTAGGCAGTGAGCAAATGTTAATTGTGAGAAAGGTTGGGTAGATCTTTCATCATCTCTTAGGGATCTTGCTACTGCATTGATTAACTGAAAGCCAGAGAATAAATGTGAAAAAAAAAAGAGGCTGTGTCCTAACAAGTAAGCCAACTGGCTGACCCAAGGACACCAAGCAGGCATAGAAGTAGGAAAAAGTTTGATTCAGTGCCTCTGAAGAGTCTTATCTTTCCCTATCTTTCCACCCTTGGTGATCATTTTTGGTCTTTGGTCTGAGAAGGAGCCCAGTCCATGTCTATGCTTTGGTTTATCAGACATGTGCTCCTGAGAGCAAGCATGGACTATTTCCTTCATCTTGATGCTGCTAAGTGGTACACACAACCACCTTGCTGTCTTCAGGAGACGAAGGATGTCCAGGTTCCATAACTCTTTTATAACAAATTTATAATAAGGTGCATTTGTGACTGAATCTAAATATTTGTGGGACAAGCATGAGGATGGCTAGAAAGCTAGGACGTATTTAAAATTCCCAACGTAAGAGGAGTGCTGGCTTCAAAGCCACAGACCTAGATCTACCAGAATCAACCCCAGTAGGAATTATCTTTTTACTTGCTACTATTTCAAGTAGCACATGGAGTCGCTAAAGTTCAAGGAGCCCATGGTTCTCTGGAAGAGGAGGCCTTTGCTGAGGGCTCCAGTATTCTCTAAGTAAAGGGTTTCTGTGGAGAAAACGCCCATGACCTCAGAGGAGAGGAGACACTTGTTTTACGGAGAAATGACGGAAATGTGGACCACAGAAAACTAACAGTTTTACTCGAGAGCTCCCTCTACTGGCCCTTTGGTAGAAATTCCATAGCAGTCCTTCCAACCTGCCCCGTGGGTGTCAACTTGAACAATCTGAGCATCTTGGTACCTTAAAGTAAGGAAAAAATAAGGTGTTCTGGGGGTACCAAGGGAGATTAAACTATAGAAATTTATTTCTTCTGCATCCTTAATAATCTTATCTAGCATTAGTGGGTACCAATACAGTGGTAAGCATTTTATTTGCATTATTTCATTTAATACTCACTGAAAGCACATGGGGCAAAATATTACAATTGAGGCAACTGAGACCTGAATAAATTAAATAAGTCCCTGGCATCATCAGAGACTAGTGCATCCCCTCATTGACCCACACCATTCTTAGGATTCTCCCAAGTGAGAATTCAAGAGAAGCAGGAACCAAGGAACAAGGTGCGATTGGGAATAGACCTGGGTCTTACCCCTATTAGTTCTGAGACTGCTTCGCAAGCTTCCGGAGTCCTAGGAAGTGTCAAACTTGTCTTTAAAAAAAGAATAAAAGAAAGAAAATCCTGCCCATGAGGCAATTAAATTAGATGGCAATGTTTATCCAGTCTACACTCACAGTAACATCCAGGCTGAAGAAAACTGAATGATGACAATAGAGACTAAGAAGGCTTTCCACTACAGAGATGAGGCCTTTCTAAATTTGTGAGACATATTCATATCTATTAAAAAAATAAAATCCCATAAGGTAGGTAGGGCAGGTAGCAGTAGACACATTGCATAGGCTGGAAATTTAAGATGTTGAGTGTCTTGTTCCAGGTTCTGGTTAGACGTAAATGGCAGAATCAAGGCCAAGTCTGTCAGTCTCAGCTTCAGTATTGACTTTCTTATTGATGTTGGTTGGAACTAAGGTCTAGGTTTGGCTTTTCTGTTTCAGAAAATAAAGATTATGAAGCCACTTCTTGTTTCACATACAGATCCTCTCCTGAGTCCTTGCTCTTTTGGGGGTTGGCTAATCACTGAATTCCCTGGCTATTGAGCCACTTGGAATTAGTAATTACACAAGCCATTTGTTGTGTTTAGATTGCTCCACATTTAAAAAGTATCCAGATCCCTGGGAGAATCGCAAATATTATTTTAATTCTCCTGTATGTGTTAAGATGCAAACTTTTTCACCTCACCTAAGAGAATCTCAAAGCATTTGCACACTGGTTCTCCCTGGGGATTAGAGATTTGGCTAAGTAATAGGATTCCTTCCAGTTCCTATTCCATCTGGATGGGAGTCTGGCTTCCAATTTCAGTGCCAACATATGTCTAAATCTACACAATGGGACAACAGCTATGCCAGATAGTACCAAAATCCCCACCCCTGACTCGAGACCTCCCACTAGCTGCCCTTTCCCCAAATGCAGTTATGTCACATTGGGACCAGAATGGTACTTACTGATAATAGCAGAGAGACAAGGGGAACAAACTTTCTGCAGTGCCTCTTAAGCAATTGGTTGGGTTATCATGGTCCTATGCAGGATGGCTGGGTTGAAAATATTTGTCCATGATGCAACCTCATGACCCTCAGCTACCAGTTGGAGCAGCTCTTTCTGGTTTGACATATTAATATTACAAGCTCCTCTTTACCAGAAATGTGACTCCTTGATCAACAGTCACTCCAGACCTGCCAATCTGAAGCACACTCATACACATCTGTGGTAAAGTTGGCCATCCCCCTGCTCCATACCCTGAGCAACTGTCCCTCATGTTCTTCTCCTCACCAGGAAAGCCAAAGTGATGCCACTAAAGGAGGGGAGGGGTAAGACTGGAACTGAACACTCGAAGAGAGTTGTGAGTGATGGAATGTGGATTGCTGACACCATGTCCCTTTCCTCTTGCTTATTGTAGGAGCGCCAACGACCAAGAGGAGACCAGATGAGTTTTCAAAGCAGTCCTCACACACCCGGGACATACCTCATCCTTTGCCTTGTGCTTTCTGCAATGTCGCTGCTCACATCCATCTTTCTACTAACCCTTACCATGACAGCCCCTTCCTGATCACCACTTTTCCTTCGTTCACCACCCATTAACCTCTTGCTCAGAGGTATCCTTCTTAGGGGCAGTGGCTTTGGTCTCTGGCAATCTCCCTTTCAAGAGCTACATTCAGATGCTAACATTAGTTTCCCTCTCTCCTATCCCTGCCTGTGCTAGCCTCAGCCTCCTGGTCAGGAAAACCATAGCAAATCCTACTTCCTCCAAAATGAAGTTACACAACACTCTGCAAGAGCAGTCACACTCAATGAAGGGACCCAAGGTATATCTGAGTGTGATATAATTGAAACCAAATGGAACAACCAGAAATCCCTTAATCACACTCAGAAACAGTGAAAGAGCTTACTCATGACTGGACTGATAGAGAGTGTGGGTAGGGAGCAGGAGAAAGAGAAAGATCCTCAGAACTGGAGTGCTCTGAATACAGGATGGAATCATCTAGATTTTTTCCCCAATTAAATTTACATTCCATTCTACCACATTGCAATGGCTTCACTCTTGACATTGTCATTTGAGACCCAAGCTTTTTCTTCACGGGTTCTGAGCTGCAGGTTCCTGCATGGTAAGGTAAGTGGCATTTGCAAGCACTGTCTAGGGTGATTTGTAGAAGACCCAGTGCTAATGAATCTGATCCACACTGTTAGGCTATAAAGTTTGTCCTTTACTGGTTGCTGTTGACCCAAATGCCTTTCAAGGATCCCCAGCCCAACCACAGATATTAGTCCAGCCTCATCAGGTTAATCTAGACCTCTACAAAACAAACCAGACCTTGAGAAGTGACCAAATTATTATTTGTTGGAGTCACAGAACACCATTTCTCAGAAACAATCACTACATAAAGTAAGGCACTCTGAAAACTCAGTATACCCAGAAACTGAATTTCTACCTCCTCCCTCTTTTCTTTCCACCTTTAAAGGTAAGCCAGAACTGATAGAAGATGCCACATTTCCACAAGTGAGCTAGAAGATCTCTCTCCTCATGAAGAGATTCAAATACACTTCATTATTTATATTAACCCTATCAATAAGTACAAAAAGCTGGCTAATCCAGCAGATATGTTAGTCCATTCTTCCTCTCTTACACTTGTTGGACTAGGAATTAAAGAGATGCAACTCTTGTTCTTTACTCTTGGGCTATCAGACATAGTGACCTATGCTCAGATCAGCAGTGAATTGAAACCCTGTTTTACTAGTGAAAGGGTAAAATATTAAACCCACAAGATCCCCATGAATTTGTGATTGAGCTTTCTGTGCCTGCCAAGTTCAGCTGGGCTTGGCAATTGTTCATCCAGAACAAGACTGAGGTCAAACTCATGCAGATATCTACGCTTCCCTCAAACTGTTCTTTTCTCCCTGTGGTCTGTGCTTCCCAAGATCTGGCTATTTGCTATCTCGCCTCTGATGAAATAAGTATGTGGGCATTCCAAGCCCCACCCCAATCTACCCCTCTGGACTCAGCCCCCTGTCATGTGCTTGCTCTGGCTTTCCTGTCTTTGCTTAGATCCTCACCATGAAACCTATTCTAGGTATTCTCGGGTGACCTTCTAGGTTCTCATTCTCCCAAATCAGCCTTTCACAGGCCAAGCGTCATCTAGTTCACCAAAGTATCCAGTAATTAGAATGGCCTAGGGAAGGGAGGGAACATTGGAATGAGCTTGCTCCTTGATGATGGAATAGTGCAAAGAGCAGATGTATTGTCTTAATTGTTCTTAGGCTGAACAATGTAACTGCTTTAAGGTATTACAATCAAAATTGACATTCTGAGTGCATGATGGCAACAAAAAGATGTGTGGGAGTGAAATTCCAGTCATTTTCCTCCAGTATTCCAGGGGTCCTTAAATCTCTCACCCTCAAACCTCCAAATATGCTGACTTCTAAGAGGTGTTTCCCAAGACTGAATATAACTCTTGAACAGGGTAAGTGATGAAAACATGTATTTAACAGGGGAAGGGAATCAAATACTTGCATTATGTGTGCTGAGGTTTATCTCCCCACACTGTGCTAATGGTTTAGTCTCTAACATTTTCAGAATCAAGAAAATGATCAGGGTTGCGAGTGTCCAGAAGAGTGAAGGTGGACTAGGGTGAGTAGCCAATTCAAGGTACAGATTTGCTGCTGGTCTCACTCTAAGACAAGTTTCTTGGAAGACTGAGACAGTGCACTCTTAACTTCTCAGTATGGCCACCCAATAATAGAGACATCACAGGGTGTAGTAGCCCAAATGTTGAATGGACAGAAAGCTCTCTGCATTTTCCATCCCAACTGGTCAGTTTCAGACAAATCTCTTAAGCTTAGGATGGCTGACCCAGCTGTAATTTTTTTCCTTGGAATAGGAGGGAAGGGGTCTTTCCTCATAGGCAATAGCCTTGAGGGGGTGGGAACATCTATTGGCTAAAGCATTCCTTAGAAGGATTAAATCATTTTCATTATTCAGGTTACTGAGAAAAGTCTCAAACACTTTCAACTCCAAATAATGCAATCCAGAACTGGAATATTAAAGACCAGAGATTGAAATAGGGGCAACATGGAGTGCTAAGGGCATGGGTGTTGGAGCTATGCAGTCATGAAGTTGATCTGATCCCCAACTCTACAACTTCAAGTTCTAAGACTTTTTTTTAAATTTCCCTCAAGCTTTTGGACAAATCACTTAAAACTTTTTGGTCTCTATAGCCTCAGCTTTAAGTGGAAAAAAAATTTTGGTGTGATTTCTGTGCTCAATTATTTATGGGGTAGGTTCATTATTCTAATGACACTTTGGAACTGCTTTAAGGATTGAATAAGGTAATTTACATAAATGTATCTGTCACAATGTCTGGAATATACTTGGTATTCCAAAACTATTATTTTCTTCTCTCTTTCCCTTTACTTCGGCCAACATAGTTTTTTGCTAACTGGGAAATACATCTTCAGGAAAACAGGAATCACTTTCCTGTACTTGTTCTTTGATAGATTCCCCTGGGTGAACTGGGAGGTTTCTTTTCCTCCTCCAGACTTAGTACTTTACTTATTGGCATTTTTCTTCCTGCTTGGATAGGATAGACAGAAGCAGGATATTTCTGGGCTTTGATGACCCTGAAAGAAAGGAGAATCTGTTCAAGAGTTGCATGATAGACATCCTACTTCCATAGACCTTTTGGGGAAGCATTAGGGAAACCAGTCTTCTTCATGCTAGGGATGCCCAGGGATCAGTTGGCAATGAAGAAAGAGGTTTTCATCTTGGACAGGTTCCACATGGGTGTATTAATTGCCTGGGTCTTTAGCTTGATTGCTTAGACAGAAACTGGGCACAGCAGCCCTTAGTAAATGTTGGTGAGACTACTCAGGAGGTCAAAGCTACCAGCTCTAGTTCATGCATGCTTTAAAGGACCTGACTGAGGAATAGGGAAGATGGAGATGCTTATCATGGAGGACTAATTTTGTGCAAATGTTTCTGTTGAGCTTACTAGCCCTGATCACTCAATGTAACTAACCAGCTTTATTGCTGTAGCAATAGAGGGACAAGGTAGAGAGGCACCCTCTTCTGGGAAGGAGGAGCAGAAACATTGAGGCCACCTGGCATCCAGAATTAAATTAGAATAATTTAGGTTGATATCCTCAAAAGCTCTGATGTGCAAAGCCTGAGTACATTTCTTCCCATTTCCAAGTCTACCTTATTTGTTAGGGTTAGATTTAGGGTTTGTTGAAAGGTGTTGGTGATCTCAAGTGAATCCCTGGTCTCAGCACCAGACACAACAGCACCCCACCGCCATATATAGCATAGAAAGCAGGTTACATTATTCTAAACTGCCTTTTTCCTAGGTAGTCTATAGAGTCCATTATAGAAAATATATGAATTTATGCTTACACATACCTTGTCTTATAAACAAGAACATAGCTACTTCATGGCTCTAAAAACATGCCTAGCCTGGCATTTTCATGAGTCCAAGAAGACTTCATTGACACACTGTGGGTGCTTTCTGCCTGGTCGCATCTGACGACTCCATGTGATAAGCTATCCTCAGTGCAAGAAGCAAGGCCACCTCCCTCTCATTGATATTTCTCCTGACTGCATGCCGCCCTACTGCAGTCACAGTCTCACGTGCATGCATACATGCATTTGTGGAGCTAAAAATAAACGGCCGCTGATGGGCTGCCAGAGGGTGTCCTCCGGACTGAGCGGATGTCCTCTGACTCCCTTTAGTAGGCACAGCTTAAGCCATAGTCAGAAACTGAGGGTACCAGACAGGCTTAAGTTTAAACCAAAATCTCTAAGGCAAGTTACAAAAGCTAGGAGAGCCTTAGAGGGATGACACTAACTGAGCCCTAAGAACATTCTCTCCCAGGCCTCGTGCCTCAAATTCTCACGGTAACCTCTGGGAAATGATTTATTGGCTCCAGGAAAGCCACTGTCAGGGAAAGTTGATAATGAAGGTTAAGAAAGGAGATGAACCATGCATTCAGCCATGATTGTAAACAGCTCTCTGTTTTCTGGGCTCCCCTCCTTCTCAGGTCAGAGTTTATGCTAGGTGGATCCGGGATGCTGGGTGCATGGTCCGGGGGAAGGGGATGATTGGGGGCGTGTGACTTTGGTAAGATCTTCTCCTCAGCAAGAATTCTTCCCACCTCCATCACTCCATCAAGCAGTAAGCCCTTTGTCATGCTGAGGTGTGGCATTTCCTCTGCTGAAAATCCCAGATCCAGACACACCACACACCCTGACACACACACACACACACACACACACATACACACACACACACAGGGACTTTGTCACCCTCAAGAAACAAGCTCCATTCAAATGGGTTTAAAAATAGCACTAATCCATTGAGCTCATTTTTCAGGGACGTTATTTTAAGAAGAGAAAAGATCTCTTGGTCTTGGAGAGCGAGAGAGGGTAAACCGCCACCTCGCTTGAAAAAAAGTCCTGATAATGTCGCTGGAGACAGCATTTGCAGTCTTTGTTGAATTTCCTCCTCCTCCCATTCAACAAAAGTTGTTTATTCGCTAACACCCGGCCGTGTGGGTATTTATAGAGGTGGGTTTCCTCTTCGGTGCGGAGGACAGGGAAAAGCTTCAGCGAGCCCTGACCCTCCCCTCTCTGCGCTCTGACCACCGGCCGCCGGCAGCGACTCCTCGGAGGCTGGCGGATTTGTGAATCAACTCTCCCCTTCCCCCCACACAGGGGGCCCCTACACGGCTGCTGGCCGTTCGCAAAGGGCTGTGCGTATGTGTCTGCTTAATTGCAGGCGTGTTTGTTGCTGCTCTGGGAGTCTGTCCATCTCTCTCGTCTGTAACTCGGATCGCTGCTCTTTGAGAAGCTGGAGCTGGCTGATTCCGTGGGAGACCAAGCAGGATGCGTGGGCGCAGGAAACAAGAGAAAGAAGAAGGGAGGGAGAAAAAGAGCAGGCGAGCGAGCAGAAGCTGTAGAATCTGTTATTTGCGTCACTCGAGGAGCAGGGGCTATCTGCCCGACAAACACACAGAATTAATCCGAGTTAGAGCCGTAGCTGTCTGTGCTACAGCGGCCAGATGCGAAAGGGCGAGGAAAGGACGCGCGCCCCAGTCCGCCGTGCACCGCGGAGTTGGCCCTGGGCAGCTGGGGGCGTTTGGGGAGGGGGTTGTCCTGCTGGGCACGCCCCTCCGGACACCGCACGCCCAGCGCGGACGAGGCTGCAGCCTCCTCTGCAGCTGCCCAGCCCAAGCCTGGGGTGGCGCCCGCCTTGGCCGCCTCGCCTGCTCAGTGGCTGCGCGGAACACAAAGCGCTGTCTCCGAGCAGAAGGCTCTTCTCGGCTGAACCAGACCCACCAAAGAGGAGAATCTGCACGTGACGTCAGTAGCTGCTGACTGACGCAGGCTGGCAAAGGAGACTCAAGGCGGCTGCTCCGCGCTGTCTTCATGAGTCTATTTTCTCCATCCCCCTCGTAGTGAATTACTAGAACGCAAAACACACACACAGACACACATATGCAGCTTTCAAAATATACATTTCCAAAAGCGGTGTGTTCCAAACACCACGCGATTTTGCAAAGCGTGGGTGGGAAACGTGGGAAGGGTATGGATGATTTTTTTCCCCTCATTTGGGAATCTCCATCGTGGATAGCATTAGACTCCAGAGCTTTCCTGGGAAGCTCCTCTGGAGAAGGGGCTGAGCATCCCCCTGCCCCAGCACGTAGGAAATCTGGTCAATGGAGACATGCAGCTCTAAGAATACAATCTCCAAAGCCTTCTGCTCGGGGAGATTGAGGAGCTTGCAACAGGCAGAGGCAGACGGGAGTTGACCGAAGGGAGGAAGAGTACAAGAAATATTTGGGCATTTTTCTGCTTTGAAAAGCATCTGCAATAATGCAAGGGGAGGGGGCGTTGAATGCACAGTTAATGTTTTGGACGCAACGTTCCAGCGAGATGCCTTTGTGTGTGGTTTTTTCAGTACTTGCTAAAAATAGCATCAGGGTTTGATCGTGTTCCAGAAATAGACCGAGGGCTGTACTGGGATAAAAAGCCAGCGCGGGTGGAAGAAAACCTGGACATCACCGCATACCCCCCCAACTATGTCTGGAAATTAATTGTTGGATTTTTCCTTTTCTCTCTCCTCTCTCCATCCACTTTCTCTTCCCTCCCCCTGTGTTTCTCTTTCTCTGTCTTAAGGAGTCCCCGTTTGGGTAAGTAATATTATGTCATGTGCATGCCGCAGACTGTAAGTATGAGCTGACGCTTACTTTGTGCATGCTCCGGGGTTCTTTTCTGGCTGCCTTTCGACCCTTTTCTAAAGCAGAGAAGGGGGCTAAATGCAGGGTAAGGGGTGTACCTGTGTGTATGTATAAATATATATATAATGAATTTGGGGCTGCATGTAAAGAAACGGAGCGGGGAATTCTTGCAGAGCAGGGAATCACCCTGACGAATCCGAATCAATAGCTGCTGCAACTCTCTCTTTTTTTATGAGTCGGCGCTGTTGAGCTCGGTCCTCTCGACTGCCCCCTCCCCTCTCCATTTTCTCTGTCTCAAAAGGTGGCCAGACACGACTTCATGGGCCATCTCTCTGCGAGATTAATGGAGACGGTGCTATATAGATCCAACTTGCATGGATGGGGCTGGGGGGAAAATAGAGGGGAGGGGGAAACCCCTATTTCCTTTGACAAATCTCCCGGCTCGCTCTGGCCAGAGAATCAGAGAACCGCACGACCTTGGTCCCGGCTGGCCCAGGCGTCTGTAGCTGTCCACGGAAGATGGGTGCTGAAAATTCTTTGGTCCTCAGCGAGTTCAGTTCTGAGCGCCAGGGGGCGGGGTTGGCGCCAGCTGCAGCTAGCCCCGCCCTGGATGCAGAGGAGGGATACGGAGAGGAAGGAGTTAAGGATGTTCAAAGGGGATAGTCGTGACTTCGGTGAGAGCTTTGGGGGAAGGAGGGGGTGAGTGGGAAGGAAAGGGAAAAAATTTAAAGGAGAGGGAGCGAAGTGTTAGATTCGAGGAGGAGCCAAGGCCCTAGCGCTCCAGGAACTGAAGGCCGGTGGCTCAACGGCTTTCCTTACAAAGGCTGGTACCGTCTGGGTCTCCATTCCCGGATTTTTATACCTTCCCGCCAGTGGGTTTGAAAGATCTCTTCCCAGTGATGGAGACTCTCAAAATAAGAGACTATAGGTTGCTTTATTCGAGCCCTCATCATGATCCCCCAAGCAGGCTCCCACAAGCTGCAACTGTAGGGCGGTATGGAAGGATGTGTGTTGGAGCGTTTTTCTTATTCCCCTTTTCCTTCACATCCTAGTCAGAGGCACCCCAAATGAATTGGTGGAACGAGCGATTTCGAAGCCAGAGCTCAGGAATTGCTCCGGCTATGCTTAGAGAACCCAGGCACAGTGCCAGAAGTCAAATGGTTGCAAATCAGCTTGGAGGGAAACTGGGGAGGGGGTTTTCTCCAAGTTGGCAAATGTTGCTGGGGAGACCATCAGCTGGCTGGGATCGTGGGCTCCGCCCAGAGTGAAATTCATTGCAATCAATTCCAGACACTCCGGCCAAACCTGTAGCCAGACAGGTGAGGAGGGAGGAAGGTTATGGGGTGCGGGGGGGTGGGGAGCAGAGGGATGAGAATCCTGCACATACATAAAGACATTCATACTGATTAACTCCTCCAAGAGTGATAATAAAAGCGCATTCTTAAACTGGTCCACGAGGGTGGGCTACAGATGTCAGGTTCTTGCAGACCTGCAGTAAGCAGGCAGGCATGCAGGGATATTTTATACACAGTGCAAACACACACACACATACCAACAACAACAACAACTTGGGACAGTTAGGTAAGTATCCGTGGGGGCTCATGTTCAGGAGAGAGACAAGAGGGGACCAGGAACTCTCCACCTACCTGGCAACTGCTCCTGGCTAGGGTGACCTGACCCCCATGCAGGGCAACCGGGGTGCAACCCTAGGGGGAACAGAGGGTGGACCGAGTTATTTTCAGCTCAGAAGCTGTCTTGCTTTAGGAAGGTTCCCTGGCTGGGACTGAGTATTGAGCAACTCACAATAGTAACAAGATCTGTTACTGATGTTGTGGAGAATAACACAAATAACGCTTCAACCCACACTTTGTCTTGACAATTCAGCTCAAACCAAGCTGCTAGCAGCCTCCCGGCCCACCCCGGGGCCTCCTCCTCATTCACTGGGACCTACCAGTTCCCTTCCCCAAGTCTCCACCCTCCAGCTGCCCGGTTGTGTTTACAAATTCTGCCACATTCGCCAAGGAAATGGGGGTGGGCTGGGGTGTCCAATAAAGCACTTGCAACTCCTGCAGTCTTGGTAGTGGGGCTTCCAGAGAGTCATGAAGGGGTCAGAGGGACGCCCCTGATCCTCATCCCCACCCCACCTCTGTCCTCTCCCTCCCCTTGCCCACTGCCCGGCACAATGCACAAGTTTACCCCCAAACTGGATCCTATTAAATAATTCAATGGTAGCAGTGTAATTTTGGTTGGAACCAGCACGGATTCCCAAGTCGTGACTGCAAAAAGTGAGTAATGCGAGCTGGCTGCGTCATGGCTCTAGTCACAGTTCATTCCGAACTGAGAAGGAATCGTGACTTCGCCTGAGACGTCCCCTACATGGGAGACGGGGGGGGGGGGGGGGGGGCAAGCCGGGGAGGGGGGGGACGGGAGTTGGGGGGAAAACCTATCCAATGAAAACCGCTGCCAGGGGGGCATTTGAACTGGGCTGCTCGCTGTCTCGCTCTCCCCTCTCTGCCCCGCGCTCCGCGCTCCCCCCTCCCGGCCAGCGCTCGCTCTCCGGCGCGCTCGCTTGCTCGCTCGCTCGCTCTGCCGCCAACCGACGAGTCCTCAACAAGTTGGAGGGAGGCAGGAAAGCAGGGGTTAAGCTCGGCAAGCTGCAATTACCAAGATCGTGACCCTCCCACACAGTACAGTAACTTATATACTTACCTGGAAGAGCCCGCTTTGCCGCTGGGCAAACACGCGTGGGGGGCGGGGAGGGGCGGGAGGGAAGCGGCCCGGCCGGACCTGGGCTCCTTCAAGCTGGCTGCAGTGCGGATGGGACCGGCGCGCCCCCCGCGGCCCCCCGGACCCAGGTAAGGAAGCAAGGGGGTTGGCACCCTGGCCGGCGGGTGGTTCGTGGGCTCACGGGGCGGCCGAGCTGAACTTTTTTTCGCAGTTGCCCCGCGCCGCAGCGGCGGCGGGCGCGGACTGGAGCCCCCTGTGGCGCGGCGGGCGCGCCGGCGCTCGCAGAGGGTGTGTGCTTGCGTCTGTCGGTCTCGGAGCCGAGGGGAGGCGGTGGGAGGGTGGGTGGGTCGCAGAGCTGCCGGAGAGTGATGGATGGGCGGAGGGGGTGGGTCGACAGGGACGCGCAGACAGCAGCTCCGTCGTCTGGAGATGTTTGCTCGGGCAGGCAGGGCGCGGGTGTGAGTGCGCGCGCGCCCGCCCGCACGTCGATTCCAGGGTGCCAGCGAACAAATAGGGCAACTTTCCCCCGCAAGTTCTGGTCGTGTTCGCAGCAACCCACCCCGGCTGTGGAGGGTTTCCCTGCTAGGGGGCGGTGGGGGGAGAGACTACACCCCAGGGAGGGGACGATCAGCCGTCCCCTTGCCCGCACCCTTTCGAGACTCGCGGAGCAGCCGGGGAAGGCAGGGTGAGGGGGGTCGCTGCACCCGCAAGAAGGGCAGCCCTCAAAGTTTGGGCGGCTGGGAGGGGGGAGGGGGCCTGCAGGGAGGAGGGGGAGGGGAGGAGGGAGCGGGAGGGAAGGAATCCTTGCCCCTCCCTCTGCCGTCTCCCTGCTCCCTCCTCCTGCAGACGCCGGAATCCCCTGCCTTTGCGGGAGCCGGCGGATCCCGGGCGGGCTCGCCACTAGTCCTCCCCCAGCGTTCTGTAGAATGGGTGGGAAGGGGGATGGGGGCGAGATGGAGCCAGGAGAGGGCACCTGAGGCGAACGGGCCATTAGACACCCCAGATCTAGACGGTTGTGAGGAGGGTGAAGAGGGAACAGCCTCACTCTTCTACAGAGCATTCTTAACTTTTTTAAGGGGGGGGGGGGGTAATTAAAACATTCTCATTTTTCTAGAAATAGACTGACTAGCGTGGAGTTTGGGTTTATTTTATGCTCATCTTTGCCTGCGCTTTTCCGTCTGGATCTTCTGGCTTGAGTCCCATGGGGAGAGGTCGCTCTCTTGAAACGTTTTATTCTAACACACCGTGCCACCCTAGCACCTGGGCTGGAATTAGGGGGGCTGGTAGCGGAGGGGGGAGGGGCTGGTCCCGGACAGCATTTTTTTTTTTTTAGCAACAACAATATTTTAACGTGTTCCAGTCTGGGTCTTGTTGAATAATTAGAAATGGAAATATTTTTTTCTCCCTCCCCCTTCTGAAAAAAAAAAAAAAAGAAAGAAATGTGAGCTCTCTTCTGATTGGTGGATGACGATTTTAGTCCGCACCAATGAGCTGGCAGCCTCGTCTGTATTTATTTAGTGCTCTGGGGGAGTTTTTCTCTTTACGCAGCGCCTGTAGTCACGGCTGGAACCTCTGCTGGGGGACCAGAGGGATGAGAGGGGCTTGGGGGGAATCCGAACTGTACCTGTTCAGAGATCCGCGACCTTGCAGCCGAGGCTGGCGGAACCCTGATGCGGGAGTGGGGCGATAGGACAGGCGAGCGGGAAGGCTCGGGGTGCCGGGGCGAAGGGAAAGGGCTGGAGGCTGGGCACCGGGATCCCCGGTACCCCTCGCGCTCCGCTTCTCGCCACACACACGCCTCTTTCGCGGCCGTGCGGGGCTGAGTTGAGGGGCTCGAAGACGGTCTGGAGAGAAGCAGGGACGGGTCGAGGGGCGCGGGGAGGGGCGGGCGGCGCGCGCGGCGGGGAGGCTGAGCCGAGGTGGAGCGCGCTGGGGAGACCCAGCCTGCTCGGCTCCGGGGTATCGAGACATCCTGGGCTGAAGGCGGCGGCAGCGGCGGCGGAGGACCGAAGCAGCCGGCGGACTCTGCCCTTCGCGAATCTTTTTGCGGTCTGGGCTTGCTGTACATAACTCAATAGCCGGAAGCCCTTACCCCAAAAAGCATTCGCGGAGGGCGCGCGCATCGAGACGACGGCTTCAACAGCGATCGCCGAAGCCCGCACCTGCCCGAAGCGGCGCCGTCTCAGCCTTCCCCAGCCCTTTCCCCACTTCCCACGGAAGAACCAGTCCTCGCCCTCCTGTCCTTTCTGCGCTCCCCGAGGCCTTGGTCACGCGCCTTCCCGTCGCGCGGGTCCCCCGCCCCCAACTTTTTTTACCCGACTTTGTATCACAGGGGGAAATTGGAGCGGGTGGGGTGCGTGTCTTTTCGGAGAAGTGAGAAGAAGCTGAAATACAATAAAAGTTTACAGAAGTTGTGTCTTCCCCCACACCCCCGAATAACCCCCATTCACTCCCAGCAAAAAAATGGGGGGGGGGGCTAGTCCTAGGGACAAGTTAGTCCCTGGAATACGAATCGGTTTAGGACATTTTATGATCCTTTCTGACCCTAGTGATCCCGACTCTGCAATATGGGGGCGGGGGAAGTCCTTGAGAGAGGGGAGTGGTGGGGGGTTCAGCATCCTCTGCCCTGGTGCAGGCGACCCAGAGGCCAGGCGAGCCGCGGTGAATCGGGTAGCTCCGAAAAAGAGGGAAAACACCAAGGCACCGCCCGCTCCCCGGAGCCTCTTCCTCCCGTGCCTGCTTCCAGCCTAATTCGGGGCGTTCTGCAGCCTCGGGTACCCCCCCCCATCTCCTCTTTTTCAAAACTAAGTAGCACGGAAGGGGATAAAACAGGCGAGAGCTGGGGAAACCCCCGCAGAGGAGCTCTGGAGAGAGGCAGTTGCAGAGAGACTCGGCAGCTTAGCAGAGGCGGCAGCAGCCCCATCCCGGCCTCTCCAGGTGCCCGGTCCTGGGGAAGGAGGAGATACTGCAGGGGTGGGGAGAGTTTGTGGGTCTCCCCCCCCCCAACTCAATGCAGTCGTGACCACTTGGGTTACAAGTGGCACGGACCAGGCCTGCTCCACGTTTGACGCCCCGTGCCCTCCGTCAGCTAGGAGCACTGCTAGATGCCCTTGCCCTTAGGGACTGGGCCAGAAGGATGCACAGACACACACGAGTGCCCACGGGGATGGACAGAGATAAAGGATGGGTCCAGGGATAGGAGAGCCCAAGACCCCAGGGCTGCAAAGCTTCCCATTTTCGGGGAGGGCCTGAATTTCCCCCGCACCCCAACCACCGTGCTTCCAGCAAACTAAACGCCCACTGTCAGCCCCTGTCCATGAGTGGAACACCCGAACAGTAGCCTCTCCGGAGTGAGCCATGGGCTCCGCAGCCCGGCAGTGCTGGACAGAGGCAATGTTTTATAGCTCAGCCTGGGAGAAGGCACTGAAGACGAGGGCTCCGAACTCTGGGGCTAAATCAGAGTCCCCCTCCCCAGATAAAGGTGATTTCCCCTCCCTGGGGGCATTTTCTGAAAGAGTAAAAGGGTCTCTAAGATGTGCAAAGGTGAAGGAGCCAAAGCAAAATCCCTGGGGGGGATTCCTGCTGCGTCTCACCTGGGGCCGTCTGTGGAGCGACTGCTTTGCGGAGGGAGAGGCGTAAGAACCACGTTAGATTTAAAAATAGCTTCACCCTGTGTCCCTTCCACTCCTCTTCTGTCTTTTGTTTCTTACCTCCCCACCTTTCCTCAGCCAGAACGCCCTTCCCTCCCCCCAAAGCCCGAACCTTCGTGAGACTGGGGAAGAGAGGTGACCCAGAAAGAAGTGAACTTGCAGAGAAGGGATTGAGCCAGCGGAGCGCAGGCGACTCCGGGTTTCCGCGTCCCGGGTCCCCTCTCTTCCCCCACCGAGGCGAGGTGTGGGGCTGGGGTTCTAGGGTCCGGGGGCACCCGGCAAAAGCCAGCGTCGTGCGGCCCCAGAACGAGTCCTCGCCTCGCTTCGCCTCGCCTCGTCTCAGCCAGACAACTGTTGCTGCTTCGAAGCTGCTGCTGCGGCTGCGGCTGCGGCGCAGGCAGCTGCTGGGGCAGCCGCTCGCCCGGGGCCGAGGCTCCTCGCTTTTGACCGGGGTTGAGGGCTTGCGGAGAGGGGGCCTCTCATTCGGACGGGGTGGGAGGAAAGGACCCCTTCCCTTTACCTTTCACAATAAGTGGAAATTGGTGGCTTCTTGTGGCTTTCCTTCCCTGTTCAGGGCGGTCACGCGAGTCTCAGGCCGGTGGGAACTGATCTCCCCCTTTCTCCTCACTTTGCGAAGTCGGGAGTGGGGGAGGATGGGGGAGCTAATCTCTCTGTACCCTCAAACCGTCTGTGCACACCTCTCTCGCGAAAAGCCACCGCGTCTCGTCAGTCTGGGGCCTGATGGAAACTTCTAGGAGTTTGAGTCTGATACCAACCTCTGGAGTGCGATAAGAGAGAGGCAGTCCCTGGGGACCCCTCCCCACCCACCACCTACTTCTCCCCCCTCCCCCGAGGGGATGGGAAGTGCTGGAGAAGCCGCTGGAGACACTTGATCCCCAGGCTCAGCCAACTGGCTTAACTTTTGATTGTGTTAAAAAGTCAAGACCAGGGGTTGCCTACGCAGCCAGGGAGTGGTATGAAGGGGCCATGGATCCCCCTACTCCAGGTCACCCGCTCCCAGCAGGGAGCGACTGGTGGCCCAGCCAAGGGGGTGCATTTTCAGAATCTCTCCTGCTCAGGCCTGGCTGCTCTCCATGGTCGCTGCTGCCCCTCTTCCCCTGCCTCCTGTCTCTGGTGCCTGGAGCCCTGTCCCCTCCCTTTGTCCTTTGCATCTTCTCCTCAGGACCTGTGCTTGCTTTAAGTGCCTCTCACTTGCCTTGTCTCAGGTTCGGAGGCAAAGGGTGGAAGGTTCTGGGCACAGTTGCTTCCATCTCAGACCCAGACCCTCTTCTCTGCTCCAGGTAGGACTTCACTAGCAAGCTCCTCCTGACATCAGGGGCAGCCTCCCTACTCCTGGACTTCCTGTGATATACCCCAGCCCCTAGGCTTTCCCCCTGCTCCGAGCCAGCACAGTAACCCTGCCCATCTTTTGCCCTTCCAGGTGGTCAGCCTGTCCTGACACCCAGAGGTCTGTTAAACGGTGGCCGCTGAAGGAGCAGCTCTCAAGAGGCCACAGGAGCTGAAGAGCCCGGTCGTGTGTTCTTAGGAGTTCCAGGTGAGTGCAAACAGATGTGGTGCCTGTGGCCTCTTCGCTTGGGTGGACGCAAGGGTCGCCACCCACACACCCTGCTTGGTGATGAGATACTGAGAAGCCAGAGATCCCATGTTTGGGGACTGTCCTTGATGGCTTAGTCCCTGTCGAGGAAAGGCATGGGGTTATCAAGGTCACAGGGAAGGGCAGGATACTGCAGGAGGCAGGCTCGCTTCCTGTCCTGTGTCCTAGGCCGGCTTTGGGTCTGGGCGTTGGGAAGTTCCCCATACCCTAACCCTGAGGGGTGCAGACCTTACTCAATGGGACCTTCTGTTCCCTC
This sequence comes from Oryctolagus cuniculus, assembly GCF_964237555.1. Lineage (NCBI taxonomy): Eukaryota > Metazoa > Chordata > Mammalia > Lagomorpha > Leporidae > Oryctolagus > Oryctolagus cuniculus. The sequence goes on along the minus strand of NC_091432.1, from coordinate 22,084,266 downwards.
TTCACCCCACTTTCTGGGCATTTCTCGCCTCTCATGAACCAGGAGAGTTGCAGGGTCATTCCCTAAGCTCGGTTTCCCTGAGGATGCCAAAATGTAAGGTTATGGCTCCTTAATTGGAGTTTAGCATAGGTTGGACAGGAAGAGTTTTGGGCTTTTTTTTTTTTTTTTTTTTTTTTGAGGGATAAGACCTTAGAGTCTAAATACATTTACTTTTCCTATTCACCAGCAAAAATTCTTTTGCAGAGCTTCTGTTTAGCTGCCTTTCAGAGCTTCAGACTCCTACTATGATTCTTACTGAGGAATTCAGTTCCAAGCTTGGTAGAGAATTTTGGACCTCCAGGGCAGTTAGATTTGCAAGGAAGGGAAAGATTGAAACACCAGGCTCGGGCCAGGGAGTCACGTGAGCCAAATGTAGGAAGCGGCTAGCACTCTTCCTGGGAAGCTTGAGATCATGGCAGAGCCTGAGTGGGTTAGACCTAAGGCCTTCAGGTCGTTGTAACTAAATGATCGCCAGGCGGACTTTTGGAAATCTTTTCATTTTCCAAGTAGAATGCAAATGATAAGGAAATTGGCTGGACTCCATTGTAATTCCCACCATGCAAAGTGAGAAGGCCATCGCACTGGTGGCTGAGACAAACATCTTTTCAATCCCTATCTTGTGTATAAGGAGTTGAAGTTTGCAGCCTGTGTCTTGGGAAAAGGTGTGGTTGTTAATGCTAAGTGGTTAAGATCTCTCCTCATAGCCCTAATGGACATTTTAATCACACTGTAAGGAAATCTAAGAAAATAATGTTGGGGGGGGATTTTCTTGTCTGATGGGTATTATCTTCTAGTTATATTGGGGGAAAATATCCACCATTGAGTTAAATGCCAAACTTAGACTATCTGGCAAGCAACAGATGGAAAGAACAATAGAAAGTATCTATAGACTAATACCTTCATTTTGTAAATCAAGAGGTTAAGTGGTTTTACCAAGGTCACGTGGCTGAGGCTCCAACCCACGCTATTTATTGTCTACTCCAGGTTTTTGCTTTACTAAATATTTCTCATCACTACCCAATGACACAGATAATCCATGAGTTGTAACAGATTTCTTTCCAAAATGGTTTGCATTCACGGTGTGGGGGATCAAAGAAGAGTTTGCAGAAAGTGTCTTCTGCGCTGCAGCGTTCTGGGGCATCCCTAGGTTGGCCCGCGCTCGCCTCTCTTGTCTCTAACGTGGACAGGAGGCTCGGGGCTCCTGGACCTCAGTTACCTTGGTCAGCTGAGCAAGTTTTCAGCAAATTTGCTGTGTCATAGGAACCCAGTATCAGTTCTCTGACAACCTCTCCTAGCATGAAGCAGCTCCTAGAGGCCTAGGCCCCTCTCCCTGACTTCTCTCCTCTATCTTACCTGTGAGGCTTGATTATGAGCTGCTAAGAGGATACTAAGGACCTGTGTGAATTCTCCCAAGACCTCCTTTAGAAGCAAGAAGGACCTCAGAAGGAGCTTTCAAACCAATCAGAGATCCGCTGGGTCCTTGTCCCTCCTATATGTATGTGTGTATGTGTGTGTGTGTATTATATATATATGTATATATATATATACACACACATTTAGAATGCTACAGATCACCTGCTTGTAGGAATGTGCCTGGTATGGTTAGGTGTCAAGCGTAAGATGTACTGCCAGTCTGGAGATCTACTTGTGCTATTTCAGCTTTCCATGCTTCCACCAATGACAGCCATTTGGACACCGTACAGATGCCGTCTTTAGAACGTGGGAGTGGTAGTCACGCTATGTGGGCTATCACAGATAAATTCTTCTGGGGGCCTCTTTCATAGGCATTCCCCAGTGTTTTTTCCTCCCATTCTCCTTTGGGAGGTGCACTTACTGACAGCTTCCAAGGAGGAAATAAGATTCACTTCTTTGTTGAAAAAGGAAGAGATTGGGAGAAAGAAAAAGGAGATGAAGGGAAAGACATAAATGAATTCAAAAGCAAAACAGAACTGACGGCAGTGGGAAGAATGAAAAGGATGGAGTTGCCTAGTCCTGGAGACAGGGTTATGAACTTGGAGAACCAGTTCCATACTTCTGGTTTCAAGTTTTCCATCCCCAAAACCAGGCACTCAGACTGCTCCATTCATGCATTTCTTCAAGAAATGTTCAACGTTTATGGAGCACATGTCTGTGGAGTCCCCATTCCTTGTGTCAGGTTGTGTATTGGGTATCGGGGATACATAACTGTTCTCCTTTTTATAATCTGATGAAAGTTATGGATCATCCCCCCAGCAAAAAGAAGAAAAGAAAAACACAGGCATTTTATAAGGACTTCTGGGGAGTTCGTGACCTCCCTGGGCTCCATGGACCCCAATTTAAAATTTTTGGCATCTGATCTCTAAGGCCTATATTTTACAACATTGAGATTTGGGCTTGGGTTCATGGCCAAACCTTGGTTTTTAGTTGCTCCTTATTATTTTGTCTAGCAAACCTGCTGCATTTTATTGTAACATCTTCCCCCCCCCCTTTTTTTTTGAAGAACAGATATTTGGATCTTAATTAATACTACAAGTAGCTAGAATGAATGCTAAACAGCACATCAGAAACTGAAGACAGATGTGGAACTGAGGGACAAGAGCAGAAGAGGTTCTTGTCTTTTTTTTTTTTTTTTTTTTTTTACAGGCAGAGTGGACAGTGAGAGAGAGAGACAGAGAGAAAGGTCTTCCTTTGCTGTTGGTTCACCCTCCAATGGTCACCGCAACCAGCGCGCTGCGGCCCGCGCACTGCGCTGATCCGATGGCAGGAGCCAGGTACTTATCCTGGTCTCCCATGGGGTGCAGGGCCCAAGCACTTGGGCCATCCTCCACTGCACTCCCTGTCTTTTATTATCATAATCATTATTTTACTTACTTGAAAGGGAGAGAGAGAGAGAGAGAAAGAAACTCCCACAGCTGGTTCACTCCACAAAATGCCCACAATGGCTGAGGTGGGCCAGAAATGCAATCCAGGTCTTCCATGTAGGAACCCAATTACTTGAGGCATCACCAGCTGTTTCCTTGAGTCTTCATTAACAGGAAGCTGGAGTCAGGTGTGGAGCTAGGACTGGGATTCAGGCACTTTGATACAGGACATAAGCATCTTTTTTTTTTTTTTTAAGATTTATTTATTTATTTGAAAGTCAGAGTTACAGAGAAGGAGAGGCAGAGGCAAATGGCTGCAACCATCAGTGCTGGGCCAGGCTGAAGCCAGGAGCCAGGAGCTTCATCTGGGTCCCTGATATGGGTTCAAGAGCTTAAGGACCTGGGTCATCTGCTGCTGCTTTCCCAGGTGCATTAGCAGGGAGCTGGATCAGAAGCAGAGCAGCTGGGAAAGGAACTGGCATTCATGTAGGATGCCAGTGCTGCAGGCGGCAGCTTCATCCACTTTGCAACAACACCCTTGACCTGAGCGTCTTACTGGTGTCTTAATCATTAGGACTGAATGTGCATACCAGAGAAGTTTTAATGACCAAAGCCAGGCTGGTGCTGCTGAATTTCAAAGAAAACAATTTTTTTTTTTGAAAGGCAGAGTTACAGAGAGGCAGAGGCAAAGGAGAGAGAGACAGAGACAGAGAGACAGAGAGAGAGAGAGAGGTCTTCCGTCTGATGGTTCACTCCCCAGATGGCTGCAACAGCCAGAACTGCACAGATCCAAACCCAGGAGCCAGATCTCCCACACGGGTACAGGGACCAAGCACTTAGGCCATCTTGTACTGCTTTCCCAGGCCATAACAGACTGCTGGATCAAAGTGGAGCAGCTGGGTCTCGAACCGGCACCCATATGGGATGCCGGCACTGCTGTTGGTGGCTTTATCCGCTATGCCGAAGCGCCAACCCCCAGAGAAACAATTCTATCTTTCAGGCTAAGTATTCTTGGCAGGAAGAGACGTTTGTGTTAAAGCTAAACAATGTAAGGCCACAGTGTCAGGACTCATAGCAAAGTTAGATTACCTCAAATGCTTTTGACCATCAGTCAGAATCAGTTAGAGAGGCCAAGGGTTCCTTGAGAAGGAAAAACCAGTTCATGTAATGTACTATTGGACTGCTTCTTTATCACCCGGCCAGTGGCTCTATGGCAGGCAGTTTTGTTAAGATCTTTTTATTTATTTGTTTATTTTCCTTTTATTTGAAATGCAGACACACACCCACACTCACACATGGTGGGGGGGGGGAGGGCGGGGAGAGAGAGAGAGAGAAATCTTGTATCTACTGATTCACTCCCCAAATGCCTACAACAGCCAGAGTTGGACCAGGCTGAAGCAAGAAGCTAAAACTCCATCCAGATCTCCCACATGGGTAGCAGGGATCCAAGTACCTGGGCAGTCACCTGCTGCCTCCCAAGGTGTGCATTAGCAGGAAACTGGTTCGGAAGCAGATAGCCCTAACACGAACTAGGTATATGACAAGAGAGGTAGACCCTCTAGTCAGCTTCCTAACCACTGGACCAAATGCCTGCCCCAAGATTTTTAATGAAGAAGAAACCAGAAATCTTCAAAGGCTCAAAACAGGCGTGGAGAGGTCAGTGTGGAAAGGTTTCACCCTGTTTCTGAATCTTTCAGAACTTCTTTCTTTCCTGCCTTCAGAGTTCCTCCTTGCAATGAGGAAGACTTGAATTTTGGCATTTAGGCAAAGGGACTGACTTTTCTCCTGATCCTAATGCAAGTGGTCTATTCAGAGGGCATTAGATGCTCTCACTGGATACTCCCAGGGTGGACAACCAATGGAAGTTACTGCTGAGCGACAACTTTGGAAGTGAAGTGACCCATCTTTGAAAGGGCCACATGAAGATCTAAACTTGTAAAAGCTTTGTGTTAGATTGTGGGAGGAGAGGATGACATGTGTGGAATTCGACTTAGACCAGAAAACAGCAGGTACTGCTGCTAAGACTAAAGTATGGGAAACCCCATTTAAATACAAATGAATCCTTTCCATTTCTCCATTCCCTCATCTGTAAAATGGGAGTCATAACTGTACCACCCTCCAGTAGGTTCTGCTGAGGAGTAAATGAGATTACACATGTAAAGAACTACCTACCTAGTTAGTGCTTAGTAAGTGTTACCTGTTACTTTTTTTTTTTTTTTAAGTGATTGTTTCTGTACCTGCAATATCGTACAAGGCTTAGAACCTAGGACCAGCCATGGGTCCAGAGCTATTCCCAGAGTGACAGATAAAAGATAATCTTTTCTGGAAGCATCTGTCCATTTGCTCCATAGCCTGCCAGTGCCCGGGATTATTCAGCTGGGAGCAAATCAGAAGGGCTTTTAGGAAAATCTTTTCCTCTACTTTGTGTGTCCCTATACAAAGATTATCTCTTTCTAGTTTCATTCCTCCCTCTAATTCCTTGCTTTCATTCTCTTTAAAAAATCGATGACATTTAATCACTCGTTTTCCATTTTTGTTTTACTTTTTTTTTTTTTTTTTTTTTTGCAATCAGGGAGAAAGACTGATTCACTAGGATACTTGCCATTCACCTTTTACTTTCAGCTTACAACTCGTCCTAAATGTTTAGAGCTTAGACAGTTTCCAACAAGGAAAGACAGCAGGGCAAGAAGAGGTAACACGGTTTACCATCATAAATGATGTTTTCTCTTCCCTTTTTACATGTATTTTGTCTTCACTTTTTCCTTCTTCCAACCTCACTTTTCAGTGCCTTATAAATCATTCCGTTTCCTGCCATAGCCCCCTCAGCCCCACAAAAAAACCTTTATTCTCTCCCTTTTGATCCCCTTCAGTTGTACCATCAGGCAGTTCTTTTTAAATCTTGTCTGCAAACCTCAGGAGGAATTAGGCCAGGTATCTGGTGTGGTCTCCCATTTTCTGGATAACACACAAAAGAAGGGGCCAAGTCTACCCTTAGCAGCCTGAACCTATTGAGCACATCTGTGGCCATTCCAAAGAGAAGAAAAATGTATTTTAGTTTGGTTTCCTTTTATTTATTATATTTAGATTTCATAGAAATTAGGGCCTTCTCCAAGGACCTATCTACATTTTTATTTTTTTGTATTTAAACCCAGAGCCCACCCATTGTTTCCACTATTCAGTGACCTTTTCTTACCAAAAAAGAAAAAAAAAAAACCAACTCATCATGAGAAGCTCAGGAACCTGTCAAACACAGCCTGACACAGAGTGGTTGGCCATCTCTTCTTTGTGGCTTAAGGGGAGGATGAGGAAGGCGGCATAGTTGGAGGAAGCAGAGAAATCTGTTGGTCAGGAGCAATGAGGAGCTTTGGAGAGCAGTGAGGGTTCGATTTTCTGCCCAATTTGGCATGCCCTTGAGGGATTTATATCTGAGTCCTTCTCCTCCCCTATAAAATGGGAATATTGAATAAGAATATTTCATAAGATTGTTAAGCAGATAACAGGAGATGCCGGGAAACCACGCCTGGGGCTTTGGCACGTGGTAGGGATTCAGCCCGTGTTATCCGCGGAGACTCAGGGGTGGATCTAGTCCTGGAGGGGGTGGAGGAGCTGAACGAGGAACAAGAAGCAGAAAGGTCAGCGTGCAGTCCCTGGGAGTCTGGAGGCAGGGCAGGCGTCTGCAGTCTAGGGGTCTCCACAAGTAGCTGGACCTTACCAAGATTCTCCAGATGTTGGAACTGAACACATGCTGATAGCACAGAGGAGCTTGCTCAGGGCTTCCTGGCCACTGAGTTGGAGATGCCAGCCAGTTAAATCGCAAAAACTTACTGCTTGGTGAACCTTTTTTAGGTTAACCCTGGAAGAGAGTCATGATCTTCAGAATCAGCTCCTTTAAGGCCCAGACTGTAGGTTTAGTTTAAAAAAAAAAATCAGGAAATAATTTCATTATTTATTTCAAGATGTAGTGAATGAATTTTTTTTTTATTTTTATTTTTTGGTAAAATCAGGGGTCTCCTTCCTTCTTTGAATTTGTAACAAGAGCACTGGGCCAGGGACAAAAAAAAAGAGGGCAGAAACCTACTTGATACAGGTTGGGGGTTCCCTGTTACCCAAATTGAAATTGTCTGGAAAACCCTTAAATTCTTAGCTGATTAGAGTTAGTAGGTAAATCAACAACTTATAAATAAATTTAAAAGGAAGAGAAAATTAGATATAGACAACCAAAATTTCTTTCAGATTTCTGCCAGCTCTGAACTTTCACACCACATTTAATGAAATAATATTTAAATAAAAGAAGAAAATAGTTTCCCCCCTAGTGAATTTCTTTATGCTTAATTAAAAAAATTTTAAATAAATGTTGGTAATTGGACACAGAAATGTCATTTATAGTACAGATTTCACAAGAAAGAAACCATTTTTTATTGACAGTTTACTGAATTAAAATTTGCTCTATGTTGTTTATGAAACAGACATTTAAGAAAACATTTTAGGCTGTAATATAAATAGATGCCTAGTCTAGTGTTTTCATTTATTTGCAGGCTTATAAAGCCCTCCCAATCAGATATCTCCCTCTTAAGTTAGCCCTTAGGAAATCTGTCCAGATAAAAACCTTGTCTCAGGTAGTTTTACATAAGAAATCTCTTCATTTAAATGAGAAGCAGGTCTAAAAAGAGTAGCTATCCCTTCAAATAACAAACAAATGAGATTTAAAAAATACAAATGCAAGCTTTTTGCTTTTTTGAAGATTAGCTGTTAGTTTTTGAATTTATTTTTTAATGATGCTTCAGAATTCTAGGGGAAAGGAAAATCCTTGTAGAAGAAAGAAAACCTCCTTAATTTTTTTCATTTAATAATTTAAAATCTTGCTTCTCAGGGAGTTACCTCTCAGCTACTCAGAGATTTAAGATGAAATTTTGTTTCTATTTTTTGTGTACCTGTACAACAATAAAGGTAACATTCAAATAAAGATAATCACTTACCAAAGCTTAAATAACTAAGAAGATATTTTACTTATTCTTATAAAATATTATCTTTTCATATAAAACAAAGAAAACATACATTTCTACAGAGAAATGTGATAATTCATTAATATACTTATTTTGGAAAGATGTGGTCTTTTTTTCTACAATTCATAAATTAATTCCTTTATTTGAAAATGTCTTCTTTTTGAATTAATATTTTTGCTAGAAATCTATTTTTTGCTCAAAATATTTTTCCAAATTAAATTTTAAACTGAAAGTATTTTTTACTAATAATTTTTAAGAGCTCATGTTTTAGTACTAAGTTGATTTTTCATATCTAGTCTTCCTTTCTGCATATGCTCATAGATTGTAAAATTTAGAAATGTTTATAAAACACATTAAAATAGATTATTTATATATAATATTTATACTTATGAAAGCATTATACATGGCACAAATAGTGACTGTCTTTTTTTTACTTCTTTGCTTTTTGGCAAATTCTTCTTGTTCATGTGTGGGTTTTTGTTTCAATGCAGGAATCTTCTGATAAATTAGTAGATTCTGACAGCTGCTTAAGGAGCCATAGAATTCATGAAGTTTGTGAAACTGTCTACGAATGACCCCAATTCAAGCAAGCAAATACATATTTGTATATCTGAAGTATAAAAACCTAGATCCCAGAATTATTCCAAATTAAGTGTTTTTCAAACATTTCACAAAAGTGGTCCTTGTTTCTGAGACCTTGTGCTCTGATCACCCACTTGTTGGAGTTAAATGTGTTATTCCTGCCATGGGAAAGAGAAGAAACTCAAGGTGATTAAAATGTTGAGCTTCATCCTACCACCTCTTACTTCCTTCTCACTGCCATTTTTCTGAGCAGCACAAGTAAAGCTTGGGCTGCAATCTTCCCATGCACACAAGTCTTTAGTTCTTCCTGTTGGCTGTTAACACGCACTCTTATGGGGCAGCATGACTTCTAGATCTGGTTTTCAGGTGGAGGTTTTACAGTACTCAGGATGGAAATTTGATCCCTGTCTTTCTGATGACGTCATGCTTTCTGAGTCTAGTCCATCTACAGTAGAGGAGGGAGGTGGTGGTTGTGAAACATGGTCAGTGGGTGGCCAGCTGGGAGGTGATCCAGAGAAGCTGGGGAGAGAGGACAGCACAGGGAGCTTGGGCCAGCATCTCAGCCAGGGACGCTGTGAAACCCCTGCAGTTGCACACTCCGCATTGGTCAGTGTTGTGAGTCTCAGGGCGGTTCCTCTGTGGGTGCACACACTCGCAGGCCAACACCCTCGCCTGTTTTCCTCATCTAGAAGGTAGAACCTAACCATGTGGACCTGAGGGTGCTCTCGTGTTAAAAGGCACTCTGCTCCTCGGTATGACCAGGGCACTAGAAGACAGCAGTGCCTCCAGGCTTCACTTCAAGGGCCGTCCCTCTGCCACATCAGTAAACTCAATATCGACAGTATTTTTGCCGTAAGATGCTCGTTTCTTAAAAAGTAGGTTATCATCAAATCTCAACTGAACCTCAGAACCCTTCTTGTCTCTTAGAAAAGATAGCTGTGTAACTCTGACTATGCTATATCAAAAAGCATCTAAATAAATTTTGGGGAAGCTGGGAATGCTAATTGACCTGATTTGATCAGTACACAATGTATACATGTGTTAAATTTTTGTACTCTGCTCCATAAACATATACAGACATATGCATCTATTAACATTTTTAAAAATTAAAAAATATAAGAAAGTAAAATTTTAATCTCTGACTTTGAATATAGGAAAATCTCTTCTATGATGCTGGAGAGGCACTAACTAGAATGGTTTAGCATCAATCTCAAATTTCTAAATCCTGTGAAAAGAGAAAAGAAACCTATTTTCCTCTTTATAAACTGCCTGGAGACCCTTAGAAGAAATGCAGTAGATAGTATAATTATAATTTTTAATGTTACTATAACCATCATCATTTATTGATTACTGTTATAAAAAGTATTGCCAATGAGTAAAACATTTTTAAAATGCCAAAATAATTAAAGAAAAAATTAAAACATAAGACAAAAAGGAAAAAAATCTGAAGAAGTTAAATTTAGAGGATGATTTGAGGTGAGTTCAAACATAACAGAAGAACATCAAGTGAAATTCATGACCGCTTTCTTAGGAGCACACACACACAGATCCAGGTTTTATACCCAAGAAGTATTTTTTAACTGATATATCAAGCATATTTAGAATCTCACTGCTGTTAAATTTGCTACTATATTTTGATGAATATACAACTTAGTTCTCTCTAAGCAAAGAGCCCTTTTTTCCAGACTAGAGACAGGATTGAGAGGGCAAAAGGTCATGCATCCTTCACCCTAATAATTAGATTAAGGGCTCTCTGAGTCATGACAGTACTTTAACTTTGTAAAACCTTAATTACTCTGTAATTAAACAAGCCTTGAAAAAGTAGTAATCATTTTTAAATATCCTGAGTAAAAGAAAAATATAGAGTTTTGGGAAAGGATCTTCTTTTAGGAAAAAAAAAAACTGCCAGTGACTTTTACGAAAGCAAACAGGTTAGAATCTGTTGTATAGATGCATTGAAAATATAGATTTGGAGGGGGCTTTGCTTTTGGGGACAATCCAGAGTATATACAAATATATACTCGATTTATAATTCAAGATAGTGAAAAAATAACCTTAAATGAATACTATCTATTTTATGAGAAAATGGAATCTTTTTTTTTTTTAATTTTTATTTTTGATAGGCAGAGTGGACAGTGAGAGAGAGAGACAGAGAGAGAAAGGTCTTCCTTTGCCGTTGGTTCACCCTCCAATGGCCGCCGCTGCAGCCGGCGCACCGCGCTGATCCGATGGCAGGAGCCAGGATCCAGGTGCTTTTCCTGGTCTCCCATGGGGTGCAGGGCCCAAGCACCTGGGCCATCCTCCACTGCACTCCCTGGCCACAGCAGAGAGCTGGCCTGGAAGAGGGGCAACCGGGACAGAATCCGGCGCCCCGACCGGGACTAGAACCCGGTGTGCCGGCGCCGCAAGGTGGAGGATTAGCCTATTGAGCCACGGCGCCGGCTAGAGAATATGGAATCTTAAAAATACACTATTGAAGCTGTTGCTCGAATTTTTATTAACCAGTCTGACTTTCTTTTTAAAAATTGTATTGATACAAAAACAATTGGTTTCATTAGCTGGCTTCCTAAGAGCAAATGAACTGATTGTGTTTAGCAGGATGACTTCTGTTTTAGAAGAGCCTTCCTACTTCTCCCATGATATACAAATATTTTTTCTCCTATGCATTATAAGTATTTTTTACCCTATGGAGTATACTTGTCATTTGTTTGTCTTTTCCTTTTTCTTCCTGGATATTTTCTCTGTATTTTCACAACATCATGCACCCACCCTACAAAAAAAATTTTGGTCTCCTTTTTAAAAATTTTCTTATTAAAAATTGTTTTTCCTTGCAGAGCAAATGAAAATTCTTAGGTAGTTGGAGCCTTCTTATTGAGACCACGTTTGAGGCCTGTTGTGAAACAGTCTTGGAAAAATATCAGAACTGCACAAAGTTTGCAGATATCAGAACTTCACATGCTTTTTGGTCTGGTTATAAACAAGAATGGGAGTCTGCTCTCAACCCGAGCACTTCTTGGCTTTCTAGGACAGTAGAGGGGAGAGAGGCCTCAGTGCCCCCCTCAGATCTGTGGAGATCGATGATGATCCCCATCAACATTAAGCAGAGCTTCTCAGGCTTTCTCAGAGACACCTACGATGGAGCTTATGCTGTGGTGTGCATAGCTACTTGCCGTGTAGGTTAGCTGCATGTTTTCACCCAGACCTGTCGGAAGGGAGATCTCACCCAGACTATGTGATAGTTCTGCAAATAACACTTGGATTCTGATCCAGTGGTGAATGAATGATATGCTTACATTGATTATCTGCCTGCAATCAGCTGTTACCCGTGCCCTTCTCCCTGTGGAAGTCCATGCGACACTGTTGACTTATTAATTCATTTTTTCTCAACAAAAACTCCTTGGATAAGTAGTCAGATGTTAGATGTCAGTGAAGAGAGTTGATTCATTGGTGGTGGTTGTTGAATTCTATAAGTCTGTGGGTTTTGTAAAGTGGTCCTCAAGTGTAAGATTAAAATGTGTTTAACATTAAACTTTATTAATTTTTGATAACAACAACAAATAAATGGCAACCCCTAGTGGGGAATAACCAAGCAAGATTTTTACTATTTAAATAAATGAAAAACAATTTTTGAAAATATACTGTCATGACTGACAATGTTACACTTCACCCCTCATGATACGCATAAAAAAATATTCACAGAACACACGCACACATGCACACACACTGACTGCTTTATTGCCATCTTTACCATAATATTCCACAATTTAGCATTTGCAAGTCGGCCTGAATAATGAGGCAAAATTCCAAAGCAGTTTTGTTTATGCTCATTCAACATAGAATCCTAGGATTTAAAAAAAAATATTTATTTATTTATCTGAAAGGCAGAGTGACACTGACAGGGAGAGAGAAAGAGACGTTCCAACCACTGGTTGGCTCCCCAAATGCCTGCAACAGCCAGGGTTGGGCTAGGTTGAAGTCAGGAGTCTGGAATTCCATCAGGGTCTCCTTATGAGTGGTAGGAATGCAAGTACTTGGACTTTTGCCCACTGCCTCTCAGGCACATTAGCAGGAAGCTGGATCGGAAGCAGAGGCAGGACTCAGCAGCAGTGACTTAACTTGTGGCCTGCCCTAGAATCTTAGGATATGTCTAGAACTCATAGGGACATTTGAGACTGTCCAGCCCGAATTTCCCAATTTGCACTAGGAAAAATTGAGGCAGCTTTTGAAGGATCCAATCTTGCCCAATCCACAGAAAATTTGTGGCTTGGTGGCAGGTCCGGGGTTAGAACCATCTAACGTGAAGAGTTCTGACTCCGGGCAGAGTGGAGATGGAGTGGCAAATTCCTGATGAAGAGAAAAAAAAAAAAGCAGTAAAAAAGATGATGTTGTGTGCTGGCTAGGGTGTTTTTCTGATTCAGGCTTACCAAAGACTAACTCGGCTGCCTTTGTCTCTGGGCCATCCCACTGCGTTGATCAGTTTAACTCTCTTCTTTCTTTCAAGTTCCCAAAAGAGACGTATTTTAGTGACCTGTCATCTGCAGAAGTTCAGAAATCAAACAGTCCCCTACCTTCTCATGGAATGACATAACAAGCCTTTGGTAACCCCTGAAATGTGTGAACACTGTGTTACCTACCAACAACACAAGCATCAGCTGAATGATGTCTATGAAAGTGTCTGGCACCCAGTCGATATTCAAGTACATGTTCTTCACTTACTGTCTATATGGACAGGTTTAAATTAAGATAGAGTTCAACAGTAACTACCGCAAGGCAAAATTAATCAAGTGCTAAGTAGCGGTCAGAGCAAAGTACTGTGGCAGTGGAAGGAATGCTTAATCCTTGTTTTTTTTTTTTTTTTTAATTATTTACTTATTTGGGAAACAAGACAGAAATGTAGAGTCCCTACATGATTTCCTCCCCTCCCCTAGTGGCTACAATGGCCTGGGTTGGACCAGGCTGAAGCTGGGAGTCAGGAATCCCATTAAAGTCTCCTACATGGGTAGCAGGGACCCAAGTACTTGAACCACCACTCGCTGCCTTCCAGGTGCCCATAAACTGGAAGCTAGAATCAAGGGTGGAGCCAGGATTAGAACTTCTTAACTGCTAGACCAAATGCTCTCTCTGGGAGTCACCAATTCTGATGGGAGGTCAGAGGGTGGAGAGCATATTACTTGTGCTTTGTAAGATGAGTAGGATTTTGCTAGAAAAATAATAAAGGCATGGCTGGCTGTGAGCACTTTGTAATGAAGGTCTGGAGTGGTGGGTACCTGGTATATTCTGGAAATGGTGGAGAATGTATTGTTATGGGAATGATGAGGAAGAAAAGGAACAACATGCTGGAATCCTTGGTTGGCAACGGTAGAGGCAGTAGAATGCTGGGTGAAGGGCTTTATGCTGTCATAGGCACTGGAGGACCACTGAAGCTTTAGACTAGGCGTGTGGATCTCTGGGGCTAATATTGACCAGTGGTTTAAGAGCATGAAAAGGGGACCAGGAGTTTGCTGGTGACTCAGGTTAGTCGTGATCGTTAAGAAAGATGTCCTGTCTGTTTTGCATTGCTTCAAGGGAAGTCGAGAGTTGTGACGATGGTTGCGAGAACCTCAGATAAGGTGACCCCATTCACGGGACCAGGAGTGATTTGAGAAGCTATGTGGATGATAGTTAGGCTTTCTTGTTGAACTCTGGGTACTGAGGACTGGTCAGTGGCCTCCAGAAAGCAGCCAAGTTATTGGGTGCCTGCTATTGTGTGTGCTACAAAGTGTCCCTTCGGGGGTAGAAAAGGCTTGAGTGAATGGGAAAGGGGAGGGTTGTGGGTGGGAGGGACGTTATGGGGGGGAAGCCATTGTAATCCATAAGCCGTACTTTGAAAATTTATATTCATTAAATAAAAGTTAAAAAAAAAAAAAAAGAAGGCCGGCGCCGCGGCTCACTAGGCTAATCCTCCGCCTAGTGGCGCAGGCACACTGGGTTCTAGTCCCGGTCGGGGCACCGGATTCTGTCCCGGTTGCCCCTCTTCCAGGCCAGTTCTCTGCTGTGGCCAGGGAGTGCAGTGGAGGATGGCCCAGGTGCTTGGGCCCTGCACCCCATGGGAGACCAGGAAAAGCACATGGCTCCTGGCTCCTGCCATGGGATCAGCGCAATGCACCGGCCGCGGCGGCCATTGGAGGGTGAACCAACGGCAAAGGAAGACCTTTCTCTCTGTCTCTCTCTTTCACTGTCCACTCTGCCTGTCAAAAAAATAAAAATAAAAAATAAAAAAATATAAAAAAAAGAAAAGGCTTGAGTGAAAAAATGGCTTCCAGACAGCCAGTGTCTTTTCCCAGAGTTTTGTTTCTTATGGGTCTGGTCTCCCAGTCCTTTGTGAACTTTTGCAGTGCTTCCACATGTAAGCAGGTACCTCCTTCCCCCAAGAGTGACTCTTTTTGTTCAGCCACTCAAACCTGTCAAGTGTCCACACACTATCTTGCCCCAGCTAAAGGAGAGAGAGGTCTCTTTAAGAAGAGATGCTTTACGGCCAGCGCCTTGGCTCATCCTCCGCCTTGCGGCGCCGGCACACCGGGTTCTAGTCCCGGTTGGGGCGCTGGATTCTGTCCCGGTTGCCCCTCTTCCAGGCCAGCTCTCTGCTGTGACCCGGAAGTGCAGTGGAGGATGGCCCAAGTGCTTGGGCCCTGCACCCCATGGGAGACCAGGAAAAACACCTGGCTCCTGCCTTAGGATCAGCGCAATGCACCGGCCGCGGCGGCCATTGGAGGGTGAACCAACGGCAAATAGGAAGACCTTTCTCTCTGTCTCTCTCTCTCACTGTTCACTCTGCCTGTCAAAAAAAAAAAAAAAAAAAAGAGAGAGAGAGAGAGAGAGATGCTTTTCTAAAACTTTTAGTTATTTTTAAAATTATTAGTTATTTAAAAGCAAGAGAGAGAGAGAGAGAGAGAGAGAGAGAAAGAGAATGAATCTTCCATCTGCTTGTTCACAACCCAAATAGCATCAACAGCCAGGTCTGGGTTAAGGCTGAAGCCAGGACTGGTCTCCCATTGAGTGGCAGGAATCCAAGCACTTGAGCTATTTTCTGCTACCTTCCCAGGTATCTTAGCAGGATGCTGGACCAGAAGCAGAGCAGCTGGAACTCAAATTGGCACTCCAATATGGAATGCTGGCTGCACAAGGAGCGGCTTAACCTGCTGAACCACAACGCAAGCCCCTGCCTTTATTATTAATTAATTACTATTCATTTGATTTTAGAGAGACAGATAGACAGATATCTCCCAATCTACCAGTTTACTCTCCAAATGCCCAGAACAGCCAGGACTGGGCCAGGTTGAAGCAGGAGCCTGGAATTCAATCTGGGTCTCCCTTGTGGGTGACGGGAACCCAGGTACTTGAGCCATCAGCTGCTCCCTCTCAGCATGTGCATTTGCAGGAAGCTGGAGTTAGGAGAGGAGCCAGAACTCCGACTCAGGTACTCCCATATGGGAAGTGGGCATCCCCGAGTGGTGTCTTAACTGCTGTGGTAAACGCCTGCACCAAGGGTTGCTTTTTCATCCTGACTTTGACCTTGTTTTACCAATGAATCCATTTCTTCAGCTGGTGTCTTCATTTCTGTTCACACCAACAGGAAAGTATTTTTTTTTTTTAAATTTTATTTATTTTCATTTTATTTGAAAGGCAGAGAGACAGAGATCTTTGATCATACATTGGTTCACTCCTCAAATGCTTGCAACAGCCCAGGCTGGGCCAAGACTGAAGCCAGGAGCCTGGAATTCCAGCTAGGTCTCCCAGGTGGGTGGCAGAGACTCAAATACCCATTAGCAGGGAAGCTGGACTAGAAGTGGAGGAGCCAGGACTTGAGCTGGGAGTTTCTATATGGGATGCAGGGATCCCAAGGGACGACTTAACTACTCTGCCAAAAGCCCACCCAGGAAAGTGTCTTTTCATGGGGCCTGTCTGGGAGCCAGACGCTTCTTTTACTTCATGGTAGCCTGTGTCTATCTTCCCTTCTTGCTGTGTCGTCTTGCACTCTGTGCCTGCCACTCTCCCCTCTCTGCACCTTGGGACTCCGTTCCTCTTCTCTGCCTCCTCTTGACTCTCCACTGCCCTTCCTGTTGGAACTTCTCTCCTATGCATCTCGCAGGTCTCTGTTCTGCTATCCCTGTCTTGTGCCTTTCATGTCAGAGTAGGTATGACAAGTCAGACAAGAAAAATCCCTTCTGTGGGTGCAGACCAGATGTGACCAGACCTCAGCCTGATGTAGGGGCCCCAGGCTAGTAGTAGTGTGTGTGTGGAGGTGGGACTGTGACTTTACATCTGCACGTTGACACAGCATCATATATGTGTTAGGGAATTAAGTGCACTTGTACTGCAGGATATGGACTCCCAAACTGGAAATAGAAAACTCTGGGTTTTGTTGCCATCTCTGCTGCTGATTTCTTATATCACTTTGGACAATGTCATAATCAAAAACTCAAATGAAATCTTTTTTGTTAAAAAATAACACATTTCATCTAATTCCATTTCTATCATATTATTCCTAACTGGCTCAGTCATCCATCCATCCACTAATTGCTGGGTCTGAATAAAAAGTCTCTGAAGTAATACTCACCTAAGGGCAGTGATATTTATTTCTAGATTGAAAAACTTGATGTGATTTTTTTTAACTTTTTTTTTTTTTTTTTTTTTTTGAGGCAGACAGATAAACAGACCTTCCATTCATTGGTTCATTCCCTCAAATGGCCACAATGGCTGAGGCTGAGTTAGACCAAAGTCGAGAGCTAGGGACTCAGTCTGGGTCTCCCATAGGCAGGAGAGACTCAACTCATTAGCAGGAAACTGGAATCGGAGAGCAGCCAGGTAGTCCAATAGGGTATGTGGACATTCCAACCAGCGGCTTACCGCTAGGTCAAACACCTGTAGCCTAACTGTTTTGGATATGCTTTTCTGTGCTGCTTAAATTCCTAATAGGAAATCAGAATACCTGTGAGGGAATGATGTTGGTTTAGTTTAGCAATGAATCTCATTCTCTCCCTCTCACCCTCTCTGTCACTATATAAAAGAAGAGGAGATTTTCGAAGTCCCACTCAGTTCTCCAAACTCGTATTTCTTTATTTAGGTAAGAATTGTTTTTGCTTTTAAAAATAATTTATGTTTCATTGTTTTTGCTTTTTAAAAAAAATTTATTTGAGAGGCAGAGTTACAGAGAGAGAGAGAGACAGAGGCAGAGAGAGAAGTCTTCCATCCACTGGTTCACTCCCCAAATGGCTGCAACTGCTGGAGCTGGGCCAGGCCAAAGCCACGAGCCTGAAGCTTCTTCCAGGTCTCCTATGTGGGTGCAAGGTCCCGAGCACTTGGGTCATCTTCTGCCGCTTTTCCCAGGAGCAGCCAAGACACAAACTGGCGCCCATATAGGATGCCAGCGCTCCAGGCGGCAGCTTAACTACTAGGACACAGCGCCAGCCCTACTGTTTTTGCTTTTAAAGATAGTTTATGCTTTTAAAAATAATTTAGGTATGGCCGGCACCACAGCTCACTTGGCTAATCCTCTGCCTGCAGCGCTGGCACCCGGGGTTCTAGTCCCAGTTGGGGCGCCGGATTCTGTCCCGGTTGCTCCTCTTCCAGTCCAGCTCTCTGCTGTGGCCCGGGAAGGCAGTGGAGGATGACCCAGGTCCTTGGGCCCTGCACCCACATAGGAGACCAGGAGGAAGCACCTGGCTCCTGGCTTCGGATCAGCACAGCGCTGGCCACAGGGTGTCGGCCATAGCGGCCATTTGGTGGGTGAGCCAACGGAAGGAAGACCTTTCTCTCTCTCTCTCTCTCTCACTGTCTAACTCTGCCTGTCAGATAAAAAAATTTATGTTTGTAATCACTCCTTAGGTAAATAGAATGATGGATGCATGGATGTAAACACTCGATTTATTATTACTCTTATACAAAATGAACCATACTCGTTTTTTTAAAAAAGATTTCATTTGTTTATCTGAGAGGTAGAGTTACAGACAGAGGGTGAGACAGAGAGAAAGGTCTTCCATCCACTGGTTCACTCCCCCTCCAAATCTCTACTTGCTATTTTTTTTTAAAGATTTACTCATTTATTTATTTGAAAGAGTTATACAGAGAGAAGAGGCAGAGAGAGAGAGTGGTCTTCCATCTGCCGGTTCATTCCTCAACTGGCCACAACGGCTGGAGCTGCGCCGATCCGAAGCCAGGAGCCAGGAGCTTTCTCCGGGTCTCCCATGTGGGTGCAGGGGCCCAAGGACTTGGGCCATCTTTTACTGCTTTCCTAGGCCACAGCAGAGAGCTGGATCGGAAGTGGAGCAGCCGGGACTAGAACCAGCGCCCATATGGGCTGCCGGCGCTTCAGGCCAGGGCGTTAACTCGCTGCACTACAGCTCCAGCCCCTCTACTTGCTATTTTTAAACAAAATTATTACATTCAATTTAGCTTAAATCGAAAGAAGATAAAGAACTGAAAGAACTAATAAACTTCAAATAAACATTTCTTTATCATGGTAGATATAATTTCTTAAAATATGCTTTCTGATGTTAAGAAGAGATTGTGAAATACCTTGACAGTTTGTAACATTGCTTTTTACCCTAAATGATTCAGTTTTAGGCAGATTTATTCCCTCCCATGCAAATTGAAACTTTAGTACTGTCTCCTCTTCCCACCTTCTTCTCCTTCATTTTGACTTTTATTGGTATAGCACTTCTATTACTTTGTTATTTATCTTTAGTTGTATTATTTTTATTTGCACAATATGGAGTTTTAGATCATTTCTAATATTTTATATATTCATAATTAATAGCTACTATTCATTTTTTGCTGCGTTCTTTTGCTATAGCTTCTCTATCCTTAAATTCTTTATTTGGTTCATTGTTTAGTTGGTTGGATTTCATTGTAAACACTTTTTTTTCTCAAATCACTTATTAGTACTGTTTTGTTGAATTCTTTAATGTGTGCTGCTTTTCATTTGAATAGGAATATTGTTCTTGGGTCACACGATTTCGGAAGAGCTGTGTTGTTGTTTATTGTGTTTCTGGCATTCACCATCATTGCAGGGAAGGCATCTGTGTGATTTTTTTCCCACTGGAGTTGACTTACATTTTCTGGCTGGATGTCTGAAAAGTTTTTCCTTTATTCAAAATGTTGCGTTTTGAATTTGTGACCTTTACAGTTCAGTATTTCTGCACCCTCTGCAATAGGGAGATTCTGTTCTCCTTGGCTTGATGGCACTTACTGTCAGATCTTAGAAAGTTATTTAATTTATTTATAACACAGTTTCTTTCTCTGTAAAGTTTAACTATAATATCTACCTCATGGAGTTGTTGGGAGTATTTAAGTTAATAGAGTTAACACACATAGAATAATGTCTGGAAGGTAATACACACATTTAGAAGGTTGCCTTTTAAAGGAAATTTTCTGGTGTTAGGTCTTTTAGTACTTTTACCATCTTATTTGTTGAGTTTGCTGCTTTAAAGATACTAATTATTAATACTAATAATCTTTCTCTTCCATGACCGTTGGCTTCTCCCTGGTTTGCTTTGTCCTGTTGATGCATAGGTATTTTGATGGTTTCAATCT
This sequence comes from Oryctolagus cuniculus, assembly GCF_964237555.1. NCBI lineage: Eukaryota > Metazoa > Chordata > Mammalia > Lagomorpha > Leporidae > Oryctolagus > Oryctolagus cuniculus. The sequence continues at coordinate 22,064,231 of NC_091432.1, read as the reverse complement.
TTTATAACTGTTATTTATTTCCATTCTGCCTGTTCTGTTCTATAATATTTTTATTAATTGATTGATTTTTAAAGAGTATTCTTGTTTTTTAGTTTAATTTGTTTTATTTATTTGAAAGGCAGAGAGAGTGATGGAGATTTTTAGTGATACTTTTTGGGCATCTATTTCCTTAGATCTGTGTTCTTTTTTCATGTTATTCGGTCATTTTATCATTAAGAACTCATGTTCTTTTTAAGATATATTTTACTTATTTGAAAGGCAGAATGACTGAGAGAAGGAGAAATAGAAAGAGAAAGAGATCTTCCATCCAGGGCTCCCACGCGGGTGGCAGGATCCCAGGTACTTGGACCATTGCTGCTTTCCCAGGTGCATTAGCAGGGAGCTAGATGGGAAATGGAGCAACCAGGACTCTGATATGGGATGCCAGCATCGCAGGCAGTGCACCACAACACCAGCCCCGCCCTGTGCTTTTATTAGGCTGTTTTTTAGTTAGATGCCTGTGTGTGTCTGGTATGCACTTGTATTAGTGTCCCTGCACTTCCTTTTACCTTGGTCATGCTTTGGCAGCTTATTCATATTGTATTTTCTATCAATTTGCTCCTCATGTGTTAGTGACATCCTGACTTCCACCTCACAGGATCATTTGTTTTCTCCCTAGGGTCTACAGTTGAAGAGCTGTCTGATGTTCTGTATAGCCTGAGAGCAAGGGGCAGGCAGGGCTCACCTGAGGTGGTCTTTGTTAGATAGCTTGGCAGCTTGGGCTCTATTCTGCCTTTGGAGGCCTTGTCCAACACCAGAGCTCAAATCTCCCAATTTCAGTGGGAACTGTGTCTCCTTTTGATGGATAGCTAACCTCTGGCCTCTTCCCATCTGTGCTCCATTCAGGACAGAGCTCTGGAGTCCCCACCTCTGCCAGAGCCTGCCTCCTTGTACGTGGTCTCTGTTTCCCTCAAGCACAGTTTTCAGGGAAAGTGAAACCTTGGGACAGCCTCTGGCTTCTCACCAAGCCAGGAGTTACCGGTGGGAATTCTCAGGACGGACTTGACCTCTCCCCTGAGCTTTTCCAAAGTTGGGGGCAGCCCGGAGCCTTAGCATGCTGCCGCCCTACTCCAGCCCAGAGTTTCTTCTTGTCTTAGTTGCCACGTTTTGAGCCTTATAGTTCCGGCCATGCCTGTTTCCACATATTAGCTGCCACTAGTGAACTTTGCTGTTGTTTCCTTAGGTGTTGGGGAGGAGGTCCTGTGAAGTTTTCTGCAGTGCTGTCCTTCCCTCTTGACTCTGGGGCTTTCTGGGGGCTGCGTTTACTTGCATCTGTCTTGTTTCAATCACTGAAGAATATTGAAGGCTAAGGGTAGCTTCAAAAATCTTTTATGGAATTATATGTAATTACAAAATCAATACGTGCTCATCGTAACCAACATAAATGCCAAGTTCATTCCTCTCCCCACCCCGCCAACATACATGCACATGCTGTCCCACTTCCACTTCCGAGGGCTACAGCTTGAGTGTGTCACATAACGCCTTTAAAAAGGCAAGAACCCAAGAGCAATGTGTGGTTTGGATGCATTGTAACAAGAGCATGCACACACAGATCTGGTCCCTGTGCACAGTCAATTGATTGTGTGGCGAGTTCTGAGTGTGGTCACTAAGATGAGAAAGAAGGTGGGCTCCAGGAGAGCAGAAACGCCCCCACCAACCTCTCCCTCTCCCCTCCAGCATCCCCAGTGCCTACGTCACCCCCTGGCACACAGGGGCACTCAGTACAGTTTTTGTTCAATGATAAATAAAGGCTTCAGGTATTTTTATTTTTAAAGGCATGTATGCCATTTGGGGGCAATAGATGAGACCTGGAAAATATGAGTGGCTCCATGTAACTTGAATTCATGTATGGAATCTAGCTGCATCCAGTTGCCTTTTGTCATTGTGAGTTTATGCATCAAAAGATGGACGGGGGGCCAGCGCCATGGCTCACTTGGTTAATCCTCCGCCTGTGGCGCCAGCATCCCATATGGGTACCGGGTTCTAGTCCCGGTTGCTCCTCTTCCAGTCCAGCTCTCTGCTGTGGCCCAGGAAGGCAGTGGAAGATGGCCCAAGTGCTTGGGCCCCTGCACCTGCATGGGAGACCAGGAAGAAGTACCTGGCTCCTGGCTTCGGATCTGTGTAGTTCCGGCCATGGCGGCCATTTGGGGGGTGAACCAATGGAAGGAAGACCTTTCTCTCTGTCTCCCTCTCTCTCTCAATGTCTAACTCTATCTGTCAAAAAAAAAAAAAAAAAAAAAAAAAAAAAAAAAGATGGACAGGAAAAAGCAGAGGGACATAGATAGAGGTAGAAGCTTGAGTCTGGGCCGGGGTGTCCCCTGGTCAAACAGAAGGGATCATTTCCTCTCTGGCCCAGTCTTTGGGTCACTGTGTTCTAATTCAAGTGCAAGGTCAGGATTACAGAAGCAACTCTGGAGAGGCTGTTTCATTTCAAAGACAACACTTCTATCATCAAACCTACAGGAAGTTGTTTTGTAGGCACAGAGAGGTTGGGTATGAGATTGTGCCTGGCTTTGTGCCCATCCAGCTCCACTACTAGAAAATGATGCATTAAGACTGGCAGAAGGCCGGCGCCGCGGCTCACTAGGCTAATCCTCCGCTTCGCGGCGCCGGCACACCAGGTTCTAGTCCTGGTCAGGGTGCCGGATTCTGTCCCAGTTGCCCCTCTTCCAGGCCAGCTCTCTGCTGTGGCCAGGGAGTGCAGTGGAGGATGGCCCAAGTCCTTGGGCCCTGCACCCCATGGGAGACCAGGAGAAGCACCTGGCTCCTGCCATCGGATCAGCACGGTGTGCCGGCCGCAGCGCATCAGCCACGGCGGCCATTGGAGGGTGAACCAACGGCAAAAGGAAGACCTTTCTCTCTGTCTCTCTCTCTCTCACTGTCCACTCTGCCTGTAAAAAAAAAAAAAAAAAAAAAAAAAAAAAAAAGACTGGCAGAACACTAGTTTGGTGGATATTTTTATTTTATTTGAAAGGCAGAGAGAGAGAGAGAGATCTTGCATTCATTGGTTCACTCTTCCAATGACTACGACAGCCAGGTCTCGGCTAGGTCAAAGCCAGGAGCCAGGAACTCCATACAGGTCTCCCGTGTGGGTGGCAGGGGCCCAGCTCCTTGGATTAGCAGGGAACTGGATCAGAAGCAGAGCAGCCGGACTCCAAAATGGGGTCTCAGAGTAACAAGTAGCAAGCTTAACCTGCTGCACAGCAATGCTGGGCCAAGTTTGGTGAATTTAAGGAGGTATAGCTGCAATAGACTTCACTTAATTTTTTTTTTTAAAGATTTACTTTTTATTTGAAAGGCAGAGTTACAGAGAGGTAGAGGCAGAGGCAGAGGCAGAGGCAGAGGCAGAGGCAGAGGCAGAGGTAGGAGTCTTCCATCCGCTGGTTCACTCCCCAGATGGCTGCAATGGCCAGAGCTGCACCGATCCGAAGCCAGGAGCCAGGAGCTTCTTCTGGGTCTCCCACGCAGGTGCAGGAGCCCGAGCACTTGGGCCATGTTCTACTGCTTTCCCAGGCCATAGCAGAGAGCCGGATCAGAAGTGGAGCTGCTGGGACTCGAGCCAGTGCTTCTATGGAATGCTGGCACTGCAGGCAGAGGATTACCCGCCATGCCACAGCGCTGGCCCTGCACTTAATATCTTTTTATCTTTTAATTCTTGGTCCAGAAGGAGGGTAATATCCGAAGTATACTCTTGCTATTCATCAGACTCCATGTTTCTTCTGCAGGAATGAACACACCTCAGTAATGAGTGAAGCAAATCTTAGTTCAATACACTTCGGTATTTTTTTTGAATGAAAAGTGCTATACAAATGTGATTTTATTTCTTTATTAATCTTACTGTTAAAAAATCTTAGATTGTAATTTTATTTTTGTCTGCAGTTTCCAAGCTCTTGCCTTATTAGGGTGCTACATTTCTGTTTTGTTCTCTTTTTAAAATCATAAAGGGATTATGTTAATTTAGGGAAGAGAATGCATTCTGAGTAGAAGAATTGATGCAGAAGGCGACTGTACTGCTGGGATTTCTAAGGCACACATATTTGCTGGCCAGCATGAAGAAAGACTGTACTTTGGGTTGTAGAAAAATATTTGTAGTAATTATTATTTATATTTTGAATTTCCATGGCTTAATCTTAGAAAAATAAAAGCTGACTTTGCTTCCACTTTGTTTACTTTTGTTTTCAGGTTTTCCTGTTTGAGTTTTTGGTTGTTGGCTCACATACAATCTATGTTCCAATTATGCTGTATTAATTTTTCACAAAACTTATTTTTAATATCTCATTTCTGATTTTAAAAATCCCCTAAAGAATCAGACAATACTTTTCTATATTTATTCTTAGTGATAAAGTTATATAAGAATTTTATCCAAATTTACCTCTTAAAATGTAGGCATAATCTGTTAATACAGAGTAACCTATATTACCAATGTGCTAACTTGATAGTTTTGTGGCCAACATTTAAAAACTGTGATGCTGTTTGAGAAACATCTGAAATAAATGAAATAACATGAAGCTTTGTGTTTAAAATTCATTATTATGTAACATAGGCTCATTTTGAACTGTAATATTTCAACTATATGTTTCATTCTCTTATTAATTCTGATATATATTACTTTATAACATGCATTGTATGTGAAAAAATAAATATATTCTTTTACAATAAACTATAATTCTGAATGTTGAATAATTTCTTATTTCTCTTATTTCAAATTGTTGAGAATTTATTATACATAGATAGAGATTTCTTTTGGCCTAGACTGGCTGAATTTTGTAATGCCCAAGATTTTTGGGCAAATAGTCTACAATTAAACTGGATATCCTTTATTTTATAAAGGAGGACAATGTTAAAACAGCATTAATGGGCATACCTGGGGAAAGGTTACCATTTTTGGAATTTTGTTATTTTGTCAATGTAGATCTACCCAAATTTTGTGTACTTTAGCTTGGGTTTTAAAATTTTTATGTGCTTTTATTTTTTTTAACTGCCACAAAAGTACTTTGAAGACAGCTACCATTGTTAATAAAATAATAGTGCCAAGCACTGAACACAAAATGGGAAAAAAAGTTACAGCTAAGGTTTCCATCAGTACCCATTACCAGCACCAAACAGAGGATTCTTTTAATGAGTTAGTGTAATGTCGTGATTCCAAAAACTCCCTGTCTGGGATGTGTACCAGCTCACACTGCAGTAAAAAGCCCAACTTCCTATTTTGGAACATAGCTAGGTGACCTTCCTTCTACCTCTTAAATGTGATTTGAAACTGCTCAAACTTGAGAACTTTTTCAATAATATCTTAGGAGTTATAACGCCCCCCATTAATGATGCAATTTTATATTTTCTTTCTTTTATATCTTCAAAAATTATTCATATTATAGCATGTGTCACAATTTCCCCTTTTTTTAAAAAAAGATTTATTTTATTTGTTTGAAAGTTAGAGTTACAGAGAGAGAGGGGGAGATGGAGAGAGAGAGAGAGAGAGAGAGATCTTTTGTCCACTGGTTCACTCTCCAGATGGCTGGAACGGCTGGGGCTGGGCCAGACCAAAACCAAGAGCCTGGAACTCTATCTGAGTCTCCAATGTGGGAGGCAGGAGCCCAAGTAATTAGGCCATCCTCTGCTGCTGTCCTAGGCTTATTAACAGGGAACTGGATCCGAAGTGGAACAGCTGGGACTTAAACCAGCGCCCATATGGGATGCCGGTGTCATAGGTGGCAGCTTAACCTGCTGCACGAAGACGCCATACCCTGATTTTATGTTTTCTACCTATTAAAAGCTAAGCTACAACAGCCCTTCTGAATCCTAGTGCACTCCTAATTCCGTGTGTGTTGAGGCAGAGTGGGAACTTGGGCTTTCGAGAATTAGGAATGTGTCTTGGGGTGTAAGATTTGCAAGAAGATTCCAAGGTATGCTGTTGGCCCCCACCCACACTGCATGTATGGAAGACTCCTCGGCAGGGCAAGAGTCATATTGGGGGTCAGGTTTTCTGTGGTCAGAATAGGCATAATGTCTCACTAGAGGATAGCAGGTTCAGCTTAGAGACAACTGCCTGGGATTTCTGGGGTCTGGAAGGGCAAATAGCCACTGGACTGGAACTCTGTGTCACTGTCTCCTCCCATTTCTGTCTTAGGTGGTCCAAGGAGTGAAAGTGGGGTTTTGTGTGTGTGTATCTGTGTGTGTGTGTGAGGGCGGGGGGGAGAGGGAGAGAGAGGGAGAGGGAGAGGGAGAGAGATAGAGTTACGGAAAATATTCTGGGTCTAGGAATCAGCTCTAACAAGGTGTGCTGTTTCAGACAACTTGCTGAACTTGTCTCTGCTGTTACCTTTTGTCACCTATAGACCACAACCATTGCCTATCCATATCTCAGTCACCACTCTGTGATCTAATAAAATAGGGTACACTGGAGGACATAAAGCAGTAGAGAGTTATTATCACCACAAGCAACAATTACAGACTTTTCTGCATAAATTTCCTGCATTCTGAAGTATATAAATTGGGCATGTGTTCTTTGGGAACTGGGTATGATTGAAAATACACCAAAAAATATAGATGTCATAATAATAAGTTGCCTTTGGTGTTGGGAATGCAGCTGATCTATTGGCGACAGAGACATCTAAATGTCTAAATGTGAATTGGCAACACTGAGCAAAGAACTGAGCACCTAGCAGGATGGGGTTGGGAAAGACCCTTTGGGATCATTGGCCTCTGCCTCTGAGCAGGCCAATTTCTGAAGCATTTAAGGTGAAAATGTCCATTCTACTCTTATGTATCTCCATGAAGGGAGCTCTCATGAAAAGAGTAATACTTAGTCAATTAAATCTACTTAGTGAAGAAGTTCTTCCTCGCGGCTGATTGGACCCATTATTGCTACAACTCAAGAACATTTCTGGAAACTGCTGCTTTGAAGGTATGGGGGACAGGGCAGCTGCCCCCTGATGGAGACACCCTGAGTGTGTCACTCCTAGCGCAGCACCAGCCTGACGTTCTCTGAGTGGTGGGCAGGGCCATGATCAAGGCTGCCATTTTGTAAAAGTGGCATCAGTGATCACTGTGCAGTTACAGCTGAGGACCCTCAGAAGGACTTTTCTCCCCCAGGAACTAATTATCCTACCTCCTGTCTGTGTGGTTCATTAGGACTTATAAGACACTTGTCTCAAGCATTAGTGCATTTGGCTCTCTCAACAGCTCTGTTGTCACAGTCTCCACTTTGAATACAGGGCATATGGTGCTTGAGGGATTACACCAGATCACTGTGTTCACACAGCACTGAAGGATTAGGAGACAGGACTCACACACAGGACTTCTGCCTCCAAGTGCAGAGTACCAAGCAGGGATCACTGGAGAAATCTCCCATATTCCCAATGATTCCTCAACAGGGCATCCAGTGCTCTCTGTGAAAGGCAGAAGGGATCAGCAAAGTCTTCCAGTGGAGGGTCAGCACTTATCGCCATTCTTGTAAGCGTCCTTTCTAGGGACTACACACACCCACGTTAATATCAGGATGACCTGGGGACGCAGTCTTCCAACACAGCCTCAGGGGCCACTGTGAATAGCTCTGTGTGGCCTTGAGGAGGATGTTTAGCTTCTTTGGGCCTTGCTTTTTCTATCTATAAGATGGAAATCATAGTAGTCTCTATTTCAATTGGTTGTTGTGGAAGTTAAATGAATTAATATATCTGATGCTTAGGTTAGACAGGAGGGAGTGTGTTTAATACCTAGTATATATTATATTAGTTAATATTTACATCGTTATAGAAATATTCTATGTGCGACATCACATCCTAAATTACCTTCCTTCCTTTTGTTGACAATGAGAGCATAAAGACTCATGGAAGGGAGAGAAAAGAAAGGGTGATGGATGTAGTGGCCTGTGTACCTGTGTGTGCATGTGTGTGTGTGTGTGTGTGTGTACTGGGGAACATCACCTAGAATAAAAGCCCTGAGAATCACAAAGTAAACAAGCAAAGTCTCCAAGAAAAGAACCAGATGTCAGAGGTCTTCTTTAAAGTTCAAGTACTTTACTCCCACGAAAATCCCCCAAGCTCTGATTCAAAGCACACTGTCTTTTGTTAGCCCTAACATTTGATTTTCTTTGTAACCAACACTCAGGATTTACTCAGTGCCAAGTACTGATCTAAATACGTTTCCAGTATAATGACTCATTTATTCTTCACAACGATCATAGAATGTAGGTCCTGTTAATATGCCCACTTCATGGATGATGAAAGTGAGTCACAACAGTATAAATATAAATGCATACACAAAGTAATATAACAAGCATAAAGTAGTAACTGTGCTAGCACTTACAATACTGTGTACTTCCTCAATGACTTTCACATTCATTGTTTTTACTCCAAATTTTGATTAATTTTTCAGCTGTCTTTAGGTTAGAAGCTATATGCTACAAGTTGTGGGTGGCACTGATGCTCACAAGTTGGAAGACTTGAGTTTTGAGTTGGGAGACAAAAAAGATTGCAAGATGCGGTCATGAGAATTTGAAGAATACAGCGACTTGAGACTATTTCATAGTAGTAAAAACTAGCCCCACACATTGCAGCGTATCCTGAGCACATAGCTCCTGTGTGGGCCGTAACCAAGGGTCCTGCTGAGGTTGGGCCATCAGGAAGATGAAATTCCTGGTGCATTTTTTTTTTTTTTTTGACAGGCAGAGTGGATAGTGAGAGAGAGAGACAGAGAGAAAGGTCTTCCTTTTTGCCCTTGGTTCACCCTCCAATGGCCACTGCCCCTGGCACGCTGCGGCCGGTGCACCGCACTGATCCGAAGGCAGGAGCCAGGTACTCATCCTGGTCTCCCATGGGGTGCAGGGCCCAAGCACTTGGGCCATCCTCCACTGCCTTCCCGGGCCACAGCAGAGAGCTGGCCTGGAAGAGGGGCAACCAGGACAGAATCCGGCACCCCAACCAGGACTAGAACCCGGTGTGCCGGCACCGCAAGGCTGAGGATTAGCCTAGTGAGCCGTGGCGCCAGCCTAGTTTTGTTTGTTTTACAAAAACAGATTCATAAATGTATTTTTCACTTAACAAATTGAGGACCACATTCTATGTAATATTTATTTACTACAGCATACTTTTAAATGGCTGAGTAGAACTCTCGTATATGCATGCATCATGCTATATTTAACCGTTCCTTATTGTTGGGAAAATTTTCAACATAAAAAAGAGGTTTTTCGGGGTATTGTGGGTAATGCAGCCATGAAAATATTTGTAGCTACATCTTTGTGAACATCTCTAATTATTTCTAAGACTAAATTGTTGCCAAATTGCTTTTTAGAGAATGTGTTTCAAATAGTTTAGTTCTTTGAAAGGGCTTATATCAAAAGCAGTTAACTACGAGTTAGCAGCAAGGGAGGGAAGAAGGAACCAGAGAAATGGATTCGCTTCAGTTAACCAGAGAAGGCCTTCTGTCGAGGAATATCTCATTTCCAGATGAAGTCAGGTATGCAAAGTCTTGTTATTCTTTAAGGCTGCAGAGAGCAGATTTTGTGAATTCTTTCTTCTCTGCCTGTCCCAGGTTCAGCGGGTAGGAGTTAAGAGAGTGATGGATTCTAGTGATTGGGATCAGCGCTCTGTCTCTGCTGCATGCTGTGTGACATTGGGAAAAATCTTATGACTTCTCTGAGCCACACTCTCCATACCAGTAAAATGAGAACTGAAGTATCTTCCTTTACTGCCTCATAGGAACCTTCTGAGACCCTGAAATCTTGCAATTAAGACCACATAGGCACAACCTCTTTGTGGAACAAGAGGAAACCTTTGTACATGGAAGCTCTGATGACCATAATTAAGTACATATTTCCTTTCCCGCAGACCCTGAACCCTGGTAAAAGTAAAAGACACCAGCTTGGCCAGGCATTCTGGTTCTAATCACGAAGCTTCTGCTAACTACCCCAGCCAAGTGGAGTAAGTCACTCTCCCTCCCTTGGAACTGGTTTCCCCAAGTTTACCATGAGGGAGATTGTAGCACAGGGATTTTGTCATCATGATTTTGATACAACTCTGCAATGGACTCAGAACAGGAACAATTAGTCCCATGAAGCAAACAAAATTCAGAAAGTTTACGTCTATACCTACGGTTGTCTACTTCGTGTGTTCATCTGCTCCTTTCTGCAGGGCTGGGAGCAAGGGATAAAATGAAGGTCAGGTTTTCTATTGTTACTAGAAAGAAAATTCTGGAATAGGTCTACCCTTCCCTTTTCCCTGAGTACTCCTTTCTCACTGCACTCTTTCCTTTGAGCCACTTGGATTACTCTATTACTGTATGGCTGGGTTGATTTGGTTATAAAGAGATTAAAAAAAAATTGGTGCCAAACTGTACGTCTCCCTCTCTTATTCACATTCTTATATTTAACACTTTTCAGTTAATTTTAAACGCCTAAGAATAATTGTGTGTTAATTAAAGAGTTCAAACAATGGTATTAAGTAGAACAAAAAAATACTAAGAGGAATAAAATAGTAAGTTGTTTGTTGACAGTCAGGACAAGGGCTGATCAAGACATTGTTTCTCATAGTGTCCATTTCACTTCATCAGATTTCCTTTTAGATGCTCAGTTAGTTGTCACTGATCAGGGAGAACATATTATATTTGTTCCTTTGGGATTGGCTTATTTCACTCAGCACGATGTTTTCCAGATTCTTCCATTTTGTTGCGAATGACCGGATTTCTTTTTTTTTTACTGCTGTATATTGCATGTGTGTATGCATATATATATATATAGTATATATATAAAATAAATATATATTGCTGTATATATATATTCTATAGAGTATATATATCCCACAATTTCTTTATCCAGTCTTTTGGTGATGGGCATTTAGGTTGATTCCATGTCTTAGCTATTGTGAATTGAGCTGCAATAAACATTGAGGTGCAGATAGCTCTTTTATTTGCCAATTTAATTTCCTTTGGGTAAATTCCAAGGAGTAGGATGGTTGGGTCATGTGGTGGGCCTATATTAAGGTTTCTGAGCAATCTCCAAACTGTCTTCCATAGTGGCTTTAACAGTTTCTCCAAACTGTCTTCCATAGTGGCTTTACAGTTTGCATTCCCACCAACAGAGTATTAGTGTCCCTTTTTCCCCACATCCTCACCAGCATCTGTTGTTAGTTGATTTCTGTATGTAAGCCATTCTAACTGGGATAAGGTGAAACCTCATTGTGGTTTTGATTTGCATTTCCCTGATGGCTAGTCATCCTGAACATTTTTTCATGTGTCTGTTGGCCATTTGGATTTCCTCTTTTGAAAAATGTCTATTGAGGTCCTTGGCCCATCTCTTAAGTGGGTTGTTTGTTTTGTTGCTGTGGAGTTTCTTGATCTCTTTGTAGATTCTGGTTATTAATCCTTTATCGATTGCAAATATTTTTTTCCCATTCTGTTGGTTGCCTCTTCACTTTCCTGACTGTTTATTTTGCAGTACAGAAACTTTTCAATTTGATGTAATCCAATTGTTAATTTTGGCTTTGACTGCCTGTACCTCTGGGGTCTTTTCCAAGAAGTCTTTGCCTGTGCCTGAATCTTGCAGGGTTTCTCCAATGTTCTCTAATAATTTGAGGGTGTTGGGTTGTAGATTTAGATCTTTAATCCATGTTGAATGGATTTTTGTGTAAGGTGAAAGGTAGGGGTCTTGCTTCATGCTTCTGCACATGGAAATCCAGTTTTCCCAGCACATTTATTATTGTATTTTTTTTTATTTTGGACAGGCAGAGTGGACAGTGAGAGAGAGAGAGACAGAGAGAGAAAGACCTTCCTTTGCTGTTGGTTCACCCTCCAATGGCTGCTGCAGCCAGCGTGCTGCGGCTGGCACACCGTGCTGATCTGATGGCAGGAGCCAGGTGCTTCTCCTGGTCTCCCATGGGGTGCAGGGCCCAAGCACTTGGGTCATCCTCCACTGCACTCCCTGGCCATCATAGCAGAGAGCTGGCCTGGAAGAGGGGCAACCAGGACAGAATCCGGCGCCCTGACCAGGACTAGAACCCAGTGTGCTGGCGCCGCAAGGCAGAGGATTAGCCTGTTGAGCCACGGTGCCGGCCCCCAGCACATTTATTGAATGGACTGTCCTTACTCCAGGGATTGGTTTTAGATCCTTGATCAAATATAAGTTGGCTGTAGATGTTTGGATTGATTTCTGGTGTTTCTATTCTGTTCCATTGGTCTATCTATCTGTTTCTGTACCAGTACCATGCTGTTTTGATTATAACTGCCCTGTAGTATGTCTTTAAATCTGGTATTGTGATGCGTCCAGCTTTGTTTATGTTGTACAAGATTGCTTTAGCTATTCAAGTTCTCCTGTGCCTCCATATTAATTTCAGCATAATTTTTTCCAGATCTGAGAAGAATGTCTGGTATTTTGATTGGTATCACATTGAATCTGGTTTATTCCAAGTATTATTGAATCTATAAATCGCTTTTGGGAGAATGGACATTTTGATGATATTGATTCTTCCAATCCATGAGCATGAAATATTTTTCCATTTTTTGGTATCCTCTTCTATTTCTTTCTTTAAGATTTTGTAATTCTGTTGGTAGAGATCTTTGACATCCTTGGTTAAGTTTATTCCAAGGTATTTGATTTTTTTGTAGCTACTGTGAATGGGATTGATCATAGAAGTTCTTTCAGCCAGCACCGTGGCTCAATAGGCTAGTCCTCCACCTGTGGCGCTGGCACCCCGGGTTCTAGTCCCGGTCAGGGTGCTGAATTCTGCCCCAGTTGCTCCTCTTCTAGTCCAGCTCTCTGCTTTGGCCCAGGAGTGCAGTGGAGGATGGCCCAAGTCCTTGGGCCCTGCACCTGCATGGGAGACCAGGGGACAGAAGCACCTGGCTCCTGGCTTCGGATCAGCATGCTGCTGCGCCGGCCACAGCAGCCACTGGGGAGTGAACCAACGGAAAAGGAAGACCTTTCTCTCTGTCTCTCTCTCTCACTGTCCACTCTGCCTGTCAAAAAAAAAAAAAAAAGAAGAAGAAGAAGAAGAAGTTCTTTCTCAGCCGTGGCATTGCCTGTGTATACAAATGCTGTTGATGCCAAACTCTTCTATGAGTTCCAATAGTCTCTTAGTAGAGCTCTTTGGATCCCCTAGATAAAGAATCATATCATCTGCAAAGAGGGATAGTTTGACTTCTTCCTTCCCAATTTGTATCCTTTTAATTTCTTTTCTTGCCTAATGGCTCTGGCTAAAACTTCCAGTACTATATTAAATAGCAATGGTGAGAGTGAGCATCCCTGTCTGGTACCAGATCTCAGTGGAAATGCTTCCTACTTTTCCCCATGCTGGGTGTGGGTTTTTCATAAATTGCTTTGATTGTATTGAGGAATGTTCCTTCTATACCCAGTTTGCTTAGAGTTTTCATCATGAAAGGGTGTTGTATTTTATCAAATGCTTTCTCTGCATCTATTGAGATAATCATATGGTTTTTCTTCTGCAGTCTGTTAATGTGGTGTATCACATTGATTGATTTGCAAATGTTGAACCATCCCTACGTACCCAGGATAAATCCCACTTGGTCTGGGTGGATGATCTTTCTGATGTGTTGTTGTATTCTAGTGGCCAGAATTTTATTGAGGATTTTTGCGTTTGGCACATGCTCACTAGGACTTACCTCTGATGGTAGAGCTAGAAACGTGCCATGGGATTACAGTTCAATCCCATCAAAGTGGCATGTACAAATGCCATATTACTTGTTAAAGTGATCAGTTTAAGTTCATAATTGATCAAAAAGATAGGATTAAGTATCAAAGGGATTACATAAATAAGACCAGTGTCTGCTAATAATAACTGATAGAATTAAAAAGGAGAGAATGATCCAACATGGGAAGTGGAATACACAGCAGACTCATAGAATCGCAAATGCCCTAAACAGCACCCTGGCCTCAGAATCAGCCCTTAAGGCATTTGGATCTGGCTAAAAAGCCCTTGAGAGTTTCACAGGCATGGAAAGTAAAGACATTGTGGCAAAAAAATGACCTAAATCAAAGATCTCTGTGAGTGAGATCCCAGTGGAAAGAAGGGGCCATCAAAAAAGGAGGTACATTTCTCTGAAGGGAAGAGAGAACTTCCACTTTGAATATGGCCTTGTCTAAATAAGATTGGAGTTTGTGAACTCAAGAGGTTTCCATAGCCTTGACAGTTCATGACAAGAGCCTCGGGTGATTACTGACATAATAAATAAGAGCGTCAACTGTTAAATTAACAACAGGAGTCACTGTGCACTTACTCCTCATGTAGGACCTCTGTCCTTAATGTGTTGTACTATGTGAATTAATGGTAAAACTACTACTCAAACAGTACTCTATACTTTGTGTGTCTGTGTGGGTGCAGTCTGCTGAAATCTTTATAGAGTTGATCTTCTGTATATAAAGATAATTGAAAATGAATCTTGATGAAGAATGGGATGAGATAGGGAGTGGGAGATGAGATGGTTGCAGTTGGGAGGGAACTTATGGGGGAGAAAGCCGCTATAATTCAAGGTTGTATTTTGGAAATTTATATTTATTAAATAAAAGTTGAAAAAAATGATGTCACAGAGACTTAGCATAAAACCATTGAGGTCTGTGCTACATCATGAGATCTAGGAAACTAGGGGTGTCTACATATCCCTGGCATCTGACTTTATGCTTGATGCATACCTCATGATTAATGGCCATTGCTATTAAAGGCAGGGTGGTGAACAGAAAAGGGTCCAGACAAAATGGCAGGTATCAGACTTCTAGAGAATTCTAGATGGCAGACAGCTAGCTCAGTAGGAATCTTAGAAAGTACTTAGAAGCTACAATTAGGAAGCATAAGGTAGGGTCAGCATTGTGGAGCAGTGGAGTAAGCCTCTGCTTGCAACACAGACTCCCATATCAGAGTGCCAGTTTGAGTCCTGGCTGCTCTACTTGCTATCCAGCTCCTTACTAAGGTACCTGCGAAAGGGAATGATGGCCCAAGTGCTTGTGTCCCTGCTACCCTCATGAGAGACCTGGATTGAGTTCTGGGCCTCCTGACTTCTGTTGTGGCTATTTGGGAAGTGAACCAGTAGATGGAAGATCTCTCTGTGTCTCTCCCTATGTCTCACTCTGCCTTTCAAATAAATAAATCTTTCTTTAAAAAAGAAGACAACGAAGAAGAAGCCTAAGGGAACCAGAAGATATGAGTTCAAATTCTAACTCTGACACTCACCAGCTGAGTGGCCTGAGCTTTGTTTTCTTAATATGCAAAATGGAGAAAATAATGCGTATCTCGTTGTTGTGTATTTTATGTAGTACAAGTATACAGTAGGGACTCCGTAAAGATGAATTCCTCTTCCAGAAAGAGATGCTACAGGATGATTTTGCGGAGAGCCATGATCTTTGGAAATTTTCATTTCGAGGCATAAACTAATGCTACCAAAAAGTAGTATCTGTTTCTCATTGTTCCATCCATCAGTAGAATGTACTGCATGAATGTACTGAGTATGTACTCACCCTTAAGTCCCTCATCTATACATAATACTTCCAAAGATATAGGGTCTTTTAGAAGACATGGTGTTTTTCCTCCTGTGTGCAGAATTGCAGCACTTCAGAGATGGCAACCTGTCAGACAATGAGCACACTTTCTTGGAAATTCATTAGGAAAGTTCAGTATTCTAAGAGTTTGCAGTCTGGTCCTTCCTAAAACCCAGTATTTGATTTTCTATTATTTGCATGAAGACTGCCTATTTGATACCTAGTAAGTTGGACCATGATTCCCACTTATTTTCTTCCTGACATCTAAAATAGCTCACAAAAAACTTTTGATACTTTTGAATTTTAATATTTTTTTATTTGGAGAGAGAGAGATTGAGAGTCTCCATACACTGCCTCATGCCCCCAATGTCCACAATAGCTGGAACTGGGAGAGGCTGAAGCTAGGAGCCAGGAATACAACCCATGTCTCCTACATGGGCTATGGTCATCTTAACTGATAGGGTAACTGCCACCCAAGGTCTGCTGCATTTTTAATTGGTAGATGATCAGGAAATATACATTATTTTAATATTTTTTCCAAAAACAGCAACAGGATCAGGCATTTGGTTCAGTGGTTAAGACACCACTAGGACACTTGCATTCCATATCAACGTGTCTGGGCTGGATTTCAGCTCTTCCCAGCTGAAGTCCACCCTGTGAGGCAGCAGGTGGTGACTCAAGTGGTTGCAGATATCTGGGGAGTGAACCAAAGGATGAGAAATCTCTGTGTTTCCATGTGTCTCTCTATCTGCCTTCCAAAAAAGGGGGGGGGGCAGCAAAATGTCAAAAAAGTAAGTCTACTTAAAGCATAGATAAGTGGATTCCAAATGGTTTTATAGTTTTTAATTACTCATAGGTAGTCTCATTACCTCACAGGCAAATTTTACCATCCTTACAAGTTCACTTGCAGTGACAATTCTTTTACAAAACCCTCCTCTCACTTCCTGATTGGTAGGCAAGCTCTCACTTTGGACCAGTTTTGTGGCAGCTCATTCACATTCATTTGCTCATTAAGTGGGTAAAGAATATAATTAAGAATTCACTGTATGTAATTTATGTTTGACACAGTCTTTAGTTGCTTTGTTTTGTTTTTCTTGAATCCTTCACAACTGTGGATGGTTCTAGCCCAGCAAGGATATAGACGTCCCCAGCATCTAGAATGGCTCTGGGCAGGAGCAAGGGGGAGCTGGGCTGGAGCCACCACCCACTGTGATTGCCAGCGGACTCCTCCAATGTATCTGGTTTGGGATGATTATTAAAACACAGTAATAGCCAGTGCGGCGGCTCACTAGGCTAATCCTCCGCCTAGCGGCACCGGCACACTGGGTTCTAGTCCCGGTCGGGGCGCCGGATTCTGTCCCAGTTGCCCCTCTTCCAGGCCAGCTCTCTGCTAAGGCCCAGGAGTGCAGTGGAGGATGGCCCAAGTCCTTGGGCCCTGCACCCCATGGGAGACCAGGAGAAGCACCTGGCTCCTGCCATCGTATCAGTGCAGTGCGCCGGCCGCAGTGCGCCAGCCGTGGCGGCCATTGGAGGGTGAACCAATAGCAAAGGAAGACCTTTCTCTCCATCTTTCTCTCTCACTGTCCACTCTGCCTGTCAAAAAAATTAAAAAATTAAAAAAAAAAAAAACTTGAGGCTTGGAAAGGTTTGGTTGTTTTCCCAAGGTCACTCCACTGGGGCATCATGATGTACTGACTCTGAGTAAGCTACATGAAATGCCCTCGTCCTGCTTGGGCTCATAGTACGTGTTTAACAAATACCACTTTCTGTTATTCCCATTATTATCATTTCTTAAAGTAATGAGGGTAGATATTCCAAGAACTTCTGAACTGTGTGTTCCTTTTGCTGTATCAAGATATTCCTTTCTTCTTTCTTTTTTTTTTCTTTCTGACTGAAAATTATAACAACAAACATGGTCACTCCCTCGGTACCAAATTATACAGTTCCTAGGATAGCACTTTGAAAGCTGTAAAGTATTCATAAAACTTTAGGTATTATTGTGTTTTCTTCTAATAGTAATTATAATTGTTATATTTTATTATCATATTAAATTGTAATTGAAGCTACTATGATTATTGTAAGCCTGTCTCCTTCATTGTGAGCCCTATTGAGTAGGACTCTTTTCTCATTCTTTGCATCCATGGAGCAGGTACTTAAGTGATGTTTAATAAATGCACAAAGTACAATTGCATTTTTTGTTTTAAGAGGAGTCTTAGATCTATGGAAAAGTCTAGATTTGGTCAAAGCTGATCCAGAGGCACACTCAACTGTTAACATTTGTTGGTAATATATGTTGGCAATTCAAGCAACATATATAGTCTGGTAAGATGGGGCTCATTGGCTCACTGTCTCATCCTACAAAGATATATTGAGCACCTAGTATCTGCCAAGCACTGCTCCAGACAAAAGGAAAAAAAGCAGAGGCTAGAAAGGTGATGTCTAGTGAAGGTGGCTGAAAATGCATAAGTATGAAAATTGCAGATTGCAATGGGGGGTGAGGAAAGCAAAAAGGACTAAAGTGGGAAGAATAAGACCAATAACCAAGCAATATCTTTAACAAATCAGTAACATTTTATGAACAATTAAATACAAGTAATAAAACTTAAAAAGAACAAAAAGAAGGATGTGTTACCATTAAAAAAAAATGAACAGTTAAAACCAACCAGAATGTTGGAGAAACCCAATACGGCATGCAAACACCACAAATGAAAACACCTGTAACAAAAATGAATACTGTAACCACATTGAAGGCAGAGAGAGAAATGTCTAATCTAAATAACTTTGGAAAACAATAATTTGACTGGATGCTGTAAGGGTACCACAAAAAGAACTGCACAAATGCAGCTATCTACATAGTAACTGTGTTACTCATAGGGATATTGGTAAAACATTTTGAAACTAATTTATATGAGTACTAAAAATGAACAAATAAATATATATGCTGTAGACAACAAAAACTAGATGTCTAATTATTGGAGAAAGCAATTACAAATAAAGATTTAAAATAAAAAAGGGGGCTGACATTGTGATACAGCTGGTTAAGACACCACATCCCATATATCCAAGGTTTGAGTCCCTGCTGCTCCACTTGCAATCCAGCTTCCTCCTATCATTCCTGGGAAGGAATCAGCAGAAGGCTCAAGTGCTTGAGCTCCAGCCACACCTATGGGAGACCAGAATGTGGTTCCTGGATCCTAGCTTTGTCCTGGCCCAGCTCTGCACATTGCAGGTATTTGGAGCATGAACCCACAGATGGAAGATCTCTCTCAGTCTCTCTCTCTGTGTGTGTGTGTGTGTGTGTGTGTGTGTTTATGTAGCTCTCTGCCTTTCCAAAAAGTAAATAAATAAATAAACATTTGTTTAAAAAAAGAAAATGGCTAAAGTGAAAGAGAATTATGGTGTAGGACATGATATGTTGTTTCTTTAGGTAAGGCAGTCAGGGGATGGCTCTGAGGAGGTAACATGTGCTCTGGGACTGGATGAAGAAGTATCAGCCAAGTCCAGATCTGGGAAGCAGTTGTTCTAGTGAGCAATAAGACCACAGAGCAGAACTGGAGCTGACATATCGAGGGACGGCAGGCCAGAGTTGCTGCAGAGAAGTGAGGTCAGAAAAGTAGTCAGAAGCCAACTTCTTTTTTTTTTTTTTTTTTTTTTTTTTTTTTTTTTGACAGGCAGAGTGGACAGTGAGAGAGAGAGACAGAGAGAAAGGTCTTCCTTTTGCCTGAAGCCAACTTCTTTAGTGTCTTATTAGCTCTAGTTTGGAATTTGAGTTTAATTACAAGGTCCATAAGAAAGCCATTGGAGGGTTTTAAGCAAATACATAACATACTCTGACTTATGCTTAAAAATATCTCTCTGGCTTCTGATGCAGGATGTGTTAAAGAAGCAAAAAGGTAAACATGGAGACCAATTAAAAGGTTGTTTCTATTTGATTTTTATTTTTCCTGGTTAGCCTAAGAATTATTTGCATTCTTATAATAACCTTCCATGAGTTAATGTGATTACGTTTCACTTATAAGAATTTTACAGTGTGATATTCTGGTCTATGTTACTTTGGCATACCACTCTAAGCCACATTTTGGCACAGTTACCTTTAAGGAAATCCATGTATTTATAAGATGCTCTTTGTGTGTGTGGTTTTCCTTTAGCAAAGGACTTCCTGTAGCATTTCTTGTAGTGTAAGTCTTTTGGTGATGGATTATCTAAGTCTGTGTTTACTTAGAAAAAGGCTTTTTTTTCTTAATTCTATGAAGTTTATTTTTACTAGATATAGGATTCTTGATTGACAAGTCTATCTTTTTTTTTTTCCTTTTTAGCTCTCTAACAATGTTGTTCCATTGTCTTCTGACTTTCATTGTTTCTGATGAGAAGTCATCGATGTTTTTGTTTTTGTTTTTGGTCTTGTTCCTCTGTATATACTTGGCTATTTTAAGCTTTTTCTAATTGTCTTTGGATGCCAGCAATGTGACTAAAATGTGCCTAGGCATGGTTTTGATTGTTTTTGCTTCCTGCAATTTGTTGAGTTTCTTATATCTGTGTGTCGATATTTTTCATCAAATGTTGAAGGGAAATGGCTATGAGATCTTCAAATACTTGTTTTGAGTCAGTTTCTCTTTCTCTCCTGGAATTCCAATTGCACCTATATTAGATCATTTTCTAATTGTCCCTCAGTTCCCTGAGGTATGTTCATTATTTCAGTTTCACTCTCTGTTTTTGAAGTTCTTAGATATATTCTGCAGTGTCTGGGCTTCTATTAAGACCATTCATGAGCAGTTGTTATGGTACAACAGGTTAGGCTGCCCCTTGGGATGCTCCCATCCCTATCAGAGTGCTAGTTCAAGTCCTGGCTCCTCTGATTCTGATGCAGCTTCCTGCCAATTTGCCTGGGAAGGCAGTGCATGATGGTCCAACTCCTTGCCACTCATATGAGAGATTCAGATGGAGATCTTGTTTCCTGGCTTCCACTTGACCCAGCCCCAGCTACTGCAGCATTCAGGGAGTGAACCAGCAGATGGAAGATGTCTCTCTCTCTCTCTCTCCCCTTCAAGTAAATAAAAAAAATAAACATTTAAAGCCCATTTAGTATAAAGTTTTATAAAAATAATTTTTATATCATATTTTTACTTTTAGAATGTACATTTGGTCATTTTTATAGTTTCTGTTTGTGTTCTCAAATTTTTCATTGGTTCACCTATCTTGCTTATTTTTGCTTTCAGTTCTTGACTTATCTCTGAATCTCTTTTGACTATGTTTTCCCCCTTGGTTATTTTTTTTTATTTGTTTGCATAGCATTGACTTTTTTTTCATTGTATACTGGCTTCTACATTGTTGCAAGATTGCATTTACTTGTCTTCCTTTGAAGAATGTTTGATTTTATTCTATGGAGTGGTTAATTTACTCACAAATTCACTTGATCCAATTGAGTATGCTTTTAAAGTTTTTGAGAGAGTTTGTAGAGTAACTCTTATTACTCTTAAGATTGTGCCTTTCTGAGCTCTCAGTTAAATGCCTAGTACGTACATTTCTGGTCTCTCTATTGTGGCTGCTTGAATCACCAGTGTGTCTCAATATTATGCAATCTCTGGAATCTCTGTTCAGCTTACAGTTTCTCAGTAAACATTGTCTTCCAGGGCTCACAGAGTCCTTTGCTGTGCATACACAATTTAATGGTTAGTTAAAGATTTAAGGAGACATTTATGAACGTTTCTGGAGCTCTCTCTTTCTGTATGTTTCTTTGTCTTTGGTACCCACTGCACAATTCCCAGTGATCTTAAGCTCTAGTATCTACCTCAGTGAGATCCTTGTCCTCTGTGTCAGTTGCTCATTCTTGTACAACAGTCTAGTAGCTGCTTGTGAGTAGAAGCCTTAAAATGAGTCTGGAACTGATAGCATGTTTTTTTTCCTTTTCTCAGGGATCTCATTGTTATTTGAACTAAGCATACCATGTACTGGCATAGGTTTTATATTGGTTTATAACAGGAGGACCAGCCTGGTCCTAATTACTCCATAATGGCTAAAAGTTAGAAGTCTGTATTATAACTAAATGATTTATTTTCAATAGTTCACATCCCTTCATCTCGGATGGCCATAGCTTTTATCTCTGAGAAGCATGTTATCTTTGAAAAGGCATGTGAAGTTATATATGTTGTATAGACAAGGAGGACCACCAATGTGATGCATGCAATTGAGGTGTTGCTTACAAACTCTGCTATAATGCTTTTCTTGTAAGTATGACTACATGCTTTTGTATATTTGTGTGTGAGAAAGTAAGGAGTATGGCAGAGGGGTCCAGGAAAGAGAGGAGGCAAATATGAAAGTAAGAAAGACTCACTGAAAGGGCCAGAGCCATTATTTTTAAAAATAACTTTCACCATAAAAATAACTTTAAAAACTTTTAACATTTTTATACTCTTGTAATATTAACTAAAAATTTGAATGCATTTAGTGTGCCAGGCATTGTTCTAAATGTTCTCTGCATTTTAACTTGAATTACCCTTTGTGAAGGGTAGGTACCTGTTTTCTGTCCATTTTACAGATTAGAAAACTGAGATATAGAGCGACAGCATAATTTGACCAAGGTTGATGTTTAATAGGTAGGAGTAGGGATTTGATCCAAAGAGATCTACCTCTTAAAATGTACACTTGAAACCTTTATACTACTTTCATAGCAGAGAGGGATCTTGTTGCTGCCCCTGCACCACTTCCCTGTGTCCAAACTAAAAAAACAAATCCATGCTAAGTTTCGCTGAGCTATAAAAACATCCCTGGGACTAGGTGCTGATGAGAGATGCTCCACAATTGAGAACATGGACATCCCACATGTTTTTCACCCTGGGCTCTTTAGCAGCTGCCATCCCACTGATACCAGTCCCCAGCACCCTGTTTTGATGGTCAACTGAGCTTCCAGTATGGGTAAAAGCTGATGAGTGACTCAGGGATTTTGAGCACCTACCTTCTTAATCTGAACTGCCTGAGGGACCAGATGACGACGGTGATAAACCATCTTTTCCGAGATGGAAGAAGTACTTGGGCTAAAAATCACTTCCCTAA
Source organism: Oryctolagus cuniculus (assembly GCF_964237555.1). NCBI lineage: Eukaryota > Metazoa > Chordata > Mammalia > Lagomorpha > Leporidae > Oryctolagus > Oryctolagus cuniculus. The sequence goes on along the minus strand of NC_091432.1, from coordinate 22,041,670 downwards.
ATCATTAGTAATTCACACCAGGAGATGTGCAACCTCATTCTGCTTCTGACTTTGGGATGATGAGATTGGGAGGGTAGATGGGGATCCCAACTAGAAGGCTGGGGTCTTTATGGGATTTTTGCTCTTACTTCTTTCCCTGAGCACTGAGCTCTCCCTTTGAGGGGGGGGGGGGAGTTCTTCCTGTAGTCTAAGATCTCAAGAAGGAAGGAGACGGCAGATTGTGGGCTATTATTATGGCATGATCATTTCTCTTTGGCCACCAAGCAGTTGTTCCCTGAGTCATGAACTACTCAATTCAGTGCCTGTCGAACTAAACTGCCTTTGAAATTCAAAGGAGGGAGCCTGTGTGTGCCAAAACCAAGCCCCTGAGTCACCAGCACACAGCAGGAAGATCGCAATGAACAGGGTCAAAATCGCCAGGACCCAGCCCTCACAGTGAGTGTGGACCCTCAAGTGCCCGTTCCTGAGAAACCATCCCAGGTCATCAAATCACGTGTCCTCACAGACAGGAGGTGCTATTGTCTGTTCTCTCCACTGTCTGCAAGGTTCGTGATTAGTGATTCATCTCCCTAAGTATCTTTTTACATGGATTGAGCCATGCATTATGGCAGTCGTATTTTATTTGGAATGTCCAAGGAACCTGCATTAGACCTTACAGCTTATGAAATAAAACAGGTGCAGTTTGTATTTTGAATTATCATATCTTAACTACTAGAAAGACCTGATGTAGACAGATCTACCTGGGCCCATTTTAGAACAGCAAAAACATTAGTGTCTTTTCTCTCTTGTCGACTACAGTTCTGCAATTATTCTTTATAATTGTTATTTTTCTTTTCTTTTTGGAAGGAGTCTCCTGCTGAAGAAAGAATTTAAAGAGATGCAAAAGTTCCAGGGAACTTTCCTCTAAGACTAATAACACCAGGGTAGCTTTGATTGTATTTATTTATGTTCATTATTTTTTCCACATGAAAAAATATGTGTCTCCAGAGATCTTGGGTTAGAAGTTTTTATTTTCTTCGCACTGGTTGAAGAAGAATCCCAAACTCCACTGGTTTTCATGCATTTGTTTGTTTACTTCATGAAGAATTTCAGGTGGTGCTTGACAATTTATAAAATCAAGAAATATTCTTTCACATTTTGTATATTAAATATGTAGTCCAACTAGCATTTTACCATACAAAGAGACTGAGCCACAAGGCAGTGTAAATTTTTGGTTAAGTATTTGGGGGTTATTTTGGGAGTCATCCCAAGTAGTAATAGCCAACTCAAGAAATAGCCTACTGAATGGTAGGTTAAATATGGGCTCTATTTCCTCATGGATGCCCCATCTCTTTTCCCCTTTTTATTCTTCCAAAAACTAAGCAGGTGTTCCTCCCTCCAGCAAACTACTTGGAAAGATTCATGTCATCAGATGCTGAACTAGAAATTATGAAACATTACCGTCAGTTTCTGAGTATTCCAGGACTAGACGTCAACCAGAAACTTCATGGTTTAGGTAGGGCTCAAGGGCCTAGAAAACAACGTCTAAGCTGCAATGGTATGAGCTCCAAGGTTAAAAATAGAGGACCAGAGTTTTATTGCCTTTGATTGTGACATACTCCACATGAACGTCAGTAGGGCTCAAACGTGCATTGAAGGCAGCCAAAGGGTAAATAAATTAAACTGAAGTGACTCAGAAGGCCCATAGGGAGCAAAGATGTGCAGAGATAACTGGGGTTTGTTTTTGAGAACAACCTCAGAACTCAAGGAAGAGAACCTCATTAGAACACTCAAAGAACCATTGTACCAAAATGAGTGTCATTTGTAAACTTTCTTGACAGATGGAAGAGAACATATGTGTGATGATCGAAGGCAACTGATATCCATGTTTTGGAAGTTCCTGGATACTTACATACATTCAAGCCAATGCACTTTTCCTTTTTAGCTCACAGAATAGCTGGATCGTGTGTACCACGAACATCCATCTAGAAAGACAGACTAAAATATGTCGATGGAAAGACCTTGGGGCCAGCGCCATGGCTCACTTGGTTAATCCTCCACCTGCGGCGCCGGCATCCCACATGGGCTCCAGGTTCTAGTCCCGGTTGCTCCTCTTCTAGTCCAGCTCTCTGCTGTGGCCCAGGAAGGCAGTGGAGGATGGCCCAAGTGCTTGGGCCCTGCACCCCATGGGAGACCAGGAGGAAACACCTGGCTCCTGGCTTTGGATTGGCGTAGCGGCCATTTGGGGGGTGAACCAACGGCAAAGGAAGACCTTTCTCTCTCTCTCTCTCTCTCACTGTCTAACTCTATCTGTCAAATAAAAAAAATTTAAAAAAAAGACCTGAGGCTTCTCTCAATTCCACTTAATAACTTGCTTCTTGGAACAGCCTCTTGCTGGAGCAGTGAACTACTACTACTGAGACTTTCTCTGTAGACTATTTTCTCTCAGTGATTCGCCTTTATTGGCCTTTTTAGCATTGCTGCATTTTCCTGTAGCAGGATATGGCCCAGTTGTCCACTGACTTTCATGAAGGCCTCCATGGAAGGTTTTGAAGTCTACTGGTTAAAAGGGAAAAGTGCTTTTGTGTTTGATCAGTGTGGAGGCAGTTAGAAACAATGCTGAGTCACACTTTAAAGCAGCTGCATAGCAAACAAAGTTAGAGGGTTTTATCACTGGCTTTGAAGTCAGCAAGCTTGGGTCCTGAACCTTGCTGTATCAAGAACAGGACTCTCGATATCTGCAGGCTTCATTTACCTTCTCTTTAAATACCAACATCTATGGAGCACTTACCACATACCATCCATTGTATTCAGCCTTTTTATTCATGGAAATTGCACACTGATCCCAGGGCATACACTTAATCATGCCCATGTTACAGATAAGGAAACTGAGGCTCAGAAAGGCTAGGAGGCTTCCTCGGGGTTATATGAATAGAAAATCAAAGGACCGAGATTCCAATTCTCATCAGTCTTATTGCAGTCAGAACTCTTAACCACTCCGAAATGGGGCTAATCATGGATCTTTGTTGACACTGTAAGAATTCAAAGAGATAGTGTTTGTAAAAAAATTCGTATACCCTTGTTGGGTGTTAAAATTGCTAAAATGAGATGACTTAAGAAAGGAAAAACTAAGAAGTTGCATACCGCTGTCACTGAATGCCTATAAACCAGAGCTAATTTGTTCCATGTAAACCAACCTGGAATGTTTGTTTTCTTGGCAGGATCCCATTAAAATAGTAACTATGATCTGCTACATAAATCAGGCGGGATGGATGACCATTCTGCTCTAAGTTGTGTCAAGTCTATAGCAGGCTGGACAGCCTCAAAGACAAAAAGAAGGGACTGTGGTCCATTTGTTACCTCTGAGCTGAGCTGCCCTGGTTTGCTTATTTGACTAAGTTATGAAGATATTTGCACAGAAGTTTAGCCCTAGCACCCCAGAAGCAATACTGTGGGTTACTGATAATCCAAAAAAAAAAAAAATGTTATTTGCTTAACTTGTGGAGCTTAAGAAGATCAGTGTCTGAGAAACAGAGACATCATGTTCCTTCAGTCACCAATGTAATAAATACAATACACAGTACCAGGGTTTTTTTGAATTTTTTTTTTTATTTTTTGACAGGCAGAGTGGACAGTGAGAGAGAGAGACAGAGAGAAAGGTCTTCCTTTTGCCGTTGGTTCACCCTCCAATGGCCGCCGCGGCCAGCGCACTGCAGCCGGCGCACCGCGCTGATCCGATGGCAGGAGCCAGGAGCCAGGTGCTTTTCCTGGTCTCCCATGGGGTGCAGGGCCCAAGTACTTGGGCCATCCTCCACTGCACTCCCTGGCCACAGCAGAGAGCTGGCCTGGAAGAGGGGCAACTGGGACAGAATCTGGCGCCCCAACCAGGACTAGAACCCGGTATGCCGGCGCCGCAAGGCGGAGGATTAGCCTAGTGAGCCGTGGCACCGGCCAGTACCAGGTTATTTTTTTCAGGTAGAAGTTTGAATGGATCTCTACAAATAGTAAATTTAGAAACAGTGATCAAAATGCTTTGCAGATTTATAGTTTAAAAACAAACAAAAGAAAAAAGCAACAACCTGGATTTTCCAAAACATTTGTCTGACTGTTAAATACTAGTTCTCAGAAATGCGTAAGACCTAAAGGTGTGGGTCACAAAGCCAACACCTGTATTCTCCTCTGTTGGTTCTGTATATTCCAAAGTCAGTGCACTGTGTATGCTCTGTGGGCCGCTCTTCTCCATTCAGAACTGTTAGCAAGTGGTGAACCAGGTGGAAGAGAAGGCCGAGGTCCTTCCCTTTCTTCCTCCTCCTCCTCCTCCTCCTTCTTCCTCTTCTTCCTCTTCTTCCTCTTCCTCCTCTTCTTCCTCTTCCTCTTCTTCTTCTTCTTCTTCCTCTTCTTCTTCTTCTTCCTCTTCTTCTTCTTCTTCCTCTTCTTCCTCCTCTTCTTCTTCTTCTTCTTCTTCTTCTTCTTCTTCTTCTTCTTCTTCTTCTTCTTCTTCTTCTTCTTCTTCTTCTTCTTCTCTCTCTCCCTCTCTTGTTGTTGTTGTTAATTGATGGATTTTATTGCTAATTCTTTTAAATTTTGTTTAAGGGATTCAATATCACGACACTTTGAGATGCGACGCTTTCGGACATCCCTTCCCTTCCCTTGGCTGCAATCAGGGAGTCAGCAAGAAGGCTTCAGTCATTGGTAGGGAGGCCATGACTCCATACGCCATGGAGTTTCTCGGGCAAATAAGCCTCCTGCAAGAGTCAAACTACAGAGTTGCTTTGTTTCTCGTTCTCCTAGTACTGAGGAACCTGATTAAGCTGATTGGTTATTTTAGGGTTATTTGGACAGATATGCACGTAAATACTAAGCAGATGAAGAGTAAAGGCACTGAGGTCACCTAGAATGTCTCAATATGAAAACACAAACTCATGCCCTGGCTATCAGGTATTAGACCCTTTGGGAGCCTGCAGGCTGAGATTTGGAGTTCATGTTTTCATTCTTTGTAAAGAGATATTTAAACTTAATCATAATAACTCCCCAACTAGAAATGAGGATATTTGAGCTGATGGATGGCTTTTTTTTCTCCCAGGAGTCTGTGTTGATAGAAAAACATCTATCAGAATTACAAACTTGCATCCCACTTAGTGAATGTTTAATAATTTATTTTTATTGAAAATAATATTTTCTGGAACCGGGGGCTACACCAGGAAATTCGCAGAATAATCTTCATACGTTAAAGTTATTTTAGTTGATTTCCATCTGCTGAGTTATAAGGGCTTCTGTCCTGGAAACCAAAGCTGCCTGCTGCTACCGGCTTGGTTGAGTCACAGAACCAGTTATATAGTGAGAGCTCTACCATTTCCCCTTTTGTCCAAAAATAGGAAAGAGTTTGCCCCCTAAACAATGTGAAGTGGTTTTGGAAAGCTGCATGGACTTCGTCCTTTGAGAGGCCAATAGAGACTAACTGCCCTAGGGAGAGAAAGAGAGCTGGACGCACTGTGCCTCCTTGTGGGGAGAGGGAGTTGTGGGCTTTTGATCCCTACTCATCTTAGTTGACTTCCATAGCTTTTATTATCTAAGGCTGGCATCGCACTTTCATTGTATCAGGCAGAACACGTAGATTTACTTTCAGAATACTTAGAGGAGGTACTAAAGAAAGTGAACGAATTTTACGAAGCAAAGTATTGTTAACTAATGATAGAATTTGCACATTTTGGGGGGTAAGATAAATGTTGCAGACTTACTAGCCCAGCCTCCTGGCCCCTCAGTCTGACTTTGAGGAGAAAAGAGGACATGGAGAAGGAAGCCTCACATGGGAATTGAATTCTCTTCTGAATTTTTTTGGTGTGGATCATAAGAGTACATCCAAGCCGAAATGGCTTTAGGAAATACCATTTCAAAAGACAATCACATGGATTTTAACACTGAGTAGGGGGTTATGGATCTACAGATCTACGAAGTTTATGATCACAACTCATTTTCTTTGAAAAAACATTTTTTTTTTATTAGCTCAATTAGATGAATGACTGACTAACAGGTCCTATTTGTGATGATAAAAAGCACGCTTTCTGTCAATCATTTTGTGGGTCTCAACAATACCAGCAAAAACAACAAAAAAGAAAAATGATATTGCATTTTATTTTAAGTCCTGTTGATCAACAAAATTCAACGAGGTATATGATTTTTAGATTTTGTGGTTAAAGATTTATTGTCTAGGTTTAAATCTGGAGGAATAAAAATTCATTCATTTAAAATACCTGAAAATGAAGGAATCACGCAAATCGTCCCTCAGTAGTTTACAAGGGTTCTTCAAAAAGTTCACGGGAAAACAGAATTAAAAGATGAGTTTATTTTGGTGCAAAGAAATCCATGAACAGCTTTTTCATAATATAAATTCTCATGAAGTTTTTGAAGACCCCTCCTATACAGGGATTTAAATTTTTTTTGTACCAAATTAAATTTATCTTTTCATTCCATTTTGTATGAACTTTCTGAGGTACCCCTGGAAACAATAGTACATGTTGGAGCAATAGGACAGTATTTATTAGAGTTCCCGATCCAATCATGTTTTTAACTCTTTCTAATCTGCCATTAGCTATTTGAAAATACATTGAATAAACCTTTGATTTCTTTCTCTTTCCTTCTTTTGTTTCTTTCTTTCTCTCTGTTCCTATATCATATTCCTCAATGTTACTTTTTAAAAAGGAAACCTGTATTTTTGTCTTGTAACATGATTCATAACTTTTTTTATGATTAGTAACTTTTTAAAAACAGTCTAGTCAATCATAATTGAAAAAAATCTTATGTTTAACAAATTAAACTATCGCTGCATTCAATTTTCTTTTCTAAAAAGAATTACCTTTGAGTAGTAATTTATCAGTGTGTTTTTAAAAACAAAGATTTTTTTTCTTACTTTTCATTTTTGTAGAATGGAGGTAAGACACTCTTATTTGTTCATGAAAACCAGGGGAAAGAAGGAAGCAGTACTTCAGGTTTTTCTTGATGGAAATGCCAAATTAAAAAGATCTGTGGTAAGCTTTAAAAGAAGAAAAAGTAAAGCTCTGTTGGTTTTTGAAACATGTATGCAGATTTCTGGATCATGACTGCTTAAAATGTCAGAAGATTTCTGGAAGGCCTCAGATACATCAGAGAAGTGACGTGTGGAAGACAGTGATCTCAATTCAAACTGCAGTGTTAAAAAAAAAAAAAAAAAAAGAAAGAAAGAAAGAAAAAAAATCACAGTCCTTCCAAGCCTTATTCAGCCTAGTTGCCTGTCTAGACACGCAAATTGAACTGGAGTTGAAGCAATTATTCAGATAATTCAAAGGAAAAAAAAATTTCTTGGCTGAAAGAGATGTGGGGAGCCCGAGTATCTGGACTGTTTGCCTTCACTGATCAATGCCCCCCGTAGTCGCACTTAGCGCTGCAAATTTGAAGACCACAGGATTTGAGTCAGGGAGAAAGTTCACGAACATTATTTTTTTTTTCTTGTGCATTCAACTTCAATCAAATGTGTATAATTTAAAGGAAAGAAAAGAAAGGCTCTTGGGGAATCTTCTTTCAAAAAAATAAAGTTGTTTTGATAAGAAATAAACAAATATTGCATTAGTAAGGACTACCTTCTCTTCCAAAAATGTTCTCTGAAGACTAACCTTCTCAGTGCCTTTCTTTTACAGATGATAGAGCAAGATTTAGCAGAAGAGAGGCTCATTAGGCTCTCTGTAAACTGGATGTGATGCCTTGCAGTTAAGTGTATGTGGTATTTTATATTCTTGTCCATTACACATTTAAATAAAGGAATTACTACCTGCGAATCTAGCACTCACTAGGGTACTTACTGACAGGTGATAAAACAACAATTAAGCTATGACATCACAATGATTCAGAAATTTAGAAGTAATCACATCGATCTGGTCAGCATGGATAATCTTTCAAAAATATTTTGAAAATCCATCATAAATATATTTTAAAAACTTTATAAATATTGACATAAAACTAAACTGTGCTGCAAATTTTGAGGTAAAAACCAGGTAAACTAATAGTCCATGAAATATTTACAGTAAAATTTGAAATGCAATCATGCCAGAAATTATTACAGCCAAGGCCTGTCATATGTCCATTAGAAAATTAGAAGCATAATATTTAAGCCTCTGACACTAGGCTGCATATTTACCTCATTTGTTCTTCAAATATAGACTGTAGAATGCATTCAACATTATTTTTAATACTGCTTTAAAAGTTAAATTCAAATTAATTTAAAATACTGCTTTAAAAAAAGATTTGGACACACACAAAATTTAAAGGATAGTTCTACAAACAAAAATCTTATCAAAATGTTTTCAAATATTAGACATAAAATGGCTACTATTTGTTTATAAAAAACCTACTTTCTGAAATTAGATTGACAAGCTATAAAAAGAAAGCAAAACCAAAAATTAAATTTCAATCAAATCTAACTTTTAAGACTCTTATTACAATTTTGTGATTTCTGAGAAATTTTTCAAGATGACAGATTTAAATATTTTAAACTGTAAGCATAAAAGTTTTATAAAGTTTATGGCAACATATTGGTCGGAATCACTAAGTGGTTAAAAGCAATTATATTTAAAATATCACGTATTTTCAGAATTGAAGTAAAAATAGAAAATTCTAAAATAATCTGAGAGCTAAACTTTGATTATTAACAAATTAATTTTTCAATTGACTCATACTTCAGAAAAAGTAGATATGATTCAAATGTTTTAAAGAATTATAATATAATTTATTGTAAGCAAACAAAAAATTTTGTCATGTTTCTGAGAACCTCATTTTAAAAGGAATGACCATATTATATGAGGAGTATGTTATCCCTACAAATTACATTGCTCAAATTTTTACCAAGTAGGAATATTTTTGATGAAGGCAAACTGATAACTATAGAAGTTCACTGTCAGCTTAGGCCTGATATGTGAGTCTATAATTCATAAAAATATTAGAAAGACAAATATAAACAATTTTGATCTAGCAGTTAACTATTATTTTTGACTGTTAAAAAATCAGTAAGATTGCTTTCTCCCCCAAGAAAATTTTTGAGAATTTCTAAATCTTAATATGAAGTATTTGTAATTCATAAATATTTTACTTGGCAAAAAACTGCTGTAAACTTTTAAAACTTGTTATGTTTTTAAAGACAGCTTATATTCTTGATATTAAAAGTATTAATATCTGAATTATGAAGAGAGAGATGAGCTAATTTCACTAGCTGTAAGTTTTACTTCCATGAAAATAAAAGTATTACTAAGAAGGTATTAATCACTTAGTATTTTTCTAATTTATAAAATGCTTTCAATTGAATTTTAAAAAAACTGCATTGTTCTTATTTGTAAGACAATGAGAAAGTATACATTCTAAGTAGAAATGCTATTGCAAAACATTTCTAAAAGTGAAAAGCTATCTTAACTAAATAGAAAATATTTTAGTTTATTTTAGTTAAATTCTTTTTAGATACTAATGTGAAACAAAATAACAAAATTTTACTTTTGATGCCAATCATTTAAGGAATTTGGGATTTTTAAGGAATTAAGGATTTTTTTGGGATTTAAGGAATTTGCTCAGATTTTTGTAATCTTTAGTTGGAATATAACCCTTTGATTTATTCAGCTTGTTTTTAAATTCTAAATATAAAGTATAGATTCTGGAGTAGATCAGATATTTATTTATTGTTTTTGAAAATGCATATAAAAATCATGCATTTGGGGACTTATATGCAAATAAATGAACTAGTAACAAGAAACAGAAACCATATGGCAAATTGGCCTTTCCTTGCATTTTATTTTTTAAAAATTACTAAAACAATGATTTTAGGAAAAGGAATATCTTTATTTTACCTGAGAACCATAACACCTTAAGTAATGTTTTCAAAAGAAAATAAATATACCCTTCACAAATTTTCCATTTTGCGAACTCTAAGACTTAAATGGAATAGCTGCAGCTGATTATAGTTGTGATACAAAATGTAACTCAAGACTTAGTTCATATCCCTAGCTAACTAAATATTTATAATAATACAGAAAAAAATGCTATATATCTTATGGAGTAAATGGGGGATTATTACAAAAAATTGAAGCTATAGTGAAAGAATGAATTCAAAGAAAAGTTCAATATAGTTTTAGAACCTTCAAATTCATAGCTAAATAGTTGCATTCGCTTAATTAATAAATCTCACAGCTTTGAAAAATAAGGAGGGAAGCTTGGTTTTAGAAGATGCTAAAAGGGTAAAGGACTCAGCTTTATCTACCTGATATTTGCAAACCTCCAATGTTTAGGCAGCACCCGGGCACCACAGTTTTTTTCATTCAGACATCCTGAGATCATAATAATTGGTTTTATAGTGATCATACTAAACTACATCAACATGAAGAGAACTATTAGAAAGAAGCCCTATTATCTCCTGAATTTGCTATCTTCTGAATGTTTAGGTATTATTCCTTGATTTTAAAAAAAAGTTTACTTCATTACAATGAACTTCGTTTAAGGAAAAAAATTTTTTTCTGAGTTAAAATAAAAGTAGCACCATTTGACAAAAATATATAGTGCTGCTTTATTAAATAGAAGCCACAGATGAAAGCTAAAATGGCATTTGAATGCTTTATTGGTCCACTATTAAGAACATTTTTTTAAATGGTGATGTTAAATGTTAGCACGCAATGTTTAATTAACTTTCAAACATTTCAGAGTATTAAAAATCTGTATTTGGATCTCTTAAAGTAATTTTCAGTATCAATGAAAGCTTTCCAATTAAATTGTGGTTATTTCTAAAATATATTTTCAGATATCCTAGATGATATTCTTTTCTTGGGATTTTTACTAAGGAATTCTGATATAATGCTAATCTCTAAAATCTTGATCACGATAAATAAAGCTTTAAAAAAAGCTTATTTTGCTTTATTTCATACAACTTTTTATCTGTATTAAAATGGTCTCATTAAAATGAACTCGAGTGCACTAGCATTTTCTTTTGCTACTTTTAAAGTAAATGATAATAATGTTTTAAAACTTTTGATATTGATAAAAAACAAAAGTTTGTCTTCATGACATAATTGTTTTTCAAAATTTCTATAAGAAGATATATAAAATTATGCCTTAAAATGTTTTACAACATGCCACATAAAATTAACAAAATAATGACTTTTTAAAAAATTACTATGAAACTGTATCCCATCTCAGTGAAAACTTTTTTCCTCTTACAAATTTTACAAAAAATTTTCTTCACTTTTTGGGTAAGTTTCCTGTGTCGTGTTTTTATTGTGATATCCCAATTTGCTGAAGAACTTCTATTTGTAACTTACTCCAAATAAAGAAGATTTAATTTAAGCATTCTCAGTGACATCATTATGGGTTCATGCTTGGCCACTATCGACTGCATCTCTTTTGCTGTCCAAATGTTACCAAAAAAAAAAAAAACAAAACCAAAAAACCCTCTGGCCTTGATCACTTTCCACTGTCACTGTCAACTAGAATTTGAAAAAGCAACTTTAATTCTCAAGATTTGTCAGGCATTCAGATGAGCATCTGCTCACAATTTACAGGTAGAAAATAAATCAGCTACCCAAAAGAAGTTGAGTAAATATCAATGTAAAAAATGAGCAAGAAGACCACTCATTTCACCTCCCACCTGGATTTTTAGCTCCTTAAAAACATGTGTCCTACTGCAGATTTGCCTGCATTGGAGCTAATCTGCAGAGCTGTGTTAACTTTCTAAATATTGTTCAAAACCTGTATCATAGACATGGCCAAAGACATTCTGAAGAAATTAATGGATGTATGGCAGCATACATTCATATACTTTGGGTTTCATATGCTTACTGTATCCTTGGCTCTTACCTAAAACCATGATATTGCATCACAACATTGGTAGAGCTATCCCAAACCTCTCTTAAAAAGCTCGGAAGTATCAAAGCACTATGTTGTACACCATACAGAAATATACAATTTTGTCAATTCTAGCTTAGTTTAAAAAATAAGTATTTTTTTTAAAGTTCACAGGTTCATCAAAATAATTTTCAAACAAACATTGTTGACTTTTTGCAACATTTTTTGCTTCATCAAAAGTGTTATTGGCAGTGTAATGTGAGCATTTAGGGATGTCACTCATCCCAGCCAATAATCCATGCCACTAATCTTATAACTACATTTCACTCAGTGTCTGGGTCTGTGTTTGTAATTGATGTAAAGCAGTTACTTGGCCAAATATGATCCCCTCCCTACCAATTTTATCTATGTTGGTATAATTGGAAGGTGATTTACCAAAGCATATTTCACTACGGAAATCTGGATATATCTGAAGAAATATCTGTATTCCTCTCTGTCCACCCAACCTGGAAAGACCTAGTTAGCTACTCTTTCTGTTAAACCAAAAAAAAAAAAAAAAAAAAAAAAGTAACAGCAGGATAAAACAGGTTTCTGGATGAAATATAATAATTTTTATAATATTGCAATTTTCCAAATGGTCACTGTCAAATGATTCTAAGGGGTCTGCAAGGCACTCGTATTCAAACTGTGGCTCCCTGGGGCTATTTTTGCCCCTAAAAGGAGCAAATCTGGCTCATTCTCTCTCAATATTCATTCAAAAAGCTATTATAAGTGTATTGCAAAAAGTTGATGGAAAGAGCACTTAAAAGTTAAGCTTATTGTGATGCGAAAAAGTCTGTGAAATCCATGCATTTTTTTCTTAATATCTATTTTCCATCAACTTTTTGAAGACCTCTCATAGGCATGGATTTCATAACTTAACCTTTTAATTCCATTTTCCACACTCTTTGAAGCACTCTTGTATTAGATTGTTGTTTGTCCTTGGTATTTGTTGAATTTCTCTGCTTCTAAGCTTTAAGTGGATTGGATGCCTCTCCCCACCGTGGATTAGGGCGTTTTCAGCCTGGAACAGTCCAAAGGCAGATGGATAAAACCCGATAGCATTGTCATTTGTGGAGCTTATTGAGCTCCTCTGCTGAGATTCCCTTCTTTGCAATCCCGAAGGATGTCCATCCTTGGTCACAGGCTCAGTGGGCTTTGGTGAATCACTGATGACCACAGCCTCTTTCATGCATTGAATGATCTCTGTGAAATTGGAAAGGGCTGGACTTCCAATCATGGAAAAATCTGGTGTTTGGTGCAGAAGAGGCTTGATAAATCAACACATTCTCCATTCTCCCCTGTCAAGTAGGCAGATGCAGTGTTGGAATTATTGTTTCAAAATAACTACTTGTATTTGGTTAGATCTCCAATTCAAGCAATACATGTTTGTTGTTTTTTAATTGAGATACTAAAGAAAAATAATAATATTCAACGTACAAATATAAACATTGAACAGACACTGTTATTGCTTTCAGACACTAATAGGGAAAACAACTGATTCCACATCAGGACAATCTCACTTTGATTCTGGGGCTGTCAATGACTCTTATAAATTTCTATAGTAATTTCTTTATCCAGAAAGTGGAGCTTTCACTCTATCTACTCCAGAGGGTTCCTTATAGTATTAAATGAGATGATATGTGGGTGAACATTTTGGAAAGGTGGGATTCCAGGGCATAGATAATTGGGTGGGGAGGCAAAAAATTTTTAGCCTATTTGTTGTGTCACATTGGGAAAATCACTTCACTTCTCTGGATCTGTCTCATCTTCAAAATGTGAAAAAAAGGGTTGGAGGATCTTTAATTTTTTTTTAAGATTTATTTATTTATTTGAAAGAGTTACACAGAGAGGAGAGGCAGACAGAGGGAGAGGTCTTCCATCCGATGCTTCACTCCCCAATTAGCTGCAATGGTCAGAGCTGCGCCAATCCAAAGACATACCAAGAGCTTCTTCCCAGTCTCCCACATAGGTGCAGGGGCCCAAGGACTTGGGCCATCTTCTACTGCTTTCCCAGGCCACAGCAGAGAGCTGGATCAGAAGTAGAGCAGCTGGGTCTCAAACTGGCGCCCATATGGGATGCTGGTGCTTCAGGCCAGGGTGTTAATCCACAGCGGCACAGCACAGGTCCGTGGAGGATCTTTAGATTCTCTTGGAGCTACCCACAAAGTGGGAGGTTGGTAGGGTGCCTCTATGCTCAGGTTAACACTCTACATTTGTTTGTTTCTCATGTCTCTGACGTTTTAGGGGATACTGTCCTGAACTGTACTCCCAAACAGGGTAAGTTGTGGCACGTCCAGGCATCTCTGCTAGCCATGTTGTCTTAATGCCCACCAGTGGGTTACCTCGCCATAGACTGTACTCAAGGGGAAGGTTTCGGTGTTTGTGTGTTTCTGTGAAGTTCATCTCCTTCCAAGAACATAACTGGATGACTTTGTAATTAAAAGGTGGAAAGGATGAAGGTCCAAGATGGTTGAATTTTTATTGGTTAATAATAGGTCACCTTTATTGAAGCATTAGCCTTAGTATGGAATCTTAATAGTCTAATAGATTTCTTAAAAAAAAAAAACCTGATTTTGTCTTTCAAAAGTTAGAGCAGTTGGATACTTGGACATATAATTTAGACCACAAAGGAGATTAAAGTTGGTGCAATTAAAAAAACAGATATTGGATGGTTTAGAAAAAAAATCTATAAGATTTTTTGAACAAGTAATATTGGGCAGAAAATAAGGGATCTCAGGTGACTTTTTCTTAAAAATTTTATTCATTTGAAAAGCAGAGTGACATAAAGGGAGAGAAAGAGAGGGAGAAAGAGAAATACCTTCCATCTGCTGGTTCACTCCCCAGTGCCTGCAACAATCGGGGCTGAGCCAGGCTGAAGCCAGGAGCCCAGAACTCCAGCTGGTGTCCTGTGTGAGTGTCAAGGATCCATGTAGTTGCCTCCCAGGGTGTGCACCAGCAGACACATGGATGGGAAGCAGAGGTGATGGATCCCAGGCTCTCCAGTATGGGATGTAGGAGTCCCAAGTGGTGTCTTAACCTGCTGCATCACAATTATCACACCTCAGGTATCTCATTGAAATGATTTAATTTAATAAGAGAGCTCCAGGTTAGTAAGGGTTCTTCCAAACATTTCCCCTCAAAATTCCTAAAGGCACCTTCTAATGTGGCCACAGCATGGTCAGTTCTAATAGGCACCAGTTGGGTTCCTCTTGCCCGACTCAGTGAAGAGACTGTTAATGCTGGGAGGCAGCTTGGCTCCATATGAGAGGGAGAGAGAGGGAGAGGGAGAGAGAGACCCCTGAGAGGTGAGTTGCCAGAATCTTTTTCTTCTTCTGAAAAGTTTTCAGGAAGTGGGAGTCTCAGCTTTTTCATTCCCTGCTTCACTCTTGGGCAGTTCTCTCTTCTAAAGTCTCTGTCTACTCAGAAACAGGAACAATTCAGCAATCCGTGTGGCCTTGGTAAACCATTTTCACCTCTGGTCTTCCCCTGTAGTGCACATGAGTTGTATCAGGTGATTTGTAAGGACTTTTCCAACTTTGAAGACCCGTTGTTTCTGGTACCAGCTGCACAGGGGAGATCAACACGCATGCGTTAAATGCATCAAGGGTGCTGCTGACCTTCTGTTCCTTGGCCAGGGGGATGCCTGGAAGGGACGCAGTTATGTGGGCGCTGTAAGTTTTTTTTTTTTTTCAAAAGGAACTTTTCATGGAAATAGTAAAAGATAAAAGAAAGGAGAGAGGGGGATTGAAGGAGGGAGGGATGGTTATCCTATTAGAAGTGTATCTATGAAATACATGGAATCCGTTGTCTTTAATAAAAAGTAAAAAAAAAAATATTTGGAGACTTTTCAGATAGAAAATAAAAGAAACTCCTTACAGGGAAAAACTTTGCTTCCATACGCACCATTGAGAGCTCTCAGTAGTGTCTATGTGTGCAGTTATTTTGAGGATGCTTCTGTGGCATCCCATTGAGTGACAGCGGGAAGGACCCTCGCCGTGACCGGCAGGGCAGGGACGCGTGCCGCCTGTCTGCCCTTTTGATTGTGTGTTGGGTGACTCTGCAGACAATGTCTTCTCCTAGTTTCGGGATCAGCATCGACCCTCACTCTTCACATAGTTGCCGTTTTTCTTGCTCTACCGCTTCATTCAGGACAGTGGTTAAGAGGAAGTTACTTTATTTACAGAGCTTTCTGGAAAGTTCTTGGTGATGAAAACTCTTGAGGACTGTCTTTGGGTTCTCCATTCTCAGTGCTGTTCCCTGCTCCCATTCGAGAGGCGGCTCACTTGGCCTCGACACCCTGTTTATGTAGATAAATCATAATGTACAGAAAATCAACATTTGTCCACATGTTTTTGTAAATGTGCATCTCAGCATGTCGTGGGTCTTTTAGAATGAGGTTCGTTAGGGAGAGGAGGCATAAATCTTGGGACTTGATGAGTAAGCCTCACTCACTTCTGACTCTCCTAGTAAATATTCTGTGCTTCCTACTTTTATGAATGTTTCCTTCCTTAAAAAGAAAAGTATAATATGTTATTCTTTGGTTATAATAGAAAAGGAGGTATCTGTATCTTTTCCCAGTATAGCTTTAGTGAGGAAAAAAAAAATGTGTTTCCCCCACTAGCTAAGTCATATCTAAATCAATAAAATCACAATTTAAAAACAACAGAAGAATACACTAGTTTAAGATGGTCCAGTGGATTCTGGGAGAAGAGAATAATCAAGGTAAAGATTGGGGAGGAATGTTGTTTGGCTTTTCCAAGTAATGTTTCCAAAGGGCATGGAAAAGTAGCTCTCAAATCTTTGACCCTTTTCCCTGGTTTGCATGAGTTTTTGAGAGACTCCTATATATATAAGAGAACTTAGCATTTCTTTGACAAAGAGCAACAACAAATCCACATAGTTCGTAGGATGAATCGAAAAGATAATCTTGGCCAGGTTACCTGTGTTCACTGTACTGGTTGCTTCCTGCAAGAGAGATCTTCTCCCTGGTCCCTATGACTGTTCTGGACTTCAAATTTTCGTCAGGTGCATTTCTAGCCCTCCCCGCCCCAGCAGCTCTTTATTCCTCAGGCTGCTATCTGATTCCCAAGGACCACAGTCACCGTACTTTTACTGAATCAACTAGACAATGAAAGGAGACGTGTTTTCTGTATTCTTTGAGCCCAGTGAAAAAACTTTGTAGAACATCACCACCCTGGCATCTCACGTGGAGTGAGTCATGTGGACCCATACTGAGCTGGTAGTCAAAACAATCCATTTTTTCACTATGTGAGTGTATTTAGATCTTATGTCGCCCCTTTTCCGCTCTCTTTGTTCCCCAGTGTCTGATGATTAGTAAAGGAAATTATCTATTTGGAATTCCACAAGATCTTTTATCCAGTTCTCATCAGTGCTTGATTTAAAGTGGCATTGGGCGAGGCTGACATGGTGGTCCAGCAGAACACTGGAGCAGTTCCACCAGGGCGCAGATCCCTTAGCAGAATGGGCTGGAATTACCCCTACAGATCGGGCTTCCATTGTATCATCAGGAGTGACAGCGTAGAGACTTCAGGATATTATCAAGACGGTCAGATTCTAGGTGAAAAAATTAGGAAATGGCCAGGGATTAGAGTCTTGTTAATTTTGTAGGTAAGATCACAGCAGAAAATTTAGGATATGGCTGAGATTATGGTCATGGTATTGTAGCTATGTGGAGAAATATCTTTATATTTTAGATGTAAAGTGAAGTATTTGGGAGTAAAATGCCATGTCTGTAATTCCCTTTTGAATATTTAAACAAAGAAAAAAAACAGAGATGAAGTGCATATGACAAAATGTTAATAACTATTAAATAGAGATGATCTATGCATAGATGCCCATTATACTCTTCCTACTTTTGTTTGCTTGGAAGTTTCCATAATAAATAATTTTTAAACCCTAAGCGTTCAACATTTTAATGTTGAAATGCCACATATATTCTTAAAAAAGCTTACTGAAATACAATGTTTATGCACAAGAGGGGAGCTTGGATTTAAAGTGTCTCTTGACTGATACACAAACTCTACTCTGAGCTGGTGCTTTAGAATGGTTCTTAGAATGTGGTCAGTAACATATAAACAAGTATAAAATGAAAATCCTGCACAAAAATACTTATCGTTTTTATTTTTTAAGTACATCTTTTAAAAATGCAAGAAAAGCACAATATATTTCTTAAAAATGAAGATTTCAGGGCGGGCATTTGACCTTTTGGTTAGGACATTATTTGGGACACTCGTATCCCATATCAGAGTACCTGAGTCCAAGTCCCAGTTCTGCTCCCTCCTCTAGCTTCCTACTAATGTGAGCCCTGGGAGGCAGCAGGTGATAGCTCAGGTAGTTGGCATCTTGTCATCCAAGTGGGAGACCTGAATTGAGCTCCTGGTTCCTGGCTTCTGCCTGACCCAGCTCTGCCTGCTACAGTCATTTGGAGAGTAAATTAGCAAATAAAAGATGTCTTTTTCTCCCTCTCCATCTTTCTCTGTCTTTCTACCTTTCAAATAAATAAGTAAATTTAAAAAAAAAAATTTTAGCATTTTTATTAACCTGAGCTAAGTGCTGAAAGGTTTGTGGTTCTGACCCCAGGGCTAAGGGGAAAGCCTCTAAAGATGGTCACACACAGAAAAGCTTTGGGGATCCTTGGTTTCACAGGTGGGAACTAAAGGAGGAAATCAGAGTAGCCAGTATCATGGGGTTCGCTCACTGAAAGTCAGATGGAAATGAATAAATTATGAAAACATAAACTTCACTAAAATGATTTGATTTTAATCATCTTTGAAATTACCAGATTGATGTACTTCTTAAAAATACCATGTTTGCATTCTAAACAGTTACTACCACAGCAGCTGTGCTCTGCCTAAGTAACGGAATATTTCCGCTACGTTAGGATAGGTTTAATCACAAAAAAAGTGTGTGTGTGTTTATTTATTGCCATGAGGACGCAGGAACAGGATCCATCTCTAAAGGTGAAGGGATCATTTGCATGCAAAATTCTGGGCGCAGAGTCCACTTTCAATGGTGTTGATTTTAGGTCCGTTGATTCTTTGCTGCCCGCAGTCGCATGCCCGGATCTACCATATTAAACAAATGAGGAGCACCTGCACCACCTTGGCAAGCCTCACTTTTGCTTATCCAGGGAAGGAGACTTTTCCTTCAAAATACCTAGTTCTTTTGCAATTAGTATGTATAAAATGGGCTCATTTTGCAGCAAGAAGCCTCTGGTAGGCACCAAATTTCCCCAAATCAAAAATCACCCTTTGAAAAGATTAGAACTATAGCACGGAGGTGATTTTTAATAGATCTGAATCCATTGGCAAGCTTGCTCTTCCCAAAACTGTTGGACCTGTTGGTTTACTGGAAGCAAAGGGGCTGTGGGCTAGGACAGGGCAAGGGAACCTGCAGTGCTTGATCCTTGGATTTTGCCTGTTAGCAAATTCTTTTCAGCTGGAGAAGAAAACAGCAAAGTTCTACGAGTAAAATCCTGGACTAAGAAACAGGAGATGTGGGATAATTTAAAGCCTTCAAATTTAAGTGTGTCTGAAATTACCACTGCTTAGTAAATGACATTTTTATTATAAAAAAAAAGTCAAAGTGTATACTTCTGGGTCCAGTCTTGGTTTTTTCACCAGCTGCTGGCCTCAGCGTCTTCAGCTGCAGATGGAGAAGTCCCATTAAATAATAATTGCTGACCTTTCTTCAAACCTTTTCCCCTGTGACAGACACTGTTTTATGTACTTTATATTAAATGTGTTTAATGCTCACAGAAACTCTGTAGATATTTTAGTTATGTCTAGTTCATCAGTTAGGAGGCGAGCTATTCCGAGGTACTCAAGGGCTGGCTAATCAGTTTTAGAGACGCCAGGGAAATGGAAATTATCTAGTCTGGGAAGAAGGGTATCATGGCTTAAACTCTGCACCTGAAAACTGTGGCTTTCAATCTTGGGTCTTTGTATTCCTTGGGGATTTACCTGGGCCAAATGGCTCTACCTCTGTGTGCTTCGATTTCCTTATCTGTGAAATGGGGGGATAGACTCTGCATTGGGACAAAGTGTATAGCACAGCAGATGAACGTGTTGCTTGGATTGCCCAGGAGTCCTGGTTTCACATCCTGGCTCTGCTTCTGATTCCAGCTTCCTGCTTAAGCGCATGTTGGGAGACAGCAGGTGATGGCTCAAGCAGCTGGGCCCCTGCCACCCACGTGGGAGACCCAGGCTCTTAGTTTTGGCCTGGCCTGACTCCGCCCAGCTATGGCTGTTGTAGGCATTTGGAAAGTATACCAGTGGATGGAAGATCTCTCTCTCCCTCTCTGTCTGCCTTTCAAAAAAAGAAAAAAGAAAAAGGATTCTTCTTTGTAAGGTTGTTAGGATTAAATGTGAAGAGCTTAGAATAGTGTCTATTACCTGTGAGAATAAATGTTGCAATTAATGAGGATAAGTGCAAATAGTAGTGGCTGGATAAGTAAAGCAGACAACACTGTTTTTCTCAAGAATGTGTTAAAGTGGTGGTAACAGACACTCAGCTGGGTCAGAAAAAGGGACTGGTGGTAGTGATGGTCTTCATGGAAAATTGGGGTTATCATCATCACTGATACATAATAGTTTGTTTAGAGGAAAAAATAAATTTGGTTAAAGAAGCGAAGAGTGGACTCTTCGCCCAGAAGAAAGCGAGTGTCACATGCTAACTCAGCAGAAAGTTCGCAGAAACACAGTGTCTGTTACCTGGGCAGGTGCATGATGCTTCTGGTTATCTTCAAAGTTGTGAAACTTAAATAATGTGGCCCAGAAAAAGTAATATATAAAGGCCATCGTGGTTGCAAAGGTTGACCTGAGACAAGCCAAGGGCTAGTACTTAGCAAAACTGACCCAGGGCCCTTTCTGTGTGCCCTTGAGGGGTCTCTGGTTGAGCCCTCCCCCCACCCTCTCCCCGGGGTAGATGCGGGCTGTGTGGCCTTAATCAGATTGCAGATTTGCAGCGAAGGCTCTGCTGAACTGTCGGTACTGGGAGGGGGAGGGAAGGCAGACCCAGAGAAATTGCAGTAGCACATCCAGGAATAAGGTCCAAGTGTGGGTGCTGCCATGGAGATACTCCAGTTTCTCTGGATCAGCATAGACGCATATAGATAGTTGGAGCTAAATGGGACCTGGGAGACGGTCTAGTACAACCCTCTCATTTTACATTTTATGTTTTCATCAGGATAGAGTTTGGCGACATGCGGCCAGTTTTGTAAAACCAGGGAGGCCTCTGCTTTATGCAGAGACTTTGGAATAAGGATGAAAGAAAAGCGGAGATTCCCAGGGAGGGGAGCAGAGGAGGGAAGGCAGAATTTTCCTAAGGTAATTAAAAGACAGAGGGAAAAAAGGAAGGAAGGAGGGGAAAAGAGAGATGGAATGTGATCCTACATTTCACAGACTTAGATTGGATTTGCAGTTAACGCTTAAAAGTTAGTGATAAAGAAAACCCGTCATTCATTATTTCTAGGAACTTGGTTTCCTTAAAGGGAAAGGAAGTTTGGGGGAGAATTTGGCAGCCTTGACAGTTCTAGTAAACGAAGATTCCATTTGTAGCTGTGTTGAACCTGGTAAGCAGTTTATGTTAATCTGTTACTCTTCAGAATGCATGTGTCTGG
The DNA here is from genome assembly GCF_964237555.1 of Oryctolagus cuniculus. Taxonomy (NCBI): domain Eukaryota; kingdom Metazoa; phylum Chordata; class Mammalia; order Lagomorpha; family Leporidae; genus Oryctolagus; species Oryctolagus cuniculus. The sequence continues at coordinate 22,020,165 of NC_091432.1, read as the reverse complement.
ACTTTTCAAATAATCACTTTTAACTGAGTTTGTGCCTAGTGCGTTCTTTCAAAGAACAGAGCGTCTCAATAGGAACTAATGACTCCGGGTTAATTTGGCATGGAGTCCCGAGGAGGGGAGGGGCAGGATCCTCTTTGAGTTCACTGAAAATGCTTTGCTGAGTTTCCATTGCAATCCCCTGGCCCGGGCTGCCAGCTGCTGTGGGCGTACTCTTCCCGAAGGGCTGCAGGGCTCCCCAGTTCCAATAGCGCTGGATCACAGAAGGAGGACTGGCTTGGAAGCCTGCATCCCTGGTCTGTCTGTCTGTCTGTCTGTCTGTAATGAGAAAAACAAGTCTGTGGCCCTGAGGCTGAAGCAAAGATCAGACTTTGGTGGTCCTGAATCCACTGTGTGTTCTTCTTTATAAAAACCATTCACCTACCACATGTGCAAGGATTTGAGACAGAGGCTTTTAGCTTGGCTTTTTCATTCTTCAAAGTGAAAAACATCCCGCTTATTTCTCACCAGACTGTTTTCTGCCCCTCTGTAATGGACTAGCGACACTGGAGGTGCTCCATTGGGCACCGCTCAACTTTGCCCAGGGGTCCAGCCCACCTGCACAGCTGCTAGGAGGGCTGTGGGGAGATGGGGGGAGCCGAGACATAAATGGCCTCCTTCTCTCTGCCTTGTTGCCATTTCACTGTCTCCCCTGGCTGCTCTTGCGGTAGGGTCTCCTCGTTGTGTGGGGTGATGGGATGAAGTTACAGCTAGAGGAAGCTGGGGCACCATAAAGTTCCTCGGAAGCAGGTGACACGAGAGGCGGAACTCCAACTTTTGTTCAGAGTGAGGACTTAGGTCGTGGGGCTTCTGCCCTGGACATTGGTGGGGTCTGTAAGTAGCCAACTCTTCCACCCTTAAAAGAGAACTTGGCTTTGAACTTGCAAAATTGTTTGTGGCACCAGGGTCTTATTTTTTTGTGAGTGGGGGAATAGCTTGCAGAATCGAAGGTCACCAAGAGAGGCATAGAGGAAGGGCAGTTGTCAGTGCCTGTGCGTGTGGATTTTACGGGTTCTGTTTGTTCTCATAAAGCGCCAAGGTCAGTTCCGAGCAAGGTACTGTCAGTGAGTGATGTGAGGGGTGTGTGTGTGTGTGTGTGTGTGTGTGTGGTTTGCGTTCTTTGCTGTGGTAGGGCCTGGCAGAGGAAACTCTCTCTGTCTGCAGTGGGCTGTGGACATGGGCTCTGTCTGCTGTTTGGAGAGGCAACCTTAGGCAGAATGTGACTGTGCATCAAAGCGCAAAAGCAAAACTCAGAATATGCCCTTGAAATGGGAGGGGGGCAGGCATTAGACAAATCTTGTTGGTGTTTTTTTTTAAAAAAAAAAAAAAAAGCTAAGGGGAAGGGGCTGGTGTCAGCCTGGCGGTCAGGATGCGGGCTCATGGGAGCGCCTGGCTCCGTTCAAGGCTGTGGACAAGACTTCAGCTTCCTGCTAGTGCAGATCCTGGGACTCAGGGTGAATGATGTAAATCACTGGGCTCCTGCCACCCCTGGGGAAGACCTGGATTGAGTTCCTGCCTGCTAGGTTTGGCCCAGCTCAGTCCTGGCGGATGCAGGCATTTGAAAAGTACACCAGTTGATGAGAACTCCCTGTCTCTTTCTCTCAGATAAAAAAAATATAAGAATGCGTAAAAGCTAAGAGGGGTGTGTGGAATCACACAGAGGAAAGCATTTTCTTTTTCTAGGGGGAGAAGGAACGTACTACACATTTTCCGCCTCTACATTAAGACCTGGTAGAACTACAAGGAATTAAGGAGACACAAAAGGAATCTGAGCATTTTCTAAGCAGAAAATAACTTTCTTTAGAGAGAAGGTGTGTGAGTTAATTAATGTAAACCTACATTAAAATGCAGAGAAAGTTACAGACAGAAAAAGGGAGAGGGAGAAGATAATTGTTTTTAAAAATCCTGCTGAAATCATATTCCGGCTTACCGTAGTAATTCCATATTAAAGGATATAATATTTTAAATATCTCTTTTTTGGGGAAATTGATGGGAAGCTAGAAAGACCTTGTTAAAGTTAGAAATTTTACAGTCTGACTTGTTTTTCACATTTTTTGACATTTACACTATATAAGCTGTTAAACAGGCATTATAACATATCAGAAAATATCTTAAGATATCTAAGGACAGTTAATGATTTAAATTTCTTGTGAGAGTTTTAAAGCTATTGAGTCATAAATAAGATTCCCAAAATATGTCAACAGCAGCATAAAATACAAAACAGCCAAGGGACTAAGAAACTGCAATCTGGTGACAGCTCTGTGATAAAATGTGAAGCAGGACTTTTTAATCAGCAGCATTAATTAAATTAATTAATTATATTTAAGACTTGCTATCTAAAGTTAGGACTCAGAAAAGTCAAATACCCATAATCCCATGTGATTTTTTTTTTCACAGAGTAGAATTGATTGTAATCATTTACCTTTTTTGTTTAATTTCTATAGGAAAATACCAACAGTTTCATCTTTTGAAGAACATTGGAGATTCTTTTAAAGGTGAAACCTTTCTTCTTTAGGTAAGGAAATGTTTTCTGTTATTTATGCATCAGTTGAAAATGCAGCATTCCAACTAGAGGCAAGAAGTGATATACTTAAACTTTGTTTATCCAGCTAATGCAAAATATTATGGAGGTGACACAATGCAGGGTTTTGAACTAAATAAAACAAATTAGATAGAGAATTTTCATTTAAAAATCAATTTGTTGATAAATCAAATTAGACCTTTTTTGCTGTACTTTCTCATAGATTGACGTCCTGTGAGTCCCATGATCCCTCTTTTTGAAGTACGTAAGACATAACCGAATTAAAAGTTATGTTTCTGATATGCAACTTAAAAAGACTTAGCAATATCAAAAGCAAGAGATTTTTTTAGACACCGAAAATATTCCTAAACACAAATGTAAATCAATGTGATGATAAAAATAGACTATTTTGGCACATCTGAAAGCCTTAAAACCAGGCCAGTGAATTAAAGTTAATTAAGATTTGGATATTAACAAAGAAACTTAAACTCTGGAAAATACTCACGTGCTGGGAAAATATTGCTTTTTTAAGATCAGAATGTGAATATAAACAATTTGTTTAATCAAGCAGGAAACTGTAGTGCTTTGTGTGTAAACTCTTTTTAGTTTTTGAGTAATTATGTTATACTGGTAATGTAGGAAAAGAAAAGGCAGACTAACTTTCAAAGCATATTTTAATATTAATAACTCATTCTATTTTTGGCAATAATTCTATTAGTACAGTTCACTTGCCTGAAAACTATGTTACATATATGAAAAACAGATGTTTTAAAGTAGATAAACTAAAAATGCCATTAAAATGTCTCAGTAAACATTTTAAGATGCTTTGAAGTATTGTGTGAAATTAAAAGAATAAAAGAAACAGTTACAGAAATTATCCATAGATCTGCTGTACATATGCACATTTGTACATTCTAGCTTTGACACCAATACTACCTTTGGAAAAAGAAATACATTGCAATGTTTGTCTTCTATCAACATATAAATATATAGACTCAACAAGACACACGATTTTTCCTATCTTTAAATATATTAATGTAGTTACATAAGAATTTTAAAAATTTTAGTACAGAGTTTTGATCTTGAAAAATATATACGTTAAAAATTCATGTGGTAAAGTAGAATCTAAAAGCTTTGGGGAAAAATACCAAACTTTTTGGTTTGAATTTGAAGAATTCATTTCTAAATTAAATTTCTTCTTATAAAGGTGTTTATGTTATTGTTAAGCTTATAGAAGTTATAAGTTACTTAAATTGCCTAATTAGAGTATGGTAAATTCCAAGTTATTTTTAAAAGAAGGATTATAGTAATATTGAAGAATTATAAAATTATTTCTAATGTAATTTTTACATAAACTTTTTATGTCAAGTCTTAAAATTATATATTTTGACAGTAAAACATTTTTAAAAGTCACTAACATTCTAATGGAAAATATAATCTCATAGTACTGAGAAGAGAGTTGTGAGCAGGTAATAAGTAAAAGAAGCCAGTTTCATTTCTGACTTGTTTTTGAGCATTTCTTAGGAATCATTATATATTTTAATGTCAGGAGAATACTATATAAAATATGCATTACATTTCTATGGCCTGGAAGCTATTTAAAATTAGAGGGGAAAAAAATGCAACTTTTCCTGCCTACCTAGATACTAACTAAAGTGTTAAGTGAAACTCAGAGAAATACAGAAGCTAAAATAGCACAATGGACTAAAATTCCAAATATACATGTATATACAAATTTTAAAATCTTGATATCTAGTATTTGCCCTAAATCTTTGTGAAAGTACATAATATACATAAGTGAAAAAAACAAATGATGGAGAAGTATTTTTCTCACTGTACTTTGCTTGATGAAAATTTTACCAAGAAGCCAAATGGGGTATTAAGGGACACGTTAAAAATAGAATTCTGTAGAATTTTACTTTTGGAAAGATGCAGCTTTCCAACAAGGCTTGGGGTTTTTGTGTCTTAGGCTATCTGAGACTTGAGACTGAAAATTCATGATGTATTTTGAGTGCCCTTGCAAATAGCAAAATGGTTTTGGTGGAAAAATCAGGCATTGTGTATATTTTACTTTATATTTAGATATGAGAAAAATAGCAGCCACTTTGGGAGAGTTCCAGTTGTTGTTTTAATGCACGCACCAAATACCACACAATTATTTTCTCTCAGTTTGCCACACGTCTGGGCATATCACAGTTTTGTGTATGCTTCTGGACATTTAACTTTTAATGATTATACAGAGATCTCTAAATATGGTTGTTAGTCCTTACGAAAATTACAGCAAAATGTGTAAAAGAAATGCATTTTAAAACTCCTGTTTTTAATTAAAATGAGAGAATTACAGAGAGTTCATTCATTCATGAAATATGTGACTGTGCCATTTCCTGAAAGAATGTTCTTATTTTATTTCAAATTATAATAAAGTATTTCTTTACTTGTTGTTAATTGGTATTTTAAAGTCAGAAAGGTATAAAGCGGTCGATCCTATTTTTGATTATCTGTCAATACAGAGAAAGAGAAAGCAAAGTATATTGGCACAATAGGGTTTCCCCTGAAAACAGACTGACTTGAAATTGAAAAGGTATACTGCCTATTATTAATTTTTTCCTATTAGGATTTATTTGTAGTTGCATGGATTTTTTTGATATATTTAAGGAAATTCGTCTTATAAAATGAGGAGATGTGGAACATTGGGGGTAGTTATGAGACAGTGACACTCTTTCTTGTTGCTTCTCAGAAATTAGAAATCAGATTTTTAACTAATTGGGCTAAGTACAAGGATCCCTGAGCTATAGTAATTTAGAAAAATGCCAGAAAATTATGAAGGGGAAAGGGAAAATTAACGGAAGCTAAGAGTGCCCCTTAAATGTGAAGCATTTGACACTGTGAGGAGTGCTCTGAGGATTAACAAATAGCTCTGTGTCAGGGATAACACTCTGGGCAGCTGAGGTTGTTTGTGTGATAAGGGGAGTCGGGGAGATAGCATAACTGTAACTACTTAGCAGAATTCCAGAAGTTAGTTTCGGATTGTAAAGCTGAAAGTAAGTGCAACAGTTTGGCTTGGCGGGGGGGAGGGAAGGCAGCAGGGCTCGCCTGCCCTGGCGCCACGAAAGGGTTAAGCGCGACGGCGCCCGGTGCATTCTGGGAGTTGTAGGCCGCGGGCATTGTGGGAGTTGTCGCAAAAGACCGTTCTCTTGCTGTGATGGCCGTCGCCGAGGCGGGGAGTTGGCAGTTTCTGCCTTTCTGGGGGGCCTGGGGGGCTGTCTGTCCCGTTAGAAGGCCAGCAGCAGCCCTCTCAGGTTGCCAAGGGTCTGCTAAGTGTGTTTTGGGAGGTGGGAGAGCGCTCTGGCGGGTTAACGTTGGGGTTTGTTGCTGTTCCATTGGCCTTGAGGCCTCTGGCAGCTAGGGACGGTCTGAGGGGGTCCCAGAGTGGCCGTCTGGCTTTCTGCCTTTGAAATGTCCGGGTGGCCAGCGCCGGGGCACTTGGGGGTGTGCTGGATGTTGTGGTTTGTGCCCTGCAGCGTCCCCTCGTCTTAGAGCATTGAGCTCCGTCCGTGGACTGGTTGGTGCTCACGCCCTGGTTTGGGGTTAGGTTGGACCCTCTCTCTTGGGTCTAGTTGGACGTACGCAGGAGCCGAAATGTTGGAAAAGTGTGTGTGGTAAGGTCCTGGGTGTGTCTGGCCTGTTTGGGGTGTGAGGTCCTGCACGAGTAACGATCGTGGCTGTGGCTGTGGCTGTGGCTGTGTGCCTGGCTGTCACCTCGCGTGGTGCTGAACTTTGCCCTTGTTTGCTCATGCTGAGAGGTCGTGTCGGGTAGTTTCTGCTTGCGAAATGCTTTTGTGTTAACTTGGATGTGTTGTGAAACCGCTGGGAGCTCCCAGAAGAGTGCTTCGCCCTTGTTCGTAGGCAGATAGTATTGGCAAAGCGACTGCAGAACAAGCTTCCCCTTAGTTGGAGGGGCCGCAGCCCCTCGGGCTTCTCGTGGTGTGAAGTTGTTTGGGTTCTTGTAGGGAAGTCAGGTTCGCTTTTGGCTGCGTTGCCTTAGTTTTGACTCCACAGGGTTTGTGTGCGTGTTGGGACTCATGGGGGCCCTGTCTCAGCACTTAGGGCAAAATGGAGCGCAGTGTGCCGACATGTAGGTGCCTGTATCAGAATCTCCGGGTAACAGTAGCCAGCCAGACACCGCAATTCGTGTCTCGCTGATCTGACCTGGCTTACCTGTCACCACTGGGTGACAGAATCCATCAGTCCCCCCTTTCTTGTGTGATCGAGGTGTTGTCCTTGTGACTTGTGGCCCAGCTCACCCTGAGAAGCCATTTCTCAGGCAGTATTATTTAAAAGCACCCCCCCCCCCCCAGTAGAACCGGTGTCTAGAAAGTTTGTTCATTGGAGTTTGGTTAAGAAGAGGAGTTGAAATAAGGTGCAGCCGAGGCTTTGGAGGTCTGCTGTCTAGCTCTAGCTTTGGGGCAGCCCCTGACACCAGTGACTTAGAGAGTGAAAAGATTGCTGTGTGTTTTCCTTGGTACGTCCAAGTATGAAAACTACGCTGGTGTATATAGGACCACTTCCATGGTCAAAAAGAAATTGAATGTGTGGTGATGAATGGCATTTTCATAGCTCTCCTGTTGTCTGGATTTGCTTAAGCCTGGACTACTTGCGAATGTGGTAATGGTAGAAAAAGGATCACAGCTGGCTGGGTTTGGATTCTGATTCTGTTGGAAGTGAGTGCAGGTGTAGATTGACAGCCTGGTATTGTTGACCCGCTGCCAAGGACTCACAGAAGACTTCCCTTGTCTCTGAGCTGACCCCAGTCTGTCTGAGAACTTTAAGTAACCTGCCATTTGGAAAAAAAAAATGGGAATTTTTTATTTTTTTTATTTTTTAGACAGGCAGAGTGGACAGTGAGAGAGAGAGACAAAGAGAAAGGTCTTCCTTTGCCATTGGTTCACCCTCCAATGGCCGCCACGGCCGGCGCGCTGCAGCCGGCGCACCGCGCTGATCCGATGGCAGGAGCCAGGTACTTATCCTGGTCTCCCATGGGGTGCAGGGCCCAAGCACTTGGGCCATCCTCCACTGCACTCCCTGGCCACAGCAGAGAGCTGGCCTGGAAGAGGGGCAACCGGGACAGATCCGGCGCCCCGAATGGGACTAGAACCCTGTGTGCCGGTGCTGCAAGGCGGAGGATTAGCCTAGTGAGCCGCGGCGCCGGCCAGGAAATTTATTTTTAGAATGGCGCATATTGTCTACACCTGTTATTGTCTGGCGATGTGATAAGGTATCATTGATTCTGGTGAACTGGTTTTGTATTTTAGAAATAAAATATAGTCCTATTTGTATCTAGATGGCTAGAATTTGTGGACTTTTAGAATCATTCAAAACCCCCTAGAATGTCAGTGTTAACTTGCTTTGTAAGAAGATGCATTAAGTTTTTGATGTCCACGTTACCACTGCCTTCAAAAGAGCAGACGGTTCATCACAGGGTATTTTGAGGGAACTGTAGGAGTGGAGTGGCACTTCCTCAGATTAAGTTTAGAGAGAATCTTTGCTTTCACACAGGGACTTTCTGGGTATTTGTAAATAGATACATCCCTCAAAAAAAAAGAAAAAAAAAAAGGATGTTTTGCGCAGGTAGATTCTGGCATGATGTTAATCTCTGAGGCCGTTACTTGGTACTGTTTGCTGCTCATATTACCAGTAGTGCTGCTGTTATGAAATGGCGTTTTGTAACATATAAAGGCAGCAGTATTTGTTTCAGAAAAGAAAATATGGTAAGAGCCACTTGTGTTTTCTGGGGAACATAATTTCTGAGGTTGTGTATGTATGAGGGTTACTTAAATGTTTGTGGAAAAGGGGGTTTAAAAGAGAAGTTTCTTTCTTACAAGAATTTTTGAAGTCTCTGTATATACAGGATCTTCAGAGAGGTCATAAAGATGCATATTATGAAAAAAATATACATGGATTTCAGAAATTATTTGCACCAAAATAAACATTGCTTAATTCCACTTTTGTATGAGTTTTTGAAATACCCTTGTGTTTCATAGATGGGTCAAAAGCTTCCTTTTTGGAACTTTGCATGGTGTTGATGAAAATTGCTCAAATGAGATATAACAGCAAAGGGTAGTTTTCTTGACCAAGGTGCTGTAATTGAAGGCCTTTGGTTATGGTGTTTATTCAGAAAAGAAATGCAAACTTACTTCCAAATAGTCGAATTTGGAAATGACAAAAGAGTTATAGTTTACATTTTAGACTATAGCTAAAATTGGAGATGCTAGGGAGGAGTCTGAGTAAGAGTATCTATTTGGGGGCGTTATTCGGGTTCTTTCTAGTCTCTTGCTTTCCTATGTATACCTGTTTCCATTGCAGAAAGTAAGCAGGTCATATTAATGCATTTCTGCATCTGTGATCCCTTGTACATAGTAAAACTGCATTTATAGACAGTGACTCACCCATTCAGCCTTTGATCCTAATTTTGCATGTATATAATTTGAAGAGAAAAAAGTGTAGTTTGTGTACTTGTATATGGCTTTCTTCAGTTTAGTATATTTGTAGTGTTCTTTTTTTTTTTTTTTTTTTTTTTTTGACAGGCAGAGTGGACAGTGAGAGAGACAGAGAGAAAGGTCTTCCTTTGCCGTTGGTTCACCCTCCAATGGCCGCTGCGGCCGGCGCACCGTGCTGATCTTAAGGCAGGAGCCTGGTGTTTATCCTGGTCTCCCACGGGGTGCAGGGCCATCCTCCACTGCACTCCCTGGCCACAGCAGAGAGCTGGCCTGGAAGAGGGGCAACCGGGACAGAATCCGGTGCCCCGACCGGGACTAGAACCCGGTGTGCTGGCACCGCAAGGCGGAGGATTAGCCTAGTGAGCCGCGGCGCCAGCCTTTGTAGTGTTCTTAAACATGAGATGTTTCTCACTGTGCCAGAGGCTAATTAGGTTCCTGGGAGAATGAGGAAAGGTAATTTTTAAATTTCCATGCTTGTTAATGATGAATTTTACTTTTTGTTTCTGTATTCCAGGACAGAATACAGTATCTCTGCTATCTTGGGCCCTATTTTTTGAAGTCAGAGTATTAGATGATTTTTGTGGGTGGGACAGAGCAAACCAACTATTACTTTCAAATACTGAATGTAGATTAAAAGATATCTCATATCCATTGGGAAGAAAGATTGTAAGTATATATCAATCACTTAAAGGATTCTGTACTTTTTTTTTTTTAGTTTAGTCTACTGGGGCTGGGGCTGTGATATAATAGGTTAAGCATCCACCTGAGGCACTGGCATCCCATATGGGAGCAAGTTCAAATCCTGGCTGCTCCTCTTCCCATCCAGATCCCCACTAATGGCCTGGGAAAGCCGTGGAAGATGGACCAAGTGCTTGGGCCCCAGCACCAATGTGGGAGACCCAGAAGAAACTCCTGGCTTCAGATCAGCGCAGCTCTGGCCATTGTAGCCATTTGGGGAGTGAACCAGCATATGGAAGACTTCCCTTTCTGTTTCTCCATCTACTGTAACTGCCTCTGAAATAAGTAACTAAATCTTTTTTTTTAAAAAGTGTTTTTTTAAAGATTTACTTTATTTATTTGCAGGTCAGAATGACAAAGAGTGAGGGAGAGACAAAGGGAGAACAACACTTCCATCAGCTGATTCACTTCCCAGGTGTTTGGGCTGGGCCAGGCTGAAGCTGGGAGGCAGGAGCTTCATCTGGGTCTCCCACATGGGTGCCAGGGGCCAAGCACTTGGGCCATCCTCTGCTGCTTCCCCAGGCCCATCAGCAACAGGGAGCTGGATTGGAAGTGGAGCAGCCGCAGTTCGAACTGTTGCCCATATGAGATGCCAGTACTACGTGCAACAGCTTAACCTTTTGCACCACAGCACCGGCTCCAGGATTCTGTATCTTAAAGCTTCAAAAAAAAAAAAAAAAAAACTTTTCAGATCATTTTGCTTTGTTGTCAGCCCTCTTTCTTTTTCTTTCCAGCTTTCTTCCAAATTTCTCCAGAATTTAAATGACATTTTTGTTTATTTTGGGATTTTTCTCCCAAATCATTTGCTTCAACTTTTAAAAACCATTTTTATTTGAAGTAGTGTAATAAGGACATGATTTTAGTAAGGCATTCTTGCCATATTGCATTTTTATAACAAAATTCTATGAATATTATGTTTTTGTTCTGGGGGAAACAATGGACTAGTGACCTCTTTAATCCTTACCACAAAGTGCCAGAGTGCAGTCTACAAAAATTCAGGATGTATTTTGCTATAGTTTCTTTTTCTGTTATGAACAGTCTTTAGATGATGAAGAGAGATGCATGACATGTCCTTTTTAGAAAGAATCTGAAAAGCACTTGTCTGACACTGTCATGAAACATTGTGAAAATTTTATTAGGTTGGCGAAAAAGAAATCCTCCAAGTCCCAAAATAGAATACAGCAGTTCTATATGTCTCCATTGGTCTAAAAAATTAATTTGTAAACCACTTTCATAGTTTTTTTTTTTAATCTAAGATCATGTTTCTGGATTTTAATTTTTTATTTTAAATATTTATTTATTTGAAAGAGTTACACAGAGAGAAAAGGAGAGTCAGAGAGAGAGAGAGATCTTCCATCTGCTGGTTCACTTCCCACTTGGCTGCAACAGCTAGATCTGCCAGTCTGAAGCCAGGAACTTCTTCCAGGTCTCCCATGTAGGTGCAGGTGCCCAAGGACTAGGGCCATCTTCTACCGCTTTCCCAGGCCGTAGCAGAGAGCTGGATCAGAACTGGAGCAGCTGGGACATGAACCAGCGCCCATACAGGATGCGGGCACTGCAGGTGGCAGCTTTACCTGCTACGCCACAGTGCTGGCCCCTTAAATTGTTTTTAAGGAATCTTTTTGGTATGATTTTTTTGGTGAGAAGGATCATGTTTTCAGTGAAATTGTAAAGAGTGGCCAACTTGAGCCGGCGCTGTGGCTCAATAGGCTAATCCTCCACCTTGCGGCGCCGGCACACCGGGTTCTAGTCCCGGTCGGGGCACCGGATTCTGTCCCGGTTGCCCCTCTTCCAGGCCAGCTCTCTGCTATGGCCAGGGAGTGCAGTGGAGGATGGCCCAGGTGCTTGGGCCCTGCACCCCATGGGAGACCAGGAAAAGCACCTGGATCCTGGCTCCTGCCATCGGATCAGTGCGGTGCGCCGGCTGCAGCGGCGGCCATTGGAGGGTGAACCAACGGCAAAGGAAGACCTTTCTCTCTCTGTCTCTCTCTCTCACTGTCCACTCTGCCTATCAAAAAAAAAAAAAAAAAAAGAGTGGCCAACTTGTTCATTTTTATTTTAGTATAGAGTGTGTGCAGTTTATAAGGGGGAAAACCGATGGGGCCATCATACTAAAGGGTTAAAATGGAGGCATTGATGATTTAAACATTTCTGTACCATTGGTTATAATTATTTTCTGATAGAATTTGATGTTATAAAGAAGTGGCTTTTTTTTTTTTTTTTTTTTGACAGGCAGAGTGGACAGTGAGAGAGACAGAGAGAAAGGTCTTCCTTTGCCGTTGGTTCACCCTCCAATGGCCGCCACGGCCGGCGCACTGCACTGATCTGAAGGCAGGAGCCTGGTGTTTATCCTGGTCTCCCATGGGGTGCAGGGCCCAAGCACTTGGGCCATCCTTCACTGCACTCCCTGACCACAGCAGAGAGCTGGCCTGGAAGAGGGGCAACCGGGACAGAATCCGGTGCCCCAACCAGGACTAGAACCCGGTGTGCCGGCGCCGCAAGGCGGAGGATTAGCCTAGTGAGCCGCAGCGCTGGCCAGAAGTGGCTTATTCTTAGATAAGATTCTGTAAATGTATCAGTTCAATATTAAAAACCCTAAGGAGTGGTTTTTATCCAAACCCATTTAAAGGGAAACCAATAGTAAAATAAAATATAAAGAAACTTATTATATTCTATTTGGAGGAAGTATTCTAAAATTAAAAGAAAATTTTTTTATAAATGCAAAAGATCTAAGATATGTAATATTGCTTTTATAAAAGATGGAAGTGTATACCCATGGTTTAACAATCCATGAAGAACAAACAGAAATGACTTTAGCTGTATTTTCTAAAAGTGGCCACAACATTGTCTCCCAGGTCATGTGCTCTTCAAAAGGTGGGAGTCTCTTTGGTTCTTTTAAGTCTCGTTGGGTCCTTTGTTTGCCCAAGGGAATGTAGTGGAAGAGATAAAGTGCCAGTTCTGGGCATTGCCCTCATCTAGCTGGGCAACTCCTGCTTCCTGCCTCTTGGAGCAAACTACTGTGTAAGAAATACAGTTACTCTGAAGTTACTGTCGGGAGAAACCTAGTCATGTGAGGAGGCCTGGGAAGATGAGCTGTAGAGTGAGAGACCAAGGCAGCAGACTTGTGAGTGAAGAAGCCATTTTGGAAATGTATTCTCCAAAGTACTCTTGTTGCTAAGTAAGTAAGATGAACCCTCTAGAGGAGCCATTCCCAGTTTTTGACCCATAAAATCATGAGCAAAATAAAATGGTTTGCCTTAAGCTTCTAAGGTTTTGGGTGGTTTGTTATGCAGCAACAGAAAACTTGAACAAATAACTGGGGAAATTTTTCACATTTTATCAGAGATGACAGTGTGGGAGGATATGTGTCTAAAACTGACACGGAGATAGTATGAAAAACAGACAAGAAATGCTTAGCTCATCAACTAAGAAACAAGCAAAACCAATACCCCCAACAGAAAAATGTGTCAAGGTTATGAACAGGCAGTTTTTGGAAGAGGAAATCATAACAGGCTAACAGCATGTGAAAGTTTGTTCAAACTCAGTAATTAGAGGAATTTGGATTATAAATCTCGCTTTACATGCAGCAGACTAGCAAAAATTAGAAGAATTATGCCAAACGTTAGTGGGGATGGTAGAGTAGAAACCATCGGACACTGCTGGTAAGAATGTAAAGCAGTGGAACCATTGTAAAGAACAGTCAAGCAAAATTTAGTTGAATAAATATACATATTGTTTCTGGGTAGATGGCCTGAAGAAATTTTACACAGCTCTGTAAAGGAACACATTAGTTTTGGGTGACAGAGGCTTAGATCCAACCCAGAATTTATTACCAGAGGAATACTTGAGTAAAATGTAGTGGGTGCACATACAGTACTATGTGTCAGATAGAAGCAAAGGACTCCATATATCTACTGCACATAGTATTTTAAAAATACAATGTTCAGTGAAAAGAGTAAAGTAATTTATAACAATACCATTTGTGCAAACTCAAATGTTTTGCAGGAAAATGTTAAGAAAGGTGTCAAATATGTTGGAATGGTTACCTGTGGGTAAGAAAGTAATTGCTGTGGGGGCAGGTATTTGGTCTAGCAGTAAAACCACTGGTTAGAATGTCCATGTCAGGCCGGCACTGTGGTGCAGCGGGTTAACACCCTGGCCTGAAGCACCAGCATCCCATTTGGGTGCCGGTTTGAAACCCGGCTGCTCCACTTCCTATCCAGCTCTCTGCTATGGCCTAGGAAAGCAGTAGAAGATGGCCCAAGTCCTTGGGCCCCTGCTCCCGTATGGAAGACCGGAAGAAGCTCCTGGCTCCTGGCTTCGGATCAGCACACCCACAGCCATTGTGGCCAATTGGGGAGTGAACCATTGGGTAGAAGATCTCTCTCTCTGCTCTCCTCTCTATAACTCTGACTTTCAAATAAATAAATAAATCTTAAAAAAAAAAAAAGAATGGCCATGTCCCAAATCAGTGCCCAACTCTGACTCCTGAATCTGGCATCCTACTAATGTGGACTCTGGGAGGCAGCTGGTGTGGTTCATGTAGTTGGATTCCTGCCTCCATGTTGGACACCTGGGGTGGGTTCCCAGCTCCTGGCTTCAGTTCTTCCACCACCCCAACCTCCATCCCTACCCAACACATACACTGTTGGCATTTAGGGAATGGACCAGTATATGGGAACTCTGTCAGGTAGCAGAAACAATAACAAATATAGAGGAGAATGAAGTAAAAGAAACTAAAATGACCAGTGATGATGGTGTGCTGTGACCGAAAGCATGTGGTTGGTCAATCAGGCTTTCTGTGCTAGATGTCTGACAGTACCCTCTTCTAAGAAAGGAAAACTATAATTCTTGAGTAATTTAAGAGAATTGAAGAGTACTTTTTTTTAAAAAAAAAAAAAAACGCTATACTTGGAAAAAATTTTAAATGAGGTCAGTGCTTACTAAAGTGTGGTCAAACAGGCAACCTCATATTTTGGTGAAAATGTAAATTGAGCTTTATAAGGAGTAGTATTAAGATCCTTATAAATGCAGATATCCAAGGGCCATTAGTTGCAGCACGTTAAGCAAATGTTTGCAACACGGCAGCCCATATTAGAGTGCCAGTTTAAGTCCTGGCTGCTCTGCTTCTGACCCAGCACCCTGATAATGTGCCTGGTAAATCAACAGTGATGGCCCAAATACTTGGGACCCTGACACATGGAAGACCAGGCTGAAGTTGCAGGCTCCTGGCTTTGGCCTGGCTCATCCCCAGCAGACATTTTAGGAGTGAACCAGAATTTGGAGAATTTCTTTCTCTGTCTCTCTGTTTCACACACACACTGTCTCTCTGTCTCTCTTGCTTTGCTTTCCAAATAAACCTTTAAAACATTATCATGTCCTAGCAACTCTTGTACACTGAAATTTAGGAAACAAAACCATATAAATAGCACCATTAAACATGAAATATCTAATGCACAAATTATGTGCAAGATCTATACACTGAAACTACAAAATACTGCTAAAAGTGTACCTAATGACAGATATACCATCTTCATAGATTGGAAGACTCAATATTGTTAAGAGTGCAACTTTCTTAAACTTAATCTACAGATTTCAAGTAATCCTAATGAAAATATCAGAATGCCTTTTTTTTTTTTTTTCAAAATTCAGGTTGGTTCTAAAGTTTATTTGGAAAACCAGGCTCTAGAGAAACAAAGTCAAGAACAAAGCTTGAGGACTACTTGTTTTGTTTTTAAATTTTTATTTATCTGAGAGGTAGAATAACAGAAGAAGCGAGAGAAAGGTCTTCCATCCACTGGTTCACTCCCAGGATGCCCACAACTCCTGGAGCTGAGTTGATCTGAAGTCAGGAGCTGGGAGCTTCTTTCAGGTCTCCCACTTCTGCTGTCTTCTGCTTGTCCAGGCCACAGGAGGGAGCTGGATTAAAAGAGGAGTAGTTGGGACACGAACTGGCACTCATAGGGGATTCCAGCGCCACAGGTGGAGGCTTAGGCCACTATGCCACAGCTTGGTTTTTAAGACTTACTTTAAAACTATGTAATCAAAACTGTGATTTTCACATAGTGACATATATAAACTAATGGGACACAACAAACAGTGATACACATGTTCATCAAAGCATTTTAAACCAAAATGCAAAGGTAAGCCAATAGGGAAAAGATAATCTTTTCAATAAATGATGGTGAAGCTGGCGCCATGGCTCACTAGGCTAATCCTCCGCCTTGCGGCGCCGGCACACCGGGTTCTAATCCCAGTCGGGGCGCCAGATTCTGTCCTGGTTGCCCCTCTTCCAGGCCAGCTCTCTGCTGTGGCCAGGCCTCTTCCAGGTCAGCTCTCTGCTGTGGCCAGGGAGTGCAGTGGAGGATGGCCCAAGTCCTTGGGCCCTGCACCCCATGGGAGACCAGAAGTACCTGGCTCCTGCCATTGGATCAGCGCGGTGCGCCGGCCGCAGTGCGCCGGCCGCGGCGGCCATTGGAGGGTGAACCAACGGCAAAAAGGAAGACCTTTCTCTCTGTCTGTCTCTCTCACTGTCCACTCTGCCTGTCAAAAATAAAAATAAAAATAAAAAAAAATAAATGATGGTGGAACAGCTGAATACTCATGTGCAAAAAGATGAGCCTTTACCCTTGCTTTATAGGATAGTCACAGATTAAATGGGTCGTATACCTAAACATGAGATAGAACTAAAAATTACAGAAGGAAACTTGAGGAAAATCTTTGTGATCTTAGATAATGCAGATTTCTTAGATAAAAAACAAAAACTAGAAATCCTGAAAGAAAAATGTAGTTGAATTAGACTTCATCAAATTAAATGAAAAAGCAAGCCATATGCTGAGAATAATATGCAAGATATCTGATAAAGGATTTCTCTCCAGGTTAGACAACTTACATAACGCTTGAGACAGCATGGCGGGTGTTTTGCCCTGTGGTTATGAATCCGGTTATGATGCCCACACTCCATGTCATTGTGCCTGCATTTGATAACCTGGCACTGACTCCTGATTCCAGTTTCCTTCTAACACCAGCCCTGTGAAGTAGTGATGATGGCTCAAGTAATTGGGCTTCTACTACCATCCATATGGAAAACCTGAATTACATTCCCAGCTGCCGACTTCAACTCCTGGCTCAGCCCTAGCCATTGCAGGCAAGTGGGGGAGTGAACCAACGAACAGGAATTATATCTCTAGCTCTATATCCCTCAGCGCGTGTGTGTGTCGGCCTGGCTGCCTGCCTCTCAACAAAACAACAACAACAACAACAAAAATCCAGACAACATAATTGAAAGAATAAAGAAAAGCTTTATTATATATATGAGCCATGGAGAGCCTATGTGGGTTAGCTGCTAGATTGTTTATTTCTTTAATGCAGGTTGAGACTTAACTCAAAAGCTTGCCAGTGCCAAATACATTTTGAAGATTTGTGACTTAGAACCTACCTTACTTGCGTACCTCATGAAACCACACCACAGGCAAAAGATGAATTCCAGGCCCCAAACCACTGCCATACCAGCCCTTCAAAGCTCTCCAACCCAGAGCCTCCTTGCCATCTACTGGAGGGACATCACCCAGACATGTAAGCTCTCTCTCTGTTTCCCCATCCCCTAAAAGTCCCCTCCCTTTTTCGAGGGTGGCACCTTGTAACCATCCAGAAAGTCTTATACTATGAAGGATCCCATGCAACCCTGTCCAAGCAACATGATAAACCTGTGTGTTACTGCTTCATGTATTTCTCTTTGATCGCTGCCCCCAATCTCAAACATTCTCCAAGACTTGAACAGACACTTCACATTTTGGTTAAATAAATGCCCAATACACACTTGAAGAGGTATTCATTATCTTTACAGTAAACATAATTAATTAAATGCTAATTAACACTAATACCACATTGTGATACCACTACGTAGTACCTAGTTTAAAAAAAAGATAATACTAAGTGGTGGTGAAGATATGGAACAACTGTAGCAAAATGTATTGTCATTTTGGAAAACAGTTTAGAAGTGTCTTACAGAAATAAATACCATATATTGGGGCCAACATTGGGCGTAGCAGGTTAAGCCACCTCCTGCAGCACCAGTATCCAATGTGGGTGCCAGTTTAAGTCCCAGCTGCTTGACTTCCGATCCCTCTCCCTGCTAATGTCCTGGAAAAGCAAGTGCTTGGGCTCTGCATCCACATGGAAGACCCAGAAGAAGCTTCTGGCTCCTGGCTCCTGGCTTTGGCTTGCCCAGCCATGGCCTTTGTGACGCTTTGGGGAGTGAACCAACAGATGGAAGACCTTTCTCTCTCTCTGTCTCCCCCCACCCCCCATAACTCTGGCTTTCAAATTAATAAAATAAATCTTTGAAAAAAATAAATTTCATATAACCCATAATTATGCTCTTTAACCTTGTTTACCCAAAAGAAATAAAACTTTTTTCACATAAGGACTTGTGTGTGAATGTTCATAGCTCTTTTATTCATAATAATAAAAAAACTGGAAACAAGCCAAATATTCAACTGAAGAGTAGATAACCAAGTAGAATGCTGATCTGGTAATAAAAAGGAACAGATTGCCAATATACACACCAGGCATTAATCTCAAAGGTGGGGCTGGTGCTGTGGCATAGTAGGCTAAGCCTCTGCCTGTGGTGCCAGCAGCCCATACGAATGCCAGTTCATGTCTCCTCTTCCGATTGGCTCCCTGTTAATAGCCTGGGAGAGCAGTAGAGGATGGCCCAAGTGCTTGAGGCCCTGCACCCATGTGGGAGACCCAGAGGAAGTACCTGGCTCCTGGCTTTGGCCTGGCAGTTGCGGCCATGTGGAGAGTAAACCAGCGGATGGCAGACCTGTCTCTCTCCCTCTCTCTCTCTCCCTCTAGCTCTGCCTTTCAGTAAATAAGTACATCTTAAAAAAAAAAAAAAAAATCTCAAAGGCATTGTGCTAAGTGAGAGAAGCAGCCACAAGACTACATGCTGTTTGATTCCACTTCTGTGCATTTCTAGAAAGTCTGACAGTAGCAGAATCAGTGATTTTGATTGGTGGGGGTTAAGGAGGCCCCTGACTGCCAAGAGACGTGAAGTAACTTTGGGAGATGATGGGGCTATTGTGCATCCCAGGTGTGGCTAAGTAGCTACACGCATCTGTCAAAAGTCATTGAACCACTACACCTAGAATCTGTGACTCATAAAGAATCCCTTAAAGTGAACTAACAAAACATACTCATTTTTTTTTTTTTTTTTTTTTTGACAGGCAGAGTGGACAGTGAGAGAGAGACAGAGAGAAAGGTCTTCCTTTGCCATTGGTTCACCCTCCAATGGCTGCTGTGGCCAGTGCACTGTGCTGATCCGAGGAGCCAGGTGCTTCCTCCTGGTCTCCCAAGCGGGTGCAGGGCCCAAGCACTTGGGCCATCCTCCACTGCACTCCCTGGCCACAGCAGAGAGCTGGCCTGGAAGAGGGGCAACCGGGACAGAATCCGGCGCTCCGACCGGGACTAGAACCCGGTGTGCTGGCGCCGTAAGGCGGAGGATTAGCCTAGTGAGCCGTGGCGCCGGCCTAAAATACTCATCTTTTAACCTATAAGTACACTTCTAAGACTTTAAATATAGATATTTATAACATTTAAATACAGGAGTTCATTTCAATGTTCTTTGTAATAGCAGGATACTCAAATGCCCAAGAATTGAATACTACTTAAATCTACCTATGGAATCTGTTGAACCATTAAAAATTATATAGAGGGGCTGGCCCATGGTGTAGAAGGTTAAGTCTCTGCTTACAGTGTCAGCATCGGTTTGAGTCCTGGCTGCTCCATTTCCAATCTAGCTTCCTGCTAATGCGCCTGGGAAGGCAGTGGAAGATGGCCCAAGTCCTTGGGCCTCTGCATCCATGTTGGGGACCAGAAGATCCGGGCTCCTGGCTTCCTCCTGGCCCAGCCCCAGTCGTTGCAACCATTTGAGGCATGAACTAGTGGATGGAAGATTTCTCTTTCTCTCTCTGTATCTCTGCCTTTAAATAAATAAATAAATTGAAGATTCTGTCCCGGTTGCCCCTCTTCCAGGCCAGCTCTCTGCTGTGGCCAGGGAGTGCAGTGGAGGATGGCCCAAGTGCTTGGGCCCTGCACCCCATGGGAGACCAGGAGAAGTACCTGGCTCCTGCCATTGGATCAGCGTTGTGCGCCGGCTGTGGCGGCCATTGAAGGGTGAACCAACGGCAAAGGAAGACCTTTCTCTCTCTCTCTCTCTCTCTCTCACTGTCCACTCTGCCTGTCAAAAAAAAAAAAAAAGAAAAAAGAAAGAAAGAAAAATAGAAATATCACCAAATAAATAAATAAACTGAAGGAAAAAAGAACAAAGAGCAGTAAAATATAAATGAAAAATTATGCATAAATCATGATTTAGAAAACCACTTACTATTTTAAGTGAAAAGGCAGATCATAAAAAGAGTGTGGACTCTAGTGTTTAGCTTTTATTTTTAAAGTGATAAGAGAATAAAAAATAAATAGTAGTTGACTATCTCAAAGATACATGAGGGTTCAATGGGATTTTTGTGATGTTATGTAAATAAGATCTGGTACTTCCATATACATTCATATGCAGTCATGTGCATGGACCACATATATGACCGAGAGCCCATAGAATTATAATAGGGCTGGGGCTGGCACTGTGGCGCAGCGGGTTAACACCCTGGCCTGAAGCACCGGCATCCCATATGGGCACTGGTTCAAGATCCGGCTGCTCCACTTCTGATCCAGCTCTCTACTATGGCCTGGGAAAGCAGTGGGAGATGGCCCAAGTCCTTGGGCCCCTCACCCACATGGGAGGCTCGGAAGAAGCTCCTGGCATCGGATCAGCTCAGCTCCGGCCGTTGTGGCCAATTGGGGAGTAAACCAGCAGATGAAAGACCTATCTCTCTCTCTCTGCCTCTCCTCTCTCTGTGTAACTCTTTCAAATAAATAAATAAATAAATCTTTAAAAAAAGAATTATAATAGGGCTGAAAAATTCATAGCTGTTGTAACCTCATAGCACAGTGCATTATTCAAGTGTTTGTGGTGATGATGCTGTTAAGCCTGCACTGCCAGCTGTATAAAAGTATTGCACATGCAGTTATGAACGGTGTGTAATAAAGTGAATAAATGTTACTAGTTTGTGTATTTACTATACTTTTTATCATTATCATATTACTTCTAAAATATTTAAGGGGAGGTGCTGTGGCGTAGCGGGTAAAGCCTCTGCCTGTAGTACCGGCATCCCATATGGGTGCTGGTTAGAGTCCTGGCTGCTCCACTTCCAGTCCAGCTCTCTGCTATGCCCTAGAAAAGAAGCAGCAGGAGATGGCCCAGGTCCTTGGGCCCCTGCAACCAAAGTGGGAGACCTGGAAGAAGCTCCTGTTTCCTGGCTTCAGGTTGGCCCAGCTCCAGCCATTGTGGCCAATTGGAGAGTGAACTACTGGATGGAAGACCTCTCTCTCTCTGCCTCTCCTTCTCTCTCTGTGTAACGCTGACTTTCAAATAAATAAACAAATCTTTAAAAAATAAATAAATAAATAAAATATTTAAGAAATGTTCGCTGTAAAACACTCCCAGGCAGGCCCTTCAGGAGGAATTCCAGGGGCAGGCATTGTTATCATAGGAGATGACAATTCCATACATGTCACTGCTCCTAACAGTGGTCCCTCCCAGTGCTACAAGATGTGGAGGTGGAAGACAGTGATGTTGATGATCTTGACTCTGTGTAGATCTAGGCTATTGTGTGTGTTTGTGTCTTAGTTTTTAACAAAACATTCTAAAAATAAAAAAAGTCTATAGAATAAGGTATCAAGAAAATATTTCTGAACAGTTATAAATGTGTTTTAAGCTAAATGTTATTACAAGAGTCAAAAAAGCTGGAAAAAAGTTTATAAAGTAAAAATGCTACAATAAACTCAGGTTCATTTATTCTGGAAGAAGCATTTCTAATGAATTCCATATAGACTGAATGGGCAGTGTTATAAAGCCTACAGTAGAGGATGGTAATGGCCTAGGCTTTTTTCTTTTTTTAATTTATTTACTTATTTGAAAGTCAGAGTTACACAGGGAGAGGCGGAGGGGCAGAGAGAGAGAGGTCTTCCATCTGCTGGTTCACTCCCCAGTTGTCCACAATGGCCGGAGCTACGCCGATCTGAAGCCAGGAGCCAGGAGCCTCCTCTGGGTCTCCCACATGGGTACAGGGACCCAAGGATTTGAGCCATCTTCTACTGCTTTTCTAGGCCATAGCAGAGAGCTGGATTGGAAGTGGAGCAGCCAGGACTCAAACCAGTGCACATATGGGATCCCGGCACTGCAGGTGGCGGCTTTACCCACTCCGCCACAATGCTGCCTCCTGGCCTAGGCCTTAATACTCACCACTGAAGCCCCCAGAGCAACTGCCAGGTCCAGCAAGCTCCATTCATAGTAAATGCCTTCTACAAGTGTGTTTTTTTTAAGTTTATTGATTTATTTGAAAGTCAGAGTTACACAGAGAGGGAGTTCTTTCATCCTCTGGTTCACTCCCCAGACGGCTGCAACAGGAGCCAGAAGCCAGGAGCTTCATCAGGATCTCCCATATGGGTGGCAGAAGTGTAAACACAAAGCCATCTTCTACTACTTTTCCAAGGACACTAGCAGGGAGCTGTATCAGAAGCAGAACAGCCGGAACATGAATTGGCACCCATATGGGGTGCTGGCATTCAGGCGGTGGCTTCACCCAATATGCCATAATACTGGCCCCTACAGGTATACCATTTCTCTCTCTCTCTCTCTCTAAATATATATATATTTAGATATACATATATATATTTAATATATATTTAGATATATATTTAGAAAGAGAGGCAGAGGAAGAGAGTGAGCTCCTCAAGTGGCCACAATGTCCAGGGCTATGCCAAGCTGAATCTGGGGCGTGGGAACTGGGAACACAATCCAGGTCTTAGGTGCAGGTGGGGGAATCAACAACTAGACCCATCATTTGTGGCCTCCCAGGTTATGCATTAGTAGGAAGCTGGATTTGGGAGTGGAGCCACAACTCCAAACCATGCACTGTGATATGGGATGCAGGCAACTGTCAAATCAAATACCTGGCCCAGGTGTATCATTTTTTATCTTTTATGCCATTTTCAACACACCCTTTCTATTTTCTTTCTTTTTTTTCTTCATCACTCAGAAATGTAAATGACTGGCTTTATTATTAACAGCCCTCGGGAAGCAGCTCCAGGCTGCCCAGGGACGTATCACAGGCAGCCAGGATGTTTCTGGTCCATGGCTTGTCTGTCAGTGGACAAGGCTGAGGTAGTCCGTGAACTTCTAGTGCTCTAGGGCTCCTCAGTAGGAAAATGCAACCGATCCTTTTCTGTAAGGCCACCAGGAGACTCAGAATGAGGCTTGGGGGGTTCCCAGGGGAACTGCAGGTCTAACTGGGTCTACAGGTACCTGGCCACATCGGGCACCTGCCCACCACCTCCTCACACCTGTCACCAAAAAAGCCCCTCCCACACCGCTTTCCTATTTTTTGGATATGTTTAGATGAACAAATCCATTGTGTTCTAATTGTTCTCAGTGCTCAGTACATTAACACGCTGTCCAGGTTTGTAGGCTGGAAGCCGCAAATGACAGCAGACAGCCATGGTGTGTAGCAGATGCACTCTGTATCAGGTTGCCACGACAATGAAATTGAATAATAATACATTTCCCCAGACCAACCCCCATCTTGGAACAATGTGTGACTCTACTTTCCTTCTCATGAGAAATGAATGAGATTAAAAATTTAGATCACAGGTCTTCAGCAACCAAGTAGGCCAGTCCACCATTTCCTTCTTCTGTAAAACAAGAGCTGTACCCACCCTGAGGGATGCATTGACTAATATATCCAAATCCCTGAGCTGATGCCTCCTGAGTGTTGACTCTTAAAGAAAAATCTTCCTGACACCTGTTTATATTCCAAATAAGAGCAAGCCGGTTCTGTGGCATAGTCTGTGGTGCCAGCATCCCATATGGGCGCCAGTTCATGTCTCAGCTACTCCTCTTCTGATCCAGCTCTCTGCTTATGGTCTGGGGAAGCAGCAGAAGATGGTGCAAGTGTTTGGGCCCCTGCACCCGTGTGGGAGACCCAGAAGAAGCTCCTGGTTCCTGACTTCAGGTTGACCCAGCTTCGGCAGTTGTGGCCATTTGAGGAGTGAACCAGTGGACGGAAGACCTTTCTCTCCCTCTCTTTGTCTGCAACTCTGCCTCTCAAATAAATTAAAAAAAAAAACACACGTTTTTTTTAAAAGAAATACTTTGGTTCTTGGAAAGCATGTCTTTTTAACATCCCCAGTTACATAATTAAAATATCTCCTTCATGACATGACGATGATGGAGACGCTTACTTCTAAAGAGCTTGTGAAAAAATTAAAATTGAGTCTTTGGTCTCCCTCAAATCCAGACCAAAAAGAGACCCATGTTAAAGAACCTACAGAGAGGGGATGACGTGTGGCATAGCAATTAAAGCCACCATCCCATATGGGTACCAGTTCAAGTCCCAGCTGCTCCACTTCCAGCCCAGCCCCCTGCTAATGCATCTGGGAAAGCAGCGGTGGATGGCACAAGTACCTGGGCCCCCGCCCCCACATGGTAGACCCACAAGAGGCTCCTGGACCCAGAAGAGGCTCCTGGCTTCAGACCAGCCCAGCTCCAGATGTTACAGCCATTTAGGGAGTGAACCAATGAATGGAAGACCTCTTTCTCTCTGTGTGTGTCTCTCCTTCTCTTTCTATAACTCTGCCTTTCACATAAATAAATAAATCTTTAAAAAAAAAAAAAGAACCTACAGAGAGTGTTCATTCATCTCCTCATTCAACACACACATCATGCACGTGTGTAACCAGATTCAGAATGTAGTGATAAACAGGAAGATCCTGAATGTAAGTACCTGAGGCTGGAGAGACGGGAAATGGAAAACAGAACCCGGAACTACTCATGTTTAATACTAGGATTCTAAAGTTTCGTTTCCAGATGATGCTACTGTCATTGCACCTGTTATTTTTTTCTCTCTCAAATTCCTCTCATGCTGGAGTCATGGGCAGTTTTTCTGTTGTGCCCAGTAAGTCATGACCATTTACTTTGTGCTGCCCCAAGAAAGCTGGTTCACCTTTGGGATAGTCACCTGTTCCTTTCTCTTTCTCTCTGCTCTTCAGAAAATGGAGCACTGTTTCATAAAGAAAACTTTGCTCATGTTTCTGGTGACTTCTTTATTTGTGGTAAACCTGGTTATTGGTTTTAGGGACTCACATTCAATTGTTCTTTGTTACTTTATTTTTATTTATTTATTTTTTTGACAGGCAGAGTGGACAGTGAGAGAGAGAGAGAGAGAGAGAAAGGTTTTCCTTTTCCGTTGGTTCACCCGCCAAATGGCTGCTGCGGCCGGTGAGCTGCGGCCAGTGCACTGCACTGATCCGATGGCAGGAGCCAGGTGCTTCCTCCTGGTCTCCCATGTGGGTGCAGGGCCCAAGCACTTGGGCCATCCTCCACTGCCTTCCCGGGATACAGCAGAGAGCTGGACTGGAAGAGGGGCAACCAGAACAGAATCCGGCGCCCCGACCGGGACTAGAACCTGGGGTGCCAGCGCCGCAGGCGGAGGATTAGCCTATTGAACTGCGGTGCCGGCCCTTTGTTACTTTAACTCATTACCTATGTTTACAGCTGATTTAATCAGAGAATACACATTTTCCAATTTTTTCTTTCAGATGTATTTACTTATTTGAGAGGCAGAGTTACAGAGAGAGGGGTCTTCCATCCGCTGGTTCACTTACCAAGTGGATGCAATGGCTGGAGGTGGGCCTGTCCAAAGCCAGGAGCCAAGAACTTCCTCCAGGTATCCCACTTGGGTGCGGGGGCCCAAACACTCCAGCCATCTTCCACGGCTTTCTCAGGCACGTTAGCAGGGAGCTGGATCGGAAGTGGAGCAGGCAGAACTTGAACAAGTGCCATATGGGATGCTGGCACCGCAGGCGGAGGCTTAACTACTATATGCTACAGCGTCAGCTGGAGAATACACATTTTTCATGCTCCCACATTAATTCTACATTCTTACCACCTTTTCCTGTTAATCAATACATCCTCTTATTTTTTAAAGTTCTCAAATTTATGAATCTTCCCAGTGTGCATGCTTAGAAGTTTGAAAGAGAAAAAAAAGGTTATGTAGTCTATAATTTCCAGGAATGTTTGCTTCCCAGTTACTTCAAACTAAAGCACTTTAGTCACATCAACATCTGCAAAAAGACTGTTTTAAAAAACGCAGTAATGGGCCGGCGCCGTGGCTCACTAGGCTAATCCTCCACCTCGTGGCACCAGCACACTGGGTTCTAGTCCCAGTTGGGGCGCCGGATTCTGTCCCGGTTGCCCCTCTTCCAGGCCAGCTCTTTGCTGTGGCCCAGGAGTGCAGTGGAGGGCTTGGGCCCTGCACCCCATGGGAGACCAGGATAAGTACCTGGCTCCTGCCATCGGATCAGCGCAGTGGGCCGGCAGCAGCGCGCCGGCCGCGGCGGCCATTGGAGGGTGAACCAACGGCAAAGGAAGACCTTTCTCTCTGTCTCTCTCTCACTGTCCACTCTGCCTGTCAAAAAAAAAAAAATTAATAAACCAATTAAAAAATCAAGAATATTTGGTGGTAAAAGGAACTATTATTACATCTTTAAGGGGGAAAATGATATTGTAGTGTTTTTTTTTTAAGATTTATTTATTTGAAAGGCAAAATGGGAGAGAAGACACACACACGGTCTTCCTTTCACTGTTTTACTTTTTTTTTTTTTTTTTTTTTTTTGACAGGCAGAGTGGGCAGTGAGAGAGAGAGACAGAAAGAAAGGTCTTCCTTTGCCGCTGGTTCACTCGCCAATGGCTGCCGCGGCCAGGTGCTTCTCCTGGACTAGAACCCGGTGCGCAGGCGCTGCAAGGCGGAGGATTAGCCTAGTGAGCCACGGCCCCGGCCTCACTGTTTTACTCTGCAAATGGCTGCAATAGCCAGGGCTGAGCCAGGCCAAAGCCAGGAGCCAGGAGCTCTATCTGGGTCGCCTGCATGGGTTGCAGGAGCACCAGTACTTGGGCCATGTTCCATTGCCTTTCTCTGTGTGTTAGCAGGAAGCTGGGTTGGAAGCAGAGTAGCTGGGATTGAAACTGGCCCTGTGATAAAGGATACTGGCTTAACCCGCTGAGCCACAATGCTGCCCTTCTGATTTTGCTTTCTAAAAAGAGCTCTTATACATTCAGAGACACTTGTACCTACTGAAATACTTAGAGATGACATGGTATGTTTCTGTGGTTTACTAAAAATATTTCAGGAGAGGGGAAGTAGATAGAGGTAAATAGGTGTGAGCTGGTAATTATGGAAGTTCTTTATGTGTAGGATTTTATTAGAGTAGTCTAATATCTAGACTTTATTATTCTTTTTTTTTTTTTTTTTTGACAGGCAGAGTGGACAGTGAGAGAGAGAGACAGAGAGAAAGGTCTTCCTTTGCCGTTGGTTCACCCTCCAATGGCCGCTGCAGCCGGCGCACCGCGCTGATCCGATGGCAGGAGCCAGGTACTTCTCCTGGTCTCCCATGGGGTGCAGGGCCCAAGGACTTGGGCCATCCTCCACTGCACTCCCGGGCCACAGCAGAGAGCTGGCCTGGAAGAGGAGCAACTGGGACAGAATCCGGCGCCCCGACTGGGACTAGAACCCAGTGTGCCGGCGCCGCAAGGCAGAGGATTAGCCTAGTGAGCCGCGGCGGCGCCGGCTAGACTAGTCTATATTCTTACATGTTTGAAATCATTCCTAGTAAGAATGCAAGTGTTTTTTTTAAAAGGGTTAATAATCTCATGCAAATACACTTGAAATAAACCTTGATGATCACAAGGAAGAAAGAGAAACATACAAGTGAACAAAACCCGGAAACAGGCAATTTGCAGAAGAAAATAGATAAATGCAACAGAGCATATCAAGAAATCTTCACTCTCAAAGAAACATAAATTGAAACAATGAGATACCTTTTTTTCACGTGTAGAATTGACCAAAAAAAGTTCAATGATACTGTTGATGAGGATGAAATGATTCAAATGATCCATTCACTCCTAGTGGCAGTGTAGACCCAGGAGAGCTCTCATAGGTTTGTTGGTTGTCATCTTATCATTATTTGCCTCCTCATTTTACCTGTGAGCTAACTGAATGCCAGGATGTCCAAGGTCACACAACTGAGAGCTTGTTTTTATTTTACTATGAGAAAAGAAGATGGTGATGATGATGATGTACTTTGCATTATGAAGGGGATTCACAAAGTTCATGGAAGGTGAAATTGAAAGTAAGTTTATTTTAGTGCAAAATATTTCTTAAGGGCATGCATATTTTTCATAATATGCATTTCTATGAACTTTTTGAGGACCCTTGATATATATGATCAAGTGTTGTATACAATTATTTTCTGACTTTCTGAACAAAGCCCGGCTGATGCCAGCCCCTGTCAGCCACATGCTGGTCAGCCCATAGGCCTGAGACACCTTGCTGGCCTCACCTCCCACCCTTCCCTTTCTTCGCCTCCCTTCCTGTGTGCTCCAGGGAGACTACTCTTTCTTCTTCCCTGCACTCTTTAGCTTTAGTGCAGGGGTGAGGTATATTCCATATGTGGGCTTTAGAAGACCTGAAAAATCACTTGGTTTCGTCCTTCCAAGGCAATACTCGAAACTCAATAAATCCATAGTTATAAATATCCAATGGCCGTTGGCAGAAAAAAGGGTTTTTCACCTCTGCTAGTGCCTTTGGCCATATTATTCCCTCAATTCCCTCAATACCTGGGTACCAGGAAAGGGGGTAGGAAGTTGTTTCCCATTGACCCCCCCTTCTTTCAAAGGTTTGGGGAAGATTATTGAAATTTGCATATCACACACAAAAAAAACTAGTAGACAGAAGCCAGAGATGGGAAAATATGTTTAGAAAACCTGTGTAGGTCGCAGGAACATAGTTCACTAACTACACTTGTTTTGAAGAGAAATAACTGATATCCCAATTTTTTTTTTAAAGATTTATTTATTTATTTGAAAGAGTTACATAGAGAGGGGAGAGGCAGAGAGACAGAAAGTCTTCCATTCGATGGTTCACTCCCCAATTGGCTGCAACGGCCTGAGCTGCGCCAATCTGAAGACATACCAAGAGCTTCTTCCGGTCTCCCGCGTGGGTGCAGGGGCCCAAGGACTTGGGCCATCTTCTACTGCTTTCCCAGGCCATAGCAGAGAGCTGGATCCAAAGTGGAGAAGCCGGGTCTCGAACCGGGGCCCATATGGGATGCTGGCACTTCAGGCCAGGGTGTTAACCCACTGCGCCACAGCGCCGGCCCCTGGTATTCCAATTTTTAAATGTTCCCAATAAACTAGATAACATGAAGCATTTTTTAAAAAAAATTGGTGACTCTTGAGTAAGAGTGAACATTGAAGTTGGTAGACTTGGCAGATGAGGCCAAAAAACATGGGGAAGAGTAGCCAATTGTGCTTGCTTTCTTCACTGTTTTAACAGCTTGTTCTTTATTGCCTGCAGATGGCAAACAATGCAATTTGGGCTAGATGAGATGACAGTCATGGCTTCTTTTTTTTTCTTTTTTCTTTCTTTTTTTTTTTTTTTTTTTTACAGGCAGAGTTAGACAGTGAGAGAGAAAGGTCTTCCTTCCACTGGTTCACCCCCGAAGTGGTTGCTACTGTCGGCGCACTGTGCCAATCCGAAGCCAGGAGCCAGATGTTTCCTCTTGGTCTTCCATGTGGGTGCAGGGCTCAAGCACCTGGGCCATCCTCCACTGCCTTCCCGGGCCACAGCAGAGAGCTGGACCGGAAGAGGAGCAACCAGGACAGAATCCAGCGCCCCAGCTGGGACTAAAACCCAGGGTACCAGCGCCACAGGCCTAGTGAACCGTGGCGCCAGCCATGTCATGGCTTCTTGACACTGATACACCATTTTTTTTATTTTTTATTATTTATTTATTTGAGAGGTAGAGTTACAGGCAGTGAGAGAGAGAGAGACAGAGAGAAAGGTCTTCCCTCCATTAGTTCACTCCCCAAATGGCCGCAATGGCCGGAGCCACGCCAATCAGGAGCCAGGAGCTTCTTCTGGGTCTCCCACGTGGGTGCAGGGGCCCAAGGGCTTGGGCCATCTTCTACTGCTTTCCCAGGCTGTAGTAGAGAGCTGGATCGGAAGTGGAGCAGCCGGGACTAGAACCGATGCCCATATGGGATGCTGGCGCCACAGGCGGAGTATTAACCTACTGCGCCGGCCCCTGATATACCATTTTAATTCTTGTTTCTTTCAAGGAACAACCCATAACTTTTCAACTGTGAGAAAAGGAGACCTAGTAGGTAAGTCTTGTACTTTTAAAACTGTGACTGATTTTATTTTTCAACTGCAAGTTTGCTCCTTGCCACTACCTTTTACCTTTTTCTTGTATAGTGGTAGTCCTTTCATTGATAGATGGATAGTTACTGAATATTGAATGGCTACTGAATATTGAAAGGGCTACAGCGATGAGTAAGACAAACAGGCCTTTATAGAGCTCCAGGTCAGGTTGGGGACAAGCATATGTACAAACCCTGGTGTAGGGTGGACTTTGGTGTTTTTGAGTTCTGCAAAGAGGGCTTTTAAGGGCTGGAAACTAGTGAGCAAGAGAGGGACCAGAGCATGGTGCACTTCCTTAGGACACACACAGTAGCTGTTTTTTTTAACTGTGGCCATTACAACTTACCATAGAGTAGTAATTAAAATAGCATATTTTTTTAAAAAAAAAGATTTATTTATTTGATTTAAAGGCAGAGTTACAGAGAGGCAGAGAGAGAGAGAGAGAGAGAGAGAGAGAGAGAGAGAGAAAGGTGTCTTCCATCTGCTGGTTCACTCCCCAGATGGCCACAATGGCTGGAGCTGCTGCAATCCGGAACCAGGAGCCAGGAGCTTCTTCCAGGTCTCCCATGCAGGTGAGGGGCCCAAGGACTTGGGCCATCTTCTACTGGTTTCCCAGGCCATATCAGAGAGCTGGATTGGAAGTAGAGCAGCTGGGACTCGAACTGTCGCCCATATAGAATGCTGGCACTGCAGGTGGCGGCTCTACCCACTATGCCACAGTGCCGGCCCCTTGAATTTTTTTTTTTTTGAAAGAAAAACATATGAGTAAAGACAGTAAATCTTTCTAAAGTAAACATTCAGATAAAGAAAAATGTCACCAGAAATTCTCCTATGTTGGGGCTGGCATTGTAGCACAGTGGGTTAAGCTACCACCTGCAATACCGGCATCCCATGTGAGCTATTGTTACAGTCCTGCTTGCTCCACTTCTGATCTATCTTCCTGCTAATGTGCCTGTGAAGATGCTTGGGTTCCTGCCACCTACATAGGAGACCCAGATGGAATTCCTGGCTTCTGCCTTTGGCCATTACTGCCATTTGGAAAGTGAACCAGTGGATGGAAATTCTCTCTCTACTTCTGCCTTAAAAAAATCTTTTAAAAATTCTTTTAAAAATTTAAAAAAGGCAAAAAGAAAGTCTTCCATGTTATCTACCTTAAGTTTTGTATTTTTGTCTAAAAATTTGATGTGGGTAAAATATCATTTTTTAATTTCCTTTCACCTAGTTATAAACTGGTTTGCTCAGTAAGGCATTAATTATTTTTTTTAAAGATTTATTTATTTATTTGAAAGGCAGAGTTACAGAGAGGCAGAGGCAGAAAGAGAGAGAGAGAGAGAGAGAGTCTTCCATTCACTGGTTCACTTCCCGTAATGGCCAGAGCTAGGCTGATCTGAAGCCAGGATCCAGGAGCTTCTTCCAGGTCTCCCAGGTGGGTTCAGGGGCCCAAGGATTCGGGCCATCTTCTCCTGCCTTCCCAGGCCATAGCAGAGAGCTGGATCGGAAGTGGAGCAGCTGGGACTTGAACACGTGCCCATATGGGATGCTGGCACTGCAGGCAGCAGCTTTACCTGCTAAGACACAGCAATGGCCCCTGTACTAATTTTTTTTTTTTTAAGTGATGGTGTTACCACTGATTCTATCCCTGGGAACTTGTTCCATCAGCTACCAAGAATGTGGCCAATGAAAAAACAGATGAGAAGGTGATTTTAGCATAATTTATTGGAAAATGTGAAGAGACAGAAATTTCTACACCTGGTGGACCAGGTGGGCATCTCAGTGAAGGACTGAGAGCCCAGTCTGCATTTAGAGTGGAGTTTTTATGGACATGAGTGAAGATGGGTCCCCTGTTTTTTCTCCCCTCCTCTGTCTTTGGAGAAATTCTGGGTGGGAGATTTTTGAATGTGGAATTCCCTTAAACACAGCCCTCTGGACAATACTGGCTATCAGGATTCTTATCTATTGGAGAAGCAAATGATTCCTTCCGTCCCCTATTGCCAGCTGTATCACTCCCTCTGTTCAATGAGTTCTTGTTGATAATGGACAGGCGAGGATACCCTGGGCTAGGGGAGACAGTCAAGAGGCTGGGTCTTGCTTTCTCAACTTCTTTCCTCATTCCATTGCACTTGAATTTATTTTATTTAAACCTTCTCATTTTCTTCGGTCTCTCCTGTCCACATAGGCTAATAATATCTACCTAGCTACCTGAACTATGGTTCTGGATAAGGTTGCTGGAATGACTATCTGATCTGCTGATGCAGTAAAAAAGAATGTGTTGACTGATGTCCACTGACAGGTCAAGATTTCACTGTGGTGTTTTTAATGATATATTACTGAGTAGAGAAAAGTTGTTGGATTACATTTGTAAAATCATGGTTTTTCTTGTTAAAAGTGTGTGTGTTTGTATGTGTGTATTTGTGTGTGTGGTATATATTATATAGTTGTATATTTACACAGAAAAAGAAATGGAAGAATATCAGTACATCTAATATTGCCAACCATAATCAGTGGGAACAGAAAATGGGTTGAGACTTTTTTATTTTATATATTTGTGAGCCTTGAAAACTAATGAATACAAAACTATACTTTTCACTCATTTTTCCCCCAAAATGATGGGTTATAGTTTTATAGGGGACTCCGGGACTTTTGAGCTCTAGTCTGTGGTAGACTAGAAGAGGTGACGGATGAAAAGGACTCCTTGGTTCTAGAACCAGGTCCACTGCACTAAAGTGGTCCTTACACAAGAGATTCCACTTAAAGAGTCTGTTTTCTTGTTGGAAAAATGAGAGTGTTATTGAATTAGATGATGTATGTGGGCTGGTGATGCGGCTCACTGGGCTAATCCTCTGCCTTGCGGCGCTGGCACACCGGATTCTGGTCCTGGTCGGGGCGCTGGATTCTGTCCCGGCTGCCCCTCTTCCAGGCCAGCTCTCTGCTGTGGCCCGGGAGTGCAGTGGAGGATGGCCCAAGTGCTTGGGCCCTGCACCTGCTTGGGAGACCAGGATAAGTACCTGGCTCCTGCCATCGGATCAGCGCGGTGCACCGGCTGCAGCGTGCCGGCCGCGGCGGCCATTGGAGGGTGAACCAAGGGCAAAGGAGGACCTTTCTCTCTCTCTCTCTCACTGTCCACTCTGCCTGTCTAAAATAAAATAAAATAAAATAAAATAAAATAAGATGATGTATGTGAAATCATCTTGAAAATGGTAATGAACTATTGCATAACACATGTTAATGTTCCTTTCTGATAGTAATATTATTTGTTAAAGGGATGAAATGCTAATTTTTGGGAGCCTCCCAATGTCTAATGCAAAAAATTTTCAATATCTTTTAAATTGGCTTATCATGGACCTTTTCTCTTTTTTTGACCCAGGATTGGACATCGGACTTTAAATCCAAGTTAAACCACAGCATTTCCAACTGTTTACATGAAGAAGAGATAGAAGACACAAATGTGTATGTTCTAATATATAGCCAACTGAAGGAGTCAACTCTGTCGCAGAGAAGTAACCAAGACAGCATTTTAAAAAATTCCTAGTTTCTGTGAAATTTCCTACTTGCAGAGTTTTTTTCATTATATTGAACTATTTGTGATTTAATCATGAACATCTAAGACCTGATGTACAGAAATATTTAAAAGGAATTCTAAATTGAATGGGAACATTTGTACACTCATATGATCC
Organism: Oryctolagus cuniculus; assembly: GCF_964237555.1. Classification (NCBI taxonomy): domain Eukaryota; kingdom Metazoa; phylum Chordata; class Mammalia; order Lagomorpha; family Leporidae; genus Oryctolagus; species Oryctolagus cuniculus. Next base: position 21,986,324 of record NC_091432.1, on the reverse strand, counting down.
AATGTTGTGGCCTCAGAGTTTTTCCATGTGAAAGACATCTTTACATCTTTTCAATAAATGAGACTGGAATCCAATGTGGTTGTGTCTATTTGTGTGACGACTGAATGCTTCTTGAGATATGTTGCCTTCTCTGAGCTAATTCACAGCCACACCTTTAAATTCAATCCCAGTTCTACCATTTACTTCGTCTCAAATGCCTAAGGATGGATGAGTGAGTAAGAGTGGAGCGCTTTCTGGCCTTGCACAGTTTTTTATACTTCCCTCGGCCTCTACTCTGCACACTTACTTAAAACTCCACTCTATCTCCCCGGAAAAACTTAAATTTTTTAAGGGAAATAAAATTCTATGCCGACCTTTTAAGACCCAGTTTTTTTTTTTTTTTTTTAAACCTTTCCAAGACTATTCCGCAAGCCGCGTCCCTACGGTGTATTCCTGTCCATCTTACACCTCTTATTAGGTTGTGTGCTAGTTATTCCACTCCGCCAAGTTGTTTGCTGGGAACTCCGAATCTGCCTTCTCTAGGCGTCAACACTCAGCGCCCAGGGACCGTAACCTGGGCAGTGTGTGCGCTGGAGAAGGCAGCTGCAAACTGCAAGCCTGTATCCAGAATAGACTGTGGGAACAACGATAACACACTTAACGGCGACCCGGAAGTGTTTGCTTGCGAGGTCCAAATAGAACAATGGCTGGGCTGTTACGTCCACTTCTCACTACAACCTTCCATTCATTCCGGGCTTCTTTGATCCCACGCCATCTTCAAACCTGAGCTGGGCCTGACTGGCCAATCAGAGTGCAGCCTTCTACAGTCGCGAGGATCGCTGCAGCCAATGAGCGGCCGGGGCGCTTTGGTGGGGTGAGGCCGCCAGGAGGCGAATTCCACGGGGGCGCGGTTGACGCGGTTGGGTGGGACCGAAAGTTGATTGGCAGCTGAAGAGTTCACTGCCTTAGAACGGAACCACCGTAGGGTGCGCGTCGCGGGGGAGGTGGGCGGGATAGTAAAACTGGAATCAGCCAATGGGTGACGCACTACACTCGGAGGGCGCGATAGATCACCAATGGCGGCAATGGTATGGCGCGGTGGGCGGAGTTTAGGATCAGCGCCTATTTGTGTCGTCTCCTTCGTCACGGCCGGAGCCTCCTTCTGACTTCATTCATTTTTTTTTTTTTCCATTCACGAAGATAGTGAGGCCTAGCCGAAAGCCATGGAGACCGCTCTCCCTGCCGCCGGCTTCCTGTATTGGGTGGGCGCCGGCACGGTGGCCTACCTGGCCCTGCGCATCTCGTACTCGCTCTTCTGGGCCCTTCGGGTCTGGGGTGTGGGCAACGAGGCGTGGGTCGGGCCGGGGCTCGGTGAATGGGCAGGTGAGTAGGATGCCGCGCCGCGCCCTGTCCTCTGGCGGGGCTGGGCTGGGCTGGGGCTGGGCCTGGCCGGCGCTGACCAGGCCCGGCGCTCGGCCTGCGCCTCCTCAGCTCGCTTCTCTGTCTCCTCAGACCCCTGCGTCCCGCGTACCCGCCCTGGCTCCCTCAGCCGCCTCGGGGCTTGCTTAGACTTCTCGGAGAGTTTTAAAAATACTCCACACACTGCCGGCGCAACTCTGGGAGTCGCGAAGCGCCGCCCGGGTGCGGGAGCCATCTGCCTTCAGGCTGCCCGGGGCTTGCGTCGATGGAGCCGTTCGCGGGTTCGAGGCCTGGAGTCAGCTCCTCGTCGCCTCCCCCGTCACCCGCCGCCCACCGAAGGGCGCCCCTTGTAAATAAAGTTTCCCCTCTGGGCTCGAATGCTGGCCCGGTTCCGAGGGATGCGGAGCAGGTCTGTTGACCGCTCCGGGATGAGGATGGGAGAGGGATGCAAGGGCACGAGGGTGGCCGCCGTCTCCGTGCTCGGTGGGGACCTGGCCGCTGCATTTGACTTGGATTCAGCCTTTTTTTCATTTAATTGACACAGCCCTCCTTTTAAAAAAAATGCTCGCTAAAAGGTTCTCGGAGTCCAGTGGGTAGCGGGGACGATTCCTTCCTGGAAACGGCCGCACCTTCGTGTTGCAACCCGAGGTGTTTCGCAGAAGGGTGTTTGTGGGAGCGAGTTACCCGCGGATCCTCCAGCGATTTGGAGCCTTCAAGAATGCGGGGCAAAGGTCTGACTGGCAGCATTGCTTGCTGGGAAGTTTGCCTTTTTTTTTCTTTTGTGCTTTTTTTCATTTTTTTTTCTGTGTTAAAAACAAGTGATTGCTTATAATATGCTTGTGGTTCTTAGATATTCTTTTTTTTTTCTTTCTTGTAAATAATGTTCACTTCACCAGCTCTTGGTGGAGTTTTGGGGTGGTTAGGTGTTGCTTGCAGACTAGGTGGGAGTAAGATACACAAATCATGTTAGTCCACGTTGACTTTGTTCATTCCAAAACATTTGAACAACTTAGTCAAGACAGGATGCATTTCGGGACAAGCAAGCTTTGAGGGAAAACAACTCAGATCGGAATGCAGAGGTGAGCTCCTCCCATGATGGGAGGCAGCTGTTTACACATGTTCATAACGCCTTGTTACGTTTTGATATTACTTCATCTAATCAAGAATATAATTTCTCAATTGACTTGCCCAAGTTTTTGGTTGTCAGCTTTGAAAAACTTGTTTGTGGACTTTTGGGATAGTTACACAAGATACTAATGCCACTAACTAATTATCAAGATAAAAGGCAAATATCAGATGTTTGATTTATGGAGTATAAACAATGTATATGAGTGAAATTGACACCTTTAGATTTGATTACTATTTATAACCCTTGTCTATATTCCTGCTGAACAGTAGTCTTTATGCATTTTACCTGTTGAACTCTTTTTTTTTTTTAAAGATTATATTTATTCATTTGAGAGGTAGAGTTACACAGACAGTGAGAGTGAGAGTCAGAGAGAGAGGTCTAACGCTGGTTTACTCCCCAAATGGCTGTAATGGCCAGAGCTCTGCCAGGAGCCAGGAATTTCTTCTGAGTCTCTGATGTGGGTGCAGGGGCCCAAGCACTGGGGCCGTCTTCTATTGCTTTCCCAGGCCATCGCAGAGAGCTGGATTGGAAGAGGAGCAGCTGGGACTAGAACCAGCATCCATACAGGATGCCAGTGTTGCAGGTGGAGGATTAACCTACTGCGCCACAGTGCCGACCCCTACCTGTTGAACTCTATCTAGTGGAGCTTTTGACAACAAATTAAAAATGTGTTATCACAAAAATTAAGAAAAAGGAAGGAAGGGGAGGGATTGACGGAAGAGAAATAGCATTATATTCTTAAAATTATATCTACTTTAAATCTGTTCTTTTATATTCATACAAATGTAAATAAAAATAAAATATTTATAATTTGCAAACAAAGCCTTGTAAAAAATATTTAAATCTGTATTGGCAGATGATAAGATGGAGTCATCTATATGTGAGTCCATTGTAAAATCCAAATGATGCAACATTGTTGTTTCGTAAGTAACACTTGTAGGAAAAGGCTTGGTCCCAGAGGAAGAATAATTGACAAATTAAGGGCAGGGCTTAAAAAGATGTCCCAGTTTGATGTCGAACACTGGGACAGAGGCCAGCGCTGTGGCATAGCAGGTTAAACTGCTGCCTGCAGTGCCAGCATCCTATATGAGTGCTGGTTCGAGTGCTGGGTGCTCCACTTCTGTTCCAGCTCCCAGCTAATGCATCTGGAAAAGCAGCAGAACATGACCCAAATTCTTGGGTCCCTGAACCCACGTGGGAGACCTGGATGAAGCTCCTGGTTCCTTGCTTTAGTCTGGCCCAGCCCTCGTCCATGTGACTGTTTGGGGAATGAAATAGCTGGTAGAAGATCTCTCTGTAACTCTGCTTTTTCATCTAAATAAATAAAACTTAAAAAAAGAATACTGGGACAGTAGAGAGGATCATGGCTTTATAATTGAAATGAAATGAATTTAGTTTACCCTGAATTATCAGAAAATTTTCTAAGTGCTTAAACAGAAATGATCAAATTGTTATTTATAATATAACCTAAAAGAAAATACTTTCTTTGTCTAAAATTTGTCTCTCCAAATTCAGGGACTCTCAAAACAAAGAAAATTAAGGTGAGCTCATCTTAAACAGGTACCTTTTGGCAGGGGGGGAGCTGAAACTAGCAGAGGCGACCCCCGAATAAATAGTGTTAAATTGTGATGAAGAATAGTTTGTACAATTGTAGTTAATAATTTTAGAGTTTTTGTATATAAATCTACCAATTAATGTCCTCCCCTGCAATTACTGTATCAATCTCTAAGGATCACCGTTCTTTCCTGTGAAGCGTTCTTTGAGTATACGCTAGTAGGGGGCAGTGTTGAAGGGGCATTGCTTCTTTTCTGGTTTTTTTTTTTTTTTTTTTTTTTAAAGATTTATTTTATTTATTTGAAAGACAGAGTTACAGAGAGAGGTAGAGCCAGAGCCAGAGAGAGAGAGGTCCTCAATCCATTGGTTCTCTCCCCAAATGACTACATTGAGGTCATTTGACCAAATTGGGGAGCTGAGCTGATCCGAAGCCAGGAGCCAAGGGCTTCCTCTGCTCCCCTCAACCCCTACGGGACTGGACCATCCTCTACTGCTTTCCCAGGCCATAGAGAGCTGGATTGGGAGTGGAACAGCCAGGACTTGAATGGTTGCCCACATGGGATGCCAGGCTCTGCTTATTTTCTAGTATTTGTGTTCATGTAGTATCTTCCTTTCCATAACCAATTGAATATTTTAAGTATTCAGTAGCTATGTATGTTGAATTGATAGCTTATTGCTATTCCTATTATTCTTAAGTTGCCATGTGAGTATGTTTCATTTCTCTTCAGGTTTTAGAATTTGAGGGTCAGGGATTGTTGGTCTTTATTTTTGACTTTTCCCATGGTAAACTGACACGTTGTTCAGAGACTAGCTCTTGCAAACTTAAAAACAGAATCATGGCTAAAAACTGAAGTACAGGTTTGCAATCCGTGAAGGTGTTCTGGGCCACAGATTACTTAGTCTAGGTAGACTTTTAAGACCATGCATTCATTCCTTGGCCAGTTCTCTAACTTAGCACCTTTGTCTCCTGGTCAAGAGCTGAGTTACCTCTTTTCCTATGTCCTCCTCTGGTAACATTCCCACCCAAGTGAGTCACCCTGGTTTCACGTGGTCCCTAGCAGGTGGGCTTAGCCAATGTTGCCTGTCTTTGTTAGAGGGACATCCTCCTGTGTAAGTGGAGCGTCAGTTTTTTGAAGGTAGGTCTAGCAAGTAATCAAAAGGAAATTGCTGACATAGTTGGTCAGTTTGTACTGAATAAGAGAGAACAGTCACTGATCAAGAGCAATAAAGAATGTAATCTGTAGATTAAGCATAGGTAAATTTTGCATTTATTTGAGCAGTTTTCATCACTTGAGTTATTCTAAAATGATTGCTATTGAAATGAAACAGATGCAAAGGCAAGGTGAAGTGTCTGGGTACGTCCAAAGTCAAGAAAGTAAACACAACACAGGAGTATGAGGACTTAGTTTTTTAATGGAGAGGATATTGCTCTCTGCAGCATGGAATAAACAGTCTAAGCAGGTAGTAAGATTTTTAAAGTAATAGCTTTATTTAGATATGATTCACATACTGTACACTTTACCCATGAACATGTACAATTCAAGATTTTTATTATGTTCACAGGCTGTACATCTACTGTCATCAAATCTAATCTCAGAACATTTTCTTCCTCCTTAAAAAGCTCCTCACCCATTAGCGCTTGCTTTCCAAGCTGTACCCACTCCAGCCCTAGTTAGCCACCACTTTCTCTCTATGTAGATTTGCCTATGCTGAGTATTTCATATAAATGGAGTCATACAGTATGTATCCATGTATACTTTTTGACTGGCTTTTTTCATCTAGTAGAAGGTTTTCAAAGTTCATATTGTGGAATGGGATCAGTATATCAGCTATTTTTTATTGCTGAATCATACTGTGTTCTATGGAGTGAAGTTAGAGTTCACAAAGAACTTTCACCTCCACGTTTTGTCCCCTGGGCATCTATGTTAGCAGGTCCCTAAGATGTCCCTGCTTTGGGTGCTGATGGAACTCTGTTGGCTCTGTAGCGTTCCAAGGTTTTCTGAATTCAGTGGATAATGAGGATTTGGATAGGACGTGGGGTGACAGGGTTCTTCTCTGAAAAAGCCATTTGTTAAAACTGGCTTCGCTTAGCCAAGCTCCAAGGACAAGAGGATTCCTGGAATCTCAGCTGTGATTGCAATTTCTGTTTTCACTTTGGCTGACTGCGTGGGATTTACCTCAAATGGTTACTTGAGTATCCATGGTCTTTTGAGGGTAGATGCCTTTTTTAAACGAGGCTGTGAGGTATCACATGATTTGAGAAATTATATATAAAATATTAATTATTTAAATTGACAGAGGGAGAGGAAATAGTAATAACTACCATTTATTGAATGCTTGAAGTGTGCCAGGCATTTGACAGAGATGAACATTTAAAAAAATGTTTTTGTTTATCTGAAAGGCAGAGTTAAAGAGAGAAAGAGACAGACAGAAAGACAGAGACATAGAGAGAGATCTCTTCCGTCTGATGGTTCATTCCCCAAATGGCTATGACAGCCTGCATGATGGAGATGATCTTTAACCCTTCTTTAAGCTCTGCTCCAGTGGATAGAGGAGGAAATAGGGCCTTTATTGCTCTTCTTGTCTGTGGTTTTGTAGCTAGGGAACTGCAGAGTTGGGACTTGAAGCCAAATCCTTCAGTCTATAGCAGGTGCATATATGTGTGTTGGTGATTGGCCTAGAGGTGGGATGAGTACATGGGAGTGGATTTCTTTCTACACTAGGAACTTTATGAAAAACTTTTTGATTGAAGGCATACTTAGAAATGTGTACATGCTTGGAACTTCTGAACTTTTTAAAAAATTTTAAAAGACTGTTGTTATTTAAAAGGCAGGATTACAGAAAGAGAGGGAGAGACAGAGAGAAAGAGATCTTCCATCTACTGGTTCACTCTCCAAATGGCTGCAAAAGTCAGGACTAGGCCAGGCCAAACCTAGGAGCCTGGAAGACTCAGTTGAAACCCACATAGGTAGCAGAGGCCTAAGCACTTGGGCCATCTTCTCCTGCTTTCCCAGGTGCATTAGCAGGGCACTGGATTGGAAATGGAGCATCTGGGACTTAAACCAGCATTCCGATATGGGATGGCTACTCTGCAAATGGCAGTTTACTCTGTGGTACCACCACACCACCTCCTTCTCCAACCTTCGTGCAAGAATTAGAACATGTTAGAATCGAGTGGCTCGGGATTGTCTTCAGATCTGGAACCACGAATCTTATTGCTGCTTGAGAATACAGTGGGAAGTCATTGGAGGCTCACCAGAGCAGAGTTTGGCTGTCATCAGAATACCTAATGTCCAGTGCTATGTTCTGTTTATTGTCTGACATTCTCTAGTGGATTTAGGAACTCTGTGGAAGTCCAGCTTGGTAAATGTGACATGCTCCCTGTTCACATTCAGGAAACTCTAGTGTTAGGGTGTAAATAACCCTTCTTGTTGGTGAACTGATATTCATCACAATAGTCACTTTTCAAAATCAGGAAAAAAAAATTGGGAGGTCAAGCAGGGCAGAGAAACAAACTTACTTAGTTATAAGAATTCTTGCATATTTGTTCAATGTGCAGTTCAGCTCCCTGAAGGGAATCCACGCACCTAAATGGAGCAAGTTGTCCAGTTTGGAGTTAACAGGGAAACCTGAAAGTGCTGGGCTAGAGGCTATGTAAGGAAACCCATACGGTTGGAGAAGCAGACCGAACAGCATGCCTTGATCTTATTTGGAGGAAAAACCGAAGGTGGCTGGATGAGGGGGCATTTCCAGGGACTAGAGATTCAGTCCCTGTCTTCCCCAGCAGCCTCCATTGCGCCTACCTTACTCTTTTCTGCTTTTTCCTTCCTTTATGCACAGCACGGCCTTCTTTGGTTAGAGACCAAACCTGAGATCTTGTAGACCCAATCCTAGACTTGAATTCTAGCTCCTCTGCTTACTAGCAGGTTTCATAGGATCATTGTGTAGGTTAAATAGGAACACTTCCTCTATGTTAAACAGCACAGGGCTCAGCACTTAAGTACACAATAACTTGTTATTATTAATACTGTTATTTACTGTAGCAACATTGTGCTCTAGTTATTTGAGCTAATTGCCAGGTTAAGGCTGAGTAAGAAAAAATTAATATCTGGGTGACTGCATCTTCAGAAAACCAAGATTGCCATTGCTACCGTAACCGAAGAAGGTTGAACTTCAAAACTATCTGTTTTTGTTTGTTTTGGTTGGTTGAATCGAGAATAATTTATTTCTTTCCTTAGAAAAAATTTGTTGGGAGATTTAGTTGATGAAATTTCTAAGTTCAGAATACTCATGTGTGGGAAATGATCTGAATAGGTCAATTCCAATGCCATTAAATGCTAGTTATAGATAAGAATAGTTAAATTGTTATTTTAAAAATACTGAATCTTTTATTTCATTTTGTGTCATCCTTAGCATAAAATCAAAATGTAGTAACTCATGTGCATGTCTTCTGAGAAAGACTGAGGTTAAGGCCAGGGAGGAGGGGGGAGCAAAGCTGTCACTAAGTTTGGGGGCGAATATGAAATAACACTGTTCATTTGTCCAGTCCTCTGTCAAAAGAACTATTGAGTGCTGACCTTGTAACGCAGGCCAGTAGTAATCAGTAAGCAGTAATCAGATGAACATGCTGTGCTCTGGTAAATGGGGTGGGGGGTGGGGGGAGAAGATCCACTGGGTTCAGTGAGAGCTCGTGGGGGAAGGGAGAGTTGCCCTCAGGGAAGTGATAACAGAACTGAGATCTGAAGGGGGAGTGTGAGTGAGTGGCAGAAAGAACAGAGGTGACTGCAGGTGCTACCTTCCTGAGGGAGGAAAGAGCAGGACCCTTGGGAAACCAGGTCTGTGGGGGGAACTGGAGCGGTAAGAAGGGACAGCAAGCAAGACTGTTTAATCTTTATCCTAACAACAATAGAAAACGATTTAGGGGATTTCATTTTTATCATTTTTAAAAAGAAATTATTTTTAAAAATGATTATTTATTTAAGAGGCAGAGAGACAGAGATGGACTGAAACTCACCTGCTGGTTCACCCCCCAAGTGCCTGCAAAGCTGGAGCCAGGTGCGGGAACTCAGCGTAGGTCTCCCACGTGGGTGGCAAGAACTCAAAAACCTGAGCCACCATCTGCTGCCACTCAGGGTACACACTAGCAGGAAGCTGGAGTTAGGAGCTAGAGGTGGGAATTGAACCCAGGCACTTTGGTAGGGGCTTTGGGTCTCTGCGCTGACATCTTTTTTTTTTTTTTTTTTTAAGATTTATTTATTTACTTGAAAGTCAGAGTTATGGAGAGAGAGAGAGAAAGAGAGAGAGAGAGAGAGAAAGAGGTGTCTTCCATTAGATGGTTCACTCCCCAGCTGGCCTTAACGGCTGGAGCTGGGCTGATCCAAAGCCACAAGCCAGGAGCTTCTTCTGGGTCTTCCACGTCTGTGCAGGAGCCCAAGGAGTTAGGCCATTTCTACTGCTTTCCCAGGCCATAGCAGAGAGCTGGATTGGAGGAGGAGCAGCCGGGACTCAAACCGGTGCCCATATGGGATGCTGGCACTGCAGGTGGCGGCCCCATCCACTACACCACAGCGCCGGCCCTGTGCACTGGCATCTTAATTGCTAGGCTGAACACCCATTCCAATTTAGGAAATTTTAGCAGATGGGTAACTGGTGGAATTTGCAACTGTGACCAAATTTTTTTTAACATCACTTGCCCAAAGCTGTCGCTGGCCCTGTTTGAGAAAACATCACCCCACAGAGATAGATAAGTATAAGTGATTCAGATAATGCCCCTTAAAAATCTTCCCTCCCCCCCACCCCCCCCCTTTTTTTTTTTTTAAAGAAAAAGCACATTTATACTCTACAGTAAGGAGGGCACTTTTGTATACTTTGTGGTTATCATTTCTCAGAGATCATTTCTCTCTGGGGGAAAACTAAGCACTGTGGTATGGGACGTTCTGTTACCAGGGACAGAGTTGGTGAATGAGCCTTGAAACTTTCTCCAGGTGACTCCATGATACCATGGTATTGTCTCTGAGAAGCCTGTCACAAATCTGCATCAGAAGGAGTACTTTGTTCATTGTTCTTGTGAAGTGAAACAAGGATTTGCCCCATCTCTAGCTGACAATTCCAGAAAGACGAGCCGTTTCAACAAGTTATCTTTATCTCCATTAAGCTGAATTATTTCTACTTAAATAACCCCGTCACTGGGGAAAGGGAGGAAAGGTTAGGCATTTTATGAATCTGAACAATTAAGTGCCATTCAGGAGTAGTACGTTGGTAAACAGGATAGCTGAACAGATTGGCTTTGGAGTCTGCTGGGCAAGGGCACGCTCTGCAGCTTACTGAGCTGTTTGACCTTGGGCAAAGATAGTTGACCTTCAAGCCTTACTTCATTTATAAAATGCGAGTGGGAGTTTCCAGGATTATTATGACAATGAAATGAGATGTAAATGAGGTTCTAGTGTAGTCCTTTGCGTGTTTTTGTGGATATCAAGTAACATACTTAAGAACATCTTTTGTTTGTACAAATCACTCTTACTTGATGAAAAGGGATTGTTGAAGCTGAGAAATGATTGTAGTTCACTCAGCAGACATTCTATTGAGAATCTAAAGTTATGAAAAGATCAATTAGGAGATGATTAGTGCTACTGCAGAATTAATTCTGTGCGTGATGAAAAGACTTACTAAGCAGTCCCTTTATTGTTCCCCTTAGTGAATCTAGGAGAGGATGGACTGAGAAAAATTTGGTTATGTGCAACTTTTCAATTACATTTATAAAAACCTTAAGAGTCATCTTTGAATCTTCATCTCCATGTGCAGTCTATTAGGAAATCCCGTTGACTCTAACTTTTTAAAGAATTATTTTATTTATTTGAAAGAGTTACAGAGAGGTAGAGAAAGAAGAGAGAGGTCTTCCATCCGCTGGTTCACTCTCCAGATGGCTGCAATGGCCGGAGCCGTGCCAATCCGGAGCCAGGAGCCAGGAGTTTCTTCTGAGTCTTCCACGTGGGTGCAGGGCCCAAGAACTTGGGCCATCTTCTACTGCTTTCCCAGGCCATAGCAGAGAGCTGGATCAGAAGAGGAGCAGCTGGGACACTAACTGGCGCCCATAAACAGGATGCTGGCACTGCACCACAGCGCCAGCCCCCGTTGACTGTCCAAAATACAGTCATTTCTATGCCACAGAAATCTCTTGCCTTTGTAATAGCAATAATCTCTGTCTCTCAGCTTCCACCTTGGTCCTCCTACTGTTGACCCTTAGCCAGCAGCCAGAGTGATTCTTAAAAAGGATGGCTCTGGCCAGCGCCGTGGCTCACTAGGCTAATCTTCCGCCTGTGGCGCTGGCACCTTGGGTTCTAGTCCCGGTTGGGGCGTCGGATTCTGTTCCTGTTGCTCCTCTTCCAGTCCAGCTCTCTGCTGTGGCCCAGGAAGGCAGAGGAGGATGGCCCAAGTGACTGGGTCTTGCACCCGCATGGGAGACCAGGAGGAAGCACCTGGCTCCTGGCTTCGGATCGGTGCAGCGCACCAGCCGTAGTGGCCATTTGAGGGGTGAACTAACGGAAAAGGAAGACCTTTCTCTCTGTCTCTATCTCTCACTGTCTAACTCTGCCTGTCAAAAACAACAACAACAACAACAACAACTTCTGATCCAGCTTCCTGCTAATATGCATGCCTGGGAGAGCAGTGGAACGTGGCCCAAGTGCTTGGACCCTTGCCACCCACATGGGAGACCTGGTTTTGGCCTGGCCCAGCCCTGGCATTTGCGGCCATTTGAGGCATGAACCAGCAGGTGGAGGATCTGTCTCTTTTTCTCTCTGTCTTTCTGTAACTGCCTTTCAAATAAATAAATAACTATTTTAAAAAGAAAAAATCCACAATCTTTAGGGCTGATGTGGCATAGCAGATAAAGCTGCTGCCTGTAGCGCCAGCATCCCATTTGGGCTGGCTGCTGCACTTCCAATCTGGCTCCCTGCTAATGCTCCTGGGAAAGTAGTGGAAGATGGCCCAAGTACTTGGGCCCCTGCCACCCATGTGAAGGACCCAGATAAAGCTCCTGGCTTCGGCCTGGCCCAGCCCTAGCTGTTGCAGCCATTTGGGGAATGAAGCAGCAGAATGGAAGATTCTCTATTCCCTCCCCCTTCTCTCTCTGTATCTCTACCTTTCAAGTAAACAAACAGAATAAAAAAAGAAGAGAGAGAGAAAGAGAAAACCAAACAAGCACAATCTTTGTCTTTTACTTCAAAGTTTTAAATCACCTGACTCCTTTGCCTTCTGACCTCATCTCTGCCTTCTCTTCCTCTTTCTCTTCTAGCCACTCTCCCTTCTTGCTGTTTTTGCAACAGGCATGGCAAATTTCTCAAGTTTACTCTGAGGGCAAAATGCACGGTCAGTGGACCAAATGCATCGAGTGGCCAGTTTGCTCCTTGGAAGCTCTGGTGTGTTTCAGTTGCTTTTATGATTTTTGATCGTCTCCAAATCATGCTTTCCTTTCTACACCTTTGTCCATTCTTACTGAATCTACCACCACGGTATCTCTTTCTTCTGTGTGCCCTTAATGTACTATCTCCTTACAAAATCCTGCACTTACTCTGATGCAAGTTTAACTTCCAAAGACACTTCCAGTCGAATTACCCCTTCACCTTATGCAAAAACTTTGGAAGTTCCAGGGCCCCGTTGATGTTTGTCTTATGTCTATTTCTGGTATCATCTCCTGCATACCCTTCCTTAGATGGATCCCTGGATGACTTTTGGTGTCCTAGACATGCTATGCTGTCTCGCTTCTTCCTGCTTCCATGGCCTTGCTGTGCAGACACTTAGTCATTTCAGTGGATGTTGAGTGTTGGCTTCATTCTTCTTGAAGTGCTTTTCTTTTCCCTCCCCTCCCCTCCCCTCCCCTCCCCTCCCCTCTCCTCTCCTCTCCTCTCCTCTCCTCTCCTCTCCCCTCCCCTCCCCTCCCCTCCTTTCCCTTCCCCTCCCCTCCCCTCCCCTCCCCTCCCCTCCTTTCCCCTCCCCTCCCATTCTCACTCCTCCCCTCCCCTCCCCCTCCCTCTGCTTTGCTTTGCTTTTCTTTTCATTTCGTTTCGTTTCTTTTCTTTTCTGATTTATTTATTTGAAAGGCAGAGTTACAGAGAGGCGGAGAGAGAGAGAGGGGTCTTCCATCGGATGGTTCACTCCCTAAATGGCTACAACAGCTGGAGCTGGGCCATCCGAAACCAGGAGCCAGGAGCTTCCCGGTCTCCCATGTGGGTGCAGGGGAACAAGGACTTGAGCCATCTTCTACTGGTTTCCCAGGCCATAGCAGAGAGCTGGATCAAAAGTGGAATTGCCAGGACTTGAACCGGCATCCATATGAGATGCCGGCACTGCAGGTGGAGGCTTTCCCTGCTACACCACAGTGCTGACCCCTTGAAGTGTTTTTTCTTATTCCACTTTCTTCCTTACTCTCTGTTGGAGAACTTCTGCCCATTTTTCAGAATGCAGACTGTGAATTTTTTCCTGGGGAACTTTTGAAATGGAAGTGATCATGTGCTTTTGGAACCTGGATAGTCTTGTGTTTTTTTTTTTTTTTTTTTTGTACTTTTACCTTAGTGTCATGTGTGTGTGCATATGTGTATGTGTGTATGACATTAAGACCCAGGGCACTAGTTCATTGTGTGTAGCTGTGCAGGCTAAGTTGGTTGATCCAGTATCTCTTACCTTTAGCCTCTGCTGGGCTTATACCCCAGCCTACTGATTATGTTGATGACAGAATTGCCAGTGAAATATGGTGTTGTTTTTGTATGGATTCCTGAGGGCAACCAGGAAAGGATATGGTATTTTTTAGCAATTGAATAACCAGTTTTAAAATTCCTTTAACACTTGTAGTATGTACAAAGCTCGTTCTCCAGATTGGTTTTACGCTAATGACTGGCATTAACTGCTCACAGCCAAGCTAACTTCCAGCAGAAATATTGCCAGACTTGCTTCGTGCTGGCTGAAAAGCCAGTCCTATCACATACACAGTGCTAACACAGTAAACAAGCTCCCCTAATCTTACACATCCAATCTTATAATTTTGCTGTGGAACAGGGCGCTATTGCTTATCTGTGTGTTCCAATACCCATCATTGCCTGTTCTGTGAAAGGAGGTGATGATGCCTTTATAGATAATGTGAGAACACACATACACACACACACACACCCCAAAACAAAACGCATTAGTGTAGACAACAGCATTCACACATAGGAGACTGAACTCATGCAATATTCTTGTAATGATGACATCTTAATTCACAAAATCCTTTTCAGGCATTCTCCCCTGATTTCTACAGCAGCTCTGTGAGGCAAGTTAGGGTTGGTTTTGTTGTATTCACATAATATATTGGGATCAGGAGGAGATACAGTGACTGATGTGAGGTTTACACAGCTAGTGAGTAGCAGAAGAAATTGAATCTAGGTTTTCTGACTCCAGGCTCCATGTTCTTTCCAATATACTGCCAAGATTCCCCACAAAGGCTGATTTTAAGGCAGTTTAGAGTACCCGGGTAAGGCTCAGGACCTCCCCAAATGCTGCTGTGAAGTGAAAGCTCTATTTATGTGATGGCAGCATCCAAATCACATGGGTCATAAGAATCAGTCAGCTGTGCTTGCCAAAAATAGGTTCTGGACTTCACCATAGATCTACTCAATCAAAACTCTAAGAAGAGTACGTGGAGAAATGTGTTTTTAACTGATGAGATAATTCCCTAGATAGCTTGCATTCTGGGAGGTGCTGGATTATGGTCAAGTAAGCCCTAGACAATGGATTATTTATGTAGGTTTTTTTTTAGCCAAATACAGGAGGTGTTCAGAACATTCATGGAAAATGTATATTATGAAAACATTTTGCATGGATTTCAAAATTTTTTGCATCATGAGATTCATGAACTTTTTTTTTTTTTGACAGGCAGAGTGGACAGTGAGAGAGAGAGACAGAGAGAAAGGTCTTCCTTTGCCATTGGTTCACCCTCCAATGGCCGCCACGGCCGGCACGCTGTGGCCGGTGCACCGCGCTGATCCGATGGCAGGAGCCAGGTGCTTCTCCTGGTCTCCCATGGGGTGCAGGGCCCAAGCATTTGGGCCATCCTCCACTGCACTCCCTGGCCATAGCAGAGAGCTGGCCTGGAAGAGGGGCAACCGGGACAGAATCCGGCGCCCTGACCGGGACTAGAACCCGGTGTGCCGGCGCCGCAAGGTGGAGGGTTAGCCTAGTGAGCCGCGGCGCCGGCCCAGATTCATGAACTTTTAATTCCATTTTTTCTATGAGCTTTTTGAAGTACTCTTGTATCTATTCTTGATGGTAGGGCTTGGTTTATAATAGTGTTGCAACTTCCAGTGTTTCTGTACTAAATATTTGCTTATAATTTTGACAGATAGGGATTATATTATAGGCAAATTCTGTGCTTATGCATTTGAAATTATTATAAACAAACCAAAACTCTTAGAACCTCAGTATGCTATACTATGGAGACCACAGTCCATATGTCCATTATTTCTCAGTCTTTACCATTTGGAGATTGGGGATGAAGGTAAACAATTGGAATGATTTTGGTTAGATGAAAAATAATAAAATAATTTGTCTATGGAAGCATAGCTGAAGGCTTTGGAAGCAACTAAACAGAACTGAGAAGGAGCAGGTGTTTAGACTATTAGGTAAGATGCTGCTTGGGATGTCCTGTATCAGAGTGCCTGGGTTCAAGTCCTGGCTCCCTTCCTGATTCTAGCTTCCTGCTAATGTGCACCATGGGAGTCAGCAGGTGATGGCACAATTCACTGGGTCTATGCCACCTACAGGGGATGCCAAGTTGGGTTTCCAGTTCCTGGCTTTGGCCTGGCTCAGCTCTGGCCACTGTAAGCATTTGGGAGTAAACCAGCAGAGAGGAGCTCATGCTGTCTGTCTCCCTGTCCTTCTGCCTCTCAAATAAATAGGAATAATTGAGAGAACAATATTGTGTTCTTTTTCTCTGTATGTGATTTTTCTTAAAGGGACTCCCTATCTTAGCTTATTTTTGCTACATATAAAGGAAATATTTAGAGTCTACTTTCCTTTGTTATAGGTGAGGTTTTAAAAAATTATCTCTATTGTGAAATTGGTAATTGTGAAACTGTAATAAGATACTGTTTGTGATCCTTAAAGAGCCAATAAACTGAAGAGAATTTTTTTTTTTAAGTTCTCTAAATGAGGAAGAAGGGAAAAGGCCTTTGGTTCAATCAGAAGAAAATTTACATTTTGGCTGGCTACTAGATGGCCTTTGTTGTGATAAATAGTGGAATCAAGCTGTTGTTCATTCAGCAGATAACTATCCATTGTGTGCTGATGATGTCCTAGGCCCAGCTCTGCGAGTGGGAGTGTAGTGTGATCAGGAAAACTGTGCCCTACCTCTTCTGGTCTAGCAGAGGGCGGGGACACTGACATTACAGGAGCAGCTGTACAAAGCGTAATAGGAGCCAGCTATGAGGACACTAACCTGCTTCAGGTGCTATGGGGTGTTTTTGGAAGTAACATTTAATCTAACCTGTGGAAAAAAAGGAATAGAAAGAGGATGTTTAGAATGGTAATACAAGGGGAGTCAAAAAGTTCTTGGAAAATGTCTATTTTTTAAAAACTACACATGGATTTCTAAAGTTTTTGTACTAAAATAAACTTACCTTTTCGTTTCATTTTCTACGAACTTTTTGAAACACCCTCGTGGAACATAATGTTTATTCAGAAATTTACCATATACCAGGTACTAGAGTTCACTCATTTAATCTGCACATAATCTAATAAGGTAAGTCTTATTAATGTTTTCATTTTACTGAGAGAAAGCTAAACTGTCAACAGGTCAAACTATGTCCAAGGTCGATCTCATGGCTACAGAGTGTTTGGGATTTAAGCAAGTCTGTTTCTGGAGCCTTTCTTAGCCACTGTGCCAAACTGCACTGGTAAATTAGAGGTGGAGAGGGTTAGAGGACAAGGGAACTTTTTTTTTTGAGATTTATTTTTATTTATTTGAAAGACAGAGTTAGAGAGAGAGGTAGAGAGAGAGAGAGAGAGAGAGAGAGGTCTTTGATATGCTGGTTCACTACCCAGACGGCCGCAATGGCCGGAGCTATGCTGATCCGAAGCCAGGAGCCAAGAGCTTCTTCCAGGTCTCCCATGCGGGTGCAGGGGCCCAAGGACCTGGACCATCTTCTACTACTATCCCAGGCCATAGCAGAGAGCTAGATCGGAAGAGGAGCAGCCGGGAATAGAACCGGCGCTTCAGGCCAGGGCGTTAACCCACTGTGCCACAGTGCCAGCCCCCAAGGACAGGGGGACTTTTCATGCAGAGGGAACACCCCTGGATGAAGACCTTGAGGCCGGTGAGAACATTCCAGGAACTTTTTCTAAAAGATGATTGGGACGGCTAGGGCTGAGAGTCCTGGGAGGAGAGGCAAGAAATAGGACTAGAGAACTTCACAGAGCCAGTTTTTAGAGGGTATGGAGGCCATGTAAGGGATTTATTTAGCCTGAAGATTGTGACATCACTGAAAGATATTAAGCAGTAGAGTGCCGTGGTCAAATTTATATCTGGGACAGTTTACTCTGGTAGTTTGGTGAATGATGTGGAGGGAGCAATCTAGGAGGTGCCTGGTGGTAGAAATTGGTGGTTAGGTTAATGGAAGCAGGAGAGAGGGAGTTGGAGGAGAGATAGGGGTGGAATTCATGGAATCTTGGCATAAGTTTATGGCCTCAGAGGTGAGGGAGATAGCAAAGTCCAGAAAACCTGTACGATGTCTGCGCTGTGGGCACTGATGTTAACACAAAGAGTGGAGGCTTTGGGAAGAAAATAGGTTGATTTCTGACAGCTTCAGGGTGGATGTCAGGCTGACTGTCGATTAGCACCAAGCAGAGCTGAATGTTCTACGTGACTTGCCTATATCCTTTGGGTCAGCCATCATTTATAGTTGTCCTAAATTATATGCTCCATTTTGTAGTTTATAAAAAACTCTGGAGCCTCAGCATGCAGTATTTTAGGAAAGGGGAAACATTGTTTTTGGACAGTTCCTGTTTCATGTAGCACTTTGTGCTAGTTTCTTTTTTGGCAGGAAGTGTAGTGGAAAGTGCACTGGATTATCGCAAGACCTGCGTTCATACCCCACCTTCATAGCTTTGACACTTATTAGAATCTTCCGTCAGCCATTCTGTTTTGGTTTTCACCTCTCAAACATGTCTAGAAACCTTCACTTGGCTGGTCTATCCAGAGAGATGTTCAGTGTCTTTGGAAACACTGCAGAAAGTTGAAAGCATTGGTACATATGAGGCTTTGCCCTTTCCTTTCCACTTCCCCCTCCCTTTCAATTACAGACCTAGAAATAGAATTGCCCCATGATTTGATCAGATTGTGTGAGATTCAGATTGCTTTAAGATTTATTTTGGGATCTGTTGCAACACCTGAGTGTCTTTTGATGTGATTATCTAATATATGTCAATTTTAGAATATACTAAAGCAGATTTTTTTCAACTTTGTTAGTGTGAGCTGGGTTTCTGAATTAGAAGTTAAACTAAGTTGACCACTAACTGTGTTAGTTTTAAAGAAATAACTTAACCTTTGGTTTTATTTTTAAGATATAAAATGTATGCTAATGAATTAAGGATATAGTTAAATAATTTCTAGGGCAGTGTCATTTCAGGTGTGGTATAATTGGAAGACTTTCATAGCTTGATATAACTGTCGCATTATTGTATTATCAGCATTATTATAAGAGATGATTATAAGTTCCCTTCATTTCTCACTCAATACCCCATTGTTCCCATCTTGGGCAAAGATATTTAGAGAGTTCCTGTTCTTTAGATAAGGATTTTTATTGTTCTCATTTTTATTTAAGCTAGATTCTTATGAATTATAATGTTGATGACTTAACTGTACCTTTGAATGTCTATAGCAAAAGTATCATCCTTGAAATGTGGAAATATTTTCCTAAATGTATTTTCAGTCTAATTTTTAAAAATATGACAAAGGTTAGAACAATATATAAAATCCACATTTCCTAATAACATTTGCTTCAAAATATATTATTTCTTTGAAAAGTGTGTACTTTTTTTTTTTTGCAAATTATTTGTTAATATTGCTTCAAATATATTTTCTTGTCTCCTCTTTTGGGTTCCCATCTTAATTTGGGTTCTCTCAGAAGCAGATGTTGAGACCAGATTCAAGTCAACAAAGGGAGCCTACTCAAGTACTGTGGTCAGTGGGAGCTTAATTCCAGTGCAGAACTTGGGAGTTAGTGCAGAACCCTAGTTCCAGTGATCTCACCTGACGGGCCAGGAAGCGCCTGCACTTGTGCACTGGTGGCCATTAGTCACTAGCTGAGGGCTGTCGCTAAGGAGGAACATTCACTTGCCAGCACCTCTAGTCTGCTGTGCACTTGTGTGTTGTCGTTGGGCAAAGAGACGCTTCTGGAATGTGCTGCTCAATGGTATGTAGGAAGTATAGTGTGGGCAGGGCTTGCTGGATTAGTTGTGATCCCATCACAATGTTTGCACTTGGCTTTATTTTCTTCAAATAAAGCTACAAAGAGGCCTGAGGGAAGATAGAGAAGGCATTCATTCCCGGAAGTACAAGAGATACAACATGCAGTAGGCAGGTGTTATCACGTCATATGTTAAGCCGCCACTTTGGATGACTGCATCTCAGCAGAGTGGTGACTGGACTTCCAGCTACTCCACTTCTGACCCAGCATCCTGCTAATGTACCCTGGGAGGCAGCATGATGGCTCAAGTGCTTGGACCCCTGTCACTTACATGGGAGACCCAGATGGAGTTCTATCTAGGCTTCTGGCTTTAGCCTGGCCCAGTCCTGGCTGTTGGCAGGCATTTGGGGAGTAAACAAGTGAAAGGAATCTCTCTCTCTCCTCTCTCTCCTCACTCTTCTGTCTCCTCTCTCTCTCTCTCTGCCTTTCAAGTAGTTGAAAATAAACATTAAAAAAAGGAAATACAGGGGCCGGCACTGTGGCTCACTTGGTTAATCCTCTACCTGTGGTACCGGCATCCCATATGGGCGCTGGGTTCTAGTCCTGGTTGCTCTTCTTCCAGTCCAGCTCTCTGCTGTGGCCCTGGAGGGCAGTGGAGGATGGCCCAAGTGCTTGGGCTCCTGCACCTGCATGGGAGACCAGGAAGAGGCACCAGGTTTCTGGCTTCAGATTGGCTCAGCGCCGGCCGTAGTGGCCATTTGGGGAGTGAACCAATGGAAGGAAGACCTTTCTCTCTCTGTCTCTCTCTCTCTCACTGTCTATAACTCTACCTGTCAAAAAAAAAAAAAAAAATACAGTAGATTTGAGGTATAAGCGGCTGTATTTTTATAATTTTTCATTGTGAGTAGAGATTTTGCCATCTCTCAGACTGATTGATAAATTGGTCTGTTATGTATTTTAACGTTTTCTGTACATACACATGACTGCTTACTAAATATTAAATGAACCCACAGGTTTGTGTTTGTGTTAAAGTATGAAACAATTTCTTCCTCTTCATGCTTTAATTTTTGTTGAGAAATGATTTCCACATGGTCAGCATCAAGCGAGTATGACATCTGGGAATGTTGTGGCAGATGTAGTTGGTTGGTGACAGAATCTCAAACTGGATAGCCATTGGCAAACCATATACTTCAGGGAGGTTGGCTCCCTCCTCAGTCACAGAGGACTGATTCCTTTCCTCTTGCTAGTGGTTGGTGTAGGAATGTGCACATCACAGTTCTGGCCAATGAGATGTGAGAGGATTTCTGCTAGAAGGAGGGCTTCTTTGAAGGCTTTTTCAACCCTACAAGAGAGGAAGAAAGAAGAGCGCTGTTGTGAGCAGTTGATGTTTGCAGCTGTGTTGGGTAGCTGCGTGAACACACCAGGGAAAGAATGAGCATTGCGGATTGCAGGGCAGAGAGACAGAAGGCACCTGGGTCCTTGAGACCATCACGGAGCTGCTTGATTCACTGACCAAGGAGGTGCCTTGTTCTTCCTGTATTTTGAGATAATAAATCTCCTTTTACTTAAATCTGTTTCTGTTACTTGCAGTTGAAAGCATCCTAAGCTGGATTCAATAGAAAAGGAGGGAAATTTTCTTGTTTTGAATTAAATTTTATGATTCATTTAAAGTCCCATATATTTGAGTGAACTGAATTTATTGCTGTTCATGTGAATACTGAAATGGATGAAAAGGGGAAGACTTTAGTATGGAATATGGTTGCAGGTCTCAAAAGTAAATAAAGCCTCATTCCTGATTATGGTGGTTATTGAATTCTTGCTCATATCAGGCTGTGAAATCATTTTAGTGTCCAAGTCTATAGTTTTTAAAGCTGGGGTAGAGGTGGGTGGAAGTTGTTTCATTGCCATTATTTGGGAGCCATTATCAAATGGTCTAGGAATATTATTTTTATTTATCTTTTAAAGATTTATTTATTTATTTGAAAGTCAGAGTTACACAGAGAGAAGGAGAGGCAGAGAGAGGGAGATGTCTTTCATCCGATGGTTCACTCCCCAACTGACTGCAACGGCTGGAGCTGCGCCAATCCGAAGCCAGGAGCTTCTTCTGGTCTCCCATGTTGTTGCAGGGGCCCAAGCACTTGAGCCATCTTCTACTGCTTTCCCAGGCCATAGCAGAGAGCTGGATCGGAAGTAGAGCAGCTGGGTCTCGAACCAGCGCCCACATGGGATGCTGGCGCTTCAGGCCAGGGCATTGACCCACTGTGCCACAGCGCCAGCCCCTAGGAATATTATTTTTAAATTAAAGTAACTCTCTTGTTACTCTAAATAACTATGTGTAGCAAATACCTGGTAATCTTGAGACCTTGCCTAATGTAGCTCAACTGAATTAGATGAGGATTAGGACTGGGGTATGGAGAAGTGAAGGAAAGGTGTATGTGTGTCACTGTTCTTGTTGTGTATTTTTTTTTTTCCCAAAGCCAATAAGGAGTCAACACTGTTCATTTTTTTTGAAAATTATCTTTGGTCTTTCTTTCTCTCTCTCTCTTTCTTGCTTTCTTTTCAAGATTTACTTATTTGAAAGGCTGAGTTAGAGAGAGAGAGAGAAAGAGATCAATCTTCCTTCTGCTGGTTCACTCCCTAAATGGCTGCACCGCCAGAGCTGGGCCGATCTGAAGCCAGGAGCCAGGAGCCTCTTCTGGGTCTCCCACGTGGGTGGAAGGGCCATCTTCCACTGCTTTCCCAGGCGTATTAGCGGGAAGCTGGATGGAAAGTGGATCACTGGGGACTTGACCCGGTGCCCATATAGGATGTCCGTAATGCAGATGGCAATTTAATCCGCTATGCCAGTCCAAACAGTGTTCGTGACCCTGGAGGTATAGTCTTAGCCCTGCCTTTTCCCTCTATTGATTTATTATTAAGTATAAAAGTTATGAAATCCCTGATTTGGAAAGATGATCAAGCATTTAAATTTCATTGTTTTAAAAATCGAGACAATGAGGAAGTACGACATCCAGATAGCTGAAAATCAGCCAGAGGAAAGATCGGGCACGTGGACTTCACTTTGTATTCCTGGCATGGAGATGATCTAGCTAATGCTGAGTTTTCAGGGCAAGGAGAGGCTATGTATGTGTATACATATTGCTTTAAGAACACTATAGAGGTTGTTTATGATGAGTAGCTATAATAAAAGGCCCAAGTCTAAAAGAACTGTAGGGCAATAACAAATTAACTCTGTCAGTCTGTGAAGACTTTGTCCATCTGCTGTTCCTGGGGGTTCAAGGGAAACTGTGCTTCTCTGAATGCGAACATCCCCTCTGACGAGAGAAGGCTAGTAGCTTAGTCACGTTTTGCTTTTTGAAGGAGAAAGAGTGAGAGGGAGAGAGCAAGCATGAACGGGCACACTGTGCCTTCTTTTCCTGCGTTCTTGTTCTGTAGATGAAACACTCTTGGTTTTAGAAAGATGCCTATTCCTGTGTTAAGTACACCATGACTGCTGACTTGTAAAAGAATGTGATTCTTTGATAATGGATAAAAGGCAAATACAAGGAAAAGAAAAAACTGTCATTCTCAGTTTTAATTTTGGAGTTTTTAATGCCTGTTTTTCTTTTTTCTTTTTTGTTACATTTTTGTGTTACTATCAGTTCTGCCCTTTGTTCCATGAGGGTGCCTCCTATCATGGATATATCATCAAGGATAGGATTTAACTTCAGAGAGGTTAGATAACATCTGTTACCCAAGATAATTTCATCTATTCTGGAGTTCTTGCCATACTCCATAATTATTATTTTATTTAATTAATTCACTAACAAATGATCACCTTTGTGTCAGATGCTTTGCACTGTGTTAGAGGTTGTAGCAGTGAACGAAATGTGCAGTCTTGGCTCTCAGGGAGCTTGCATTTTAAAGGGGGAAAGATGGGAAATAAGCAAGCAGATAAATAGTTGGTAAATCTGGTGGTGAGATGACCCATGAAGAAAAATAAAGCAAGGTAGGTGGTAGAGAGTAACAGAGGGTTGGAGAGGAAGTTTCTATCCTTGCTATTCTAGCAAGGGTGGTTAGGGAAGGTTTTCTCATGAAGGTGACATTTGAACTGAGACCCAAGTGAAATTTGTTCGCTCCACTCCACTCCATTCCAACTCTACTGGCCACCTTGCTGTTCTTTGTGCATTGTGGTACAAACGAAATAATTTATCCCTTTGCCCAATATATTCTTACAAGTAGTCATGAGTTAAGTAGGAAAAAAGATTGAGAGTGATCAGTTGTGTTACAGAGCAAATGGAATTCCTTCTTCTCCAATAACTGCAGAGGATGGTGTAGCTGCTACTGAATTTCGTGGATGTCTGTAGCTGGGGCTTTTGAGTTTCTTTGCAGAATCGCTTTTAAAATACCATGAATAATTTGTTTACTAAGTATGATATTTAAATGATTTTTAAAATATTTATTTATTTGAAAGGCAGA
Organism: Oryctolagus cuniculus; assembly: GCF_964237555.1. Taxonomy (NCBI): domain Eukaryota; kingdom Metazoa; phylum Chordata; class Mammalia; order Lagomorpha; family Leporidae; genus Oryctolagus; species Oryctolagus cuniculus. The sequence goes on along the minus strand of NC_091432.1, from coordinate 21,962,351 downwards.
ATTACAGAGAGGCAGTGGCAGAGAGAGAAAAAGAGAAAGAGAGAGAGAGAGAGAGAGAGAGCGCGAGAGAAAGGAGGTCTTCCATTCACTGGTTCAGTTCTCAGATGGTTGCAATGGCTGGAGATGTGGCCAGGAGCCAGGAACTTCTTCTGGGTCTCTCACACAGGTGCAGGGGCCCAAGCACTTGGGCCATCTTCTGTTTTCCCAGGCCATAGCAGAGAGCTGGATTGGAAGAGGAGCAGCTAGCTGGCACTCGAATTGGCGCCCATATGTGATGCTGGCACTGCAGACAGTGGCTTTACCTGCTATGCCACAGCGGCAGCCCCAGATGATCTTTTTCAAGACTTAAATCCACTCGATCTATTTTGCACCACATGTTACTTTACAAAAATTCACTGGGACTAGCAACAAAAAAACGGTTGTCTTAGCTTGTGCTTCTATAACAGAATATCATGGACTGGATGGCTTAAACAGTAGACATTTATTTCTCACAGTTCTAGAGACTGAGAAGTCCAAGCTGTGGACTTCTCAGGGTGTGTGAATGGCTGTCTCTGATTGTATCCTCACATGTTGTGTCTCCTGTAAGGACACTAATTTCATTCATGAACAACCCATGCTAATGACCTAATTAAGCTGCCAAAGGCCTCACCCCCAAATACCATCACACTGGTGATTTAGGCTTCAATAAATGAGTTTTGGGGAACGCAAGCATTCATTCCATAGCTTGTTGTAACATTTTGTCAGTTGACCTAAAACATTATATCTGGAGAGTTGACCTATCACATAGCTTTAACACAAATAAAAGCTTAGGAAATTTACTGGTAATTCGAAGCCCAAGAATAGTTCTATTGTAAAGCAGTTTTGAAAAAGAACACAATGCTAGCTTCTCAGAAAATTGTACATTCATTTTCTTTTACCTAGAAATGCCGTATTTATGTTTCTTTGCTAAACTTTTTCCTAAAAATATTGAAAATATTTTGTGCTATATCCTTAGGGTTGATTAGGTTTATAAAGACAAGGCAGCTCCAAATGGTTAAATGGCATTCTCTATTGACTTCACTAATAGAATGATGATAAAAAAAATAAAACCAGCCCTATTTTTGCTGAGCATATAATTTATGACATTGCAAAGGAACTGAGTAGCTAACTACCATATTCTTAATGAGCTGTCTTCCTGGGACAACAGTAGCTGGTGCACTGCTGTTGAAAAGGGAACATTCTATTTGCATGTGCTCTCCAGGTTACTCTGCCTACAGTGGGTCGTTTTCACCACCGTATGTTATCTTTCTTTGCTTTCCACCTCATCTTTTATTTATACTTTATAGACAGTGGTGTTTGGAGTATAATTTGCTGTTATCTAGTTAATGATTACTTTCTATAATGGTTTTCAAAGAGAAGAGGGATAAATGAAATTCCAGAATTCCTCCTTCCCAATAGTAGCCTTATAAACTTCCTTCCCACTTATCTTTTTTCTGGAACTATCGAACAGACCAAATTCAATTTCACCAAATTTTCTTTTTAGCTAACTGTGCCCTCCAGTGGTGAAAACACAGGGCAGTGTAACAGCCCAGGTAATAAGCAGCTGAGAGGAGAGGAGTGTGTAACAGCCAGCCAGGAGCGAAGCTGCGTGACTGTTTTCTATGTAAGAGAAACAGGTGCTTTTCACTCCTCAGAAGTAGGACTATTATGCATAATTCCTCTTCACTAGTTTGTTGATGCTGATCCAAAGAGGGATATGTTAGCAGTGCTTTGACTTAATGCCTTTGATGCAATGCATTGCAGCCTTTTGTACCCTCCGGTGTGACCTACTCTGTGAAGCATTAGGCAAATCTAATAGGAGTTCAGAGTAGGGCATAATTGAATTTTAGCCCCTAAAATGAATTCAAATGACAATTTTGAATTTAAAAATTTTTCGGAGAAACCAAAGAACCCCCCTCCCCCCCCACACACACACTTAATTAAGTTCACATACACTAAGGGACATTTTGGGGCCAGTGCTGTGGCATAGTGGGTAAAGCTGCTGTCTGCAGTGCTGACATCCCATATGAGCGCTGGTTCTAGTCCTGGCTGCTCCTCTTCTGATCCAGATCTCTGCTTTGGTCTGGGAAAGCAGAAGATGGCCCAAGTCCTTAGGACCCTACACCCACGTGGAAGACTCAGAAGAAACTCCTGGATCCTGGCGTCAGATTGGTGCAGCTCCAGCTGTTGCAGCCATCTGGGGAGTGAACCAGTGGATGGAAGACCTCTTTCTCTGTCTCTCTATTTGTCTCTGTCTCTCTGTAACTTTGCCTTTCAAATAAATAAATAAATCTTTTTTTTTTAAATCTTAAATTAAAAAAAATCTAAGGCCTATTTTGCTGTTCCTCCTATATATAATCAAAGCACTCAGAACATTGTGAATTAATTAGTCCTCCTACCTTTTTTGAATAGAAAGGACTCCTGCTTTGCTGGGACTAGGCCTGAGTTTGGTCCTTTGGGGAGTCGGGGCTTCATCCCGGTGAGGACTGTGCTCCGGGCGGATTCTGCAGCTCAGTAGTGTGCACCTTGTGCCCCCAGGCACTTCCTCTGGGGCTCTGCTCCTCAAGGCAGGGAGAACTGACTCTCAGCTGAGGCTGAAATGTTAAAGGAGGTCTGATAGGTTCGTGCTTTTGGAAATTTGGAAGTTTCCTTCACTAGCAGAACTCAGTGGGTGATAACTGAGAAACAGTAGCAAGGGTTCTGTTTCTCTTAACTCGAAAAAGAAAATACCTGGTCCACCTCTCCCTACCATGAATTGTCATTTCAAGTTTTTTATATTCAAGAAGTACAAAACTTTCTTCTATATATTATTTTAATGGAACAAGTGTTATGTAGGCTTTTTACAGTTAAAAATGATTCTTAAAATGGGAGACATATGCAGGACAGACATAAAGGTAATATGTGACTTTTACATTTTTTTTTGACAGGCAGAGTGGACAGTGAGAGAGAGACAGAGAGAAAGGTCTTCCTTTTGCCGTTGGTTCACCCTCCAATGGCCACCACGGGTGGCGTGCTGCGGCCAGCGCATCGCGCTGATCTGAAGCCAGGACTAGGTGCTTCTCCTGGTCTCCCATGCGGGTGCAGGGCCCAAACACTTGGGCCATCCTCCACTGCACTCCCGGGCCACATCAGAGAGCTGGCCTGTAAGAGGGGCAACCGGGACAGAATCTGGTGCCCTGATCAGGACTAGAACCTAGTGTGCCGGCGCCGCAAGGCAGAGGATTAGCCTATTGAGCCACGGCGCCCGCCGACTTTTACATTTTTAAGCACAGATCCTTGCATGGTAAACTTTTAAAGGTGTATCTTTTTTCCTTGAGGCTTTTTTTGTAAAACACACATATCTTTATAAACATTATTTATTTGAGAGGCAGAGAGACAGACACACACACACATAAACATACACACACACTGGCAGACAGAGCTCCAATCTGCTGGTTCACATCCCAAATGCCAACAATAACCAGGACTGGGCCAGGCCAAAGACAGGAGCCTAAAATTCAATACAGGTCACCCCCTAATGGGTGGCAGGGACCCAGCTCCTTGAGCCATCACCTGCTGCCTCCCAGGATGGGCATTAACAGGAACCTGAAATTGAGAGTGGAACTGGAACTGGAACCTGGGTACTCTGATTTGGGATTTGGACATTCCAACATGTGGCTTCACTACTGGGCTAAATGCCCAACCCAGAAACATAATATCTTAGAAATACTGTAAAATGGATCCCACTTGAAAAGAAAAAGAACAAAAAGCCCAGCATGATATATGAACTTTTAGAGGTAAATTTTGAAGGGTAATTGTAGACAGAAAGAGGGAGAGACAGAGATCTTCCATCTACTGGTTCACTCCCTAAATGGCCGCAACAGCCGGAACTGCGCCAAAATGAAGCCAGGAGCCAGGAGCTTCTTCTGGGTCTCCTACACAAGTGCAGGGGCCCAAGGAGTTGGGCCATCTTCTATTGCTTTCCCAGGCCATAGCAGATAGCTGGATCGGAAGTGGAACCAGCGCCCATATGGGATGCCAGCACTGCAGGTGGTGGCTTTACCCAGTATGCCACAGTGCTGGCCCCTAAAAATTCTTTATATTTTATTTGTACTTTAAATAATGAATTACTGTGTTTCAAGATCTGGTTCTTTCTGAACTAAAATAACTGACTCTAGAGGGTACCAATGAAGACAAGACTAAAAATTTATATTGAAGATGATATTTATTAAAGTCATGTTTCCTTTGGGTTTTAATCTAGTATTTGGAAGTAAACATATATTTTTCCCCTCTAGAAGGGCCTGTGCAAAAGTATTTGGTTGATTTATTTTCTAATTGGGTCATCTGCCATCTTATTTTGAAATTATTTGAAAATTCTATTGAATTTTTAAATTTCTGTGAACTTCCTTTGCATCTTCCTTTAGAAAGCTTATTTGTATTTTAAGAGCAAAGAATCCACTTCATGGAGAATAGATGCTAGAACTCGATTAAATCATTATCTTTTAGATTTAATCGCAGAGATTTATTTTATCTTTAGAAAGAAGAGATTCAAAAAGTGTACTCTAAATTAGAGTTTATAGAATCACTATTTGGTTGTTAGAGTCCCAGGTGACATATGTTTCATATGTTTTAGCAGGTAGAATACTTTAAAAATGTAGTGTGATGTATTTATTTGAAGTAGTGTTTAGATTTTTAAGATGGGAAGGCTTTTAGAAAATTGTTTCCTTAACTTAAACTCCAAAGCTGGTAATGCTGAGGATGAATATTAAGACAAAAGTTCATGTTACCATGAAAAAATTTTGTGAAATGAAATTATTTATCCTTAATGGGAATATTAATCACCTCAAATAATGAATTTTAATGTAAACTTGTAAACTCTATTTTAAAAAAAAAATGATGTTTCCAGAGACTTCCCCTTATTTAACATTTGCCTGAAATACCACAGTTTTCATCACTGCAGACAGAGAGCCATATTAGAAGAATTTTCTCGGGCCGACGTCATGGCTCACTTGGTTAATCCTCTGTTTGCGGCGCCGGCAGCCCTTATAGGCATCGATTCTAGTCCCGGCTGTTCCTCTTCCAGTCCAGCTCTCTGCTGTGGCCCGGTAAGGTATTGGAGGATGGCCCAAGTGCTTGGGCCCTTACACCTGCATGGGAGACCAGGAAGAAGCACCTGGCTCCTGGCTTCCGATCGGCATAGTTCCATCTGTAACGGTCTTTTGGGCGTTGAACTGACGGAAGGAAGACCTTTCTCTCTGTCTCTCTCTCACTGTCTATAACTCTACCTGTCAAATAAATTAAAAAAATTAAAAAATTTCTCAGTAACATGATATGAGAATGGTTTCATTCATTTAAGGTGGCATTGTCCAATAGAACTTTTCATGATGATGGCAGTGTTCTTCAGCTGTGCTGTACAGTATCGTAATCAGCAGTTGTTGAACACTTGGAACTTGACAACTGTAGCTAGGGAACTCAACGTTAAATTTTATTGATTTTAATTTAGCCTTAGTGAATTGCCACATGTGTCCAGTGGCTACTGTGCTGGACAGCATGTATTTCCAGTTCCTGCTAGGGCATGGGTACATCTGGCATTGAATTATGACTCTGACGGGACACAATACACATACATGTCCATTCATTCTTTGCTCTTTTATAATCCTGTCCCAGCTACTACAAAATACGAACACCTTGTGTTCAAATAACCACATTATGTGAAAGGCAGAATTGTGTCCTGAAAACTAAGTTGATAAAATTGTTTAGGTCTGGAATCCTGTGATTTTTTTTTTTAAAGCCCACAAATTAAATTGTGTTTGTCCTTTGGATGTGTCTCAAACCCTGAAGGTTTTCTTTTTACTTTTGAGTTGAAATAAGGTGGAGAGTGAGTGTGATCCAGTGGGCTAAACTGTTGCTTGGACACCCACATTCCATACTGGAGTGCTTGGCTCGGGTCCTGGTTGGTCCAGCTTTCTGCTAATACACCTCAGAAGCAGTAAAGATGGCCCTGAGACTTGGGTTCTTGTCACCTATGTGGAAGACCCAGATGAAGTTCCTGACTCCTGGTTTAGTCCCTGGCTGTTGTAGGTATTTGGAGAATGAACCAGTGGATGGAGGATCTCTCTTCGTCTCTCCCTCTCTGTAACTCTGCCTTTCAAATAAATAAATAAATCTTAAAAACAAAATACAGAGACACAGGTTGTTAACAGATGACTGTAAAATGAAGTAATTAATAAAAATACAATAAAGGCGACAACTAACCAGGATGTTCATGCATCCAAGTAGATACTTTCTTTAGAAGTTGATCACCTTTTTCAGATGTCCTTTAGTATAGCAAGTCTTTTTCCCTTGGGGATAAATGCAAGGATTGGAAAGAGGCAAGTATGGTAAATAACGATATCATATTTGAATAATGCTTTGTATTTTCCCAGGCAGTGGCAATTCCATCTTCTCTTTGGATTATTAGCTCCATTTCACTAACGAGGGAACTGTGATTTAATCAAGGTTTTAAGGCTCATTCATTCAACAAACGTTTACTGATAACTCGCTATTACATGAAGGCTTTTGTTTTAGCAGTGGAAGAAGAGTTCCTTCCCTAGAGGCACTAGCAATCTAGAGGGACAATTAAACAAGGAAACAAATTATGATATATGCTCCGCAGGCTGAGGTGTGTATGCAGAGGGTGCAGTGGGAGAGCAAGGAAACACCTGAGGAGCCACTGGAGCTGAGGAGTCAGGAGATCCCCAGGTGAAGAAGGCTGGGGCACTTGGGGCACTTCAGAGGGGACGTCAGGAGCATGGGTGTGAAGGTGCTTGCTTTCTAAAGCAGAGAATGAGTTTAATACAAAGATACCCGAAGACTCAGGTGCACAAAATTTACCAGTGGTCTTATATCATCTTGACCTTATTTTTCTTTTAGCTCAGGGTAAAGGAAGGCTGGGCTAAAAATAACTCCTGGTATAATGATAAAGCATCTAAGTCACACTTTCAAGGAGAAAATTAGATATGGATTTACTTATTTGGCAAATACTAACTTACTATGCTGGTGTGCTAGGTAGAAATCATCATAGACATTTTAAAAATCATCGTCGAATAGTTCACTACTTTTGAAGGCAAATCCCGTGAGGCTCATCCCTGTTCCCCTGTCCATGAGATGAGATGCATGGGGGCTTTAATTCACTGCTGTTTTGCGATGGCCTGGAGCAGTACCTGGCACATATTAGGAGCTCAGCAAATATTTGGTGAATGAAGGAATAAATCTGAGGTTACTGAGAGACAGGGAACCATCCTCTGGTTCCCTTCCCAAATGCCTGTAATGACTGAGGCTAGGTCAGGGCCAGAGCCAGGAGTTGGGAATTCAATCCAGGTCTCCCATGTGGATGGCAGAGTCATTTGAGCCATCACTTCTGCCTCTAAGGGTCTTCATTGGCAGGAAATTGGAGTTAGAAGCTAGAGGCAGGAATCCAATCCGTGCACTCTGATGTGGGACATGGGCATCTTTTTTTTTTCTTTGACAGGCAGAGTGAGTGGACAGTGAGAGAGAGACAGAGAGAAAGGTCTTCCTTTTTGCCGTTGGTTCACCCCACCAATGGCCGCTGTGGCCGGTGGGCTGCAGCTGGCGCACTGTGCTGATCCGAAGCCAGGAGCCAGGTGCTTCTCCTGGTCTCCCATGCGGGTGCAGGGCCCAAGCACTTGGGCCATCCTCCACTGCCCTCATGGGCCATAGCAGAGAGCTGGACAGGAAGAGGAGCGACCGGGACAGAATCCGGTGCCCCGACCAGGACTAGAACCCGGTGTGCTGGCACTGCAGGCAGAGGATTAGCCTGTTGAGCTGCGACGCCGCCCTGAACATGGGCATCTTAACTGCTAGGCTAAGTGCCCACTCCCGTAGGTTATTATTTCAAAAGTCACTGTGCCGGCGCCGCGGCTCACTAGGCTAATCCTCCACCTAGCGGCGCCGGCACACCGGGTTCTAGTCCCGGTCGGGGCGCCGGATTCTGTCCCGGTTGCCCCTCTTCCAGGCCAGCCCTCTGCTGTGGCCAGGGAGTGCAGTGGAGGATGGCCCAGGTGCTTGGGCCCTGCACCCCATGGGAGACCAGGAAAAGCACCTGGCTCCTGGCTCCTGCCATCGGATCAGCGCGGTGCGCCGGCCGCAGCGCGCCGGCCGCGGCGGCCATTGGAGGGTGAACCAACGGCAAAAGGAAGACCTTTCTCTCTGTCTCTCTCTCTCACTGTCCACTCTGCCTGTCAAAAAAAAAAAAAAAAAAAAAAAAAAGTCACTGTGAATGTGTAAAAGTGTTAAAATTGTGTGTCTGCATGTCAATGTTACCTCTTGCTATATAACAACTATCTGGGGCCGACATTATGGTGCAGCAGGTTAAGGTAGTTGCCACCTGCAGTGCCATTGTCCCATGTGAATACTGGTTTGAGTCTTGGGTACTCCACTTCTGATCCAGTCTCTGCTAATGCACCTGGGAAAAGTAGAGGACCTGGGCCCCTGCCACCCACATGGGAGACTCAGATGGAATTTCAGATACCTGGCTTTGCCTTGGCCTAGCCCCAGCCATTGTGACTATTTAGGGAGTGAACCAGCAAATGGAAGATCTTTCTCTGTCTCTCCCTCTCTCTGTAACTGCCTTTCAAATTACTAAAATAAATCTTAAAAAAAAAAAAAAAAAGCCTTGGTAGCTTATAAAACAACATATTATTGCTCATAATTTTGTGGATCAGGATTTTGGACAGGGCTCAGTGGAGAACAACTTTTCTCTATCCCACTTGGTACTGGCTCCTCTGGGGCTGCACCAGGATCTCAGATAGCTTCACTTTCATGTCTGGGCACTGATGCAATTGTTACTTGGGACCTCATTTTGGCCCCTGCATATGATCTTTCTTCATTCACTGGGCTTGGCTGAGCTTCCATATATGGCACTGTAAGTGTTCGGAGTAGCTGAAAAAAGAAATTGGAAGGTATCTTAAGGCCTTGTTCTTGATATGAAATAAATTCTTCCTATTTCTGTTGGTCAGAACAAGTCACAAGAATGGTCCAGATGTAAGTGGAAGGGAAAAGATTCCACCTTTTGATAGAAGAATGACAAATTCCCATAGCAAAGTGGCATAAGATGGGTGGTATTGTTGCAGTCTTCTACAGCTTACCCTGTAAGCGTAGCAGTTCACTTCTCTTAGACATCTAAAATATACTTACTGCTGCTCTAAATGTTTTATCCCATAGGGCATCAACCTGGAGTCCAAGATCTTAATATCTAGCTGAAGTCCAGAGACACATGCAGTTCTTCAGGCACAGGCACTCTGGGGCAGCTTTTTAGGCTCTAGAAATCTGCACTAACGAGATGTATTACCTACCCCTGCACCTCCTCTCCCTGCCATTCAGCATGACAGTGGTGGAACAGGAACAAGAAAGTCACAGTAGAAACTCCCACTTTTTTAAAAAGAGGAAGAATGAAGAGACTGTAGCTGTCACTGGTCCATAGCAATTTTCAAATCCATCTAGGTACACATCACCAGTTAGTTCTCTTACTCCATATACACAGAATGTACTATGTTTAGGACCCAGTTCTGGTCCTTGGGACTTGTTCCCTACTACATTATTTTTTGAGATTGTTAACTCTGTCTTTTAGGCTCTTGGAATTCTCCTCTGCTGCTGCTTTTTTGTTTTCATAAGGAATTAGTCATGTGTGTAGCTGAGTAGCTTTTTCAGCCTACTTTCTACCAATGTGAAGTTGGGGAGCCACAGAGACTTTTTTTTTAAATGAACGTTTCTGTCTCTTTCAGTCCAAGCTGGTGGTACTTCAAGTACTACAATTTTCTTAAAAGTGTTGGGTTTTCTTTTTCTTTTTTAAATTTATTTATTTATTTGAAAGTCAGAGTTACACAGAGAGAGGAGAGGCAGAGAGAGAAAGGTCTTCTGTCTGATGGTTCACTCCCTAGATGGCCGCAACGGCTGGAGCTACACCAGGAGCCAGGAGCCTCCTCCAGGTCTCCCACGCAGGTGCAGGGGCCCAAGGACTTGGGCCATCTTCTACTGGTTTCCCAGGCCATAGCAGAGAGCTGGGTTGGAAGTGGAGCAGCCCGGACTAGAACTGACGCCCATATGGGATGCCGGCGTTTCAGGCCAGGGCGTTAACCCGCTGCGCCACAGCGCCGGCCACAGGTTTTCTATTAATTTTATTGTGAGTTGATTCCATGTCCCCAAAGCCCAAATCTTTAATTCCTTTCCAAAATCAACCTTTTTTTTTTTTTACTTTGGATCTGTCAGACTGTTGTAGGACAAGATCCTTAAGATTCTTAGACATTTAACCTCTTTAAGTTCTCAGCCACAGATCTTAGGAACAAATCTTTCACTTGCTATTTTTCCAAAGGCTGCCTATTACAACTGAAGATTTTGTAGAGACTGTATAAAATCCTCTATCTTTCCTCCAAATTCTGCTTGAATATATTTTTTAAAGGTTTATTTATTTATTTGAAAGTCAGAGTTACAGAAAGACAGAGGGAGAGACACAGAGGCCTTCCATCCTGCTGGTTCACTCCTCAAATGACCACCACCAGTTCTGGAGGCTGAAGCCAGGAGCCTGGAACTCAATCCAGGTCTCCCACGTGACTGGCAGGGCCCAAGTACTTGGGCCATCTTCTGCTGCTTTCTCAGGAGCATTAACAGAGAGCTGGATTGGAAATGGTGCAGCTGAGACTTGAACCAGTGCTCAGAAGAGATGCTGATGTCACAGGTGGCAGCTCAGCCTGCTGTGCCTCAAGGCCTGCTCTTCTGCTTAAATATTCATAGGTCCTTCTTTGGTTTATTTATCTCTTCCCTGTACTTTATCATGTGTAGCTTAAAGAAGTCAGTTGATACTTTCAATATTCTACTTGGAAATTTTTTGAGAAAGTTCCACAATTTAGTGAGGTAAAAATTCTATCTCACATAACTAGTAAATTACGTAGGTATTATCGCAGATAGTAGTCTTGCCATACATCCCGCCGTGATAGAACCCAAGTCACTCTTTCTCTTGCTTCCCATTGCAATTTCCTCATGCTTTTCTGGCCTTTGTTGACAACCTTCTTGCCACCTTTTCAGCCTCTGCCTGTTCTCAAACCAATGGCGCATGCTTTAGATTATTTTTTTCCCCAATACCCAACTTTTAGGTATCAGTTTCTGTCTATTTTTCTCAGAAACAAACTATGCCAAATGTAATTGCTTAAAGCAGCAATGGTTTCATTATAGTTCTGTGGGCCAGGAATTTGACCAAAACTTGCAAGAGGGCTCACCTATATACCCTATGGAGTCAGCTATGATGGCTTTGTTGGGGCAGAAAGATCCAAGATAAGATGGTACTTACTTGTCTGGGCCTGAGATTTTTTTGAAAATTGATGGTGACAAGAGGATTTAAGATGACCTCATGTATATCTAGGGTCTCAGATCTCCATGTGGCCTCTCATTATTTAGTAGTTTTGGCTGGACTTCCTTACATGACCGAAAAACTCATATGACATCAGCCAGAAGACGTAAGTCAAGTTGGTCAGAGCAAGTCACGTATACATGGGAGGGGAAGTGGGCAAACTCACATTACAGAAGGGCGTGTGGAATGGGAGGGGCTGCTAAGATCATCTTTAGAATAATCTGTTGCACCTAATCAGTATAAATGTGGAAGACTTACTCTGTTTGAGAAGTTAACAAATGGTGGCCCACATATGTCTGGCTTATAGATGGGATTTATTTGGCTTCTACAGAGTTGTAATTAAAGAAAAACAATAATTTTCAGCATGAAACAGTTGGAAGATTTCATCTCAAAGGTTGTATGAAGGTACTTCAAAAAGTTTGTGGAAAATGGAATTATAAGACGAGTTTAATTTTGGTGCGGAAATGTTTGAAATGTTTGCCTATTTGGGAGGTGTTCTTTAAAAACTTCACAAGGGGCAGACATTATGACACAGCAGGTTAAGCCACCGCCTTTGACTCTTGCATCTCATATTGGAGCTCTGGTTCCAGTCCCGTCTGCTCCACTTCTGATCCAGTTCCCTGCTAATGTACCTGGGAAAGCAGTGGAAGATGGCCTAAGTGCTTGGGGCCCTCCCACCTGTGTGGGAGATCTGGATGGTGGTTGTGGCCATTGGAAGAGTAAACCAGCAGATGGAAGATTTCTTTCTCTCTCTGCTTCTCACTCTGCTTTTCAAATAAATAAAATGGATTTAAAAAAAAAAGTTCATGGAAAATGTGTGTTATGAAAAAAACTATGAAGGTATTTCAAAAGTGTTTTGTACCAAAAATAAACTCATTTTAAAATTTCCATGAACATTTTGAAGTATCCTTGGTTATCTCATCGCTCTTAAAAAAAAGCTCTTCTTATATTGGGTCTATATTTCCATATAAGCTGGGTATTGCCTGCTTTACTTTTTTTTTTTTTTTAACTTTTATTTAATGAATATAGATTTCCAAAGTACAGCTTATGGATTACATTGGCTCCCCCCCCCCAATGACTTCCCTCCCACCCGCAACCCTCCCCTTTCCCGCTCTCTCTCCTCTTCCATTCTTATCAAGATTCATTTTCAATATTCTTTATATACAGAAGATCAGTTTAGTATACATTAAGCTGCTTTACTTACTTTCATTACCTATTTGGAGCCTATAGAATTTGAGTTTTTACCTTTGCTGCTGTGGTAGATTAATTTATACATTAGCTTTTTCAGGGGATATGGTGATAAGTAGGACAGATGTAGAGCTTATGTGCAAGTAAGGGAATATGGGCAGTAATCAACTGGATAAATAAATAATATAATCACAGATGGAGATGGAATAAAGCAATAATCTGGGATAGAAAGCAGCTGATTTGTGAGTCGTGGGATGGGGATATTTTCGATAGATTGGTCTTGGAGACCTCTCTGAGGATATGACATTGAGCAAATGCCCTAGTGATGAGAAGGAGCCAGTCATGTGAAGCTCTGGGGTTAAGAGCATTCTGGGATGAGGGAAGAGAAAATAACAATACCCACAGACAAGACTGTGCTTGGTGTGTTTGAAGAAAAGCAAGGCCTTTGTGCTATGTGGATAGAAAAATGTTAACAGAAGAAAAGGATAGAAGATAGAAGAGGTAGACATGGATGAGGTGGTAAAGATCCATAGGACATAGAAAGAACTTTGGGGCCGGCGCCGCAGCTCAATAGGCTAATCCTCCGCCTTGCGGTGCTGGCACACCGGGTTCTAGTCCCAGTCGGGGCACCAGATTCTTTCCCGGTTGCCCCTCTTCCAGGTCAGCTCTCTGCTGTGGCCAGGGAGTGCAGTGGAGGATGGCCCAAGTGCTTGGGCCTTGCACCCCATGGGAGACCAGGATAAGTACCTGGCTCCTGCAATCGGATCAGCATGGTGTTGCTGGCCGCAGCGCGCCAGCCGTGGTGGCCATTGGAGGGTGAACCAATGGCAAAAAGGAAGACCTTTCTCTCTGTCTCTCTCTCTCACTATCCACTCTGCCTCTCAAAAAATAAAAATAAAAAAATAAGGAGTTGGAAACACCAGTTACCCTGATTTGATCATTACACATTGTACGTATCGATCAAGTTATCACATTGTACTCTATAAATATGTGCAATTATGTATGATTAAGAAAAATAAAAGAAAAATATTTTATATGAATCACTATTAAATTTGTGATACCTATTACAAGACCAAGATTGATGATGATAAGACTACCTAGCAGTGAAATTGTTTTGATCATATGGCTTTTTATATTTTTTCTCCGTTAGAAAACTTTGCCGTTGTTTATGTTGAGACATAATCTGCAATAGAGAATGCATGTGGAGGTGTTTTTTAGTTAATTAATTTATAATTCTCATTTATTTGAGAGAGAAAGAGAGAGACCTTCCATCTGCTAGTTTATGCTTCAAATACCTACAACAGCCAGGGCTGAGCCATCCCAAAGCCAGGAGCATAAAGTGCAATTCAGGTCTCCTACATGGGTGGCAGGCACTCAAGTACTTGAGTCATTGCCTGCTGCTTCCCGGGGTGTCTGTTAGCAGGAAGCTGGATTGGAAGCAGAGGTGGGATTGTGAACATCCCAAGCAGCCACTTGAGTGCTAGGCCAAATACCTGCCCATGTATTTATGTTTAAAATGTGAGCCTGACTACTATGAAATGAGTGGTGCATTGAACACCGTCAAGAATTAGGCTGTGTTTTTTGTCGTATGTGTTCTTTATTTATTGTGAGAACTTCATTGGGTTCTTGAAATGTTGCTTCTTCTTCTTATAAATGGGTGTGGTCATAAAAATCAAGTATAATCTATTATTATTTTTAATATTTATTCACTTCAAAGTCAGAGTTACAGAGAGACAAGGAGAGATAGAGAGAGAGAGAGAGAGAGAGGGAGAGAGAGAGATCTTTTAACTACTGGTTTACTCCCTAGATGGATACCATGGCTGGGGCTGGGCCAGGACAAAGCCAGGAGGCAGGAGCTTCATCCAGGTCTCCCACGTGGGTGCAAGGACCCAGGGTCTTGGGCCACCTTTTGCTGATTTTCCTAGGCACATTAACAGGGAGCTGGATTGGAAGTGGAGTAGCTGAGACTTGAACCGTCACCCATATGGGATGTTGAAGTCTCAGTTGGCAGCTTTACATGCCACGCCACAACGCTGGCCTCTAATTTATTACTTACATGTTATTGTTAGATTGCTATGGAGAGTTATTAACTTCTGTTACAAATGTTGGCATGGTAGTAGTCAAAACTTCGAGGAGAGCATTCTAAATGTTTGAAATCACTGTTAAGACCAGAATCATAATGATAGAAGGCAAGATTAAGTAAGGTGAATGGATTTGTTGAACTAAAGTGCTACTTGTGAAGGACAATAAATTCCCTTAAAAAAAAAAACTTATGTATTTGAAAGACAGAGTTATGGGGATGGGGGGAGACAGAGAGAGATGTCTTCCATCCACCGGTTCACTCCCCAAATGGTTGCAGTGGCCAGGGCTGGGCCAGGCCAATGTTAGCAACTAGGGACTTCATTCAGGTTTCCCACATAGGTGGCAGTAACCCAGGAACTTGGGCCATCTTCCACTGCTTTCCGAAGTGCCTTTGCAGGGAGCTGGAATGGAAGTGGGAGCAGCCGGGACCTAAACTGGCACACATATGGGGTTCTGGTACTTCAGGCCACGGCTTAACCTGCTGCGCCACATCACTGGTCCCAGTAAATTCACCTTTGCATTTTTAGCTGATGGCTTTTTATTACAAGTTCAGATGCAAAATGGGTGTTATGTACCATCTCCAGAGTCATTTGGAGATAGCATTTTTATACTTCACTTTTATTTTTTAAGATTTATTTATTTATTTGAGAGGTAGAGTTAGAAAGAGAGAGAGAGAGAGGGAGAGAGGGAGAGATAGAGAGAAAGGTCTTCTATCCACTGGGTCACTCCCCAAATGGCTTGAGCTGGCCTGATCTGAAGCTAGGAGCTTCCTGCAGGTCTCCCACACAGGTGCAGGTGCCCAAGCACTTGGGCCATCTTCCACTGCTTTCCCAGACCACAGCAGAGATCTGGATCAGAAGACAAGCAGCTGGGACTAGAACTAGTGCCCATATGGGATGCCGGTGCTCTAGATGGAGGTTTAGCCCACTACGCTACAGCGCTGGCCCTTTGGGGATAGAATTGTGACAACATCTGCCATTCAAATCAGTATGATTTAGAAATAATTTATGATTGTGCTTTTAAATTCTTATTTTAGGACATTTTCATGAGATGGTGATAACACCTTCTATTATAATTGGGTTCAGAGGAAATAACCTTTTGTAAAATGTGAGTTAATGGTTTATTGCTATTAACATTTATTTTACCTTTTTTAGAAAATAAAAATCATTTAAACTTAAATTCAATAAATAAAGAACATACTGATTTAAAGTCAGATAAAATATCTTGTTAACCTAATATTCAGTTTTTCCTTTGTAATACCTTGAGTCAGAATGTGCTAGTGGGTGACGGTGTTTGTATTCCAGTGGTGTAGCTGAACCAGACAGGTCTGCAGCACATTGGTTTATTTTTAGACCTAGGTTGCCATTTTTATCCTGCAAAAAATATTCATCAGTGTCTTGCTGACAGGCTATCAGTTTTATAAATGTCACACAGACTAGATTTTGTTCTTTGTCTCATTTTCTCTCCAACTCTTTTTTCAGACAACTGTTCAGAGGGGAATGCTTTTTATTTCAATTCATATATTAGGTACTTCGATTCACAGATTTTCAGTTTCACACAGTTCATTCATCTATCTGCAGCTGCTTACACATCTCTGCTTATTGTCTAATACGGGAATGGTTGTAGATCACCGGGAAAGAGGAATGCTTGAATTAGGGGCTCTCTTCATGGATCCATTCAGTTTTTGGCTGCCTTCTCCAAATGTTTTTTAATGGAGTTTGTGTATGCTCTGTGTGTGTATATGTTTTCATTTATTTACTCACCTTACCTAACAAGGGCATTATTTTGCATTGAAAATAGCAACCTAAGAGGTGAGGCTTTACCATATGTGGCTGAAAGCCTACTGACATCTGTTGAAAATAAATCCATCATTATCTTTAAAAGCAAAGAACATAGAATGCCAATCTTTTTTTTTTTTTTTTTTTTTTTTTTTTTTAAGATTGTATTTATTTGACAGGCAGAGTTACAGGCAGTGAGAGAGAGAGAGAGAGAAAGGTCTTCCTTCCCTTGGTTTACTCTCCAAATGGCTGCAATGGCTGGAGCTGCGCCGATCCAAAGCCAGGAGCCAGATGCCTCTTCCTGGTGTCCCATGCGGGTGCAGAGGCCAAGGACTTGGGCCATCCTCTACTACTATCCCAGGCCGCAGCAGAGAGCTGGACTGGAAGAGGAGCAGCTGGGACTAGAACCGGCACCCATATGGGATGCCGGCACCACAGGCGTAGGATTAACCTAGTGTGCCACAGTGCTGGCCATAGAATGCCAATCTTTTATTTATTTTCCTTTTATTTGGAAGGCAGAGAAACAGATATAGACAGAGAAAGATATTCTGTATGCTGGCGCACTCCCCAAATTCCTGCAACAGCCGGGACTGGGGCCAGGCTGAAGTGAAGAGCCAGGAACTCAAATCTGGGTCTCCCACATGTGTGGTAGGGACCCCAGCCATCATCTGCTGTCTCCTAGGGTGTGTAACATCAGGGAGCAGAAGTGGAAAGTAAAACTGAGACTCAAACCTAGGCATCCCAAGCATGGTATTAATCGTCATCAAGTGATTGGGTCCAGGTTCTCTTCTGCTGGGCAAGAAAGGATTTGAGGACAGGACACAGGGAAACGTCAGCAGAGAAGCATGTTGTCTGCAGCAAAGTGATAGTGCACACTCAAGGAATACAAGCAAGCTCAAGACAGAGATGTATAGGGGTCGGCGCGGTGGTGCAGCAGATTAACACCCTGGCCTGAAGCGCCGGCATCCCATATGAGCACTGGTTCTAGTCCCGGCTGCTCCTCTTCCAATCCAGCTCTCTGCTATGGCCTGGGATAGCAATAGAAGATGGCCCAAGTCCTTGGGCCCCTGCACTCGCATGGGAGACCCGGCAGAAGCTCCGGCCGCTGCGGCCAATTGGGGAGTGAACCATCGGATGGAAGACCTCTGCCTCTCCTCTATGTGTAACTCTGACTTTCAAATAAAAATAAATAAATCTTTAAAAAAATAAAAAAAAAAAAGAGATGTATGCAATGAAGTTCAGGGCTTTCCCTTTATGTGATTCTAAAGGCACAGAAGGTGGTGTCTAGGGCAGAGTTTAATTGAATATTCATAAGAAGCAGAGTTTGGGGTTGGGTTTGAGTGACATCCATTTCCTTGCCCTTTTTTGGGAATCTTGGAAGTGTCGTGAATTAGGTGCGTGATGGGAGTAGCAGTGCCAGCTAAGGTAATTTTATTATAATGACATTATAATGAGCTAATGGTCTTTGTGGGGTTGCAGCCAGCAGCTATGTTGGATCTTTTTAGTATATGTGCTGCCGAAGCCAGCACATGTTGGATCTTTTTGCCCAGTGCTGATTCTGAGCCTTTTGTGGAAGCTGCAGTTTTCTGCTGCATGAAGGAGGGTGGAGGGTTGGGTGGTGCTTGGGGGTGGGGGGAGTGCAGGGAGGGGCTGACGACCTCAAGTCCTTGTTATCCACCTCTCTTCCTGCATCATTAACCACCACACCAAACTCCCACACTGAACACCAGTCATGTACTTTTTTAGGAGAGCATTTTAACCCATTTGGACTGTTCTAACAAAATAGCTGGTGGACAACAGAAATTTATTTCTCACAGTTCTGAAGGCTGTAAAGATCAAGGCACCAGCAGTTTTGGTGTGGTGAGGGTTTGCTTCTTGATTCATATATGGCGCCATCTGGCTGTGTCCTCAAATGGAAGAAGGGGAAGATGAGCTCTGTTGGGCCTCTACTAGCCTCATTCATAAGGGTTCTGTTGCCAATACCTATTACCCCCTTATACCATCACCTTGGAAGCTAGGATTTGAACCTGTGAATTTTGGGAGAACACAGACATTCAGACCACATTAGTGACTTTGATTCCAGTTGCTTGACAGGCAGGTATAACCATTGCAAAAGGAAAACCTTTAAATAAATAAAATCTTTTAAAAAGGGGGGAGGGGGGCACCGTGGCACAGTAGGTTAATCCTCTGCTTGCAGTGCCAGTTCTAGTCCCAGCTGCTCCTCTTCCAATCCAGCTCTCTGCTGTGGCCTGGGAATCAGTACAAAATAGCCTAAGTCCTTGGGCCCCTGCACCCACATGGGAGACTGGGAAAGAAGCTCCTGGCTCCTGGCTTTGGATTGGCCCAGCTCCGGCCGTTGCGGCCACCTGGGGAGTGAACCAGTGGCGGAAGACCTTCCTCTCTGTCTCTCCCTCTCACTGTCTGCAACTCTATCTCTCAAATAAATAAATAAAATCTTAAAAAAAAAAAAAAAAAAGGAAAACCTGCAGTGAAGAGAAAACAAGGGGCACGTGTAAGTAAATATAGTAATTTTTAATGATACTCAAATCTTATTTTTTAAAAAGCTCAGATTCTCAAAACACAGTTGGTATTCACTTGTCTATCTCTGTCCCAATACTTAATGAGTAGTTACTTATGGACCTAATACATTAATTACTTTGGTACAGCTCAGGGAACAGACTTGTACAGTTTATAGGAATATAAGAGAGGACATACATGGATGTTCCACAGACATGGTGGTTTAGTACACTAGGTAAGAGTTTAGGTACTAGAGCCAGAAATTTGGGTTTACAATTTGTGCCAGTCATTGCTGAGTTGTGTTACCTTGGACAAATTTCTAAGCTTTTCTGACCCTCAGTTTCTTCATCAATAAAATTATCGTGTACCTTGGAAATTACAGTAAAGGTTAAAAAAGATGATACTAATTTAACACTGGCCAAAAGTACCAAGTATTGTGCCTATAACACAGTAAACATGTAATAAAATGCTAGCAAATTAATAACGATAGTAACAAAGACAGAGATAATAACAGATACGCTGTGAGTGTTCTGTAGTGCTTTAACAATCAGGAATTTATCCAGCTCTAGTTAAGAGAACAGATGACTATGATGTCTTAGATAATCACTGATTTATCTAATAAAAAATCTGGGGCAAATCATATTGCATATTCATCATTCAACATACTTAATGATAATCTGCTATATGCCAGGGACTATTCAACGCAGTTATCTATTAGTAAAACACAACTCTCAATTCTCATGAAACTTAATTTTTTTTTTTTCTAAAGATTTTATTTATTTATTTGAGAGGCAGAGTTACAGACAGAGACAGGGAGAGACAGCGAGAAAGGTCGTCTGTCTGCGGGTTCACTCCCCAAATGACCTCATCGGCCAGAGCTGGGCTGAGCTGAAGCCAGGAGCCAGGAGCTTCTTCCGGGTCTCCCACATTGGGTGCAGGAGCCCAAGCACTTGTTCCATCTTTCACTGCTTTCCCAGGCTGAAAGCAGAGAGCTGGATCAGAAGAAGAGCAGCTGGGGCTAGAACCGGTGCCATATGGGATGCTGGTGCTGCAGGTGGAGGCTAAACCTACTATGTCACAGCACTGGCCCCAAAACTTAAATTCTAACAGGGGAGTGAGGCACAGAAAACCAAAGCAAAATAAAAAACCACAAAACATACCAAGAACAAAACAACAACCAAAACCAATACAAAATGTGAGTTGGTTATTGCTTGTCAGAGGGCAGGCCTTATGGAAAACCTCATGCAGGAGGACCTATTTAAGTTAAGCACAGGCACAGTAGAGTGTTGATAAATGAAGGTGTGGTGAGAAACAGGCATAGCACAGGAGCAGGTTTAAGAAAGGATGGGGGTTCCACCCTAGAATGGACTTTGTGTGAGGAGGCTGTGTTAGTTATCAAGTAGTCAGGATTCACAAGTGGAAGACTTTGGTAAGATTTCCAACATAATCTTTTTTCATTTTAACTAACAATTAGTGATCCAATATTTAAAGCAAAAAAAAAACAAAACCTGTTAATATGCAATGTATAAATACCTATCAGACATCTTGTTCTCCCACATATCATGTTAATTGTGTGTCAGAGACTATTCCAAAGATGTGATAGTCATACGTTTCTCTTTAATTTCAGTACAAATCCTATTCCCATTTTACTGGTGAGTGAGTTTAGCTAGGTAAATAACTTTGACCTGGATTGTTTGTCTTGAAGGACAGTCAGGAAAGAGGCATCGGGGAGACCTCGCCTGGCACTGGAGTGGGTGACAGGAACACTGGAGGAGGTTGAGTAGGTTGAGTCCCTACAGACTGAGCTGAGGAAGGAAGGGGAGCATGAAGGCCTGAGCTGGGTCCGATTTCCATAGCTCTGGTTTCCTGGTACACGCTTCCCATGCTGAGCCTCAAGGGTGTACCACTAGACCTGTGCTCTTAGACAGTGTCCTTTGTTTCTTATTTGTTTGTTTCCTTACTTGCATCTCTCTTGAATTAAATGAAAGAGAAATTTCAACACTGGCCTTTTAATGGACCAAATTGCCAAATAAGGCACTTTTAGTTGATAACTGAATTAACACTTAAAGAATAAATGTTATGACATATCCTGTCTGTTAAAATATTTTTCTGGGTTGTATACTGTCTGTCCCAAATTAGAAGCTGCCAGTTTGTCATAATACAGGTGTAGTCCACTCTTAAAACCTGGTGTAAGAAAATATAGGTTTATAAAAATAGCTTTTGTATGTGTGTGTGTTGGGGGCAGAGTTTACATTTCTAAAAGATTCTTAAGGCTTTTCAGTTAATTGGGAAGTTTGCTTTACATAATGATTTAACTGATTTTATTGATATATTAAATAAATGTGAGAGGATTTGGCCATGATACAAGGTCATAGCATTCTTAGTAAAAAGAACTCTTGTGTACTCAGGTAGTGGACAAGACTGAGGTCTCTGATGGGACAGGAGGCCAGTGGAGCCATGTATGTCCTTGGTCAGTCTTGCAGACCGAGCCCTGATTCCATCAGACAACATTCAGTGTAAAATGTTAGAGCAGTCGTTACTTTCAGTGGAAGTTTTCCTGACTATTCTTATGTTGGATGATATCAGCCAACTCAGTGAAACTGGCTCTGTTAAAAATGAGTATCTGAATAAAATCTGAGTTTAGAAGGCCCCAGGGAAGACCCAGTTAAGATGGAATTTTGTGTGACCTTTGAGGCTATTTGAATCTTTAACAGGCTAGAGGAAAAACTCCTGAGTATAAGGCATTTTGTTGATATAAATCTTACTCATAGAGCAAACCACCATCTCTTAATGCTGAATTTTACAACTCTCTGTTTCTAAATACTTAGTGTTACTGTAAAGTAGTATGTTCTAGAAAAACTACAATAATTTGGCTTCTCTCTATCCTTTTATCCATTTTGAACCTTAAAATTTTTTATTTCTGTATTTATTTTCATTTTACTTGAAAGTCATGAGGCCGGTGCTGTGGCATAGCAGATTAAGCTGAACTGCAGCACTGGCATCCTATACGGGTGCTGGTTTGATTCCTGGCTGCTCTGCTTCCAAACTAGCTCCCTGCTAATTGTGCCTGGGAAAGCAGTAGAAGAAAACCCAAGTTCTTGGGCCCCTGCACCCATATGGGAGACCCAGAAGCAGCTTCTGGCTCCTGGCTTCCATCTGACCCAGCTCTGGCTATTGCAGCCATTTGGGAAGTGATCCAGCAGATGGAAGATCTCTCTCTCTCTCTCTGTCTCTCCCCCCTCTCTGTAACTCTGCCTTTCAAATAAAAACAAATACATCTTTAAAAAAAGAAAAAGAGAGAGATTTTCCATTCATTGGTTTGCTTCCCAAATGTCCACAACAGCCAGGGTTGGATCAGGCCAAAGCCAGGAGCCCAGAACTTAATCCAGGTCTCCCATGTGGGTGGCAGGGACCCAAGAACTTGAGCTGTCATCTGTTGTCTCCCAGGGTGCACATTACCAGGAAACTGAGTCAGAAGCAGGGTAGCCTGGACTTGAGACAGGCACTACATTTTGGGATGTGGGCGATGCAAGTGGTGGCTTAACCATTGCACTGAAGGTCTGTCTCTTGAATTTTTGAATCTTGCACAAACGTTCTCCAAGAAAAATATTTTATTTATTTTATAAAAATTAGAGAATGCAGTTAAGTAAAAAGAAGAAACTAAAATGTATTTATATTCTTCTGCCTAGAGGTGGCTATTACCACCTTTTCGACTCTAAAGAGTAAAAAGTGTCTATGTGTGTAAATCTCTTTTAATTATAAAAAGGATTTTCTGTACTTGTTACCTATACTACTGTAACTGAGAATTGGCTTACATATTAACTAGATTATTGGTAGACTTTTTGGAGTTCATGATTAGATAATGTTCATTAGAAATTCCAACTAAGGGTATTTTGAAGAAACAAACATTGTTAAAACAAAAATAGTCAATTTTTGCTCCACATAATTTTGCTCTAGTTTGTCTATGATACATTGCTAAGTAAAAACAACTTCCACTGCCAATATCTGTTCCTTGATGCTATATTAGCTTTTTGTTACTTTAAATAAAATACCTAAGAGGAGCCACTTAGGAAGGAAGAAGATTTATTTTAGCTCATGATTGATGGTTCATGGTGCAGGATTGGATGGCCCCACTGGCTTAGGCATCTGATGAGGGAGGTAGATGGAAGAAGAGTGATTCCTTGGCAAACCAGGAAGTAGAGAGGGCTTATATAACTAACTCTTTGATGAGAACTACCTTCAGAGGGCAAGCCCCCAATGACCTAAAGATTTCCCGTTGGGCCCACCTCTCAGTAAATATAATCAGATCTCCACCCTTACCATCAATTTTTGACATTAGTCAATTAGCCTTTAACATAGGCATGGGGTTTAAATGCTGCATGAGTTTGAGGAACCAAATCATGTTCATGCTACAACAGGTGCCATAATTTTTGATAGCTACATTGAACTGGTTGTATTGATACCTTATAAAATATAATATGTACTATAGATATGCTATATATATCATAAATACAGATATACTAGAGATAAGTATATATACTCACTATGGTATATATACGTTGCCATATTTATTTGATGGTCCCTATTGTTGGATGGTTTTATTTTACTATTGTAAACAATGCTGACATATACCAGCCTCTTAGCTGATGTATGCATAGTAACTAAAAAAGGAGATGATCCAGAAAAGAGTGACAATTGATGAGTTGTTTCAGATTCACTTACATATTTTAAAAGTTATTTATGTTTTTCATTTTATTTGAGAGACAGCAAGCAAGTCAGAGTTCTGTCAAGTAGTTCACTCCTCAAATGCCACAATAGTCAGGGCTGGGCCAGGTAGAAGCTAGAAGTAGAGATGGCAATCCAGGCCTCAGAATCCAATAAAATACTGAATTGGTAAGTTTAGCAGTATCTTAATCTTACAAGGCATTGAAGGTGTTTTCAGAACGTTAAATAGACAGTATTAAGCAAGGAGCCAGGAGTCTCCTCTTGGTCTCCCTCATGAGTACATGGACCCAAGGACTTGGGCCATCTGCTGTTTTCCCAGGCACGTTAGCAAGGTGCTGGATCTGAAGTAGAGAAACCAGGCCTCAAACAGAGGCCCCTCTGGTGTGCTGGTGTCGCAGGCAACCACTTAACCCACTTTGCCACAATGCCGGCCCCAAGAAGGAGCTTTTTTTTTTTTAATTTATTTTTTATTTATTTTTTATTTTTATTTATTTTTTTTGACAGGCAGAGTGGACAGTGAGAGAGAGAGACAGAGAGAAAGGTCTTCCTTTTGCCGTTGGTTCACTCTCCAATGGCCGCCGCGGCCGGCGCGCTGCGGCCGGCGCACCACGCTGATCCGATGGCAGGCCAGGTACTTATCCTGGTCTCCCATGGGGTGCAGGGCCCAAGGATTTGGGCCATCCTCCACTGCACTCCCTGGCCACAGCAGAGAGCTGGCCTGGAAGAGGGGCAACCGGGACAGAATCCGGCGCCCCGACTGGGACTAGAACCCGGTGTGCCGGTGCCGCAAGGCAGAGGATTAGCCTAGTGAGCTGCGGCGCCGGCCAAGAAGGAGCTTTTTAAAGGGAGGAAAGTATACCTTCTTTGATCTCATAATGCTTCCACAAAACTGCACATGGACCTAACCACCTAATCACTGCATCTGACCTGGAGATGATAGGCAGAAAACTATTCTACTAGTCTTCAGCCCTTCCACCAAGAGGTCACAGGAGAAATAAAAGTTATAGAAACTAGCCTGAAGTTTTCTACCTTTCTTGTTAAAGGTCTATGGGAGAGGGTTGGCATTGTATGCAGTGGATTAAACTGCTGCCCACAACACTGGCATCCCATCTTAGAGTAGCCACATAGGAGTGCTGGTTTGAATCCTGCATGCTCTGCTTCCAGTCTAGCTCCCTGTTAATACATCTGGGAAGGCAATGGAAGATGGCCCAAGTACTTGAGCCCTTGCCACTTATGTGGGAGACCTGGACAGAGGTGCTGCCTCCCGGCTTCAGCTCAGCCCAGTCTTTGTGGCCATTTGGGTAGTGAACCAGTGCTTGGAACATCTCTGCCTCGCTTTAATTAAAAGATATATGAGAGAAAAGTTGAAAATAATTAGAAGAGGTTTTTTTTTAAATTTAGTTATTCTTTTTGTTTTAAATTATTGAAGATGAGTTAGTTGTAGATTTATTTTATTATTCTAAATCAGTTCTCTAACTTGGCCTACACTGTTTAAGTTAAAAATGAGAGAGAAGTCATTTTTATGACTTTATATTAACCATGGTCATTGGAATACAGTCTCAGCTCTTCATTTAGTCTGTGACCACATTTCAAAGATGCTGAAACTGAGGCTCAGAAATACCAGTTACTAGTCCAGGTTTATTTAGCTAGCAGAACCAGTCCTGGGAACATAGGTTTCCTAGCTGCTTGTCAGCCAGCTCTATTTTATGTAGAATATCATCTCAGTAACTGAGAAAAATTGTGTTGGATTACATGAAAGTCTTTTGAAAAGATTCAGTTGGAAGTGAATTCATTGAGTGTTCTTTTTGAGAATTATGATAAATGTTAAGTTGCTTAGCATATTCATTGGCAGTCACAGTTTTCCTACAAAGTAGAAAGAGGACCCAGCCAGATGTTCTCTAACAAGAAAAGGTTGTATTGAGCTTCCATGGTTTTGGCTCTTCAGGAATGAGAAAAAAATTTGTAGTGAGTATAGATGAGCATTTTTCTTTTCTTTGAATTTGTTATTGTTATTACCATTATTTATTACAGTCTTAAAGGTATATATAGTAAAGTGTGTATCAGACCATCTTTTTGGGAGACTGCTTTGAAGTTCTTGACCAGGCCTGAGTCAGACGTCAATAGATGGATTTAATTTCTTAGAGTGTGGGGAAGCCTCTTTGAGGAGAGCATCACATGCCCCTAAGGCAGTATTTAATTCTTTTTTTTTATGATTTATTTATTATTTGAAAGACAGAGTTACAGAGAGAGGTAGAGACAGAGAGAGAGAAAGGTCTTCTGTCCTCTGGTTCACTTCCTGATGGCTGTAATGGCCAGAGCTGAGCTGATCCAAAGCCAGGAGCCTGGAGCTTCTTCTGGGTCTTCTATGTGAGTGCAAGATCCTATGGACTTGTGCCATCTTCTGCTGCTTTTCCAAGCACATTAGCAGGGAGCTGGATCAGAAGTGGAGCAGCTGGGAGTCAAACCAGAGCCCATATGGGATGCTGGTGCTGGAGACAGCAGCTTAACCCACTACACCACAGCACCAGCCCCTAACTATTTCTTTTTTTAAAAAAGATTTATTTATTTATTTGAAAGGCAGAGCTATAGAGAGAGAGGAAGTTGGGGGCAGAGAGGAGAGGCTGTCCATCTGCTGGTTCACATCCCAAATGACTACAATGGCTGGGGCTGGGCCAGGCTGAAACCAGGAGCCTGGAGCTCCTTCTGGATCTCCCACATGGGTGACAGTCATCCTCCACTGCCTTCCTGGGTGCATGAGCAGGGAGCTGGATTGGAAGTGAAGCAGTCAGTCCCTCTGCTCATATGCGGTGCCAGAGTCGCAGGCAGCAGTTTAACCCACTGCATCACAATACCTGAGTTAAATATTTCAAGGGCACTTATATAGGAGGCATGTTGCTCTACTGATGTGTTTGAATACTGTTAATAAGCTAAGGGTATGTTAGTATAGTTATGACTATACCAGTTAGTATAGTTATGACTTTATCAGTACAACCATGAGTTAGGTTAAAAGCTGATGTTTCTTATTTTGAACTCCAGTTTGTGCTTGGACTTATTGAAGTAACTTTACCTCTGTTAGGCATTTACTAGATGAAAACTTGTTACATAGGGGTAGAATGAATTGTTTAATGTTAAGGTTATGCAAATGCATAGCCTGGACACTTGTCACTTAAATGTTAACTACTCCACAAAAAAAGAAAACAAGGATTACGCAACTCCTATCAGAGATAAGAATCTCATAAATACATCACCCTCTCAATTTTTCCTTGCTGCACTTCAGGACCTAATTAATCCTTATGATTAAAAATCCAGTAAGAAGTGGAGAAAATTTGGTTCTGTTTGCTTCCAGTTATTTTGAACTTATGTACATTATTTAGCCTCAGCTTACAAGGAGATTTGCATTTTCTAGAAGCAAAGCCAAGTAGCCAGCTGTATTTCATGATTGCTGTGGTCTGGAATACCTTGTTTGGGGGATCAAGAGTGGTTGATGGGGATGGAGAGCAAAGAAATGTGATGTTCTCAGTGTGAGGACTGACTTGGGTTCAGCATAGAGCTGATTCCTTGGCATGTTATATTTGGGAAAAACTAGACAGTCTATTTGGCTGGCTAAGGAACAGTTTTACAAAAAGTCAGACACAGCATGATTAGATGAATGAGGAATTGAGTCTTTGTGTATGCACAGTGTGTTATTGCTAAATGTGACTGTTGTAGGTAATTCTGAGTTGACAAAGGAATATTTGCTTTGTGATGAACATATGTTCTGGTGACTAGATTGAGGGTGATATGAGTATTGGTAAGTAAATAAACTGCTCTGAGATAACTTCTTCATCCATAAAGGTAGATGCTATAACAAGTTCTCATCTATATTCCAGGCAGCTGCTGCTGCTGCTTTTTAAGATTTTAATTATTGATTTCAGAGGTAGAGTTACAGACAGAGAGAGAGAGACAGAGAGAAAGGTCTTCCTTCTGCTGGTTCACTCCCCAAATGGCCGCAATGGCTGGAGCCGTGCTGATCTGAAGCAAGGAACCAGGATCTTCCTCGAAGTCTCCCACATGGGTGCAGAGGCCCAAGTCTTGGGCCATCTTTTGTTGCTGTCCCAGGCCATAGCAGAGAGCTGGATTGGAAGTGGAGCAGCTGGGACTTGAACCGGGCCCATATGGGATCCCAGCACCACAGGCGGTGGCTTTACCCACTATGCCACAGTGCCAGCCCCATGTCTTCAGTTCTTATAGGTATATACCTAAGAGTAGAATTGCTGGGTTATATGGTAATTCTGTTTATCTTCTTTGAGGAACTGCCAAACCATTTTCCTAGCAGTTGCACCATTTTACATTCCTACCAGAAATACATAAGGGCTCTAATTTCTTCATGTCTTCACCAACATTTGTTATTTTCGTTTTCAAAAAATTATGGCTAACCTAGTCTGTCATTGTATTTTGATTTGCATATCTAATGATATTAAGTGTTTTTCCATATGCTTATTGTTCATTTGTGTATCGTCTTTAGATAAATGTGTATTCAAGTCCTTTGCCTATTTTTAAATTCAGTTGTCTTTTTGTTTAGTTGTAGGTGTTCTTTATATATGCTGTATACTAGCTCTTTAATAGATGTATGATTTGCAATTTTTTTTCCTTTCCATGTGCTTTTTTTTTTTTTTTTTTTTTTTTTTGACAGGCAGAGTGGACAGTGAGAGAGAGAGAGACAGAGAGAAAGGTCTTCCTTTGCCGTTCGTTCACCCTCCAATGGCCGCCGCGGCTGGCGCGCTGCGTCTGGCGCACCGCGCCTATCCAAAGGCAGGAGCCAGGTGCTTCTCCTGGTCTCCCATGGGGTGCAGGGCCCAAGCACTTGGGCCATCCTCCACTGCACTCCCAGGCCACAGCAGAGAGCTGGCCTGGAAGAGGGGCAACCAGGACAGAATCCGGCACCCTGACCGGGACTAGAACCCGGTGTGCCGGTGCTGCAAGGCGGAGGATTAGCCTACTGAGCCGCAGGGCTGGCCATTCCATGAGTTTTCTTATCATGTTCTTGTTAGTGCCCTTTGATGTAAAAAAAAAAATTAGTTTAGATGAAGTCCAAGTTTGCCATTTTTTTCTCTTGTTGCTTGGGCTTTTGCTCTCTTCTATAACCTTAGTAGCTCCCCCCTCCTCCATCTCCATTATATACTGCTGTTACTTCCTAGTACTCCCTGCTTAGTTACTAATGCTTACCTAGAACTTACTACATGCCAGCTCTTGTGGTAATTTTCAAACAGCCCAGTATGGTGGGTACATATTAGTAAATTATTTTATGAATCTTTACAATGACCTTGCAGGGCAGATAGTATTGTCTTCACTTAAAAAATAAAGAAGCAAGGCAATAGAGATTAACTGGTAGGTGACTGAGCTGGGATTTGAACCTTACTGGGCTGATTTTAGTACCCATGCTCTTCACCAGTTCTTCCACTGCGTTTGTACAAAAATAGCAAAGGCCTAAGCCTTTCCGCTATGTTGTCTCACTAATCCCTGTGACTGACCAGTGGTAACCCCTTTGTTCCCAGTTAGAATTTCAGCTTTCCAGGTCCCTTCCATGTTACTCTCACAGTTTGGGTATTCCCAAGGGAAGCCATAAAGCAGTTTGAATATACTAACTCACACTAAGGCATAGGGATTAATAGCCTTTTAATTCTTACACATGGGTTTGCATTTTTTAAAGAGGATGTGGCATTAACCGAAATGAATCATTTATTTGGAAAGATTTTCTGTTAACCAAGTAAAACGCAACAGCTGGGCAGCAGGCATTTTTGGGTTTTGGTGCCACCAGAAGGAATCACACAGCCCTGCCTGGAAGTCAGCCCCTGGGATTAGCTGCAGTAAACAGATCCTGCTTTTCACAGCTCTTCCTTTCCTCTCCTGCAACTGTAGATGCTTTGGATGTTTGTTTTGTTTTGCTGTGGTTTTTGTTTGTTAGTTTTTTAAGTGGCAAGCTGTAACTGGAGTATCTGGATGAGTTAAAAGAAGCCAAGTTAAGGGCAGGAGAGGGGACTGATTGGTGGGTAACCTGAAAGGATAGGTTGGGAGAAAGGGGACTCCATACTGCCCATGATAGGACAGCTGTCAACTGGACATCTTCACGGTCTTCTACTGGCTGAAAAAAGATGTGCACCTGCCTGAACCACAGGGTTGTGGGGAAATGCCCACAATGTCTGGGTCTATGTGTGATCTTACATTTTCCTATAAAATTGTTTTTGTTAGAATATGATTAGGAGAACAAGTTATAATTGTCATTTCTTATTTTGCATCACTTTCACGGTTTCTCTTTGATAAAAATGCAGGAAGTTGCTGCTGTTTTATTAACTTGCACCCTCCATGCTTCTCCTCTTTGTTCTTTGTTAAATATGAGCTGGCATGTGTTAGCCTACGTTAGCATTTGCTCTTCGGGACTTCAGTGGTTTCTAAATTCAGCACAGCTAAGCCTGTAGACTGTTTGCTTGAATCAATTGAGACTGCTATTTTTAGCAACAAAAGGGAATTGAAATAGCAATTTTCTTTCCATGTAATAGATCCCCAAGAGGAATACTGATGCAAACTCTGTCATTTTCTATTCCTGCACCCCCCGGCTCTCAGAGGAAAGGCAGCTGTCACGGTTTGCGGCAGTATTAATCTTTAATCAATCAAGTGTTTTCTGCATTCAGGTGTTCAAGGGAAGAAAAAGGGTCAGGAGAAGGAGCCTGCTTGGAATAACTAAGCTCTCTTATGCATGGGCTCTTTGGTCAGAATTGGGTGGGTGGTGGCAGGGAATAGACAAAGGAACTAAAAATAGCATGTTTGCTTCCAGTGTTCCTCTAGTCTATTTTTGATGTTTGATTTTGATAAGGTTGATTTGATTCTTACTAAAAATATCTGTTCCTAGCAAGTTGAGGACAAAAAGAGTAGAATATTTTTAACCTACACAAACTAAAGTATGACCGTCTAAAATCTGGAAGTGGAACCCTGGTCAGTTGCCAGTATTTTATATAATCTGTAACAAGCTAGACACTTCTGGATGCCAAGTTGGGATATTCTTTTTAGTTGTCAGTTTCCATTTTCTTAAAGGCTTGCAGATTTGGGTCCTGGTGTTATATTTATATATGAAGACATAAGCCTTTTAAAAAAATTTTAAAATCTCCTTTTTTTTTTTCCTCTTTGCTTGTTTGCCTCCTCTACCTCAGTTCTACCCAGGGTGATCATATATACTCTCCCAACCCACAGGGTTATGGGTCATATCATAGCTTTATTCCATGTGTTGTTGAAAGCTTCCTTAATTTACTCACCTACTCCACAGCAAAATGGAATCTGAGGACACCCAATGTTAATAGAAGAAGCAAATCTTAGAAGAATAGTGAACTGTCACTACTTTGATAATGTAGCATGCTTTCCTAAACCAAGGTAATTAATCTCCCCTTTGCCTAATTTGTTTTGGACTAGCTCACTTCACATCGATTGTGAAGGGGTTTTCTCTAGCATTGAAAATTATCAATTTTCAGTCGTTATCCTTAGAATCTTTTTTTTTTTTTTTTTTTTGACAGGCAGAGTGGACAGTGAGAGAGAGAGACAGAGAGAAAGGTCTTCCTTTGCCGTTGGTTCACCCTCCAATGGCCGCCGCTGCAGCCGGCGCACCGCGCTGATCCTGGCAGGAGCCAGGAGCCAGGTGCTTTTCCTGGTCTCCCATGGGGTGCAGGGCCCAAGCACCTGGGCCATCCTCCACTGCACTCCCTGGCCATAGCAGAGAGCTGGCCTGGAAGAGGGGCAACCGGGACAGAATCCGGCGCCCCAACCGGGACTAGAACCCGGTGTGCCGGCGCCGCAAGGTGGAGGATTAGCCTATTGAGCCACGGCGCCGGCTCACTTAGAATCTTTTGAAAGTGAATATCTACAGGTTCATCATAAACAAAGTTAAACATCTTGAAAACTCCATTTTAGATCACCAGTTTTTGGTGGTAGGAGGGGTTGAGGAGCCTATGGGATTGTGCATTATTTCTAAATAAGGAGTGGATAAAGCAGTAGGTAGTATCATCAGAAGTTAGTTTTTCATTAATCTCCTTTCATTTGTTCGGCAATGCCTTGTGAATGATCCGCTTTTTTGCCAGGCACTATGTTAACAGACTGGTGAGCCACACAGACCCAGCCTTTAATGGAACCTATGTTATAAATGTCATGAAGGGGAAGTAAACCATGGGGACAGAGAAGGATGAGGTCCTATTAATTGGAGGTCTAAGAAGCCTTAATGGGAGAGGAGCTATTCAAGCGAAGATCTTAAGGGTGGTAGGGAAACACTGGTGGGAGTGTATATTGGAAGTAGAGGGAGCAACAATAAAGTAATTCTTAGCTGTGTATAAACATGAGTTGAGTGAGGAAGACTGAAAAGTTGGTTGCACAAGGCCTTGTGTGTGGGGATGATAGCTTAGCCCAGGGTGGTAGTTGGTGTGAGGATTAAGTGGGACATATCACTGAGGCGTAGGTACCTTGAGAAGTTATAATGATGTGATGATGTGAATACAAACTATTTTGTATTCATAAGTTACCAATGGCTTTCTTGCTTTCCTGGGCCTATAATAATGACTTTAAGTGAGACTTTAGTGCTCACCTACTTTAAAGACTAACTTTTGCATTATGTTTGATTCTTTATGATAATCAATGAAGAAAAAGAGAAATGATTTTTTTTTAAAATGGCATGGTAATTCAATAGTGTCATCAGGAATCTTTTTTTTTTTTTAAATTTATTTATTTGAAAGGCAGAGTTACAGAGAGGCAGAGGCAGAGAGAGAGGGAGGGAAGGAGAGAGAGAGAGAGAGCGAGCGAGCGGTGTCTTCCATCCACTGGTTCGCTCCCCAAATGGCTGCAATGGCTAGAGCTGCCCTGATCTGAAGCCAGGAGCCTGGAGTTTCTTCCAGGTCTCCTACGTGGGTGCAGGTGCCCAAGGTATTGGGCCATCTTCCACTGCTTTCCCAGGCTTTAACAGAGAGCTGGGTTGGAGGTGGAGCAACCAGGACTCAAACTGGTGCCCAGGACTTAAACTGGCACTGCAGACAGCAGCTTTACCCGCTATTCCACAGCACTGGCCCCTGTCTTCAGGAGTCTTGATTCCTATGATTTTGTTCCTTCAGCCTGGCCATGGCTTTTCCCCTCAGGGTTACTTCGTGGTTCAAGAGACTGCTGGTGCTACAGCTATCACTTTGGAATTGGCTCAATGAAGGACAAAAAGTGGCCTCTCTCTGCTGAGTCAGTTGCCTCTAATCAACCTTTCTCCAAGTCCCTCATATTCCACTGCTTGCATCTCATTGGCAGAATTTAACCACATGGTCACACCTGACTGCTTTGGAGGTTGGAAAACAGAGATCCCCAAAAATAAAGATTGAAAATAATGATTCTAGGCCATAATATGCAGGGCTGAAAAATCAGTGTTCTCCTGCAGAGAAAGAAGGGAAGAATGAATGTTAAGGAAAGTAAACTAGCAGGCTGTGGCACAGATGTGCATTTGATGCATAAAGGATGGATCCCAGGGTAGCGTGGCACATTGAATCATTGCAGTATTGCTATAGCGCTTGGATTTTTCATTGTAAGAAACCACCAAAAATAAGCAATACTTCTAATTTGGATGATTTGGAAACTGGTCCTTATTTCATTTGGTTTTCATTGGCAGTTGGTGTATCAAGGTGTTAGTGCTTTGATAAGGGTTTCCCAAAGATAAGTGAAGAGTTTTTTTTTTTTTTTTTTTGAAGATTTATTTATTTGTTTGAAAGAGTTACACAGAGAGGCAGAAAGAGAGAGAGAGAGAGTCTTCTATCTGCTGGTTCATTCCCCAATTGGCCACAACAACTGAAGCTGTGCTATTCTGAAGCCAGTAGGCAGGAGCTTCCTCCAGGTCTCCCACACAGGTGCAGGGGCCCAAGGACTAGGGCCATCCTGCAATGCTTTTCCAGGCCATAACAGAGAGCTGGATCGGAAGTGGAGCAGCCGGGACTCGAACTGGTGCCCATATGGGATGCTGGCACTGCAAGCAGCGGCTTTACCTGCTATGCCATAACACTGGCCCCGAGAGATGATCATAGATACTATATTGATGAATATTTAAATATTTTAATACTTATATATATATACATATTTACATTAATGGTTCCTGCTTAGTATTTAAAGCCCTAGGCATGAAATGGGTGATTTGTAGAATATCTAATCCAAAGTGAATCTTATACATGATTGCCTTCTCTATAGTCTTGCACATAATAATTTCTGAAGGCTGAAAGCTTGATTTAACTTTGCTAGTTACTAGCAGTAGATGATAGGGCAAAATGTTCATACTGGGAGCATAAAGCCACTTTTTTGTTTGTAAAGATTTTTAAAGAAAATTATTTGAAAGGCAGAGAGAGAGAGAAATTCATTGATTTAGAGAAAAATCATTGTTTACTGGTTCACACCCCAGATGTCTACCACAGCCAGAGCTGGGCCAGGGTGCAGCCAGGAAGTCCATCCTGGTCTCCCATGTGGGTGGCAGGAACCCAAGTTTTATATGTTTAGGAGGAATATTGGGAGTTCCCAGTTTTAAAATGAACAAATAACAATACTGTTGGTCTTTCCTCTCTGGGAAAACTTCTGTACGGGTGAGAAACATGAGAAACAGAAATATCCCTTTTGATGCAGCTATGGAACTTCTGTTGTTCCTCATATCCAGTCACAGTACTTGAAGGTGGAGGGTACCTGAGCCATACCTGAGTACTCATGGAGTGTCCATCTTTAGAAAGCAAGCAAGTTTGTCCCTCGGGCTGCAGAGCAGCACAGGAATTGGAAGTGTTGGGAACCTTAAAGAATGGGAGTTGGTTAGGACACTGAGCCAGATGTGCTTGAGACTCGGAGGATTGGGCAGAAAAGGGCAGAAATCAGATGAGTAAAGGGTCATCAAACTAATAGCTGTCCAGCTCCATGGCAGCCAGAAGACTGAAAATTGGGGAATGCTTCTTTAGCAGACACTGAAAGGCCCCAGAGAAAAGACAGCGACTTTGTGGATTCCCCAGTTAAAAAAGCTGGTTTGCCCCTTGATTGCACTATGGTGAGTACCACAATATAATCATCCCACCTTTGCATATTAAAAGACATTTTAATGTCTCCAAGAGGAGACGGAACAATCAAGAAGGAACTTAGAGGAAACAGAAAGTAGAAATATGGAAACCAACTAATGTCCCCAGGGATAAGATACCATAATGGATCATTAGTAAGAATGGGGCGGGGGGGGGGGGGGAAGGGGGAGAGGGAGAGAGAGGAAAAATGAGAACAGGAGCAATCAGGTTAGGGAGGATTTCTTCAAAATTAAAAATTAACCATCCTAATCTAAAAAGTCAATAGAAGGTTTGGAAGATAAATTTGAGGAAATTTATAGGGAAGTAGAACAAGAAAAAGAAAGTAAGATTAATAGAGAAACTGCTAAGTACAAATTCCGTTTAATAGGAACTCTAGGAATAAAAAGGTGTGGGTAAGATATTCTCGACGAATTAATAGAGAGAGGCACCAGGATGGTTGAATAGGGAGGGAGCTTACTGCTCTAGGCTAGGGGAAGATAGTTTTAAAAATGTGGAGAGAGTGCAGTTTCAGGGAAGAGATAGGGAGAAAAGAGCAGAGGAAACAACATGCTGTGTATCTATGTGGAGGATGTGGACGCACACAGCTCAGGACCCCAGCAGCCAAGAGTGAGGTGAGACCAAACTGCAAAAACCCAAGCCACTGGCAATAAAGCTGTGGGAAGAGCCTGGTATGTTTGTCTTGGAGCTCTGTGGAGGATATTAAACTGCCAACCTGGAGGAAAAAAGGGAGGGCACATTTCTCTGTCCCCGTCCACTGGCACTGATGTCCTGTAACTAGCTGACAGTGAGTGGGCTCCATTTTGGACATATATGACAGCTGCACCAGCTCATGTAGGTGCACCCAGCAACCAGTCTGGCTGGGAACATTGAAAGGGGACTGAGTGCTCATGACTGGGAGCCTTGTGTGCTGTGACTGAAAACACTGTGACTGTATGTGAGGGCACAGGGTGTGCCTGGGTCTTTGGTCAGTCACTGTGGGCAGCTCCACACGCTCCAGGCTCCCTGATTCCCTGGTGAGTGTCATTGCTACAGGATCTGTGCACACACTGAGGCTGCACAGATCCTTGTGGTTCTTGTGGCAGTGAAGATGAATATTGTACCCACTGGGGCTAGTGCACAGGCATTGGTCTACTTGGAGGAGAGAAGGTGAGCATGAGACTATGCCAACAGAGCAAATCCACAAACTAAAGAAATTATATATGACGTGAAAGAAATTTTTTCTCATGAAATTGAGATTTTTAAAGAGAAATCAAAATGAAATATTGGAAATGAAGAATTCAATAGAACAAATAAAAAATGCAGTTGAAAGCCCTAACTGCAGGCCGAAGAAAGAATATCCTAATTAGAATACAAATCTCTGAAAATTTTACAGTCAGACCAAACAAACAAACAAAAAAAGAAATTAGAAAACGAAAAAACAGTGTTGGAGATTTATGAGATGCTATCAAACGGCTCAATGTATGCATCTTAGGAGTTCCTGAAGGTGTGGAAAGAGAGAATGGATTAGAAGTCCTTTTTAGTGAAATAATTACAGAAAAACTCCCCAATTTGGAGAATGGGCGTCCAAGTATAGGAAGCACATAGAACTCCTAATGGAGATGACCAGAAAAGATCTTCACCAGGACACATCGTCGTCAAACTCTGCACAGTAAAACATAAAGAAAAGATTCTAAAATGTGCATGAGAGAAACACCAGATTACTCTCAGAGCATCTCCAAGTACACCCACAGCTGACTTCTCATCAGAAACCCTACAGGCTAGGAGAGAATGGCGAGATGAATTCCAAGTTTTAAGAGAAAAACTGTCAACCTAGAATACTGTACACTGCAGTGCTCTCATTTATGAATGAAGGTGAAATAAAGACTTTCCATAACAAACAGAAATTGAAAGAACTTATCACCACTCATCCAGCCTTACAAAAGATGCTTAAGGCTGTGCTACGCACAGAAACACAGAAACATGATCATCACTGTGAAAGAAGGTGAAGGCAGAAAATCTCCCAGTAAAAGTATGAAGGAAATCCAACGTACACACTAGGAATATTTATGGGAAAATGTCGGGACCAAGTCGTTACTTATCAATAGTCACCTTGGTGGCCGGTGCCGTGGCTCATTTGGTTGATCCTCTGCCTGTGGCTCCAGCATCCCATGTGGGTGCCGAGTTCTAGTCCCAGTTGCTCCTCTTCCAGTCCAGCTCTCTGCTGTGGCCCCGGAAGGCAGTGGAGGATGGCCCAGGTGCTTGGGCCCTGCACCTGCATGGGAGACCAGGAGGAAGTGCGTGGCTCCTGGCTTTAGATCGGCACAGTGCCGGCCATGGCGGATGTTTGGGGGGGTGAACCAATGGAAGGAAGACCTTTCTCTCTGTCTCTCTCTCTCTCACTGTCTGTAACTCTACCTGTCAAATAAATAAATAAAATCTTTAAAAAAAATAGTCACCTTGAATGTAAGTGACCTAAATTCTCCAGTTAAAAGATACAGAATGACGGAATGGATTAAAAAGCAAAACCCATCTATTTTCTGCCTACAGGGAACACATATTACCAACAAAGATACATGCAGACTGAAAATGAAAGGATGGAAAAGATATTCCATGCCAAGAGAAACCAAAAGAGAGCTGGTATAGCCATCTTAATATCAGACAAAATAGAATTTAACACAAAAACTTAAAAGAGACAAAGAAGGGCACTATGCAATGATTAAGGGACCGATTCAACAGGAGGATGTGACTATAATAAATGTATATACTTAATTACAGGTTACTTGACTATTTCAAAGAAATGTTAATGGATCTAAAAAGAGACCTAGGCCTCCATACAACAGTAATGGGAGACTTCAATACCCCACTTTCAGCAATGGACAGATCAACCAGACAGAAAATCAGCATGGAGACAGCATAGTTAATTGACACTATAGACCAAATGAGCATAACGAATATCTACAGAACTTTTCATCCTACAGTTGCAGAATACACATTTTTCCCACTAGTGCATGGAACTTTCTCTAGGATAGACCACAGGCCAGGCCATAAAGCAAGTCTCAGCAAATTAAAAAAAAGAAAATTTGAAATCATGCTATGCATCTTCTCTGACCACAGTGGAATGAAACTGGAAGTCACCAACTCAAGAATCTCTAGAACATATGCAAACACATGGAGACCGAACAACATGTTCCTGAATGAAAAGTGGGTCATAGAAGAAATCAAAAGAGAAATAAAAAAACTGTTGAGGAACAGTTTTTTCTTTCATTTTTTTTTGAACTTGTTACTTAGTGTAGAGTTAATCTTCTGTGTATGAAGTTAATTGAAAATAGGACTTAGTAAAAATAAGAATGGGAACAGAAGAGGGAAGAGGAAGAACGGTAGGAGTGGGGGTGGGAGTGTGGGTATCATGGGAAGAACCACTGTCACTATGTTCCTAAAGTCATATTTACAAAATGCATGAAGTTTGTATACCTTAAATAAAAGATTTTCTTGGGGGTGGGGAGAACTAATGCTATTAAAATTCAACTGCTGAGGCAAAATTGTTTTTAAAAGATGGATTAAATTGTAACTTAAATTAAAAAAATTAATGAAAGAAAATTCCCAGAATTGGTCACAATTTTAAGACCCACCCATGCCTAGAACCAATGAATGGAAACACACCTACTCCATGGTATATTATCATGACACAGAACTAAAGATAAAGCGATAAATTTAAAAGCCCCAGTGACATAAAAGCAAGTCACTTACAAATGGTCTGAAGTCAGAATGATCAAACATTTCCTGCTTAGAATTCATTATCTGGTTAAGCTATTATGTGAGATTGGAATATAGACTCTTAGTAAACTTTTAAAATTTGAGTGCCATAGAGATTGAGAAAGCAAGCACTCCCATCCACTGACTCCCTTCTCCAAATTCCTGCAGCAGCTGGGGTTGGGCTGGAGGTGAAGCCAGAAACTCAGACTAGTCTAGATCTCCCATTTGGGTGACAAGAACCGAACCATGTGCCATCTTCTTTGCCTCTCAGCATCTACGTTAGCAGGAAGCTGGAGTCAAGAGCTGTATCCAGCAATGGAACCCAGGCAGTCTGAAGTGGGATGTGGATATCTCACTTGTAAGGTTAAACATCCACTCCCACTCCTACAAAGACTTCAATAAAAACATGAAAGAAAATTTTTGTACCTTACTGCTGTAATTTGAGTGTCCTGCAAAGATCCATGTATTGAGAGCTTGATTCCCATGGTGACAGTGTTAGCAGATAGTTGGGACCTTAGGGAGGAGATGGCCTTAGGTCAGTTGCCAAGATTCCTTAGGGGTGTTTTTCACAGGACCCTCATTGCTTCTTGTGAGAGTATTATTATAAAAGCTTGAGCCTGGCTCCCCCACCTCCAGCCTCCCTCTGGCTTCCTTTTATTTTATTTTATTTTTTTAAGAAGAAAGATCCCTCTGGCTTCCTGTACTGAGAAGATGCAATCACTCCCACCAGAGCATTGGTACCCCCGCCATTCCATGTGCTGTGATATGGGCCCTCATCAGAACTGAGTTGATGCTAAGCCCATGCCCTTGAACCTCCAAAGCTGTGAGCTAAAGAAACCTCTTTTTCTTCTTAAATAGCCTGTGACAAATGTACCATAATAATGTGATACGTTAGTAATAGGAGAAACTAGACTTAGAGTACAACTAATTTTGTACTATCTTCACTTTTTTAAGTCTAAAACTGTTGTAAAATACATCTTTTTGTGTCCAAAAAGTTGACTGTGAAAGAAAATATAACTATGATATACTATTTGGCTCAATGGTGTATAATAATATACTTATCTAATGGCAATAATTGTGGTATAGTAAAGAATTTGACTGCCTTTGTCCCTGGTTCCTGGGAGGGAGACTAGGTCCTTCGATCCTGAGTGTTAGGAGTGTCTTTCTTATTATTCATGGTGGGCCCTGATAATTTGTGATAATGAGATGACAACTGGTGGGATCCTAAATAATTTCAAGAAGGGAGTTGATCATACCAGAAAGACCAACCTTCTGATGAAAGGGTTGGGGCTTTGTATTTGTTTTCATTTTATTTGAAACGCAGAGAGATAAATCTACTATCTGCTAGTGTACTTCCTAAATGTCCTGGGCCAGGCTGGCGCCAGGAGCCTGGAAACTCAGATCTGGTTTTCTCAGATGAATTGCAGGGACCCCAGTACTTGAATGATTATCTGCTGCCTCCCAGCATGTACCTTAGCAGGAAGCTGTGTAGAAAGCAGAGTAGCTGGGCCTAAACTAGGTACTCTGATAGAGAGGGATGTGGGCACCCCGAATGGCAACCTAACTGTTGCACCAAACCCTCCAGTGTTGGGTCTTTGAGATACACAATACCAGCCCAGCCCTTGGGCTGGGGAGGAGGACCAGAGATCATGTTCAGTCATGTGACCAGTGGTTCAATCAGTGCCTTAGTCATGGAACCTGATGAAAACTCTGGACAATGAATCTTGGTGAAGACCTTGATGTGCTGGGAAAGTGATGTACCCTGATTGTGTGGCATGAGGGAGGAAAGCTCTGCGTTTTGGACTCTCCCAGACCTTGCCCTTTATGTCATAATTTAGTTGTTTAAGATTCGTGTCCTCTGCAAGAAAGCTGGACCATAAATTTTCCTGAGTTCAGTGAGTTGTTCTGACAAGTTATCAAACCTTGTGGGGGTTGTGGAAACCCTCAAACTTTAGCCAGTTGGTCAAAAGTGTGGGTGGCTTGTAGAACTCTGAAATTGGGGCTGGTGCCTGAAGTAGCGGCAGTCTTTTGGGGGACCATGCTGTGAGATCTGCCTTAATTCTGGGTGGTGAGCTTCAGAATTAAGTGACAGTGTTTCAGTAATGTGAATGTTATTGACAGACTGCTGTGATATTACTTCATTTGAAAGGATGTGGAGAATGAGAACGGAGTGGGAGTTCTCATCAAGTAAAAGTCAGTAAGTCATAAAGAGTTGGCCAATCAGTGAATAACAGTGGAAGCATGGAATTTAGAACTTGTTTGTAAACACAGGAAAGCCAACTAGAAGCAGTGAAACTATAGTAGTTGCTTTTTGGGGGTGGAATATTGTTGGAGGGTGCTGAAGTGTGGGGTAGGGTAGTGGTGCTCTTCAGTTTAAGCCTTTTAGAACTCCTTTGTTTTTCAAAATACATATTACTGTGACAGAAATATATATATATATATTTTTTAAAGAGCTTGACTGCAGGCTCTCAGAAGTTCTCCTCTATCAGAGGTCAAGTTTATTCGGAAGGAGGCTTGGACATTGAGGTGTGTGTTGGCTGTACTGGGAAATGCACTACACCTGTGAGGAAGCAAAGCCGGATGGAGCAGAGGGAGAAATCAGACTGGGGTGCAGGTGTATAAAGGCCACCGCTGATAACATTGGAAGCCCTGAACCTGAGCTGGCCTTTCAGGAATGCCTAAGTGGGGTCTCAGAGCCCGACCTTTGCCCTGAGCATGGAGCAGTCATGAGGCTGGAACTGTGTGGGGCAGCAAGTTCCCCTTGACTGAGGGCTGCGAGAGACTCAGTCTGGAGCTGAGAGCAGGTAACTTCGTAACAGAGGGTCAGGCCAGTGCACGCACAGTGCCCACTGTGAATTCTGAGAACTGGGGAGTCTGGAAAAGGAAGACTTGCTGTCCATTAAGCATGTTCTCCGATCCCTACAGCTGGCATATTCTGGACTTTGTGCTTAATTTTAAAGTATGGTATGCCGGCTTGGAGCAGCCTGGGGTTAGTGATTTTTAAAACAGATGTACATGTATTTTTTTAAGTAAATTTTTATTTGACAGTTTTTAAAAAAGATTTATTTATTATTTATTTGAAAGACAAAGTTACAGAGAGGCAGAAAGAGAGAGAGAGAATCTTCCATCCGCTGGTTCACTCCCCAAATGGTCACAGGCTGGAGCTGGGCTGATCTGAAGCCAGGAGCCAGGAGCCAGGAGCCAGGAGCTTCTTCTGGGTCTCCCACATGAGTACAAGGACCTAAGCACTTGGACCATTTTCCATTGCTTGCCCAGGCCATAGCAGAGAGCTGGATTAGAAGTAGAGCAGCTGGGACTCCAGCTGGCACCCATATTAGATGCTGGCACTGCAGGTGGAGGCTTTACCCAGTGTGACACAGTGCTAGCCCTCCTATATTCTTTTAAATTTATTTCAGCCAAAAATTTTAGATGCAACCTATTGAGTAACTTTGATGTAATTTAATTCTTAGACAAATTCTGGTTAGGGGATTTTTAAGCTCTCCATCTGAAAAATCTGATATTGCCATAGACTCATTGTTGTAATCGTATATATGTTTTGCTTCTTCCCACAGTTGTAGTCTTAACCAGAATAATCTAGTACCAAATGCATCGTCGATACAGGTCAGTTGACTGATAGGTGTTAGTGTAGGACAGTATAAGATACTGTACTCATAAAGTGAAGATCTTGGGGAAGCCAGGCTTTTAGGAAAGCAGGTATATCCTGTGTTTTTGTTTTAAAACAAAGAGTGGCCAGTGTTGTGGTGTAGTGGGTACAGCTGCTGCCTACAATGCCAGCATCCTATCTGGGCACTGATTTCATGTCCAGGCTGCTCCACTTCTGATCCTCCTCCCTGCTAAAGGCCAGGGAAAAGCAGCAGAACATGGCACAGGTGTTTGGGCCCCTGCCATTCACATGGGAGACCTAAATATAGCTCCTGGCTTCTACCTGGATCAGCCTTGGACAGTTGTGGCCATCTGGGGAGGGAACGAGTGGATGGCAGAGCTCTCCCTATGTTTCTCCCTCTCTCTCTAACTACGACTTTCAAATAAATCAGTCTTTTTCTTTTATAAGATCACACAGCCAGCAAAGAGTAGCTGATCCTTTTTTTTTTTTTTAATATTATTTATTTTAGAGGTAGAGTTGCAGAGAGAGGGAGAAACAGAGAGGTCTTCCATGGTCTTCCATCTACTGGTTCACTCCCCAAATGGCCACAATGGCTGGAGCTTAGCCAATATGAAGCCAGGAGCTTCTTCCGAGTCTCCCACATGGGTGCAGGAGCCCAAGCATTTGGGCCATCTTCCAATGCTTTCTCAGGCTCTATGCAGAGAGCTAGATCAGAAGAGAAGTAGCTGGGACACGAACCGGCGCCTGTATAGGATGCTGGCATTGCAGGTGGAGGCTTAGCTGACTAAGCCACAGCGCTGGCCCCTAATAAATAAATCTTTTAAAAAAATACAGGAACCAGTGCCTTGGCTTACTTGGTTAATCCTCCGCCTGTGGCGCCGGCATCCCACATAGGCACCAGGTTCTCAGTTGCTCCTCTTCCAGTTCAGCTCTCTGCTGTGGCCTGGGAGGGCTGTTGAGGATGGCCCAAGTGCTTAGTCCCCTGCACCTGCATGGGAGACCAGGAAGAAGCACCTGGCTCCTGGCTTCGGATCGGCGCAGTGCGCCAGCCGTAGTGGCCATTTGGGGGGTGAACCAACGGAAGGAAGAACTTTCTCTCTGTCTCTCTCTCACTGTCTATAACTCTACCTGTCAAATAAATAAAATAAAAAAATACCAACAGAATGCTGAGTATCACCCATGCATTCAGTAAGTATCTACTGAGCACCTACCTTATGGGCACCACAGAGCAAGGAGACTACTGTGTGATACAAGAACTAAGACATGTAAACATCAGGAAATACAGTTCAAAACAGAGGGTAGTAAAGCGCCAGAAGCCAAGGTGTGTCAAATGCTGTGGGTGTTTAGAGAAGAGAAAGGGTTCTTTCATTTGAAGTGATCTGGAACAGTGGGGTTGGTGGTACTTGAACAAGGTTTTGAAGGAAGAGGGCAGGAGGTGAAGTTCTGAATCTTGGAGAGAGCAGAAAAGTTTACCATGGAGAGAGAAAAAAGGAGAGAACTGAAGAGGATTATTAGAATATTTGTCTTTTATATGTGAAACATTAGCGTTCAGTAACAGGGATGCCGAGTCACATGTGTATCTCCACGACTCCGCAAGCACTCAGGAGGTGAAAAGTTGCAGAAATGCACAATGGAATTGACCATGAGGTGGAAAGTGCTTTCATTGATGCTCAACATCAGATAGCTAGGGTCTGCCACTATTGTTTATAGAACCCCTAAATATCTGGGTTTGCTCTCCTTATGTGCAGTAAGCCAGTCATTGGTGGAAGAGAGCGGGTTTTGTTTTTTTTCCCAAAATGCAGAGCAACTGTCACTTAATTTTGACTCCCCTAGGGACTAAGGGTAAAGAATTTTATAGATTGGAGGTGGGGCTGACAGGTGCGTGAACAGCTTGTGTGCAGGTGTCTGCCTTGTGCAGTGCTCATGGCCCTCTAGTTGATGGCCAATAGGATGGTCCTAATTTTCTTTTGGTAATTTTAATGATGGCAAAGTGGGCTCTGTTCAACTCAGAGGTTGTCTGCTGCTCATTTTTGTTTAGGGTCTGAGTTTCCTGGATGAGGGTGGGAGTGAAGAAGTCAATCAAGCCAAGATTTTTTTTCATAAGCTTTTTGTTTCTTTAAAGATTTATTTTTATTTATTTGAAAGAGTTACGGAGAGAGGTAGATGTCTTCCATTTGCTGGTTCACCCCCCAAATGGCTCAAAGGCCGGAGCTGAGCCTAACCAAAGCCAGGACCCAGGGGCGTCTTCTGGGTCTCTCAAGTGGGTGCAAGGGCCCAAGTACTTGGGCCACCCTCTGCTGCTTTCCCAGGTGCATTAACAGTGAGCTGGATCAGAAGTGGAGCAGCTGGGACTCGAACCAGTGCCCACATGGGATGCCAGTGCTGCAGGTTGGGGCTTTAACCTGCTGCGCCACAGTGCCAGACCCTCAACATAAGATTTAACATCAAGATGTTATCTGTGGAGAAGATAAATGAACTCCTAAGCCTTCCAGTACACCACTCTCTAAACTCAGTGAGTTAATCAGTAGTAAAAGGCTGATTTGCAGTTATCATAACTGGGCAAAGGAACTTTAAGCTAAGGGAGGGAGACAGAGATTGAGGCCTGAGAACACTTATTTACAAAGTGATTTTGCCACAGATATTTATATCTGTGAGTTAGCAGTGTTTCTTATAAACAAAAT
The DNA here is from genome assembly GCF_964237555.1 of Oryctolagus cuniculus. Classification (NCBI taxonomy): domain Eukaryota; kingdom Metazoa; phylum Chordata; class Mammalia; order Lagomorpha; family Leporidae; genus Oryctolagus; species Oryctolagus cuniculus. The sequence continues at coordinate 21,917,541 of NC_091432.1, read as the reverse complement.
GATAGTGATAAAAACACATGCAATACTTTTGGGAGATGCCTGGGAACTAGTTTATTTTGAAAAGTGATAGAGGTGAAAAAAATTAAACATTTGTCTTGTGTTTCTGTGCAAACTGTTTTATCATGGTAACCGACTAATGAGGACTAATTTCTCTATAGAAATACCCCAGCTGAGAGATGAAGATGCATGCTTGAGTTCAGATGTCACCATTTTGGCAATTCCTAATGAAATAATGGATCTCAGTGGTGATCATCAGAGGCTGCTGATGTAACAGGAAGATAATCAGACATGTGCCTCCCCACGTAAAGATGTGATTTAACTTAGGAAGTATCCAAAAAATCAAACCTGAATTTGATCAAGTATCTCTGTCCAGCCAATGGAGGAGAGAGGGACACATTCAGGATAATTCAATCAGCAAAGGCCAGGCTGGGATAGCACAAATGTATGACCCAATATCCTGAACAGGGAGAGGGAGAGGGAGAGGGAAGGGGAGGGGGAGGGGGAGGGGGAGGGAGATTGGTAGGTAGGTAGGTAGATAGGTAAAACTTATAGGTTATAAGAGGTCTTAGTACACATGTACACTTAGTACACTTCTTAACCAAGTTAAGAAGTTATTGAATCCTTATTGAAGCAAATTGTTGAAAGTTTTTTGAAATATTTGGGGATATTTATACTGATTAGACATTTGCTATCAAGGAATTATTTGTTATAAGGAATGTGATAGTGGTATTGTGGCTATTTACTGACATGTTTAGGATGAAGTGGTAGGACATCTGGGATTCACTTCAAAATAATCTGAGGTGGGAAGAAGCAGTGAAGGTATGAAGCAAGTTAACCTCAGGCTCAGCATCAGTGAAGCTAGGCCATGGGTACATGGGAATTTGTTATACTCTTCCATTGTTCTCTGCATATTTCTTTCTTTTTCTTTTTTAAAGATTTTATTTATTTATTTGAGAGGTAGAGTTACAGACAGAGAGAGGGAGAGACAGAGAGAAAGAAAATCCATTGATTCGCTCCCAAAATGGCCACAATGTCAAGAGTTGAGCCAATCCAAAGGCAGGAGCCAGGAGCTTCTTCTGGGTCTCCCATGCAGGTGCAGGGGCCCAAGCACATGGGCCATCCTTCACTGGTTTCCAAGGCCATAAGCAGGGAGCTGGATTTGAAGAAGAGTAGCCAAGATACGAACCAGCGCCGATATGGAATGTTAGTGCCACAGGTGGCTTAGCCTATTATTCCACAGCACCAGCCCCAATATTTCTGATTTTCTAAAAAGTTTTTTTATGTTTTTCATTTTTATTTATTTGGAAGGGTAACAGAGAGAGGGAGGGAGGGAGGGAGGGAGAGAAAGAGAGAGAGAGAGAGAGAGAGAGAGAGAGAGAGAGAGATCCATCTTCCATGTGATAGTTCACTTCCCAAATGCCCACGTCAGCCATGACTATGCCAGGCCAGAGCCAGGAGTCCACATCCAGGTCTCCCATGCGAGTGGCAGAGACCCAAATACTTGAGCCATCGTCTCTGCCCTTCCAGAGTGTATGTGCCATATTTCTGAATAACAAAACTAGAGACCAGTGTGTATAATTTGAGGGAAGTGATTTAGGACAAATAAAAGAAAATTCTACTTTATGCCATAGCTTATTTCCCATGATCTTAAGTGGCTTTAGAGAGGTTTAGGGGACATCTCTCATCTTTTGATGCTGACATCCATAATCTAAACTTGCAACAAATATGAGTCCAGCATTCCAGAGACAAAACACCATGGTATAGCTGGGACTGTTAACAGTTTCTAATGTTTCTGCAACGTAAAGTTTTTAAGGTTATAGGAGAAATATGCTTTCCCTCAGAATTACATTTTATTCTATTTTTTAAGTACCCTTAAATAGCTTATAAATTAGTTTAAGGTAGAGCATATAAGGTGTGAACTTGTGTAAAACTCAGTAAATGTACACACATGCCCATAACACACAGAGGTCACTGCTACCCTAATCAAGATATAGAATTTTTTCTGCACCTCAAGTGGTCCTCTTCTGCCCATGCACTGTCAACTGCCCCACTACCCAGAAGTAAGCAGTATTTTGACTTCTATTACCAGAGATTAATTTTGTCATTTTTTTGAATTTCATAAATGGAATTATTGTCCTCTTTTATGTCATACTTTGTTTACTCGATGTCTGGGAGATTTGCTCATGTTTTTCTTTTATTGGTGTTTGGTACTCATTGTATGACTTTACCTCCATTTACTTACTCATCTGTAGATTGATATTTTGGCGTGGTTACCTGCTATATATAAATGGAAGAACATTTTTTGGTAGATGTAACACATTCGTATCTCTTGGAAATTGCTGAGCTGTAGACTAGGCACATCTATAGTTGTAGACATGGCACCAAATAGTTTTTCTAAAATAATTATGTCAATCTATAGTGCCACCTGCACTATCACAGTTCCAGTTGCTGCACATCCTCGTCAACACTTGATATTGCAGTCCCCCCCCCCCCCTTTTTTTTTTTAAGACTTACTTATTTGAGAGGCAGAGTTACAGACAAATGGAGGGAAAGACAGAGAGAGAGGTCTTCCATCCGGTGGTTCATTAAAGCCAGGAGCTTCTTCCAGGTCTCCCAAGTGGGTGTAGGAACCTAAGCACTTGGGCCATCCTCCATTGCTTTCCAGGCCATTAGCTGGGAGCTGGATCGGTAGTGGAGCAGATGAGACTTGAACTGGTATCCATATGGGTAGCAGCTTAACCCACTGTGCCACAGCACTGGCCCCAGTCTTTTCAACTTTTGCTGTTTGTAGCCTATTATTCCAAAATTGGAACCACTGGCATTGTTCCTTTACATCAAAATATTGCACAGATCCTTTTGTGAATAATTGATGGGGCCTAACTATTATCAGTTTTTCATTGTGGTTGTAAAGCTCATCTATTCTTTTTCTTTCTCAGTTGTGACAGGCAGCACTGATGGAATTGGAAAATCATATGCAGAACAGGTAGGTAACTTCAAGATTTTTCTTTCTGGAATTAAAAAATAGGAACAAATATGGGCTCATCTCTTAAAGTGGTTTTGTTTTTTTTTAATTAAAAAATAGAAATAACCTATGATGTTTTATAGCATAATAAGAGTCCTTTGTTTCATCTTTGTCAGAAATAACCATGTTTGCTTAAATAAAGATTTTATTAAAGCAAGTTTCTGTTCAAAATAAATACAAAACTTTCTATGCTGGTCAGTTGGGATTGCAAAAAATTTTGTGTAATGTTATTATTTTCTATCATGTAAGTATGGATAGCACTCAATTTTTGAAATCCACGATTTTAAACTATTTTCTAAGACAAAGAAATATTTTGATAGGTGGTTACATTTCCAGGTTAGTCTATGGTATCATTTTCACAAGAAGGGCTGTGAATAACAGAAAGATATTGATGGACACAGGGTAAAGGTTCAAGTCCTTGGTAAGGTAACAAAGGTAGGAAAGCACAGTAGCTGACATTACACAATGCAGGAGCCTTGGCAGTTCTGTTCAGGCAAGCGTCTCTGCGCTCTAGTCCTCACGAAGGCACCTGTAGCCTGTGGTGTTGCCTGATTCTGATGGCGAGCCCTGCAGATGTATTGAATCTCTCACTTATCATCCCCAAGAGGTTCCCATCCTTAGTTGTTTTCTTCTCCAGCCTTTAATGTTGAGTAATATCACAACTGCAGAAAAGTTGCAAGAGGTGTACAATGAGTACAAGGTTCCCCTTCACCTGGATTTACCGATCATTAACTTTTTGGTGCATTTAATTTACTTCATTATTATTATCATCCATTGTCCAGACCATTTGCAAGCAAGTTAGTTATAGACATCCTAACAGTTCTTCACCCCTAAATATTTCAAGAACAATCTTCTAAGAATTAAAACATTTACCCTTATAACTTGGTCACACAGGAGGTTTAACTTGGCACATTGCTATTGTAAAACATACGCAGTTCCTTTGTTGTCCTAATAACACTGTGGGTTTTTTTTTTTTTTAAGATTTATTTATTTGTTTGAGAGGAAAAGTTACTGAGAGAGAGAAAGAGAGAGAGAGATAGAGAGGTCTTCCATCCACTAGTTCTCTCCCCAAATGGCTGCAACGGGTAGAGCAGCAGACAGAGAATGGGAGAGACAGAAAGGTCTTTCATTCACTCGTTGGTTCACTCCTCAAATGGCTGCAACATCCAGAGCTGGGCCAGTCCAAAGCTAGGAGCCAGGAACTTCTTCCAGGTCTCCCATGTGGGTGCAGGGACTCAAGTACTTGGGCCATCTTCTGCTGCTTTCCCAGACCCATCAGCAGGAAGCCAGATTGGAAGTGGAGCAGCTAAGAGTTGAACCAGCGCCCACATGGGATGCTAGCAGTGCAGGCAGCAGCTTTACCTGCTACATCACAGTGCACTCCCCCACTTCCCCTTTTGTTAAAGTTTTATTTATTTATTTGAAAGGCAGAGTTACGGAAAGACAGGGAGAGACAGAAAGAGATTTCATTGCTGGTTCACTCCCCAAATGGCTATAATGGCCGGAGCTCAGCTGGTCCAATGTCAGGGCAGTCTTTGTCCGGTTCTCTCACATGATTGTAAGGGCCCAACTACTTGGGTCATCCTCTGATGCTTTCCCTGGTGCTATTAGCAGGAAACTGGATTAGAAGTGATGCAGCTAGGATTCAAACTGGTACCCATATAGGATACCAGTGTTGCAGGTGGCAGTTTAACTCACTGTGTTACAACACTCCCCCAACCCCGAAACCCCAAGCCACCCATAGCATTCTTAATAGCTATTTTTGTTGTTCCAAGATCCAGTTAAGGATTATACATTGCATTTGGTGTCCTCTTTCTTAGTCTCCATTAATCTATAAGTGTTTTTTTTAAGCAGTGACATTTCTGAAAAATCCAGCCTAGTCACTTTTTAAAAACATTTTTTATTTATTTGAAAGCCTGAGACAGAAAGAGAGTGCGAGCGTGCACAAGAGAAATCGCCCATCTTGTCACTTAATTCCAGGTGCCTACAACAGCCAGGGCTGGGGCAGGCTGAACCCATGGGTGGGAACTCAATTTCATTTTCCCTCGTGGGTTGCAGGGACCCAGACACTTGGGCCATTACCTGCTGTCTCCCAGGATCATAGTAACATGAAGCTGGAATTATCATGTGCTGTCTCCCAGGATGTGTAGTAACACGAAGCTGGGGTTGGAAGCTGAGTTGGGACTTGAACCCAGGTACTCCTTTATGAGATGCAGGTGTCCTTGCTTAAACATGTTACCTGCTGCACCAGGTGCCTGCCCCGGAACAAACGTGTTTTAGTAGATGTGCCACATGGGTAATATTTATCCTTCTAGGTTCATCTTATCAGGAGGCATGAGAAATCCATTTGTTCCATTATTGATTATGCTAAGGTAAACAATTTATTAAGGTGCTGTCTCCATAATTCTCCATTATAGAGGTAATTAATAAGGAATATTTGGAATGATGCTTTGAGACTATAAATATTCTATTTCCCAACAGCCTTTTCTCTAGTGGCTTTAAAATCCATTGATAATTTTTGCCTAAATTAGTTATTACCATGGTAGTTAAAAAATGGTGATGCTCTAATGATGTCCCTCCATCTACATTTATTAGGCAATGTTTTTCTATAAATGAGAGGTTTTCTTTGTCTCTTCTTCCCTTTTTTTTTTATATCAGTATAGGCTAATGGGTTCTTTAGTGGCTTTACAGCGGATTAATTTAGCAGTCTGTTATTTTTATAAAACATGTTCTTCCACAGCTTCATTTGCAATACCACTCATTATTTAATAAAAGCTGACTTTAAAAGACTGGAATATTAGTTTACTAAATTACTTATGGTTCATAGCCCCAGTTTGGTACTCATTTATATACTGTCTGGAATAGTTCACCAAGACTTTTTGTGTATTATTAGTGGTTGTACTCCCCTCCCCCTTCTTATTTCTGTATTTATGTGTCTCTAGGGTAGCAACCACTTTCCTGTAAGTCTTTTTCAGTTTGTGTAAAACATAGCCGTGGGAACACATATATAAGGTGATCGTTAGGAAATTATTTATTTATTTATTTATTTATTGGCAGGCAGAGTGGACAGTGAGAGAGAGAGACAGAGAGAAAGGTCTTCCTTTGCCGTTGGTTCACCCTCCAATGGCCGCTGTGGCCGGTGCACCGCGCTGATCCGATGGCAGGAGCCAGGTACTTCTCCTGGTCTCCCATGGGGTGCAGGGCCCAAGTACTTGGGCCATCCTCCACTGCACTCCCTGGCCACAGCAGAGAGCTGGCCTGGAAGAGGGGCAACCGGGACAGAATCCGGCGCCCCAACCGGGACTAGAAACTGGTGTGCCGGCGCCGCAAGGTGGAGGATTAGCCTAGTGAGCTGCAACGCCGGCCAGGAAATTCTTTATTAATTTATTCAATTAATTACTTTATTTTACTTGATAAAGGGTAACACCCAGATAAAGTTTTTAAAATTTGATTATGTTTTTAGGAAGTCCTAATCTGGTAATTTTCTTTACCAAGTCCTCTTTGTTTTATGTATCTAGTCTGCAACAAAAATTTTTAAAGCTAATTCTAAAATTATGAAAGTAGTAGATATTTAACTGTTTAAAAACACCCAGATGGGCTGGAGTTGTGGCATAGCAGGTAAAGCTGCCACCTGTGATGCTGGCATCGCTATGGGTGCCAGTTCCAATCCCAAATCCTCTACTTCCAGTCCACTCCCTGCTAATGTGCCTTGGGGGGCAGCAGAAGATGGCCCAAGTATTTGGGGCCCTGCACCCACGTGGGAGATCCTGATGAAGTTCCTGGCTCCTGGCTTTGGCCTGGCCCAGCTCTGGCTGTTGCAGCCATTTGGGGAATGAACCAGTGGATGGAAGACCTCTCTCTCTCTCTCTCTCTCTCTGTAACTTTGCCTTTCAGAAAAAAAAAAAAAAAAAAAAAAAAAAAAAAAAAAAAAAAAACCCAGGGTAGGCATTTGCCTAGCAGTTAAGACTGGCTGGCACATCTGTATCCTATATTGGAGGGCCCGAGTTCCAGTCCTGGCTCTACTCTCAATTCCAGCTTCCCGCTAATGTGCACCCTGGGAGGCAGCAGGTGATGGCTCAGGTGCTTGGGTCCTTGCCACCCAGGCAGCAGACCTGAATTGAGTTCTTAGCTCTGGCTTTGACCTCAGTGCAGCCCCAGCTGTCCTGGACATTTGGAGAATGAACCAGCTTTTATTAAATAATGCCTAGTGTGCAAATGAGGCTATGGAAGAACATTTTTCATAAAAATAACAAAAATAGCTAAATTAATCTGCTGTAAAACCACTAAAGAACCCATTAGTCCATACAGATATTTAAAAAAATTTAACAGGGTGTGGAGACATAGAAAAACTCTTATTTGCAGAACCATATAATCTAATACATGTAGAAGGAGAGGTATCATTACAATATCTCTGTCTCTCAAATAAAAAAAATAAAGACAGGTCAAAATGAAAAGTCAAAGCTTCTGGCCTTTTGAAACCTTTTGTCGTTTGGGGCCTGTGCTGTGACGTAATGCGACACTGCATCCCATACAGGTTCTGGTTCGAGTCCCAGCTGCTCTGCTTCCCATCCAGCTCCCTGCTAATGTGCCTGGGAAAGCAGCAGAGGATGGCTCAAGTGTTTGCCACTCATGTGGGAGACCTGGCTGAAGCTCCTGCTTCTTGCTTTGGCCTGGTTCAGCCTTGGCCATTGCAGCCATTTAGAGAGTGAACTAACAAATGGAAAATCTCTCTCTCTCTCTCTCTTTCTTTCTTTATCTCTGACTTTCAAATAAATAGATAGATAGATAGATAAATAAATAAATATTTCTTTAAAAAACCCTTGACATTTAAATACTAGCTTGATTTAGAAAGATAATCCTTTAGGGAATCCTTTTCATAAAGTCTCCACCTTGGTTTGCCTATTAATTACACTCTAGTTTATTTATTTTTAATGTGGATTATCATCTGATCAGGTTTTCTTGAAATGGGGATTTATCTGATTTATGTTTTAAAATGAAATGCACGGGTGTGATTCACATCTTTTATTGTTGCAGTTAGCAAAGCGTGGAATGAACGTTGTTCTCATCAGCAGATCTCAGGATAAGCTAAACCAAGTTTCCAATGAAATAAGTAAGTTCTCATATCAACCCCCATGATAACAAAAGGGTAACAGCCAATCAACATGCAAGTTTTCAGCAAGATATCTAGTACTAATATTCATGTATAGTTCAGAAAAAATTTTTCATGCTGTTCATAAGGTGTTTTAAAGATGGATCATCAATTCTTAAAAATTATTTTCAGCTGATTATAACTTGTTTAAAATTTGTTTTACTGGTTTATTGACTTTCTGTTGTCAAGAGTCAAATTCTCTGATTATTTTATCATGTTCTACTGAAATATCTGAATTTTTTTCTTATTGTTTCATTTATCACTATTCTTGAGTGTTTTGTACTCTTTTGATTTGAAGTATCTCTAAATGTCTTACACATAACTGAGGAAAAATACAAAAGGTAGAATGTACGCATGTGACAAGGAAAGCATTTGAACTTTCTTCTTAGTCACGTGTGCTTGAGATTCCCTCCACTGATTTAGCCTAACCAACCAGATGGGTGGACACATGCGGTGCATTCTCTGGGTAAAGCATCCTGATCAGTGTCCCAGGTATGCTGACTGTGGCTAGGAAGCTCTTGGGATGATGCTTATATACTTCTACTTTCATAAGTCAGATTGTTTATTTACTAAGAGTCAGTTGTGTTTGTTCCCAAACTGAACTCATGCTGGGTATATTTGTTATTAGCTATTCTGTCAGGTGAGTGTAAAAAGGGAGTAACGTCTATAAAAACTAAGTTCAATTGTGAATAAAGTCAGTTCCTTCAGAACCTGGCAGAAAAATTAGTAGTGAACATGGCAAAAGCAAAATATTGAAAAAAAATTTGCCCTCCGTTGATTTCTTATGTGTGGAAGTTTTTACTGTACTCTAAAAGAACTGAAAGCATGATCATAAATAGGAATTCTGGTCTCAAAGATAGGCCTTGACCCCATGAGAAGATTCATGAATGAATTCCATTTGTAAATGGCTTAAGTGAAAATAAATGAGGATAATGTGTATTTATCTCTGTGATGTGTTAGTTTCTCTGAGTAGTGAACTGAGAAACTGTCCCAGTTCTTTCAGATGAAAGAGGATTTCTTTTGTATTGTATTATCAGCATTGCCACCTAGCATTAACATGTATATAGTGTTTTCTTTTTTTTAAAGATTTATTTTATTTATTAGAAAGAGTTACAGGGAGAGGTAGAGACAGACAGAGAGAGAGGTCTTCCATCTGCTGGTTCACTCCTCAGATGGTCACAACGGCCGGGGCTGTGCCAATCCGAAGCCAGGAGCCAGGAGCTTCTTCTGGTCTCCCACATGGGTGCAGGGGCCCAAGGAGTTGGGCCATCTTTTACTGCTTTCCCAGGCCACAGCAGAGAGCTGAATTGGAAGAGGGGCAGCCGGGACTAGAACTGGCGCCCATATGGGATGCCGGCACTTCAGGCCAGTGCTTTAACCAGCTGCGCCACAGCGGTGGCCCCTAGTGTTTTTTTTTTTTTTTTTTTTTTTTTTTTAAGATTTATTTATTTATTTGAAAGAGTTACACAAAGAGAGAAGGAGAGGTAGGGAGAGAGAGAGAGGTGTCTTCCACCTGCTGGTTCACTCCCCAATTGGCTGCAACAGCCGGAGCTGTGCCAATCCAAAGCCAGGAACCAGGAGCTTCTTCTGGGTCTCCCTTGTGGGTACAGGGGCCCAAGGACTTGGGCCATCTTCTACTGCTTTCCCAGGCCATAGCAGAGAGCTGGATTGGAAGTGGAGCAGCCGGTACTTGAACCAGCACCCATATGGGATGCCATCAGTGCAGGTGGTAGCTTTACCTGCTATGCCACAGCACCGGCCCCTATATAGTACTTTCTTGATTCATTCCTTCATGTATTACTATCTCCTTTGATCCTTCCAGCATGCCTGTGAGGTATGTTTGTTCTTGCTATTAGTTCTTTCTAGCCCAGAGCTGGCCCTATTGGACGCATTACATAAAGATATACTTGATCTTTAGGTTTAAAAAATAGATCTTTACTGGAGATTTTAAATATGTTAAACCTTAATTTTTTTTTTTATTCTGCCTGGGAACATCTTTACAAAGCTGAGCCTATGGTATATAGATAGACAATACATTTTGACATTTAAGAACATGGACATTTAAACCTGGAAATGCAGCCAGTATTTTGCAGTTTTACCAAGGTGTGAATTTGAATTAAGCCATGACACTTATGGACCTGAGATATTTCCTGGGATAACAGGTGAATGTAACATATTACTTGAGTCTTAGTATTGTTTCATTCTTAACTACTCATAGTCATGTATAAAATAGCTCTTAAAGTGATTCACATGGGGTGTGTGTGTGTGTGTAAACTGGCTCTTAAGTAAAGGTTCAAAGGCAGAAAATAGAAGCTGGTGATTAAGTGGAATGCTGATCTTTGAAATGCTAAGATATAAATGAACACCGTCTACTGAAAACAGAAACAAGAATGCTATCTTGTAACACGCTTTCAGCAAGTGCTCCAGCCTGTGCAAAAATTACCCAACGAGTCAGAAAATATACTTTAATGATATTGGAGAATTTGGTTAACTTGTGATTATGATGTGACATGTGACTGTGGGCAAAAATGTGATTCTGGAGAGAGATGGGATTCTGTTCAAACATTTTTATGAAGGAACAGATGGTTAAGGTACTGAATTGACCTTTATTAAAAGAAATGTTTTCTTTTTCCTTGTTGAAAAATTTGAAATGTGTTTTTCTGGCCAGGATATAAATTTAATAATAAAAAAAAGTGCTATCAGCAGACTGTATTATTGTCAGCTCTAAGCTGAAGAAATGCCTAGAGGAAATTTGTAAGTTACTGAGCCTTGAATCATCCTTTGGGAGGGTGTTTTCATGAACATATCTATCCCAAGAGAAGAAGGACCAGGATTGAAGGCTGACAACACAGTTTCTTTGGCTATGCCTGGAACATGTCTTTATTGAATGCTGTGTACCAGGTCCTGGGCTAGGCGGTCTAGACACAAAAGCCAATAAATTGGACACAGTTTCTGCTCTCATGGAACTTACATCCCAGTGGAAGATGGAGCAAAAAGAAATAGGCAAAAAAGCCACATGGATGGCAGGGGTTGAAGTACTTGGGCCACCTTCCTCCGCTCTCCCAGGTGCATTATCAGGGAGTTGGATTGGAAGCAGACTAGCTGGGACTTGAACTGGCACTCTGATATGGGATGCTGACATTACATGCGTTGGCTTATCAGGCATTGTGGCTTAATGCTCTGTGTCACAACGCTGGCACCCCACCCACCCCTACCTCCGCCATATGTTATGTTAACAGTTAATGGGTAAAAGGAGACTTAATCCAGGAGGAGAATTAGTCCAATTATGATGCTGAAAGTGGATCCTTTAGGAAATTATCAGATTAAGTTGCTGGGATGGAGTCCTTGTGATTGGATCCTGGTGGCTTTACAAAAGAGACCATGGCATGGAACAGAGGCTTGCATCCTGTATCTGATTCCCAGCTCACCATGTGGTCATTCCTCCATATAAGCTCCACCATTGCCAGCCTCCACCCTCTCAGGTGCCAGACTAATGGGGCTGCCTGATCTTGGACTACGACCCTCCAAAACCATAAGCAGACATGACACATCTCCCTTCAGCCGTAGCTTCTCTCTGATATTTAGTTGTATCCAAAAGCTGACTAATGCACACAGTGAAGGAAGAATTCTCTGAGCCCTTCAGGAACATAATGATGGAAAGATTGTGTATGTGCACACTACACTCTGACATTTATGTTTCATTCTGACATTTATATCTCTTAAGCCTTTAGACCCCTGATTGTATGTTATGCCAGAAAGTTGTGGTCTCCCAGTCTCATTAATGTAGACTCTCATGGAGTCCAAGTTTCAGTTAATAAGCCAGATTAACTGTTGAGCCCCTTCCAGTTGTATAAGTTAACCATTAAATCCTAAATATCTGGTGATCATATTAAAATTTTTTGCCTGATTTGTTGTTATATTCTGTTTTCCTTGATTTAACAATTTTAGAATCCATTCTCACATATATATCCCAGGTTTCCACCAATACACATTAGCAAATTCTGCAGTTCTTATTGTGGGTAAGTTACTAGTTTTTGGATCACACTGTGTTCTTGTTGCCCAGAGAGTGCTGTGATCTAACCCCATTACGAGTGGCAGGAAGACATGGTCAAAGCATGAAGAGAGGTCTCGAGGTCGGGTCTTGAGGAGAAGAGGACTTCTCTGGCAAGGCCCTTGGCGTCGTGGTGAGGTGACTGTAGGGTCTTAAAGCCAGGGAACAGGAGTATTCATAGATGCAGGAACCAGAGCAGCCCTTTTCTATTTCCACTCACAGGAGAAGGTTCAGAGTGGGTTCAGAGCCTGGGGCTTCAAGGTTCTCAGTTTCAGCTCACTCACCCAGATATTCCAAGCCCATGCCTCAAAGAATCACCCTTTCTCATTCAGAGTTTTTGCTCTCGTACATGATATAGTGAGCCTATGAAATTCAGGGTACGAATACATTGTTAGCCTGCAGTTGGCACCTGCTTTTATTATGGCCACTGTAGAAGTCCTCTTTCCTCATGGTAAATATGAATGAAAGTTTAATGACAGGAGTTTGTCCCTATCCCACCAACTGTACTATAATTTTTGCCAAACTCAAGCATGGCAACCAGTTGGTCCTACAAGACATGTCTTCAACAGGTTCTTCAGTACAGTCAGCAACCAGGATGAATCTGATTAACTGTGATACTACTTACTGCGTCATGGACCATTAGAATCCCATTCCCCTAATGACACAATCGAACCAATACACCGGGAATCCCACTCCTGATACTAAATTCTGTTTCAGTTGGAGTTCTATCAGGAAACCGAAGTCACACAAGGTAGTTTAACAAGGCTGACACACAGCCTTCCAGCACAGCACTGAAACACACGTGGGCTACACTCTTCCCTCCCACTGCCTAGTCTGACTTCCCTGAAAGAAGAGAGGAACGGAGGAGATGGAGGAGGCAACCGCTTGCTGACTTAAGACTTTGTTTTGGTTCTGTGCTCCTTCCGCCTCTCCTGACATCATATACACTTGGATTTTTTGTGCCTTTACAAACAATTCTTTGTGAATGTAGAGGGCAGCCCACTCATCAAAGTCAAAAGTTCTTCAGAACAAATTTAAAAAGGATTCTATAGAGTTTAGCAGGGAACTAAATGTTTCACCAACAATAGATAAGCTCTTTGGCAGGGCTGACTGCTTTGATGGAATTACAGTTCTTCCTTAGGATACCTGTCACCCTTTGAATGAAGACAAGCTGAAAGTCATCGCATATAGAAGATGCTTATTTTATTATCGTTGTTAGCCAGGATTATTCCCATATTAAGTACTTTTGCCAATTTTGATTTGTCAAAGAAAAAAAGAAGCCTCCTAGGTGATTTTTGAGCTCTGAGCTGAGATTTTATTTGTAAGAAAGAATCATACAATGAGATGAGCTTTCCAGACAGCCTGTTGGCTTACAGAGCACAGAGGCGGTGATATTTACAATTCATGTGATTATGTGGCAGTCAGCGATTCTGACTGGACGCAGTCTAATCGGCTTTGATTTTATAAACCAACCACGATCTCTTTTTTGTAACTTATGGTGAAAAGCTATAGGATGCCCCTGTAATTCTATTACTTCATCTCTTGAAATGCAAAGCAGTTGGAAATGTAAATCTTACTGGTCTGGAGTGAACAGAGAAACAGGGTAGGATAAGGTTAAAAAATATGTGTGTGAATATATAGAATATATTATTATTATTAATTATTCATTTCACTTCTTTAGTCCTTATTTGTGGCCAGATTTGTGCAGTTAAGATGTAGATTTAACCAAATAAGTTTATTCCACAATTTCCTGATGCAGTAACAGTGTCATTAATATGATGCCCTATTATATTTATCCTATTTGATTTTTATAAGGGCAACAAGAGGCATTAATGAACACATAAAGACATTTTTGTTTTGTGTGTGGAAAAGCTAGAACCATGTGATGTTAGGATCAGAGTTAATCTCGTCATGTTTTTTAAAATCACTTCTGTTATACCAGAGATACCTATATTGCCTTTAGAGTTTATATATGCGAAGATTAGAAACCAAAACCCATCCAGTTTGCCTCCACTGGTTTTGCCTGGGTATCTGTAACTGTCTCCTTTTACAAATCCGTCAGTGTCCCTGCCCTCCAGAAAGTAGCATTCTGTGCCACCTCTAAGACTGAGACCCCACAAGCCATTGAGCAGGCTCCAATATAGTTTGTGGGAGGTCTTTGAAACATTGTTTCTACATAGGGGAGTGCAGCCCTCATTCCTGACTGGCCCGCTAATGAAATGAGATTTACCATTCAATGAAACATTTCTGGCATGGTCATAGTTACAAATTTATTTTATCTGATTATGTTCTGGTAGGGAGAAGGATAGATTTTTATTGAGGTAATACAAATAATTACATTTTCATATAAAGTAAAAGAACTCAATAAAGTTATGCTGTGTAATGTTTGGCCATTGTTCTGATTAGTTTTGCCTAAAAGGCCATTCACTAATGTGTTGTGTTTTCTACAAAATTACCATGTTTAAATTTATCCAACAATTTATAAATTTATGTTCCAGTTTGGTACTATTGCTGTCTTAATGAATTATCTTGAACTTTCTGAGGTAAATCACCTACCATTTTAGATGTTCATAAATTCTGCTGGTCAGGGATTTTGCCAGGATTATGGAAGACGGTCATTTTTCCTCTTACTAAGGTTACTCAGTGATTCTCTGCTAGGATGGTTTGGTCTGCAAATCCAAGATGGCTTCTCTCACAGGTCTGGTGCCATGGTAGGGGGTGTCAGGAATGGTGGGCTCAGCTGGAATATTGACTAGAGTACCTCCACATGGCCTTTGGAGCCTGGCCATCTCAGGGTAATTGAACTTCTTACAAGGTAACCTTCCCCAAGAGTGTATGTTTCAAGAGAACCAGGCAACAGCTAAAGCCTTTTTATGACCTAGTCTTCGAATTCTTGTAGTGTTGCTGTTGCCATAATACATTGGTCAAGGCAGTCATGAGCAGAGCCTGCCCAGATTTAAAGAAGAGCAAGAATAGACTCTTTGTCTCTCTCTCTAAGGTTTATTTTATTAATTTGAAAGAGTTACAGAGAGACAGGGAGACACACACACGCACACACACACATGAAGAGAGAGAGAGAGAAAGAGAGAGAGAGAAAGATATTTTCCATCGGCTGGTTGATTCCCCAGGTAGCCACAACAGGCTGAAGCCAGGAGCCAGGAGCTTCTTCTGGGGTTTTCATGTGGGTACAGGGGTACAAGGACTTGGGCCATCTTCTGCTGCTTTTCCAGGCAGTAGGGAGCTGGATTGGAAGTAGAGCAGTCAGGACTTGAACCAGCATGCATATGAGATGCCAGCATTGCACATGGTGGCTTAACCTGCTGTACCACAACACTAGCCCCTAGACTCTACCTCTTAATGGGAGCATGACATGATGACTTTGGCAAAGAACATGTAGGATGAGAAATACTGTAAGAAAATACAATCTGTCCTCTGCCTGCGGCACCGGCATCCCATATGAGTGCCGAGTTCTAGTCCCGGTTGCTCCTCTTCCAGTCCAGCTCTCTGTTGTGGCCCAGGAAGGCAGTGGAGGATGGCCCAGGTGCTTGGGCTCCTGCACCTGCATGGGAGACCAGGAAGAAGCATCTGGCTCCTGGCTCCTGGCTTTGGATCAGCCCAGTGCTGGCTGTGGTGGCCGTTTGGAGAGTGAATCAATGGAAGGAAGACCTTTCTCTGTCTCTCTTTCTCACTGTCTTTATCTTTACATGTCAAAAAAAAAAAAAAGAAAGAAAGAAAAGAAAATACAATCTGCATATGGAAACCACAACTTGCCACAGTTTGTAAGGGCTGTAAAATTTCCCAGAGAATCTTGTTCCTGAATTATGAAAGATTAATGGGAACAACATAACATCCAACCAGTGTTTGCCCAAGGATGACCAGCCACAGCAAGGGTTAGTGAGAAATCAAGAAGAAAGAAGAGATGTTTTCTTAAAATACATATTAAATTTTCCCCATGGGTTCCATTCAGAGTCTTGCCAGATTGATTCTTGTTCCATTGTCGCAGCTGCTTTTGCAAAAGTGTCTGATTTTAGAATATAAAGTCTTATAAATACTGACTCACTTCCGGATACCATCTGTCTGATGGTGCCCTCTTGGTGACGATGTTGGATACACTGGGAAGGAAGCTGGACCCAAGAGTTGCCTCTTTGCAGCACTGAGAGTCAAGAGTACTGATACAGCCATTCCTGAGCTGTTACTCTTTTGATGTTTCTTCTTTATAATTCCGTTTTCTGATGTTTGCTTTATGGCTGGGCGTGTAAGCAAGCTTATAGAGGAAGTAGCAACCACCTATTAATAAGACTGATGGTTGATTTATTACAGTAATTAGCACTGTCAAAATGCAATCCCCTACTGTGGTATAATATAGTGCTAATTAATAGGATTTAGTCAGTTACTATCCCGAGGGTGTGAGCCTTATTATGGACACTAAAGGCACTGGTAAATCTCCAAGGACTTCCATAAAGTGTGTTTTTAAATTGCCAACAATTATAAATAAGGGCATTTTACGCTTATAAACATAATTGTAGAAATAATTTTGTTCACTGATGTGCCAGTCTTTGCATAGGATCAGGAATGTGTTTCTATCCATCCTTACAAGAATTACAAGTGTTGAGCCAGATTCATTATTATACTTTGCTTCTAAGTGACCAGAATGTTGAACTTCTCTTATTGATCTAATAACTCTCCCCATTTTATTAGCTTGGTAAACAGAGCATCTCTCATAAGAGAGGTGAACTAATTAAAGATACAGAGTGGGCAGGCATCTGGCACAGTGGTTAAGACACTGCTTAGCATGCCCTTATCCAACATATGAGTGCCTGGGTTTAAGCCTCAGCTCCACTCCCAATTTCAGCTTCCTGCAGACCCAGTAGCAGTGATGGCTCAAGTAATTCAGTCCCTGGCACAGTTGGAGACCCAGATGAGGTTCCTAGCTGCCAACTTTGGCCTGGCCCAGCCTGGGCTGGTGTGGGCATTTGAGGAGTGAGGCAGTAGAAAGGAGATCTCTGCCTGTTTTCCTCTTCCCTTCCCTTCCCTTCTCTTCTCTTCTCTTCTCTTCTCTTCTCTTCTCTTCTCTTCTCTTCTCTTCTCTTCTCTTCTCTTCTCTTCTCTTCTCTTCTCTTCTCTTCTCTTCTCTTCTTTCTTTCTTTCTTTCTTTCTCTCTCTCTCTCTCTCTCTCTCTCTGTTTCTCTGTCTCTCCCTGCCCCCATACACCAAAAACAAACAAACAAACAAAAAAACAAAAAACAAAAACAAACAAAAAAAAAACATGAGGAGAATATACTACATATCTAGTTATTTCCAATATCCTCCTTACTAAATAGTGTTACCTAGTGGCTGTCTGAGAAGCACCAGAAATAGTTGGGTGTAAAATATATCTCAACAGTTTTATTAGTCTTAAATCAAGGCCTGAATCTGTGAAGGCAGGATCATAAAAGTTACCAAAATAGAAGCATAAGCCATAGGTGCCCAAAACAAGAAATCTTTGCAGTCTTGATTTAGAATGACAGTAATTAAAATAAAGAATCCCTCCAAGAAATAATAAGTTTTTGGTAATGTGGCTTTTTCAGAAATCAGAAACTTTTGTTATAAAATAATCTAACAGCATGACGAAAGTCAACACAAAAACTCAAAAAGTTAACAGGCTCTTAGGAAAGTGAGAGTGTTCTCCAGAGATAAGGAACCTTTGCTGGCCACACTGCATTCTGAAGGGACAGAATGATTTTTTTAATAGCTTTCTCATAAGGAGAGACTGTATTTCTATAGATCAATTTTCTCCTCAACAACTGGTTCCAAACTGCTTAACTCATAAGCTTTCTTGTTGTTGTTGTTGTTGATTTCTATGTATTTTATACATATATTTAAATGACAAATTAATTCTTTCAAATTTGGCTTAAAATATGTTAGCTTTTTTCCTGCTACTGTGTTATAAAATAATGCACATACCACATCAAGTTTGCCATCCTAGCTGGAGTTTTTTTATGGATTGTTCAGGTAACCAATGATTCCTTATTATTTTTTAAGTTTTATTTATTTATTTGAAAGGTGGGGGGAGAGAGAGGAGACAGAGAGAGAGAGAGAGAGAAAGACAAAAGGACATCTTCCATCTGCTGGTTCACTCTCCAAATGCATTAACAGTGAGGATTGGACCAGGCTTGGATTCTGACAAGGCTCCTGTCATTCATATCTTTTTACCACCATGCTTGATGTGGATTTTTTTTTCCCTCTTGTCTGGTTACTTTTAAGATTTCTCTCTTTATCATTGATTTTAATTTTTTTTTTTTTTTTTTTTTTGGCCTCTAGGTGTAGTTTTCTTCATGTTTATCCTATTTGGAGTTAGTTAAATTTAAATTTATTTAAATCACATTTGGGAAAATATTGGTCATTTGTTCTTCAAATTTTATTGTTTCTATATCACACCTTTTCCTAGGACTTCAGTTACACATCTGTCTAACTTTCATTTTCCTTCAATTCACTGATAATGTGTTCATTTAAAAATTTTTTTCTCTTTTCTCTTTGTGTTTTACTTTTGAATAGCGTGTATTGATGTTTCTTCACATTTTTCTTTTTTTTCATTATTTAAAAAGTTCTTTTTAAGATTTATTTTATTATTTTGGAAGACAGAGTTACAGAGAGGGGCAAAGAGAGATCTTCATCTGCTGGTTCACTTCCCAAATGGCCACAGTGGCCAGGACTGTGCCAGGCCAAAGCCAGGGTCCAGGAGCTTCTTCTGGGTCTCCCACATACATGCAGGGGTTCAAACACTTGGGACATCCTCTGCTGCTTTCCTAGGTACATTAACCGGGAGCTAGATTGGAAGTGGGAGCAGCTGGGACTCGAATCAGTGCCCATATGGGATACTGGCGTTGAAGGCAATAGCTTTACTGAACATGCCACAATACCAGCCCTTCAACCTTTTTTTTTTGCAGTGTCTAACTTGCTGATCTTGTTAGTGCATTTTTTATTCAAACATTGTATTTTTTCTCTTTATATATTTAGGTTCATTTTTATATCTTTTTTATGTCTTAAAATGTTCCCCTCTGCTATATTGAGGATATGTACATAAAATATACTACATCATATATGTTTATATACATAAAACTTTCAATGTTTTGTTTACTGATTCCTCAACTCAGGGGGGATCTTCTGACTGTCTTTGAGTTTCTCCCCTCTTTATGGTGATGTGAAAAATCTCTCCAGGCTGTAAGCCCAGGCAATTGTAGGATTTACCTCATTTGTTTCCTTGTTCTTAGGGGTCAGTGTCCTCCATTGTCTGTTGTCTGAAAAGCCATTAGTTTGTACCTTTCATATAATTTTTAAATTTTTAATTAATTTATTTAAAAATATTTATTTATTTGAAAGGCAAAGGGAGAGAGAGACAGAGAGAGAGAGAGAGAGAGAGAGAGAGGTCCTCCATCTGCTGGTTCACTCCCCAAATGGCTGTAATAGCTGGAGATGGGCCGATCAGGAGCCAGGAGCTTCTTCCAGGTTGCCCATGAGCGGGCAGGGGCCCAAGGACCTGGGCCATCTTCTGCGGCTTTTTTAGGCTATAGCAGAGAGCTCGATTGGAAGTGGAGCAGCCAGGACTTGAACCAGAACTCATATGGGAATCGCACTGCAGACTGGGCCCACTACACCGCAGAACTGGCCCCCATCTAATTTTTTTTAAGTTTAAAGTCAGAGAGTGAATCTGGATTCTGTTATTCCATCATGGCTAGAAGCAGAAATCTTACCCCCTACCCTTTTAGTCATGAGAATTTATTGGTAAATATAACTTATCTTTGCACGTGTCTATAAATAATTTGATCCATATCTTACTTTAAAGAGAAAAAGGGACCCAGTCCTTTTGTATTTGTTTATGCCAGTCTTAGCATTATTTAGGCAGGGGTGGGAAACCTTTGCTCTGCTCTGTGGGCCATTTGGATATTTATAACACCATTCAGGGGCTATACATGGTTTTCAACTTAAAAATTACCCTGCTATAGATGTATTGACTTTTGCATTGCCTCTGCAGGGCCAGAACAAATAATGTTACGGTCCTCATGTGGCCCACTGGCCAGGCATTCTTCGCCCCTGGTTTAGGAGAATGTGGGTACTTAGCAAGTACTGTTTTGGTATCTTGCTCAGAAAAACACTTCTGAAATTTACTTCTGTTCCAATTTTGGCACACATGTTTTCTAAGCTAATATGGGACTCTGTTGTAAAGCTGTCCTAAACAATTTCAGCAAGTGTAGCTTTTTTCAACTCCATCACTGTTTGTTACCAATCATTTACTCAGATAGAGAACAACATCTGTAATATGGGTGGATATTTAGTTAGGAATATAGCCTACCTACCAATTAGTTGGACCAGCCAAATTAGCATGTGTTTGTTGGTCTGCATCTCCAATTAAGGCAGCTGCTTGCACACTGCTGTTCTACAGCTGGCGTTAGGCATGTGGGAGTGTATTGCACCATGGCCAGACTCTAGCTGTACCTCCTAATTAAAATATTTTCCTGTGTTTGTATGTTTCTTTCCAACAGTAAGTGGTCTTTCCAATTGGATTATTGATAGTTCCGTGACTTTTGTGCATTAAAAAAAAAAAAAAACAACCAAAAACCTTTCTTTTGGTTGGGAAATGTGGCACCAAGGTGTTAGAAAATGAGTAGCATTTCAGTAGTTGATTGATGTTCCTCCTCCCACTTTTAAATTGTTGGTTGTTGTTCTAAGTGGATAATTATAATCTGGGGGTATAGCCTTTAGCCATATAAAAGTATTTGTAGAAAGGCATGTTTCTTTGAAACGTTTAATAAAGTTCAGTAGTTTTATGTAGGGATTACTTTCATTTATAGAGAGAAAGGACCTTGAGACTTCGGTTGAAAAGATTTTTTTCCACCAAATAAGTTGTATGCTTTGTTGTTAATTATCAGTTGTTTGGCTAATATCACTCTACCTCTTCTTATTAAATTGCATGTTTTGTTCTATGCTAATCTTATTTATTTATTTGAGAGGTAGAGTTACAGACAATGAGATGGAGAGACAGAGAGAAAGTCTTCTTTCCATTGGTTCACTCCCCAAATGGCCGCAATGGCTAGAGCTATGCAGATCTGAAACCAGGAGCCAGGTGCTTCTTCCCCATGTGGGTGCAGGGGCCCAAGCATTTGGACCATCTTCTACTGCTTTCCCAGGCCATAGCAGAGAGCTGGATTGGAAGAGGGGCAGCCGGAACTAGAACCGGCGCCCTTATGGGATGCCAGTGCCGCAGGCAGAGGATTAGCCTACTGTTCCATGCTATTCTTTAAGACAACCACAAATCAATAATTTAGATAATTCGAGTGATGTGCTGCTGTATTTAATACTAAAATCAAGACAAAAAAATCAAGCCATTAAAACCACTTAACATTTTCTCAAATTTTTCAATTATTTTATTCCTTTGCTATTTTAAAGAAACCAATAGAATTAATACTTAACGATACTAGGTTACTAATGATATAAAATTTATATAAAATCACTTTTTATTGTGCGTGGTCCTGCAGAGATATACAAAATCTAAAATGGAATCACTCTGCAATACCTGACAAAAAGTATTAAGTCACGAATATAAATATACTTACTGTGGGGATCGCTGCATCATGGGTATAAGTGTGTGTAGCTGGGAAAACATATTCTTCATGTGATCATAAAGGCTTTCTTGTTTAGCAGCTACTGATGGATTCACATAGAAGTTGTATCTGAGAGACCAAGTTACAGCTAAGTCAGGGCAGAGGTAGACAGGGTGCAGATCTTTGGCTTCTGTGTTCTCCATTAGCCCATGCTCTGAATATACTTTGAATGTCACAGCTGGGTAACTGAACGCTAACTTTTGAAAGATGTGGCCCCAGAATGTAATGTCAGAATTACACAACATCAAGAGAATAAAGAACAAAGTTTGTAGCATGATTGTGTTTGAATGCAATTGTCTATTATAGTTATTATCATTGGATTATTTAAAGATATGTAAATGCTTTAGATAAAATGGTTGTATGTATACATTTTTATCTGTATTTAGGGATGACTTTGAATAAGTGAAAGTAATAACTAATAAAACCAAACAAAACTGTTTGTGTATATACTAAAGCAAGCTTTGGAGGGTTGGGTGTTTGTCACTGTTTAGCACACCTGCATCCCATTTTAGAGTGCCTGGTTCCAGTCCCAGCTCTTCCACTTCTGATCCAGTTTCCTGCTCATGCACAGCATTAGCAGATGATGACTCAAGTAATTGGGTCTCTGCCATCTATGTGGGAGACCTGGATTGAGTTCCTGGGCCCTGGCTGTAGCCTGGCCCAGCTCTGGCCTTTATGGGCATTGGGGGAGTGTCAGTAGATGGAAGATCTCTCTCTGAAAATAAAAAGCTTTGCCTTAAAACAAGCAGTCTTATAGCAATAAGTAAATAAGCATCAGAGTTGATCCTTAGAACACTTATGAGGACGCTGAGACCTGGCAGGGTTATACAGTGGGCAATAAAGCTGAGCTGCAATTGGAGGTTATCTAACTACAGGTCTAGTTCTCCTTCCATTCTCTTGTGATATTTCTAATTATCCCCCTCACCCATAATATACATGACATTACTCTAGAATCCTAAGACCCCTTGAATGTGCGTCTTGTTTTTTTTTTTTTTTTTTTTTTTTTTTTGATCTAATGGAGTCTGCTGTTCTCACTGTTTATTTCTGAAAGGCCCTTATTCATCCTTTGTCTGCCTTTTAATGATGGCTTATGTGGTTGGAAGTGTATGTGGCCACAAGGGGTCCCTCAATTGGGAGCTGCTCAGAGGAAAACATAAATAAATAAGTTACTGTGACAAGTAAAAGAGACAGTTCCTTAAAGAAACTGCCTCCTGGAGAAACAGGTTTGCCATGCTTTTTATAAAAAAGGGTTAGGGGTTCTCCAGGGTGTAGAAAGAGGGTGCAGGAAAGCCCTTCCTGCTTGCAATATGCATCTTTGCCTGTTGTATGTTCAAAAATGTAACTCAAACTGGGTTTTCAGAGCCTTGAACCCTTCCTATGTTTATTAGTCTGGCTCCCTCCAAGTTCACTGTTGTCAGAGAAGCCTTTCAAGAACAGCCCCTGAAAAACAAGCACAAGTGGGTTAGATTTCCGTTCCCTGCCCTCATCGTATGCTGCCCTCTTTGCCAAAATCCTACCTTCTTGGTTACATGTGCCAGACTCCACCTCTCCTGCTTCAGTGTTTGTTGACTTCTTGCTTTGATCAGTTCTGTGCATTGAATTTTGTGTTCTTTTGATAAGAGGGCCCATTGCAATGTAGTTTGCAGATCATTGCTATAGAGTCTGCACATCCTCTCTGCCAGTCCTATTGCTTTTCCTGCCAACAACGAGCCTGTTTTACCTGCCTTGCATTCTTATATGCCTATGTTCTCCTCCTCAGAGGAAGAGATAACCTCTATCTAAAGCCAACCTTTTACTGATGTCTTTTTTAAAAAATTATTTGATTTTTTGAAAGAAAAAGACAGACAAAGAGAGAAATCTTCCATTTTGTTCACTCCCAGATGCCCATAACAGCTGTGGCTGGGTCAGGCTGAAGCCAGGAGCCAGGAACCTCTTCCTGGCCTCCCACATGGGTGTTAGGGCCCAAGCATTTGGTCCATCTTCTGCTGCCTTCCCAGGCTATAATAGAAAGAACTGGATCGGAAGAGGAACAGCTGGAACAAGAACCAGCACCCATATGGTATGCTGGCACTGCAGGTGGCAGCTTTACCTGCTGCGCCACAGTGCTGGCCCTCTCTGGTTTTTTAGGGACTTGTTCTCATAGCAGTTTCTTTTTGTATGTCTCATGCAGTTATTCTACAGTTCTTCTTGCTTTTTTGTTTTAAAAATCAGAGCATATTACTTAGTCACAAATATTTGTATTTTCTTTTTTAAAAAATTTAGTTAATATAAAGATAACAACTTTCATGTATTTCATAGATACAATTCTAAGAAGATAACCATACTTCCCTTTCTTCCTCACTCAAACTCCTTTCTTTCTTTCCTTACTTTTTTCCTTTAATCTTTGCAATAACTTTTTTTTAACTTCATATATATTTTTAAAGAGCATGATACTTCCTATTGTACCTTCACTCCTCCTTCTCTTCTTATTTCCCTTTTAATTTGTTTTGTTTTGTCTTGTTTTTCCCCTACAGGCTTAATGCACCACTAACCACAATATTCAACAAGTGAAAAAAATAGAAGGGCATAGTTCCACATGAGTATAAACAAGGGTTAAAAACAACAATCAAATCTCAGCATGTCCATGTTGTTTCTATATATTTTTAAAAGATTTATTGTATTTATTTGAAAATCAGAGTTACAGAGAGAGAGGGAAAGACAGATCTTGTATCCACAGGTTCATTCCCCAAATGGCCTCAATCGCCAGCATTGGGCCGGGCCAGTCCAGTCAGGAGCCTTAAATTCTTCTAGGTCTCCTAGGTGGATGCAGGGGCCCAAGCACTTGGGCCATCTGCTGCTGCTTTCCCAGTTTCTAGTCCTGGTCGGGGCGCTGAATTCTGTCCCGGTTGCCCCTCTTCCAGGCCAGCTCTCTGCTGTGGCCTGGGAGTGCAGTGGAGGATGGCCCAAGTACTTGGGCCCTGCACCCCATGGGAGACCAGGAGAAGCACCTGGCTCCTGCCATCGGATCAGTGCGGTGTGCTGGCCGCAGCACGCCGGCTGCGGCGGCCATTGGAGGGTGAACGAACGGCAAAGGAAGACCTTTCTCTCTCTCTGTCCACTCTGCCTGTCAAAAAAAAAAAAAAAAAAAAAAAAAAAAAGAGAGAGAGAGAGAGAAAGAACAGGAATTTATACGGTCAGGCCAAACACAAGAAGAAGAAATTAGAAAACTAAAAAACACTTTTAATAATCTATAGTGTACTATCAAATGACCCAACATAAGGGTTCTAGGAGTTCCTGAAGAGGGGGAAAGAAAAGATTAAAAGACCTTTTTGGTGAAATAATAACAAAATTTCCCCCAATATGGAGGAAGAAAGGGACATCCAAGTACAGGTAGCACATTGAACCCCTACTAGACATGACCAGAAAAGAACTTCACCATGACACATTATAATCAAACCCTCCACAGTAAAACATAAAGAAAAGATTCTAAAACGTTCATGAGAGAAATGGCAAATTACTTTCAGATGATCTCCAATTAGACCCACAGCAGATTTCTCATCAGAAACCCTACAGGCTAGGAGAGAATGGTGAGATACATTCCAAGTCTTCAGAGAAAAGAACTTTCAATCCAGAATACTCTACCCTGCAATGCTTTCATTTATGAATGAAGGTGAAATAAAGACCTTCCTTGAAAGAGAAATTGAAAGAATTTGTCACCACTCGTACAGCCCTGCAGAAGATATTTAAGATGTGCTGAACACAGAAACACAGAAACATGGTCATCACTTAAAAGAAGGTAAAGGAAGGAAATCTCCCAGTAAAAGTACAAAAGAAATCTAATGTAAAAAATAGGAATATTTATGGAAAAATAGCAGGGCAAAATCGTTACTTATCAGTAGTCACATTGAATGTAAATGGCCTCAATTCTCCAGCTAAAAGATACAGACCGGCTGAATGGATTAAAAAACAAAACCCATCTATTTGCTGCCTGCAAGAAACACATCTCACCAACAAAGATGCACGCAGACTGAAAGTGAAAGGATAGAAAAAGATATTCCTTACTAACGGACACCAAAAAGCAGCTGAGTAGCCATCCTAATATGTCGCTCCCCCTCTTCGCGGAGGAACGACACAGGACCCTGCGCTGTTCTTTTGTCTGCTCGGCCCTTCCCGGGTTTGCTGCTGGTTCTTCCCGGGTTGGCTACCGTCCCTGCCACTTCCGTGGAAGGGCGGTTCCCCCTGCCACTTTCCCCACTTCCACGGGGGAGCAGCACACCGCCGGCCGGCTCTCTCGGGGGCTGCACAGGTGTTCCTTCAGATAGATGTTCCTGGTGCATGTTGTCTCTCACCTCCTTTATAGTCCTCTCCACCAATCCGTGCTCTGCTACCCACACGCTGAGCACGCTGCTCTCCTCCAGTCAGGAGCAGGATCAGCTCCCGCAGTTTGTCAAGTTGGTGAGAGGCAGCTGCGTAGAAGTTTACTCCTCCCCAGCGCTATATCGTGGGAGAGCAGATGCATAGAATAGATCTTAATTCCAGTAACTTAGCCTAGTCTCAGTTGCTCCCCACACTAATATTAGACAAAATAGACTTTAACACAAAAACTTAAAAGAGACAAAGAAGGCCACTATATAATGATTAAGGGATCAGTTCAACAGGAAGATGCAACTATTATAAGTATATATACATCTAATTACAGGGCACCTGGCTATTTAAAAGAAATGTTAAGGGACCTAAAGGGAGACATAGACATAGTAATAGGGGATTTCAATACCCCACTTTCAGCAGTGGACAGATCAACCAGACAGAAAATCAGCAAGGAAACAACAGAATTAATTGACACTATAGACCAATGGACCTAATAGATATCTACAGAAATTTTCATCCTACACTTAAAGAATGCACATTCTTTGCAGCAGCGCACAGAACTATCTCTAGGATTGACCACATGCTAGGCCATTAAGCAAGTCTCAACAAATTCAAAAAAATTGAAATCATACCATGCATCTTCTAGAACCACAAAGGACTGAAGCTAGAAATCAGCAGCTCAGGAATTTCTAGAACATATGCAAACACATGGAGACTGAACAGCATGCTCCTGAATGAACAGTGGGTCATAGAAGAAATCAAAAGAGAAATAAACAAATTTCTAGAAACAAATGAAGATGACAATACAACAACCAAAAAAAGAAGAATACCCAAATCAATCAAATGAGAGATGAACAGGAAATGTATCAAACACCACAGAAATAAAATGAATCAGAAATTACTATAAAGAGCTGTATGCCAATAAACTGGGAAATCTAGAAGAAATGGATAGATTCTAGGTCACATACAACCTACCTAAATTATGCCATGAGAACACAGAAAAGCTAAACAGATACATAACCAAGAGAAATTGAATCAGTAGAAAGACTGGATGGCTTCACTACTTAATTCTACCAGACATTTAAAGAAGAACTAACTCCACTTCTTCTCAAGTTATTCAAAACAATTGTAAGGGAGGTAATCCTACCTACCAAATTCTTTCTGTGAAGGTAGCATCACTGTAATTCCTAAACCTAGAAAGATGTGACAGAAAAGAGAACTACGGACCAATTTCTTTGATGAATATAGATGCAAAAATCCATGACAAAATTTTAGGCAATGAAATCCAACAACACATCAGAAAGATTATTCACCAGGACCAAGTGGGATTTATCCCTGATAAGTGGGGATATTTCAACATTTGCAAATCAATCAATGTAATACATCACATTAACAAACTGAAGAACAAAAACCATATGATTATCTCGCCGGCGCCGCGGCTCACTAGGCTAATCCTCTGCCTTGCGGCGCTGGCACACCAGGTTCTAGTCCCGGTCGGGGCGCCGGATTCTGTCCCGGTTGCCTCTCTTCCAGGCCAGCTCTCTGCTGTGGCCCAGGAGTGCAGTGGAGGATGGCCCAAGTGCTTGGGCCCTGTACCCCATGGGAGACCAGGATAAGTACCTGGCTCCTGCCATCGGATCAGCGTGGTGCGCCGGCTGCAGCGCGCTGGCCATGGCAGCCATTGGAGTGTGAACCAACAGCAAAGGAAGACCTTTCTGTCTCTCTCTCTCACTGTCCACTCTGCCTGTCAAAAAAAAAAAAAAACATATGATTATCTCAATAGATGCAGAGAAAGCATTTGATAAAATACAACACCCTTTCATGATGAATACTCTAAGAAAATTGGGTATAGAAGGAACATTCCTCAACACAATCAAGGCAGTTTATGACAAACACACAGCTAGTTTCTTATTGAATAGGGAAGAGTTGGAAGCATTCCCACTGAGGTCTCGAACCAGACAAGGATGCCCACTCTAACTATTGCCATTCAGTATAGTCTTGGAGCTTTTAGCTAGAGCCTTTAAGCAAGAAAAAGAAATCAAAAGGATACAAATTGGGAAAGAGGAAGTCAAACTATCCCTATTTGCACATGATATGATTCTATATATAGGGCATCCAAAAGACTATATCAAGAGACTGTTGGAACTCATAGAAGAATTTGGTAAAGTAGTAGGATATAAAATCGATACACAAAAATCAACAGCGTTTGTATACACAGACAATGCCACGGCTGAGAAAGAACTTCTAAGATCAATACCATTCACAACAGCTAAAAAAAAAAAAAAAAAAAATCAAATACCTTGGAATAAACTTGACCATGTTGTCCAAGATCTCTATGATGAAGATTAGAAAACATTAAAGTAGATAGAAAAAAATGGAAAAATCTTCCATGCTTGTGGATTAGAAGAATCAATGTATTCAAAATGTCCATTCTTCCAATAATAATTTATAGATTCAATGCAATACCAGTAAAAATACCAAAGGTATTCTTGTCGCATGTAGAAAAAATGATTTTGAAATTCATATGAACAATCAGGAGACCTCCAATATCTAAAGCAATCTTATACAACAGAAACAAATCTGGAGGCATCACAAAACCAGATTTCAAGTCATACTACAAGTCAGATAATAATCAAAACAGCCTGGTGCTGGTACAGACAGATGGATAGACCAATGGAACAAAATGGAAACACCAGAAATCCAAGCAGCTACAACTAACTTATATTTGACCAAGCAGCTAAAACCAATTCCTGGGCCAATGGCAGTCTCTTCAACAAATGGTGCTGAGAAAACTGGATTTCCACATGCAGAAATATGAAGCAGGACCATTACCTTACACCTTACACAAAAATCTATTCAAAATGGCTTGAAGCCCTAAATCTAAATAGAAGAGTTATCAGCACTCCCATGTTTATTGCTGCTGAGTTCACAATAGCTAAGACATGGAATCAACCTAAATGCCCATCAACTGAAGACTGGATAAAGAAATTATGGGATATATACTCTGTGGAATACTGCACAGCAGTAAATGAAGAAATGAAATCTGGTCATTTGCAACAAAATAGATGAATTTGGAAACCATCATTCTTAGTGAAACAAGCCCGTCCCAAAGGGACATACCATATGTTCTCCCTGATCTGTGATAACTAATAAAGCACCTAAAAGGAAATCTGTAGAGATGAAATTTTTTTGACACTTTGAGAAGCAATGATTCGAACAGCCCTTGTCTTCACTGTCAAGGAACAGGTTTTTTTTTTTTTTTTTCCTTCATAATATGTATTGAATCCTTACTTAACACAGAGTTAATCATATGTTTATAAAGTCAGTTGAAATTGATCTCAGTTAAAAATAAGAGTGCGAAGAAGAGAGAGAGAAGGAAGTTTGTAACTATAAAGTTGTACAGTTCTCGCCGGCGCTGCGGCTCACTAGGCTAATCCTCCGCCTAGCGGCGCCGGCACACCGGGTTCTAGTCCTGGTCGGGGCGCCGGATTCTGTCCGGGTTGCCCCTCTTCCAGGCCAGCTCTCTGCTGTGGCCAGGGAGTGCAGTGGAGGATGGCCCAAGTGCTTGGGCCCTGCACCCCATGGGAGACCAGGAAAAGCACCTGGCTCCTGGCTCCTGCCATCGGATCAGCTTTGTGCGTCGGCCGCAGCGCGCCGGCTGCGGCGGCCATTGGAGGGTGAACCAACGGCAAAGGAAGACCTTTCTCTCTGTCTCTCTTTCACTGTCCACTCTGCCTGTCAAAAAAAAAAAAGTTGTACAGTTCTGCATACATTTCTATGAACTTCTTTTTTTTTTCTTTTTTTCTTTTTATTTATTATAGACAGTGAGAAAGAGAGACAGAGAGAAAGGTTTTCTTTCCGTTGGTTTATTCTCCAAATGGCTGCTATAGCCGGTGCTGCGCTGATCTGAACCCAGGAGCCAGGCACTTCCTCCTGGTTTCCCATGCGGGTGCAGGGACCCAAGCACTTGGGCTATCCTCCACGGCCTTCCTG
This sequence comes from Oryctolagus cuniculus, assembly GCF_964237555.1. Taxonomy (NCBI): domain Eukaryota; kingdom Metazoa; phylum Chordata; class Mammalia; order Lagomorpha; family Leporidae; genus Oryctolagus; species Oryctolagus cuniculus. The sequence continues at coordinate 21,887,341 of NC_091432.1, read as the reverse complement.
GGCACAGCAGAGAGCTGGACTGGAAAAGAAGCAAACAGGACTAGAACCCGGTGCCCACATGGGATGCTAGTGCCACAGGCAGAGGATTCACCAAGTGAGCCACAGCGCCAGCCCCATCTTACTTCTTAGGGCACAGTTTAAATACTTGCCACAGGACCCAAAATCCCAATTAGCTGAGTGGTAAAAATGGCATCTTTTTTTTTTTTTTTGACAGGCAGATTGGACAGTGAGGGAGACAGATAGAAAGGTCTTCCTTTGCCATTGGTTCACCCTCCAATGGCCGCCATGGCTAGCGCGCTGTGGCCTGTGCACCGCGCTGATCTGAAGGCAGGAGCCAGGTACTTATCCTGGTCTCCCATGGGGTGCAGGGCCCAAGTACTTGGGCCATCCTCCACTGCACTCCTGGGCTACAGCAGAGAGCTGACCTGGAAGAGAGGCAACCGGGACAGATTCTGGCACCCCGACCGGGACTAGAACCCGGTGTGCCGGCGCTGCAAGGCGGAGGATTAGCCTAGTGAGCCACAGTGCTGGCAATAATGCCATGTTCAGTGTTAAAGTGATCATATTAAGTGCTAAAGTGATCTTATAGGTATGCTTAGGTGTTAAAGGGATTATATAAATAAAATCGAGTGTCAGGTAATAATAATAAATGTAAATAGAATGGCAGATGTCCTAAACAGCACTCTGGCCTCAGAATCAGCCCTAAAGGCATTCGGATCCGGCTGAAAAGCCCGTGAGAGTATTTCAGGCATGGAAAGCTGAGACATTCTAGCAAAAAAAAAAAAAAAAAAAAAAAAAAAAAATGAAGGACCTAAATGAAAGATCTCTGTGAGTGAGATCCCAGTGGAAAGAACAGGTAGGTCTTCAAAGAAGGAGGTACCTTTCTCTGAAGGGAGGAAAGAACTTCCACTTTGACTATGACCTTGTCTAAACAAGATAAGAGTCGGAGAACTCAAAAGGCTTCCATAGCCTTGGAAACTCATGACTGGAGCATAGGGAGATTACTGATGCCATAAACAGGAGTGTCAATTTGTAAAGTGAACAACAGGAGTCACTGTGCACTTACTCCTCATGTAGGATCTTGTCGCTCCCCCTCTTCGTGGAGGAACGACACAGGACCCTGCACTGTTCTTTTGTCTGCTCGGCCCTTCCCGGGTTTGCTGCTGGTTCTTCCCGGGTTGGCTACTGACCCTTCCACCTCCGTGGAAGGGTGGTTCCCCCTGCCACATTCCCCACTTCCGCAGGGGAGCGGCACACCGCCGGCCGGCTTTCTCGGGGGCTGCACAGGTGTTCCTTCAGGTAGATGTTCCCCCTAGATGTTCCTGGTGCATGCTGTCTCTCTCCTCCTTTATAGTCCTCTTCCGCCAATCCCAACTCGGCTACCCACACGCCGAGTACGCTGCTCTCCTCCAATCAGAAGTAAGTCCTACAGTTTATTGGTTGAACTGGAGGCAGCTGTGTAGAAGCTGTTTCTCCCTTCTCAGCACCATATTGTGGGAGAGCAGATGCATAGAATAAGTCTTAATTCCAGTAACTTAGTCTAGTCCGAGTTGCTCCCCACAGGATCTCTGTCCTTAATGTGCTGTACATTGAGATTTAATGCTATAACTAGTACTCAAACAGTATTTTTCACTTTGTGTTTCTATGTGGGTGCAAACTGTTGAAATCTTTACTTAATGTATACTAAACTGATCTTCTGTATATATAGAAAATTGAAAATGAATCGTGATATGAATGGAAGGGGAGAGAGAGCGGGAAAGGGGAGGGTTGCAGGTGGGAGGGAAGTCATCGGGGGGTGGGGGGAAGCCAATGTAGTCCATAAGCTGTACTTTGGAAATCTATATTCACTAAATAAAAGTTAAAAAAAATAATAAATGTAATTAAAAAGGAGAGAATGTTTCAACATGGGAAGTAGTTCGTACAGAAGACTCAAAGTATGACAATTGCTTTAAATAGAACTCTGACCTCAGGCATTCTGGTCTGGCTGAAAAGCCCATGGGAACCTTTCAGGCATGGAAAGCCAAGACACTTTTGCAAGAAAATTTCCTACATAAAGAATCTCTGTGAGTGAGACCCCAGGGGAAAGAAGGGGCCATCGAAGAAGGATGTACTTTTCTCTGAATGGTGGAGAGAACTCTACTTTTCTTATGACAGAGATTGTGGATTCAAAAGGCTTCCATAGCCTTAGTAGCTCATGTCAAGAGCTTCAGGTCATCACTGATGTCATACATAAGAGCGTTAGTTGTTAAATGAACAGCAGGAGTCTGTGCACTTACTTCCCGTATAGGACCTCTGTCCTCAGTGAGTTGTATTCTAAGAATTAACAACAAAACTTGTTCTCAAGCAGTTTTGTTTGTGTGTGTGTATGTGTGTGCGTGCAAATTCTTGAAATCTTTACTTAGTATAGAGTTGATCTTCTTTGTATAAAGTTAATTGGGAATGAATCTTAATGGAGAATGGGACTGGGAATGGGAGAGGGAGAAGGAGGTACAGTGGGAGTTGGGGGGCATGTGTGGTGGAAAGAATCACTGTATTCGTGAAGTTGTACTTAGGAAATTTGTACTCCTTAAATAAAAGGTTTTTTGTGGGGTAGGAGAGTTTATTCTTGAAAATGTCTTGGAGGAAATGTGTGTTCACATAAGTTGGAATGTAGTATCTTAAGAAATCATGAATCAAACATTTTAATTTTGCCTTCTTTCTACCAACCAATCACATTTGTTGCTAAAACATTATTAAATATTATGAGATTGCTTCTGTGAATAGGGCTTAGTATTACTGAAATCATTGTTTCACATAGCAACCTAGTCTCTGGGACTTTTATGCAGTGCTGCTTATGGTAGTTGAAGGAACCCAAGTACAACTGCACAGGCTTTTAGAAATACGAATACCTTTAGAAAGCACGGAAAATATCCATGTGCTACCTAGTGATCCTGAATGAATGTAAAATAAATCCATGGCAGTACTCTTTCTTGAGTGCCATCACAGGGATCCAGGCTGTTGCTAGTTTTTTGTGAAAATATTTTCTTTACATTGAGAGATTCTTATGAATGATTTGGGGAGAAAAGGGAAAAACTTCCAAGCCATTTAAAGATGTCCAGAAATGTCTTGAGGAATATTTTATGGAGAAGGTTTTTGTCTTACTAAATTTAAAGAATATTTTGTACTTTGTTTTTAAAACAGATTGCTTTTTTTAGAGCAGTTTGAGTTCACAGCAAAACTGAGCAGTAACTGTGGAAACTTACCATATTCCCTTGTTCCCACATCCCGATCGCCCATGTGGGTGGCAGGGGCCCAAGCACTTGAGTCTCACCTACATCCAAAATCCTGTACCAGGGTGGTACATGTCAACTAAAAATCCATAGTGCAATGTAAGTTTTTCATGGTCTTGGAAGATATAAACTTAAATCTCTCAATTTCTGTTGCATATACTGCCTGCAAAATGTTTCTCTTTGATGTCTGCATTTGTATTCCTTTCCTTATTCTTCTGTGGGCTTTTTGTGTTGTTTGAAAGGCAGAATGACAGCATAAGGTGGAGGGAAGAGAGAGAGAGAGAGAGAGAGAGAGAGAGAATGAATGAATATCTTCCTTCTGCTGGTTCATTCCTGAAATACATGCAACAGCTGGGGCTAGGCCAGGCCAAAGCCAGTCGCAGGACCTCCATCCAACTCTCCCCTGTATGTGGCAAAAGTTCATGTGCCTGACCGTCATCTGCTTCCTCCTAAGTACATTTTCCAGGAAGCAGGAGTGGTACTGTATCCCAGGTACTCAATATGGGATGCAGGTATCCCATGTGTCAACTTTTTTCTTTTTTTCAAAGATTTATTTATTTATTTGCAAGTCAGAGTTCCACAGATAGAGGAGAGGCAGAGAGAGAGAGAAAGAGAGAGAGAGAGGTCTTCCATCCACTGGTTCACTCCCCAGATGGCCACAACGGCCGGAGCTGCGCTGATCCAAAGCCAGGAGCCAGGAGCTTCTTCCTGGTCTCCCACGTAGTTGCAGGAACCCAAGGACTTGGACCATCTTCTACTGCTTTCCCAGGCCATAGCAGAGAGCTGGTTCAGAAGTGGAGCAGCCAGGTCTCAAACCGGCACCCATATGGGATGCCGGCACTTCAGGCCAGGGCATTAACCCACTGCACCACAGCCCCAGTCCCCCATGTGTCATCTTAAGTGCTAGGCCAAATGCCTGCCCCTAATTTTGTTTTTTTAAAACTGTGGTGCTGGTGCTTGCTGGCACAAAAACCAAAATAAAACCAGAAGCTTTCTTCATGAGGAAATTACCAGGGACTTTAAATGTTTAGGGGCACTGGGTAAAGTGTGTGGTGCCCCTGTTTCCAAGAAAGGCAGCACCTTGCCTGGAGACCTTGATGCCTCTGACCCGCTTTCCACCAGCCTGTGCATGGGTGAACATTTCCAGGAGTTGCTTCAGTGACTCCAGTCTTTTCCTACGTCAGGATCTCTCCAACATGTCTCTGTTTTCTCATCAACATTCTGTTTCTTTGCATATTCTACCACCTACAGCCTGGTTCTTTTTATAGTTTTTCCAGGCCTGGAAGTCACTCCCAAACCAAGGGAGAATTCCCCCCCTTCCTTCCTTCATTCCAAGTGTAATTTTCACTTTATTGTTCCAGAATACGATCTTTCTTCTGCCTTTAAAAGCTAGGCTCCTGTGCCCTCTGTCGTGGCGTAGCAGGTTAGGCCACCACCTGTGGTGCTGCCATCCCATATGGGCAGTGGTGCCAGACTGGGATGCCGCACTTGATCCAGCTCCTTGCTAAGACATCTGGGAAGGCAGTGGAAGATGGCTCAGGTGGCTGAGCCCCTGCACCCATGTGGGAGACCTGGAAGAAGCTTGGAGCTCCTGGCTTCCTTCTGGTCCAGCCCCAGTCATTGTAGCCATTTGGAGAATGAAGCCACGTATGGAAGAGAGGAGCTCCTGGATTGCTGTGTGTCACTGTCTTACTTGGTGACCGTGGCTGTGAGTCCTTCTGGATGCTGATGCAATGATGAGAGGTGTGACCTTTTGATTTCTCACCTGTCCTGACCATAGTCATGGGTTAAAATAGGTGAGCAGAGTCCATCATTCCTTCCAAATACAGTATGGCTCTTGAATCCATTACTCAAATTCTTTCCTTCCTGACCTTGTGCCTTTGTCTGTTGTCTGTGATATATTTTCCTTCACATTTGTCCCCAGACCTTTCCCCAAGGCGGTTTCAATAGATTTCATGTGGACCGGTCTTGGATTATGATTTATTTTACTATATTTGTATAGATACCTGTGCATTGTTCTGTTTTTTATTCTGATATCTTTGACATGGGAAAGGGACCTGGAAACTGAGTCAGGCATTTGTGCCAGCAGCCTTAATAACTTACTTCTTCTAGTCTCAAAACTTTGGGTTTTGGAGATAACAGCCATGAATATAAACATTTTACAGTTTCCCCAACTATTTATTTATTATTTATTTTTCCCTTAAAGTCTCAGTGGCCTATACCAGGTTCCTCTGAGTTCGCCCACTGCACGCATTCTGTTTCTCCTGGCTGTGTTCCCCTTCTCCAGCACTGTGACTGCTTCCTTTGATGAGTGCCCGTGGCACAGCTGGGTAACATTATGCAGGGACACCATGCAAACAGCAGCAGTGTTTATCTCTGTGTGCTGACATGGAAGATCAAGTTGCGAAATGGCATATTTAGAGGAAGTCTCTTTTTTTTTTTTTTTTAAAGACTATTCCACCTACACACCCAAACCAGCACTCATGAACCAAGTCTGTGTGATAATCTAGCTCTGCTGCCTTCCTAAGAAGATATGCAAGACCATAGCCCAGACTTTGAACTGTGGTCATTTCTGGGGTGTAGCAAAATAAAAAATGCTTGGAAAACCAAGACCACTTACTCTTTGAGGGACCTGTGAGTGCAAATGATATAAAGTTTATCCCTACAAAAGAAGTCTCCTTATACAAAATATTTTGCTGACCATTTTGGGAAGTTCTTGATCTCTTTTTGCTAAAAGCCTGTTCTGTCCAAACCTTCCTCCTAAATACTAAAAAAGCAGTTTTATTGTATGTTATGTATGGTTAACTAAGATGTTTTAAGGCCAAAATTATGATTATGGTAGTCAACATTTTTTTAAAGATTTATTTTATTTATTTGAAAGACAGAGTTACAGAGAGAGGTAGAGACAGAGAGCAGTCTTCCATCCACTGGTTCACTCCCCAGTTGGCTGCAACGGCCAGAGCTGCATCAATCCGAAGCAAGGAGCCAGGAGCTTCTTCCAGGTCTCCCACGTGGGTGCAGGGGCCCAAGGACTTGAGCCACCTTCTACTGCTTTCCCAGGCCATAGCAGAGAGCTGGAACGGAAGAGGAACAGCCAGGACTAGAACCGGCGCCCATATGGGATGCCAGTGCTTCAGGCCAGGGCTTTAACCCGCCACGCCACAGCACTGGACCCAGTAGTCACATTTTTTATATACAATATATATATATATATACACTTCATCGTATATTGGGTTTTCTAGATGATCAGTATTTGGGAGCATAATTTTACTATTTTAAATTATTATAGAGGCTAATGGTATTATGTGTACCTATTTATGTTATGTTTATTGGACTTAGCTATGATTGATTCTAGTAACAAATTCCAATTATAAAATTGTTTCTGTGGGCAAATGGGATTTACTTTTCAATATCTATTTGGTACACTTTCTAGAAATGCTTTAGGCAAGGTATGGGGTTGCTGTACATGGTTAGTATGGACTCAGTAAGTAACCAAGAACTTGTTTTGTCCGTACAAAGTTCAAATATTTATTTAGAGTTTTATCCACCAAGTGAAGGTCATAAATAAAGTGATCCCTTCTCTCTGTCTCTCCTTTATTAAAGATTTATTTATTTAAAAGGCAGAGTAAGGGGCCGATGCTGTCATATAGTAGGGTAAGCCTCCATTTGCTGCACCAGCATCCCATTTGGGCGCCAGTTTGAGTCTCAGCTGCTCCTCTTCAATCTACTCTCTTCTTATGGCCTGGGAAACCAATGGAAGATGGCTCAAGTGCCATGGCCCCTGCACCCACCTAGGGAATTCTGGCCATTTCAGCCATTTGGGAAATGAACCAGGTGGTGGAAGAGCTTTCTGTCTGCCTCTTTCCTCTCTCTCTCTGTAGCTCTGCCTCTCAAATAAATAAATAAATTAGTAAATCATCAAAAAAAAAAAAAAAGAAAGAAAGAAAGAAAGAAAAAAAGGCAGAGTACAAAGAGGGAAGTAAAGACAGAGGGAGATTGAGAGAGGTATCTTCCATCTGCTGGTTCTTTCCCCAAATAGCCATTGAAGATTACAGGCCAATTACTTTATAGAACCAGGTGGTGGTTGGGCCTGGGCCAGGCTGAAGTCCAGGAACCTGGGACTTCATCTAGATTTCCCACATAGGTGGCAGGCGGCCAAGCATTTGGGCCATCCTCCACTGCTTTCCCAAGCACATTAGCAAGGAACTGGATTGGAAATAGAGCAGATGGGACTGGAACTACTACTCATGTAGATGCTGGTGTCACATGTCATGGCTCCACAACATGGCCCCTATCTCTTCTTAAACAAAAGCTTAAATTACAGTATTTCATCAGCCTGTATTATATAGTATATATCAATGATGTTTCTATGTTTAGTGTTTAAGATTATTTGGAGGGGCCAGTGCTATGGCAAAGCAGGTAAAGCCACTGCCTGCAGTGCCAGCATCCCATATGAGCGCCTGTCCAAGTCCTGGCTGCTCCACTTCTGATCCGGCTCTCTGCTGTGGCCTGGGAGAGCAGCAGAAGATGGCCCAAGTCCTTGAGCCCCTGCACCTGCATGGGAGACCTGGAGGAAGCTCCTGGTTCCTGGCTTTGGATTGGCGCAGCTCCGGCCATTGCGGTCAGTTGGGGAGTGAACCATCGGATACAAGACCTCTTTTCTCTCTCTCTCTCTGTCTCTGTCTCTCTCTTTCTCTCTGCTTCTCCTCTGTGTAACTCTGATTTTCAAATAAATAAATCAATCTTTTTTTTTTTTTTTTAAAAGATTAGTTGGCATGTCCCCAAGCTGGGGGAACTAAACCTACTCCCTTGCATTTTTTAGTTCTCCTCGAGGCATTCTATGTAGTGTCCCTCAGCCAGTCTTTGGACCACTGCTCAATGTGCAATTTTCCTGTGCTTGTCACAGTTGCAAAAGTTGAGTGCAGAAGCTTATGGTCTTTCTGGGTGCAATAACACCCCAGTCACATGAGCAAATGTAGTACGCAGAGCTTGATTTCTGCATTCTGTTTTCTAGAGAAGGAATCAGAGGCATAGCCAGATCCAGGCAGACAGAGGAAGGACAAAAAATGATCTGAAATCTCTCAATATATGAGAAAGCAGGAAAATATTCAAAAAAATAACGGGGAACTTGGCAAAAAGTTACAGAAGCTAGCTTGAAGGGACTTCCAGTAACCAAATCTGGACCATCAATGATATAAACAAATTATAATATTTTGAATTAAATAGAAAACCAGGAGGTCATATGGATAATGACAAATGAATGCATTGAAATTTTGATGTGGAATAGGATTTTACATAGTCTCAAAGTAATTTCCCACAAGATACTGAAATACTTGTAAATTTACAAAAAGGAAAAGTAGAAACTTTACAGTTCAGGAGCCTGGTGGACACCGCCTTAAGAGATGAAAGTTGTTGTTAATAGGATAAATCGAAATTGTTTGCCAACTGATAGGACGCAGTGAGAAACATAGCCTCAATTCTATGAAATTGCTGCCAAAGAAGCTTAACCTGCATCTAATCATGAAGAAAGATACAAACCTGAATTGAGAAATGTTCTATAAAGTAATTGGCCTGTAATCTTCAAAATGTTAAAAATGGGAAGGTGAAGACATGACTGAAAGACTGTTCCAGATTGAAGGAAGCCAAACACGGTGGCAGCTGGAAGCATCCGAGGATTCTGATTTTGACCCTTTGCTGTAAAGGACGTGGTTGGGATTGGTAGATATGAAGTGTTACCAGCTGGTCCAGGCACTCATGAGTAAACGTACAGTAGGAGAAGGAGAATTATTTGCAAAGCAAAGGGGTGTGTACTCAAGAGGGAGTGCAGGGGCTGGTGTGGCTCAGCATGGAGTGCCAGTTTCAGTCCTGGCTATGTCACTTCAAGTCCTGGCTCCTCCAATTCCAATCCAAATTTCTGCTAATGCTCCTGGGCAGGCAAATTGAGGATGGCTCAAGTACTTGGACTCCTGCCACCCATGTGGGAGACCAGGATGGAATTCCTGGCCCTTGGCTTTGGCTTGGCCTAGATTTGGCAGTTATAACCATTTGGGGAGTGAACCAGCTGATGGACGATCTCCCGCTCCCTGCCCCCTCCCCACTGCTCAACCTTTCAAATCATTCTTTTTGAAAGAAAGGAGTTAAACCTTTATCTGATCTGGATGCATAGGGAATGGTGTCTATGGTAGGATTTAATTGAATATTCATGGGGTTGGAGTTTGGGGGCAGTGAATATTGTCACTTTACTCGCCCTTTTGGGGAATCTTCAACTCTCATGGTGTCAGGTACATGATGAGAGGAGTGTCAGCCATGGTAATTTTATTATAATAATATATATTTTTAAAGATTTATCTTATTTATTTGAAAGACAGTTACAGAAAGAGGTAGAGCCAGAGAGGTCCTCCATTCCTCTGGTTCATTCCCCAAATGATTGCAACGGCCAGAGCTGAGCTGATCTAAAGCCAGGAACCGGGAGCTTCCTCTGGGTCCACTATGCAGGTTCAGGGACCCAAGGAGTTAGACCATCTTCTACTGCTTTCCCAGGCCATAGCAGAGAACTGGATCGGAAGAGGAGCAGCCAGGACTCAAACTGGCGCCCATATGGGATGCCGGCACTGCAGGCTGGGGCTTTAACCTGCTGTGCCACAGCAGCGGCCCTATAATGATATTTTAGTTAGGTAAAGATCTTCGTAGGGAAGCAGTTGGCAACCATACTGTTGTTTTGGTTTTGTTTGTTTGTTTGTTTTTTGTTATTTATTTATTTAACTGGCAGTGATTTCATGGAAACTGGCGTTTTCTGCCACATGAAGAGATGGAGAGTTTGGGCAGAGCAGACAAAGCTGCCCGGAGAGGGTAGTGACCCTAGCTTCTCCTTGCTAGTTACTTCCTTGTTTCTATCATTAGACAGGCTCTGAGGGTCAGCAGATAGTAATGCAGCCAGGTTAATTTCTTGATTTTGATAGTTTTATTGCTTAGGAGACTGTCACTGTAGCAAGTACTTACAAACTGATAAATGTAAAAAATAATTATGTAATTCATTTAAAAATAACAGCAATTAGGGTAGGCCTTTGACCTAGTGGGCAAGATGCTGCTTGGGACACCTACATCCCATTGGATTCCTGGGTACAAACACAGCTGTTAAAGGTATTTTGGAAATGAACCAGTGGATGGTAGCACTCTCATTCATTCTCTCTCAATAACATAAAAATAGTAACAATAAACTAATAACATGTTAACACATTTTCAAGGAAAAATAATTATATATTTTGAAAAACAATATTTGTTTTATGTTTTTACATCTACTTTTGCAATTTGTTATTTTGTTTGAAGATAAAAAGCATGGCTTTACATGGATGCTTAGTTGGAGAAAAGTGTTTAATAGCCTCTTCAGATAATTGTGGTACTCTTTTGATATGATACATCACACTTCTTAAGTGGAGATTTTTTAAAGGCTACTTGTGATATGGAATCTTAAATGATATTGATGAATTTCTCATATTCAGTTACATTGAAATTCACTGGTCCTTTGAATAAGGCCTTTTTTTCCATCATGATTTTGTAACTTTATGTATTGATCATTTGGAAAATATTGGTTTCCTGAGTTTTTAGATTTTCAAATAATGGCACATTATAAAAATAAATCACGATTGTTAATGTCACTCTTGATCTTATTCAAGCTGTGTTTTCTGTAGGCTCATAGTGGTGGATACAAGTTTTCCAGTCTTGAAGTGTCAGACTTGCTTCCTGCACTTTTGAGAATATGCCTGCCAAATCTGAATACATGATCTGTAGGTCAGTTGTTCTTTCAGGTACAGTGGTGTTACACGAACACTGGAGCTAATTCAACTCACAATTCAGGATAATTATTGTATTGGGTACATGGAGGAAGTGCTTGATGCACACTTTCCATTTGTCACACAGAACATTATAAAGATGTGTAGTCAAGGGTAGAGGTTTAATAAAATTAATGATTTTTATTACTCCATGAGGAGCCATTTTTAAATTAACCTGATTTTTTTTAAATCTTACTCCAAATACAAGAAGACTTTCATGTGTGAAGAATACAGATGCATCTAGTGCAATTAAGCATCCTGCTATGAGTTTTACCCACCATGCAGTTTTACCCACCATTGCTTTTGTCAATAGCATGAACAGGGTAAAGAATGTCTTAATATTTTTGATTTAGGGACCCTGAGTCAAATATTGAAATATTTTGGGGAGGAGCAGGTGTTTGGACTAGTGGTTAAGATGCCTATATCTCACATCACAATGCCTGGCTTTGATTCCAGCTTTAGGTCCTGAGTCCAGCTTCCTGCTAATGCAGACAATGGGAGGTAGCAATGATAGCTGAAGTAATTGAGTTCCTACCACCCACATGGGAGACCTGGATTCTGTTTCTGGTTCCTGGCTTCAACTGTAGCCAAGCCCCAGCTCAGTGGGCACTTGGGGAGTGACCTAGCAGATGGGAGCTCTGTCTCTCTACCTTCCATAAAAATATATTTTGGGGGCTGGCACTGTGGCGTAGCAGGTAAAGCTGCCACCTGCAGTGCCAGTGTCCCATATGGGCGCTGGTTCAAGTCTCTGCTGCTCCACTTCCTATCCAGCTCTCTGCTATGGTCTGGGAAAGCAATACAAGATGGCCCACTTTCTTGGGCACCTGCATCCACCTGAGAGACCTGGAAGAAACTCCTGGCTTCGGATCAGCTCAGCTCCTGCCTTTGTGGCTGGCCATCTGGGGAGTGAACCATCGGATGGAAAACCTCGCTCTCTTCCTCTGCCTCTCTCTAACTCTGCCTTTCAAATCAATCAATAAATCTTAAAAATATAAAAAAAAAAATTGCAGTTCTGACTGTCAAGTTAGCAGTTTAATCTAAAACTTGGGGAGGGCAGGGGGATTTCATTGTACAGTATTTGCAACTTTGAGAATATTTCAAAATAAAAAGAAACCCAAAAAATGGCCTTTCAAATGTTGGAAATTCACATGAGAATAATCATTTGTAAATTTCAGCAATATACCAATAAGTCTCATGCAGATGAAATCTTTTAGAATTCTTGGCATATAGTTAGTGCTCAGTAGTTGATAATTACAATAGTCTTTATTCCTGTTTTGTTGGTAGAATTTTTTTTTTTTTTTTTTTGACAGGCAGAGTGGACAGTGAGAGAGAGAGACAGAGAGAAAGGTCTTCCTTTTGCCGTTGGTTCACCCTCCAATGGCCGCCGCGGTCGGCGCCCTGCGCCCAGCGCACCGCGCTGATCCGATGGCAGGAGCCAGGAGCCAGGTGCTTTTCCTGGTCTCCCATGGGGTGCAGGGCCCAAGCACCTGGGCCATCCTCCACTGCACTCCCTGGCCACAGCAGAGGGCTGGCCTGGAAGAGGGGCAACCGGGACAGAATCCGGCGCCCCGACCGGGACTAGAACCCGGTGTGCCGGCGCCGCTAGGCGGAGGATTAGCCCAGTGAGCCGCGGCGCCGGCCTTGTTGGTAGAATATTAACTACAGTCCCATATGTTTCACACAGTAAATCTGTTTCCTTTCATGTGTCCTGGGGTCAAGTTCTTATTCTGTGTTTAAGAATTTTAGGAGATGACAGTGTACATCAACCACCTCTGCTTTTATTTTGGCTTAATTTGTGAAAACTATGCTCTTGTAACAATTTTAAATGCAGAGGAGCATTTCTGGGTTGAACAGAAACAATTCTGCTTTTAGCAAAATGTTGAACAATATTGGTCTTAAAAGTGTGAATTGTAGATAAAGTAAATACTCATTTCAGTGGCTGACATTTTAAATTTTATGGTCATTTTCTAATCCAGTTCCTTAATTTTTTTTTTAAAAGAAGTAAAGGCACACTGTTAAGCTTCAAAACAAAGTGACAGACCCAGATTGTGAAAAGAATACTTTTTTCTTGTGACAATTTCATAAAATCAGCATGAAAACTTGTATGAACAAAGTGACAGTTTAACATAAAACAGGTTAATAATAAAAAAAATTAGCTCGATCAGCAGTTTTTGGAGAAAAGTATGCAGGAATGATTGGCTTCTAGTTAAGTTTAGCTATCTCATGTTTGACAGGAGAAGGGGGGAATAGTATAGCAGATTACAGGTGTTTCGGCCTAGCTGTTAAGACGTTGTTGGGATGCCCACACCCTGTATCTGAGCATCTGTGGTCAAGTTTCAGCTCTGTTCCTGATCGCAGCTTCCTGCTAATGCACACCCTACGAGGCAGTAGATGATGGCTCAAGTAGTTGGGTCCCTGCCCTGACATGGGAGACCTGAATTAAGTTCCTGGCTTCAGACTTCAGCCTGGACCAATCCCAGCCACTGGGGTATTTGTGGAATGAACTAGCAGATTGAAGCTCTCACTCTTTCTTTTTGTTTTTCTACCTCTGTGTTTCTTTTTCTCAAATACACATGCACACACACACACACAAATATCTCTTTTACTTTTTTTTTTTTTTTTTTTTTTTGGACAGGCAGAGTTAGTGAGAGAGAAAGACAGAGAGAAAGGTCTTTCTTCCGTTGGTTTACCCCCTAAATGGCCGCTATGGCCAGCGCGTTGCACCAATATGAAGCCGGGAGCCAGGTGCTTCCTCCTGGTCTCCCATGTGGGTGCAGGGCCCAAGCACCTGGGCCATCCCCCACTGCCTTCCTGGGCCACAGCAGAGAGCTAGACTGGAAGAGAAGCAACCGGGACAGAATCCGGTGCCCCAACTGGGACTAGAACCTGGGGTGCTGGCGCCACAGGCAGAGGATTAGCCTAGTGAGCTGCAGCGCTGGCCCTCTTTTACTTTCTAACTTGAGTTTTAGTTCATGGTTATCCTGCATGGGAAATTGCTTACCTGTAGCCTAAATCTCATTGGTAACATTTCATTTTTCAAGCCAACAGAGACAGAAGTACCTGAAGAAAAGACTCTATTAAACACACACATACACAAGCACTTTTGTAATTAAAATAATGACATGTAATCAAAGGAGCATTGCCCAAGACTTGGGTCATCTACTGCTTCCCCAGGCCGTAGCAGAGAGCTGGATTGGAAGTGGAGCAGCTGGGTCTCAAAGTGGTGCCCATATGAGACGCCAGGGCATTAACTCGCTGCACCACAGCACTGGCCTCTAGGATGACTATTTCAACTCTAACTTGTGATTGTTTATTAACCAGATGTCTAAAGCAAATGGATAAACCATAGTGCCTTCTTTCCCCCTAAAGCTGTGGGCCTCATCAGTCATAAAATCCTGCAGACTGTCATCTGCAGGCTCTCTCAGCTGGGCCGCCACCCTCTTTCTACAGCTGGTTCTCTCCTTCGGGCTCCCCTTTGTTACAAGACTAGTGAAGTAGCTGCAGTCCTCTCCCAGCCACCTGTTGCTTTTGTGCTGTTATTTCCTTCCCGAGAACACAAGTGCCATCTTGTCACTTCCTAGCTCAGTAGCCTCCTCTAGGTGCTTAGAACTAAGACAGAGGTGGAAATGTCAACTTGTTGTGGTGCACACTTCATAGACGGGTGACCCCTGTGTGTGTATAGGGCCCCTCACTTACAAGGGCCCATTCTTGGTTCAGTGGTCTGCTGTCACTGTCACTTTTGAACAAAGGAGGCTTTGTATTTTTATTCTGCACTAGTCCCACAAATTAGGTAGCTGAGTCTGCTTGTTATTGGGGCACACGATCGCCACCAGCCTCCTTCTGCAGTGGTTTTTTTCCACTGCTCCCTCTGCACCACCTCTGCCATCCACAGGGATTCTTACGATATGTTGTTCCTTCCCCTCACTTTTTGCCTCTGCCTACTTCTCCTTCCTTCTCTGCAAGGCTGATCCCTACCTGTGGCTCAGAAAAACTCCAGGGAAATGTTACCTCCTGTTGAAATTCCCACTGTGCAAGAATGACTTGCTTTCCCTTTTATACACCCTGTTCATGTCTTGTAGAGCAGCAGTACATGTATACTTATATCCTTCACCAAAGATTTACTGGGGCCAATGCTGTGGCATAATAGGTTAAGCCTCCTCCTGCAGCACTGGCATCCCATATGGGTGTCAGTTCGAGTCCTGGCTGCTCCATTTCCATTCTAGCTCCCTGCTAAAGGACTGAGAAGGCAATGGAGGATGGCCCAAATGTTTGGGCCCCTGCACCCATGTGGGAGACCCCGAGGAAGCTCCTGGTTCCTGGCTTTGGATGGGCCCAGCTCCGGCTGTTTGGGCCATTTAGGTAGTGAACCAGTGGATGGAAGACCTGTCTATTTGAAAGGCAGAGAGACAGAATGAGAGAGAGAAAGAGAGAGAGAGAGATCTTCCATCCACTGGTTCAGTCTCCAAATGCCCATAAGAGCTAGGGCTGGCCTCTCTGAAGCCAGGAGCCTAGAACTTCATCCAGGTCTCCCTCATGGGGGCAGGGACCTAAGTGCTTAGGCCATCATCCACTGCCTTTCCAGGAGCGTTTGCAGGGAGCTGCATCAGAGGTGGAGAGGATCAGAATCAGGAAGCTGGATCAGAAGCACTCCAATATGGTATGCAGTTGTTCTAAGTGGCTGCTCCACCTGCTGTACCACAACGCCAGTCCCAATAAATCCCTTTTTAAGTGAAATCTGATATTCATGGTCATTTGAAAAAGAATATTCAGCTGATGCAAACAGATAGAGTTAACTCTCAAAAAATAAAACTTCAGTTTTGTCTTTGGCCAGCCTTTTGTTTACCAAGTGCTAGAAATAAGCATTCTCATCTGGAACTTGCTTCAAGGTGGCCTCTTCCAGAGTCTACAACACCTGAACCGAGTGTAGAACTCAGAGCTTACGAAAGAATGGAACCTGGAGCTGGTGTTGTGATGCATCAGATTAAGCCACTGCTTGCAACACTGACATCCTATCTTGGAGTGCCTGTTTGTGTCCCAGTTGCTCCATTTTTTTTTTTTTTTTTTTGATAGGCAGAGTTAGACAGTGAGAGAGAGAGAGAGAGACAGAGAGAAACGTCTTCCTTCCGTTGGTTCACCCCCCAAATTGCCTCTACAGCCGGCGCACTGTGGCCAGCACGCTTCGCCTATCTGAAGCCAGGAGCCAGGTGCTTCCTCCTGGTCTCCCATGCGGGTGTAGGGTCCAAGCACTTGGGCCATCCTCCACTGCCTTCCTGGGCCACAGCAGAGAGCTGAACTGGAAGAGCCACCTTCCTGCTATTGTACCTGGAAAGCCAGTGGAAGATGGCCCTAGTACTTGGGCCCCTGATACCCCAGGGGGAGACCCAGATAGGACTCTTCTGGCTTCAGCCTGGCTCAGCTTTGGCTGTTGCAGCCATTTGGGGGGTGAACCAGCAGTTGGAAGATTGCTCTCTCTCTCTCTCTTTCTCTCTCTCTCTCTCTCCTTCTCACTCTGTGCTTCAACCAAATAAATATTTTTAAAAACCACATAAAAATGGAAGCTGCTCATGTCCTATCAATGGAACAAATTTATATAGTATATATGAGGTTTTATTTCTTGAAGGTGGTAGTTGCAGTTAAAGAGGCTGCAATAAAAACTTTGGCTTAAAATAAAGAAGTGTTTGGTTTGAGATGTAATCCTGATGAACTGTGAATAATGTTTTGGCTTGAGTAAAAGTGAGTTTCCTTACATGAGATTTAAATGATCATGAATATTTTTTCTGTAGAAAAAGAAAGAGACCATTATTAGTGTAACATCTCTGATAATTATCATTAAATGGGCCTTTAGAGATGGAATCAGATCAGTTATTCATTCTAGGGCATAGTCACTTTTTTCCAGTGCTACCTAAGGCAGGCATTCTTTGTAGGAAGACATGTTACCCCAAGGGGAGAGGTAGAAGGTGATGATGGTACAGTTTCAGTTCAGGGGGAAGAAGACCAGAAAAGCAATTAGTGAGTGTTGGTTAGGAGACTTTTGGGTTTTTGTCTTCTGGTTAAAATCAGGGAATGTCGAGAGTGGGTGTTTAGCCTTTCAGTTAAGCCATCTGTGCCCCACATTGAGAACCTGGGTTCAATTCCTGGCTCCAACTACTGCGTTAAGACCGTGGGAGACAGCAGTGATGGCTCAAGTAATTGGATTCCTACCACCCGTGTGGCAGACCTGGCTTGAGTTCCTGGCTCCTGGCTTTGGCCCCATGTGGGGGACCATTCTCAGCATTTGGGAGTTCTTTCTGACTGTGTCACTCAAATAAATAAATAGAATTTAAAAGAAATTAGAGAAAGTACAAAAGACTCATTATACTTCTTTTATATTTCTAAATAATGTAAGATGATTTATGTTAAAATGGAGTTTTTAACAAAAAAATGCAAGACATTTTTATAGTGATAAGCTGAATATAATGAATTTAGATTTAAGAATCTAAAATTGGTAAGCATTGAATATTGTGCCATTTCCCAAAGAGCCTCTCCTCTCCCCCTCATTATCTTTCTCAGGACTGGGAATAGGGAGAGTGATCCATGACTAAAATATCCTCAGCCTTCATTTCTCTGCCCTGAGTTAAGCTCCTGGAGTACTTATTCATGAGCCTGGATGGTTTCTATGGTTTCTTATAACATGAAAATGTTTGAATTTCCGTGAGATTGATAGTCCAAACCCATGCAGGACAGATGGAAAAACTGAGTCGTCTCTCAGTTTATCTTAGGCTTCAGATTGCCTTATTTTAGCTTATATGGAGACATTTTATATAAACATACATATAGACAGAGTGCAGTTTTGGTTTTTTAGGGAAGAGTTCAAGAAGTGTGGGGAAGATGATTTTAATAAGTCAGTTGTGTTGGCCTAGATGTATTTACTCATTCAACAGATCTTTAGCAGAGTGACCCCTGCTCTATGCCAGGCATTGTGCTAGGTGCTGGGAATCCAAAGATGACAGAGAAGGATCCCTGTTTGTTAAGAAGTGGAGGCTCTTTGCTTAACATATTATGGCAGGTGATTAATAGGGTTATGTAGAAAGTTTCAGGAGTGTAACACAGAGACAGAGCCTCACCCTGGCAGAAATGGGAAACATGAAAAATACCTCCACAAAGGTGGTGACATTGCTCGATGGTAAATATGGAAAAGATGAGGGAGGGTGAGTGTAACAAGAATTCAAGAGTGGACAGTGCCTGGGCTTGGAGGGGAAGCAGGTTGTTTATTTGGAGTGGATGTTGGGACATAGGACATCGGTATATTCTTTTCTGTTTTTATTAATTGGAAAATTATAAATAATACACAAATTTATGCAGATTACACTTGACCAACCTCCTTGAGAAAGTAAGGGAAGTGTTCCTAATAATCTATAAAGTTATTGAATATATTTATGTAATATATATAAATATAAAATTATTATTTCTTTGCATGATAGTATTATTACTCTAAAATGTAATTCTTTATTTTCTTTGAGAATTTGCAACCACAGGGTTTTACTGTGAGATGTTTTAAAGCATTTGAGTAACTGAAGAGCCTGGAGGGAATGCCTCTTAGTCATTCTTCATAGATTTAATTGAAATGGTTAATACAGTCCCAATGAAACTAAATAGAGACTAAATAGGCAAGAATAAGCAATAAAGTTTTGCAAAAGAAGAACAATGAAGGAGACTTGTACTACTAAAAATACTAAAACCTATCTTTTTTTAGAAAAAAACTTTTATTTATTTGAAAGGCAGAATGACTGAGAGAGACAAGAAAGAGATCTTCCATCAACTCATTCATTCTCCAAAATGGCCTCTAACAGCTGGAGCCTGGAGCCTGGAGCCTGGAACTCTATTTGGTTTCCCAAGTGAGTGGCAGGGGCCCAAATACTTGAGCCATCATCTGCTGCCTCACAGGGTACACTTAAGCAGGAAGCTGGACTTCGAAATGGAGCTGGGACTCAAATCCAGGCATACCAATATGAAGTACAGGTATCCCAAGTGATATCTTAACTGCTGCACCATAAAACCCACCCCTAAAACCTACCTTAAAGCCAGAATAACGAAAATTAAGGCATTACTAAAGCACAGGAATATAAGACATAAATCGGGTGCAATTATGGAACCAGAACCTAACCAATGCCTTTATATCCCCAGAGTGGTCAGTCGCTAGATGTGATACCATGGGAATTGTGTGACAAGCCAACTCTGCAGCCGAGACAGTCCCTACAGGGACCGCTGATGGTGTTCCCACAGGTGATGCCACAAGTGTCCTTGAAGGGGCAGTTGAGTGGCTCATCTTGTTTCCATTGCAACCTCTGAATTCTGTTGTTTCTTTGCCTTTATCCCACATGCCTGCAGGGAATCGATTTAACTTCTTACAGTTCCTACTCTGGGAAAAGACTTGGCAGAGGCTCTGTTACTCTTTGGGCCTTTATGGTGGCAGAAGGGTGAGAGGACCCAGAAGAAGTACCCTTCCCAAGGCTTTGTTAAAGTTCTGAATCTTCATCCACGGGCTGTTGCTGGCTTGTAGACTTAGGGAAAATCCTCAGACTGGGGAGGTGGTGAGAGTGGAAATGAGAGTTGTATCATGTGTATCTGGTATCCGCTTCTGTTGCAAGTACTTAAAACATATTTATGTGGATGCTGAAGATTAGAAGATTCTTGTCCATTTGTCGTCTCTTGGTGGGGTCAGATGCAGTGGGCTAGGCCGTGTGGAGGAGGCAGTTGCCCCAGTGCACTTCCCCAGTTCATAAGGAAGCCAGCTACTCCTATACTGGCCTTGAAGAACGCTCATTATACTTCTCATCTGATTGCCTGGGCCAGCAAAAGGCAGCTCTTGTCCTATTCTTATGTGTATGCTGCTATTTTTGATTCCTACAACCTGATAGCAGAGGTGAGGGCAGTTCATGGAATTCTCACAGCCCACCCATGGGCCTGCTGGAGAGCATGCATTTGCTATAATCCTTGGAAAGGAGATGTCTGTCAGATTCATCTGGAGGAGTTTTCCTCACTTTGTGAAAGGGATGCGTAAAAGAGCCATACCAGCTCTGCCCTGAACATTTGTCTGCATGTGATGCTTGGGATGGCAATGATTCTCTTGAAATCCGGAAGGGAGCCAACCTGAGGGAAAACCAGAGGAAGGCAGAAAAATTCTAGATCATTTGTGACCTTGTTGAGCAAATGAACAAAGCAGAGCCAGGTCCTCGTCTTCATGAAGCTTAATTCTGACAGGGGCAGATGAGCACAGACAGCAAGCACATACACGTAAAATGCAAGTGTATTGAAGGTGGTACATGCAGTGGAATAAAACAAAGCAGAAAAGGGGGTGAAGGGTGCTAGGGCAGGGCTGGCTACATTTTTTTCAGAGTGATCAGGGATGGCATCACGGAGAAGGTATTATTCACTTAAGGATTCAAAAAAGACAAAGGCTGCAGAGAAAGAATGTTCCAATTAGGGGGAACGGTAAGTGCACATGTCCTGAGCCTATATGGAGGACATCCTGTGATGCAAGAACTGCTAGGGGCCACTGTGGCCAGAGTGGGAAAGCAGATGGGAGAGTAACTGCACATGAGACTGAGAAGTGTTAAGCTGTTGCCTAAGACTTCTGACTCTTTTTCTGGGTGAGAGATACATGTTTGGGGATTTGTGAGGAGGGAAATGACATGATCTGACCTGTGTGTTTTATTTTTAAAGATTTTTTATTTATTTATTTGAAAGTTAGAGTTACACAGAGAGAAGAGAGGCAGAGAGAGAGAGAGAGAGAGAGAGAGAGAGAGAGAGGTCTTCCATCCGATGGTTCGCTCCCCATTTGGCCGCAACGGCCGGAGCTATGCCAATCCAAAGCCAGGAGCCAGGAGCTTCTTCTGGGTCTCCCATATGGGTACAGGGGCCCAAGGACTTGGGCCATCTTCCACTGCTTTCCCAGGCCACAGCAGAGAGATCGGAAGTGGAGCAGCCGGGTCTCGAACCGGTACCCATATGGGATGCCTGCGCTTCAGGCCAGGGCGTTAACCCGCTTCGCCACAGCACCGGCCCCGACCTGTGTTTTAAAAAAAGCAAAAGACAGGGGGCTGGTGCTGTGGCACAGTGGGTGAGGGCGCCACCTGCAATGCTGGCATCCCATATGGGCGCTGGTTCTAGTCCCTGCTGCTCCACTTCTGATCCTGCTCTCTGCCATGGCCTGGGAAAACAGTGGAAGATAGCCTAAGTCCATGGGCCCCTGTACTCTAGTGGGAGACCTGGAAGAGGTTCCTGGCTCCTGGCTTCTGATCAGTGCAGCTCTGGCTGTTGTAGCTATTTGGGGAGTGAACAAGATGGTGGAAGACCTCTCTCTTTCTCTTCCTCCCTCTCTCTCTCTTTCTCTCTCTCTACATCTGCCTTTCTGGAACTCTACCTTTCAAAAAAATAAATAAATCATTTTTTTAAAAAGTACTATTAAAAAAATCGAAAGACATGACCCCAATAGAGGCAGTTAAGAAAGGTTCTTAAGAAAAAACAAACAGTATTATTGGATTGGGACATGATTCCAAGTGTAAGTTGAAATTTTTTTAAAGATTTATTTGTATTGATTTGAAAGACAGAGTTACAGAGAGAGGTAGAGCAAGAGAGGCAGAGAGGTGTTCCATTCGCTGGTTCACTCCCCAAATAGCCGCAACGGCCGGAGCTGAGCCGACCCAAAGCCCCACGAACCAGGAGCTTCCTCCGGGTCTCCCATGTGGGTGCAGGGGCCCAATGACTTGGGCCATCCTCCACTGCTTTCCCAGGCCATAGCAGAGAGCTGAATTGGAAGTGGAGCAGCCGGGACTTAAACCAGAGCCCATAAGGGATGCCAGCACTGTAGGCCAGGGCTTTAGCCCACTGCACTACAATGCCAGCCCCCAAATATTTTTATTATCTTGGAAAACTTGCACTAGGAACCATTTTACTTATCCAGAAAGAAAGAGAAAATTGTACTTGGGGCTTCACTGATTAATATCATTCTTTCCAAAAGTGTCATTGAATTTTTTTACAGCATATCTGTGTAAGATTGGACCATGTAAATGTCTTCACCACATCTGTGAGATATAAAATAGCAAATTTGATTTAGGACTTGTGAATTGGCTTTAAAATTACTAGGGGGCTGGTGTTGTGGTGAGCGGGTTAAGCTACCACCTGTGATGCTGGCATCCCAAATGAGTGTGGATTGGAGTCCTGGCTGCTCTTTGCTTTTAATCCAGCTGCTGCCAATGTACCTGGGAAGACAGCAGAAGATGGTCCAAGTGCTTGGGCCCCGACACCCACGTGAGAGACTGGATGGAGTTTCAGACTCCTGGCATTGGCCTGGCCCAGCCTTGGACTTTGAAACCATTGGGCAATTGATCCAGTAGGTAAAAGATCTCTTTCTCCCTCTCTCTCCCTGTGTGTAACTCTGCCTTTCAAATAAATAAACAAATCTTTAAAATAAATAAATAAATAAAGTCACCAAAGAGAAATTTTTCTAAATGTCAGTACATGGTGCTAGTGTGGAAAAATACTTTGCTTTTCAAAACAAATAGGGAAATATATCTTATTTTATCTTTGAATAAAGGTTGACACTGATAAAAGATGCCCCTTTGGCCTTTTGTTTTCGGGCATTTTCCCCTTGTGAATCTGCGGCTCTAATAAAGTCAGTTTTCTCTGTTTACTGGTGGTAAATCTGTGAACCGTTTGTGGTAAGATATGTTGGCCCAGCTATTGTGAAATGATAGCTCTATATCTGGCTCTCCATTACATAAGCACATGTATAGCCCATTTGTATTGGAGCAGTAAGTATACTTTTAGCATCAGATGAGGTCTAGGTCAGTTCTTCTCTCCTGTTTATTCATGGATTTTTACCTACAGTCAATATGTTTCATTGAGTCTAAGAATCAAATCTCTCATGAACCAGCTCTTAAGTTTTAGACATAAATCCTTTCAGATCAAGAAAAGATACTTCCTATGAGGATTAATCCTACATACCCTGCAATGAGCTGACATTGACTTCCACTGAAGAAAGATTTATTTTTGGAAGCAGGATTTTTTAAATTAGTTCTTTGAATTCTCAGCAAGTTCTAGAGAACATCATTCCCAGCCTGCTGAACTTCACCAGGCCAAGGGAAAGTAGGGATGATTGAGGAGGGGAAGGGGTGTTAGCACTTACGGAGTGCCTTCTGTGTGCCAAGAGCTGTTATCTGAGCTTCGTGTCATAAGTTGAACGGTGTTACCTTCATTTTCACAAGAGGATGTGGAGGCTGAAAGAGGATGTGTGACTTGCTCAAAGTCATTTTGCAGATCAGTGTGGAAATGAAATTGGTGCCCATGTGTGAGTGACCTGAAAGCCCATGCTATCTCCTCCAAGGGCTGTCTAGTGAAGGCAGAAGGAAGCATTATACGTTACCACAGATGAGTTTTATTTCTCCAGGGTCTCATTTCTGAAGTTATTATTTCCGTCAGTTCTGTTTAGACCTTAATAGTCCTGTGTGAAGTAAAACACTGAGGTCTTTCTTGTGTCGCTGTATAGATTTATGGCTGTGCATTTTGTGTGGATTTTAAAATGTGTGACTATTAACTATTAACCAAGCAGTAAAATTACAATAAGATCACATTCACTTTTATTTCCATTTTAATAAGACAGGCTTTTTATTTTCATATATCACTCTTTATGATATTTTACATCCTAAAGACTTCTTCCTGAAATTATGGAACATCAATTTGCAATTAAACTCACAAAGCCAGTGATAGTTAAAGAGTATATAGCATTATGACATGAATCATGTTTTACTGTTTGTGTATAAGGGGCTAACAAGTAGTTATCAGGATTGATTTATAAAAAGAAAGCTGATTAAGGAACATTCAGCCAACCCTGTGACGACATTGGGATTGTGTTGGCTGAACTATTGTGTTGGCTCTATCTGATCTCTTCAAGACCTCAAGATGGCTTAAAATTTTCCTGGTCTAAATGCCATATCACATGGTAGCAGGGAGGAGTTTGAAAGGATAATGTTATCAAATGCTTTAATCCTGATTGCCATGTATTAATTTCCCATCTCTTCTCCTTTGTGTTTTTTTCCCCCTAGAAGAAAAATTCAAAGTGGAGACACGAACTATTGCTGTTGACTTTGCATCAGAAGATATTTATGACAAAATTGAAACAGGCTTGGCAGGTCTTGAAATTGGCGTTTTAGGTTTGTATTTTTGCCTCATTTATGGATTTTTCTTGCCTTTGTTATTTGACTTTCACAATGACTACATTTCTTCTTAGGTGTTCAGAGGTAAAATAACCATGAGAAGAAAATTGCTTTATTCCTGCTGTTGGTCATCAGGCGATATTAATGTATATGCATTTGGATCTTTATATTTTTCGTGATATATTGACTGCTGTAAAATTTGGTTATTTCCCTGCCTGCCTTATTTCCTGTTCTCTCTGTGTGCATTTAGATATAGTTACCTAGTAATAATCCTTTAAGGAGGGTGATGCCGAGCCGCATCCAGTGGAGGAAGCCAAGACTTAGGAAAGTGTTCTACTCCTGTTGGTTATTACTGCTCCCCTGAGAAGTCCTTTCAGTCATGTTTCCTCCCAGTTGCACCCTTCATGAAATTTTAATTTTGTAGATATGCTAGCATATATGTCTGTGCTTTATATTTATATAAAAAAAATCAGCCCCCCCCCCCCCATCAAATTTCATCCCTTGAGGGAGGCATGCCCCAGCTGAAATGCATCGATCAGAGATTTGCTTAAGGTCACATGAAGACTGAGTGGTGCAACTGGATTCAGTTTTTGCTTTGTTTTTTTTTCTAAATCTACTACTTTCTTGTTATGTGTCAGCACTCTTAATACAAAAAAAAGACACTTTTGCTAAGATACTGGAAGTATTTAATATTTTTATGGAGGGGCCAGCACTGTGGCATAGCAGGTAAAGCCACCACCTGCAGTGCTGGCATCCCATATGGGCACCAGTTCAAGTCCCGGCAGCTCCACTTCTGATCCAGCTCTGCTGTAGCCTGGGAAGGCAGTAGAAGATGGCCCAAGTCTTGCACCTATGTCGGAGACCTGGAAGAAGCTACTGGTTCCTGGCTTTGGATCAGTTCAGCTCCTATTGTTGCAGCCATCTGGGGAGTGAAGCAGTGGATGGAAGACCTCTCTCTGCCTCTGCCTCTCTGTAACTCTCTCCTTTAAATGAATGAATAAATCTTTATATGTGTGTGTGTGAGTGTGAGTGTGTGTGTGTGTGTGTGTGTGTGTATATATATATATATATATATATATATATATATATATATATAAAAGATTCACCAGAAGAGTTTTAAGGGGACAAAATAGGCTTGGTAAGTTTCCCACCATTTTATTAAAGATCTGTTTGTTTATTTCAAAGGCAGAGTAACAGAGAAGAGAGAGGGAGATCTTCCATCCTCTGGCCCTCTCCCTAGAAATATTTAGGAAGTAGATGAAGTTTGATTTGGTGAGAGTTTGCATGTGGAATGAAGAGAGAACCATGGATGACTTTCAGGTTTCAGACTTGAAATCTGTATCAATAGTGCCATTTACTAAAAAGGGGAATCCTTGAAGAGGAACCTTTTAAGGAAGGAGGGTCATTGAAATGTGGAGTTTTGCTGGGGTGTTCAAATGGGGTTGCTGAGAGTTCGATGTATGGATCTAGGTTTCAGTAGAGCTCAGCAGGAGATACAGTTTGGAGATTAGATATCTATGAGTAGAAATCTCACGGAAGCAATGAGACTAGAGATCATCCAAGGAGAATATAGAGAATGTAAAGAAAAAACTGAAAAGAGGACTTTTTTAAAAAAGATTTATTTGAAAGGCAGAGTTGCAGAGAGAGAGAGAGAAAGGTCTTTCATCCGCTGGTTCACAACGGCTACAACAGCCAGAGCTGTGCCAATCTGAAGTCAGAGCCAGGAGCTTCTTCTGGGTGTCCCACACAGATGCAGGGGCCCAAGGACTTGGCTCATCTAGTGATTTCCCAGGCCACAGCAGAGAGCTGGATTGGAAGTGGAGCAGCTGGGTCTCAAACTAGTGCCCATATGGGATGCCGGCACTGCAGGTGGCATTTTTACCCGCTATGCCATAGCACTGGCCCCAGAGGACTTTTTGGCCCCTCCCCCCTCTTTTTCATCAAAGTCTGCCTGGAGCATACAGCATGAAAGTTGGAGGTTTTTTTCCCCCTTTCACTAGTTAGGTAGTGGCCAATGGAAATAATTTGTGCCACAAATGTGATTTATACTTTTCTAGTAGTCACATTTTTTTCAAAACTAAAAAAGAAAAAGTCAATTTTAATGATGCATTTTATTTTAAATCACACTTCCAAAATATCATTTTAGCAAGTAAGCATTGTAAGGAATTATTGAAATATTTTGCATTGTTTTCATCCTGAGTCTTTAAGTCTAGTGTGTATTTTACATTTATAGCATATCTCAATTCAGACTAGCTACATTTTAGCAGCTGCTATATAGGACATCTCAGCTCTAGTTCATCTTGGCCATCTGTTATCCAAGGGCAATTTTCTAAGGTCTGGCAACATTCAGAGGCATTTCTGATTGCCGCTGCTTGGCGAGAGGAAGGTAGCTATACTGCCCCCTAGTGGACAAAGGTCAAGGATGCTGCTCAACATTCCATGCATTGAAGACAGTGTCTCACAGCTGTGCTGAGGCTGAGAAATCCTGCTTTGAAATTATATTGTCACTTAAGATTCCTGACTCAATACTTGTTGAAACATCCATACTTCAGTTTTGATTTCTAGTTGACTACAGAGTTGTAGCTAATGTATAATAGCACTTTCTCATACATTCTCTCATTGGCTGAGCCATAAATTTAGTTTTCTTCCTGTTCCACTACAAATCTCTGCTTAATCCTAAGATTTATGTAATTATTATCGACTTTTATTAGCAGATACCTACACTGATATTGCATTGTAATTTTAATTTACCATGTTTTTCATCATCATCATCATTATTGAAATTATTTGGAAAGCAAAGAAAGAGAGATAACTCTTCTGTTTGTTGGTTTACTCCCCAAATGCCCTCAAAAGCTGGTCCTGGGCTAGGCTGAAGCCAGGATCTGGCAACCCAATCTGGGTCTCCCACATGGGTTATAGGGACTCAAGTACTTCAGCCATCACTTGCTACTTCCCAGAAAGCACAGCAACAGGAAGCTGTAGCAGAAGCAGAGGCAAGACTCAAAGCTGGACACTCCAGTATGGTTTGCTGCCAATTTTATATTATTACTAGATCATATTTCTCTTTAAAGATTTATTTATTTATTTGAAAGGCAGAGTTACAGAAAGAGAGAGAGGGAGAGAGAGAATCTTCCATGAACTGGTTCACTCCCCAAATGGCTTCAATGGCTAGAGCTGGGCAGATCCAAAGCCAGGAACCAGGAGCTTCTTCCAGGTACCCAACATGGGTGCAGAGGCCAAGCACTTGGGCCATCTTCTACTGCTTTCCCAGGCCATAGCAAAGAGCTGGATGGAAGTGGAGCATCTAGGGTTCGAACCTGCACTTTTATGGGATGCCAGCACTGCAGGTGAAGGTTTTACCTGCTACACCACAGCACCAGCCTCACTTGATCATCTGCTAATCAATGCTAATCTTAGATCAATGCTAATCTTAGGGTTCTTTCTCTAGTGTGAGAATAACACTTTAGTCTGAGATTTACCTATTTTCTTTCTCTTATGATTACCTGGGCTTTTAGCCCCTTTACCTTCTTTTATTCTCTTTCTCATCCCCATCTGAATCTTATACCCCAGCCTCTGTCTTGTAAGGGTAAAATAATCTTATTTATTCTGATTCCTCCTTGGCTAAATGCAGGTCTCATTTTTTTAATGCCCCTTAAAATAGTCTATGTATAGACTGATATCTAGCAAGACCCAGAAATGCATAATAAGTCACAGGAAGAAATTTTTTTCTATTGAGTATTGATGAAACTAGTCATGATAAAAAGAAAAATAATCACCAGTGTACATTCCATTTGTTTGAATAATATTAAGGACCAAACCATACTCAGTGTTTAATAAAGAAAATGAATATTTTCAGAATTACAAAGGAAAATGTTAAAGCCCTTTGTCATGATAAGATAAGTGTAAAGAAAGCAGCAATGAATTGTGTCACTTTATACTGAAAGGTCACCATAACTTGATGCAACTCTATAAATGGTTAAGGTCGGGAAGTTGGATTCTTAGCTCTGTTATGTAAAAACAGCAACATCTGCTGTCTTCTTTATGACAAATGCCAAGAAATACACATTTCAGAAAGCTTATAAAACTCCAACTATTTGGAGAAAATGACGTCCTTACTGCTTTGAATAAGCAAACAATTGGTTAACAGAATGTGATTGCTGTAATGCTGACTTGATTCCTCAGGAGAGACTCTCCTGTGTGCTACAAATTGATTTGGAGGACTTTGTACAATGCATCTCAGAGAGGCGTAATTTACCAAGGCCAGAGGAACAGCCTTGGGTTTGAAATATGCCACAGATAATACTTATTTTCAAATTCCACTACTATGGTTTTCTTTAACTTTTTTTTTAAAAGTTAGATTCTTTATTCTAGAAGGAGAAAAAAAGGTCCTCTTGTGAAAATATAGTTACTTAATTTGTGATTCATTTTAAAAGGAAATGAACCATAGCTCTATTCAAGTTTTTAATGCATCCTAGACAAAAATTTTCGTATGCCAAGTTCTCTCAAAGTCCTTTCCACCTAAAGTGTCTGGTTTATGTAAGTTGTAGAATCAAGACAATTAATTGGTACAGAATGACCTATGTGACCACGCTGGCTCAGTGTGTTCAGAACTTTCGTCATCTGTTGACTCTTTTAGTTCTATCCACATGCAATGTCCATAATTTGGAGAAGCCTTGTTTTAATAGCAACCACATATGGGACAGTAGAGGTCAGCAAGAATAGACCATATTATGTTCTTTTTTTCCATGACCTTTATAAGCATATCCTTGCTCTACTAATGTATTTGGTGAGTTTTAATTTGTATTGGGGGTGGGGCAGCATTCCCATTCACTGGCCCACTCTCCAAATATCACAAGGGCCTGGGAACCAAAGCTAGGAACCGAAAGCTCAATCTAAGTATCCAGTTTGCTTGAGCCATCACCTCTGCCCCCCAGGGTCTACATTAGTAGAAAGCAGGAATCAGGAGCAGGAGCTGGGAGTCCAGGCACTCTGATATGGGATGCAGGTGTCTTAACCAGTGGTTTTACTGCTGGCCCAAGTGCCTGCCTAGTGAAATATTTTTTAATTTGTGTCCGTCCCTTCTCCTCAGCTGAATGCAAACTTTGTTCTTCCTGCTCATGCAACCACTTCCCCTTAGGATTGGGGGAAGCATTTTTGTTCCATTTTTCTCCCCTAAAACCTAGTTTTTCCCAGAAAGGTAGTTTGAGCAGAGTTTGGATCAGTCAGCTCTGTCTCTACAGTGCTTGAGTTTTCTAAATTTCTTAACCAAAGACCTGGGTGTATTATTAGTTACTTAGGAAAAGGGCTGGTTAGCTTCCACATGGCCAACTCCTAGGTAATTGGGTCGGGATTCAGAGATGACTTCCTTATAGCTCATACCCCCAAGGGATCAAAGGAAAGGACTAAACGGTCCTGGGAGAAGAACTGGGGGCTGCAGTAAGTGTGCTGAGGAAGGCCTTTCTGGGACAACTTGGAAGGGAGGGAAGTTGAATGCACTAGGAAGTGATGCAGCTTCCCAGTGCCAGCTGATTAAGGAACCTTCCTTCACTGGAGGTTTGGAAATATAAAAACTACAGCTTTAGGCCGGCACCGTGGCTCACTAGGCTAATCCTCCGCCTTGCGGCGCCGGCACCCCGGGTTCTAGTCCCGGTCGGGGCACCGGATTCTGTCCCGGTTGCCCCTCTTCCAGGCCAGCCCTCTGCTGTGGCCAGGGAGTGCAGTGGAGGATGGCCCAAGTGCTTGGGCCCTGCACCCCATGGGAGACCAGGAGAAGCACCTGGCTCCTGCCATCGGATTAGCGCGGTGCGCCGGCCGCAGCGCGCTGGCCGCGGCGGCCATTGGAGAGTGAACCAACGGCAAAGGAAGACCTTTCTCTCTGTCTCTCTCTCTCACTGTCCACTCTGCCTGTCAAAAAAACAAAACAAAACAAAACAACAACAACAAAAAAAACACTACAGCTTTTCTCCTTGCTAGTCTCCGGGACTTTGGAAAATAGTTTAATAGTTTTATATGGCTTTCTTTTGGAATGTGGCACCTACCACTTACATCTTCTTGCGATTAGAATATTAAGTTTATTTACCTGTCTACTTCTTGCTGGATCAATTGCCCTGAGAGAATGGCTATTTCAGTTAGTGAAAGACTTGGAAAAATCGTTTTGAATGGAGGATAGGCTTAAATAGGAAATTATAGTAGTAAGATTGGTGATCACTGGGGTACTGAGATGGGGAAGAGCAAAAAGGCAGCAGATAGTTGGTTGAAAGTACATGAAGGATAAATTTCAAGTACTTGGAAATAACCTCTTTTGCTTTTACACCCTTTTTACTGACAAGAAACAGACTTGCCCAACATTTGCCAACTGGTAATTAGCAACTTACAGGTTCTGACTTGAGCAACCGATATCATTTCCGTAAGACAGGAAACTGCAGATTGGGAGTAAATTCTGCAGAGACAACAAGTGCCTTCACTTGGCTGTTGAAGTGATGAGAAATCCAAGTGGAGATTCAAGGAGACAGTTGGATCATTGGACATGAATGCCATTCTTGCCTGGGAGGAAGCCTTCTTTGTGTTGAATGAGGCCGAAGCCTTGTATTGCTGAATACGTACCTGGGTGTTGTGGGGTTTTTTTGCTTGCCTTTTTTTTTTTTTTAAATATTCCAGGAGACTCATCAGGAACATTATCAGACTAAGTAGAGTGCCTCGTAGTTGCATTAGTTGTGTTGACTGAGATTGGATTTCTAAAGTGAGCATAACTTTTAGAATTCAAATTTATTTTCTTTCACTTGAAAACCACTAATGGTATTAATTAACTTCAGCTAAAAACTGGATAATTAGCTCTGTGATTTCAGAAGTGTAAATAGAACCGTAAGTCGTGAAACTGATAAATGCTTCTCCTGCTAGCTAACACTTAGCTACTAACCTTGTGTCATCTTTCTTTCCTCATCCCCTCTTCTAATTTTATGTATGACAAATCTTACCTAGTTTTGTAGTGAAGGTCATGTAGCAAATTATAATTAAACAGTGGAAGAGAGATGTTCAGTTGTATCACTTCTGACTCAATGTTTCAATTTCTGATGAAAAGCACTGCAAAGTTTAAGCCTTGTAAACTCTCTTTTATTTGGAAATTGCTACTCACAAGTGTATGAAAACTGTAAAGCTTGCAAAATGTTTTACATAGTGTTCCAAATATCCTCTGTCAGAGTATGAACATGTGCTAGCTCCAGCAATATGTGAACGAGGCGAGCAGGAATTTTCTCTGCGTCATCTTCCACTCTCTCACTATAGACGATAAGAGTAGATCTACTTGAATGAAATAAAGAGGGTAGAGGAGCAAGGAGGTAAATTTAGTCAGCATCAACAGCTATTCTGCTTGTCTTGTAGAAGCATTTCCCCACTCTGTTGCTGATCAGACTTGTATATAATAAAATGCTAATTCAATAAATTCTTGAATAAATGACCGCACAGTGGGGCCGGCATTGTGGTGTAGCAGGTTAAACCTCTGCCTGTGATGTTGGCATCCCATATGGGTGCTTGCTCAAGACCCTGCTGCTTCACTCCCAACCCAGCTCCCTGCTAATGCGCCTGGGAAAGCACTGGAAGATGGCCCAGGTGCTTGGGCCCCTGCACCCACATGGGAGACCTAGAAGAACTCTGGGCTCCTAGCTTAAGCCTGGCCCAGCCCCAACTGTAGGGGCCATTTGGGGAGTTAACCAAAGGGGATGGAAGATCTCTCTGTCTCTCCTCCTCTCTGTAACTCTACCTTTCAAATAAATCTTTTTTTTTTTTTTTTTCAAATGACCACACAGCAATCACAACTTTTTCTCCTTTTATTTACATGTTAAAATGATCCAGGCACTAAACTGGAGATTTTATGCCTACGTTCTCATTCAGTTCTTAAGTTATCATCTCTGTTTCCTATGTAGGGACAGTAAGGAAACTGAGGCTTGCCGAGTAGAATCCCTTGCCTCTTGTCAAATACTGAGCGCTGAGTCTGAAGTGGCAGTATGGTTTTCAAGGCAGTATTTAATAATGAACTCTAAGTGACAGAACTACACTCATGTATGTAACTGCAAATGTAACTGAAATGTAGACTGAATTTTTCTATTTGAAACAAGGAGAAAGAAATAGAGGGGAATATTTTGTACTGTTTGATATATATTGTCATTAGGCAAAATATTTTAAAACTACCCTAATGTGTTATATTTCTGATGATCCTGGGTAAAGAAGCAAGTTGGTGGTGCTCTATGTGGGGTTATCCATGTCTGGCAATAATATTTGTCCAAAAGCATTTTTTTTCCACTCATTTGTTGTCGTTTGCTCCTGCCTCATGCCCAACGCAGATCCACTTAATTTTCTATTGCCCTCACTGCAGCTGGTTTAGAAGGAAGAGAAATCTTGTGTATTTTTTAATGTACTATATAATTTATAAGAGCACTTATATAACATTCTGGATTCCTCTGTGGATTTTTCTGAGTCTTTCAAAGGCCTCACTTATGCTGACATTAGTGTTTCCTGAAGTGTTCGGGCTGGGGTCCTGCACAGAGCAAAGCTCCCAGCCCGTTCTGTTCTTCCCGGTGAGGACCAGCTGTGAGGATCACTCCTCTGCCCACCACCACCTTCTCTGTGCACTTCCTTTGTCCTTGTTCTTGGTCCTGTTCTGTCTGCCTCTTGTCATCTGTTGAGCTCTTCCCAGTCTTAGAACTCCAGCGAAGAATACGCATTTGGCTTGGTGATTTAGGTGCTGCTCGGGATGCCTTGCCCAGTATTGGAGTTGCTGGGTTTGAGTCCTGGCTCTGCTCTAGATTCCAGTTTCTTTTCTTTTTTAAAAAATAAGGGTTTTTGTTGTTGTTGTTGTTAATTTGACAGAGTGACACAGAGAGAGACAAAGAAAGAGATCTCCCATCCTTTGGTTTACTCCCCAAATGGCTGCAAGCACCAGAAGCCAGGAGCCTAGAACTCCATCTGAGGCTCCCACATGGGTGGCAGGTGCCCAAGCACTTGGGCCATCCTCTGCAGCCTTCCCAGGCCCATTCACAGGAAACTGGATCAGAAGCAGAGCAGCCGGGACTCCGGTATGAGATGCTGGTGTCACCAGTGGTGGCTTAGCTTGCTGCATCACAGTCCTGGCCTCCAGCTTCTTTTCAATGTGCAACAGCTGATGGCCCAAGTAGTTGGGTTCCTACCACCCCTGTGGGAGAACCAGGTTCAGTTCCTGGCTCCTGGCTTTGGCCTTTTCCAGTCCCAGCTGTTGCGGGCATTTGAAGAGTGAACAAGTACATAGGATATTTCTCTGTGCCTGTCTCTTTCTGCTTTTCAAATAAATCACATTTTTAAAAAGAAAGAAAAGAGAATATTGTTTATTTTTTTAAAAAATCTATTAAAGAACTGCAGTGAGAAGCTGATGGGAAAGGTTTTTTATTGTTCAAGGTCCTTTTGTGCTCTGTTGTGATTAGAAATGGAAATTCTTAGGTTACAAAGGTGCCTTTTATTTTCTCAAAGACGTGGTATGTTCCACACATAAAAGGGTTTTGTGAATCACTTCGAAAAAATTTAAATATCTCTGGTGCTTCACTTTATGAAATCAAGAATACGCACCAATAAATGTATTTAATGCTAATTTAAGATACTGCCATTTTAGGGGCCACTGTTGTTGGCATAGTGGGTAAACTGCTGGCTTCCCCATATGGGCGCTGCTCTGCTTCCAACCCAGCTCCCTGCTGTTGTGCCCAGGAAAGCAGCAGAGGATGGCCCAAGTTGTTGGGTCCCTGTACCCACATGGGACCCAGAAGAAGCTCCTGGCTCCTTTTGGCCTGGCCCAGCCTGGCTGTTGTGGCCATTTGCAGAATGAACCAATGGATGAAAGCTTTCTCTCTCTGCATTGCCCTCTTTGTAATTCTGCCTTTCAAATAAATAAATAAATCTTTAAAAAAAAAAAAAAGATGATGAATGGAAGAATCAGAGTGAATCTGTAGATAAATTTTTTTTAAAGATACTACCATTTTAAAAGGGATTTTCAATTGTCTTAGTAATGTTACTGACAATTTGTAGCATTTTTTGGTTTTGTGAATCCTATAATGAATCCTGAAATATACAGGGATGGCGTTGCGTGCACCATGCTTAATAAGATTAAATTATAATGGGAATATTTCCATCCTTCACTTCTACCCAAAGCCTGTTTTCTTCCTTTGGCAATTCACTGGAAGCGTTCTCCCTGCTCTGTTTGGTTATTGCTGCCACCTAATGTCTAAAAATGAATTTGCAGGGGTTTCCCTTTTCCACAGGATTCCCACTGTTCCATAGTCTTCTAGATTAAACTGTTTGGAGAGCAGAGAAGTTCAAATTTTCTCTTTGAAGGTTCAGTCATTGCCACTGCTGAAATAAACTGACAATGGACAGACTAACAGGAGAAAAGGCATATGAATTCATTAACCTGCACATGTGCACAGCAGCAATAAAAAGCAGGAAATTTAAGAGTCAGATGGTTGAAGCTTAAATACCCTCTCCCCAGGAGAGAGGGAAGCAGGTGATGTAGACAGTTTCAGAGGGGGCAGTAAATGTAAATGATCTTTGTGGAAGGTGAATGGGCGCAAGTGACCTGGGCCAAGATTCCTCTGCACTCTAGGTGTGGTGTTTGATTTGTCAGTCTCTTCCTCTATGATGCAGTTTAATCTTCCTCGGTTAATGAAATTTCAGTAAGAAGATTGAAGGCAATTGTGTTCCTCTTTGGTGGATCTGGTCTTTAAGTAGATAAGGAAACTTCAGAGAAAAACCTCATCTAGCATCTGCTGATCCTCAAGTGCCTTTAATTTAAAATAATCAGCAGACCAAGGCGCCATATTTTGCTGTATCGTTTCCCGAGCCCCAACAAGAGTAGCAGCTGTTTATCTCCATACTCTTGGGTGAGGGCTCTCTGGAAGATTATGGGTAGCATACATTCCATGAGCAAAAGGATAATACAGCAAGAAGGATTTTAGGAATCCTAATCCCTCCTATAGGACAAATTGCCTGTGTGACCTTGGCATTTACCTCCTCGTCAACAGTTGGACCTGATGCTCTAAAAGGCCTGCCCCAGCTTTGACATTTTTAATTGTATGTTCTTTTGTTTATAAAAGCACAGCTCTTTACATGACGCTCTTTCTTTGGGCTCAAGTTCTCAGCATTGAATGTGTTTTCTTAGAGGTTTTCTTTGCTTATTTAGCAGAGACAGATCTGAGACCCACCATTGTTAAGGTAGCCTTAAACACTTCTCCACTTGCTTGGTTGTTCGTATTTCCTTAGCTCAACTTTGTGCTTGTGGTACATGTTAAGATTGCAAGTCTACCTTGCTGCTTGCAAAGTTTCCCTATCTTTTAAAAAAAAATATGGATTTTCAAAGATTTATAATTTGGGGCTGACGTTGTGGCACAGCGTTTTAAGCTATTGCCTGTGGCGCTGACATCTCATATGAGCCCCAGTTCTAATCCCAGCTGCTGGATGCTCCACTTCCAATCCGGCTCCCTGCTCATGTTCACCTGGCAAAGCATCAGAAGATGGCCCACGTACTTGGGCCCCCGTAACTCAGGTGGGAGACCCGAATGCAATTCTAGGCTCCTGGCTTCCACCTGACCTAGTCCCAATCATTGTGGGTATTTGGAGAGTGAATCAGTAGGTGGAAGATCTCTTTACTTTCTCTTTCTCTGTAACTTTGCCCTTCAACTAAATAAATAAATGAATATTTTTTAAAAATAAAAGATTTATAATCATACTGTTTGATTTTCTTTATCATTTGGAAATAATGGCATTAATATTTCCGTGAGCTAGATGGAACTCTGAAGAAAGAAAAACCTCCAGCTATGGAAGGGTGAAGGGAGATGGAATTTGCTATACGTACTGGGTTTTTTAAAAATCCTGAGGAATATTACAATTTGGCAAAAATCTTTACTTGAGGATTCTGTTATTGTAAATTGACTTTGTAAAGAATATTTCTTTGATGCGTAGCATTTTAACAGATTTTTTGGGTATTGCCTTTTCTCTTAGTCACATTCCAAATAAATTACTCATCCTTTCTCATTCTTTAGGGGTTAAAGTCAAGTCAGGTGAACACAAAGTGATATCTTACTTTTGACTTATTGTTAACAGAGCTTTCATAGCATTGACTTGTAGGACCTGTGGTGGGTGGAGACCCACCGAATAAATAAACATGAACTTGGGTCCACTGTTACTGTGTTAGACACTCTCCCTATTCTGATAAGCAGTTTGCTTTGGTACTATCCTTAGCTCACGTATTTTCAGACTAGATTCAAGACATTCTAGTCAATTCAGCAAGTAAAACCTTAAGACTTGTGGACTCTAGATGACCAGCTTATAGCAAAATATAGGGACTTTGTTGAGTTCCTTTGAGTTACTAATTTTGTTAACCTGTTAGAAAAGTTACCGTTACGACTATCAGGCTGTCTCACACAGTTCCTTAGAAGCTTTAGCAGACTGGTGAGAATTTTATAATCTTTTGCGACTGAAAGCTTTCCTTAATACTTCCCAGTGTTAGTAAGCATTGCTATTGGACTTCTGTTTATTATCCAGCTATTGCTGTTGCTTTTTTCTGAATTGAATATTGGAGGAGGGCAAAGGACAGCTTTAGCATAGGGTTGAGAGCGTGACCTGGAGAGTGGGACCTCCTGAGTTTGTGTCTCAGCCTGCTTGGCTCTAGGATCTTGGGCAAATTATTTAACCTCAATAAACTTCAGTTTCCTCATGTATAAACAGGAGATAATAGGAACTACCTAATACTAGGACAACCTAAGGGGATTGTTGTGATGGATAAATGCAGTTAGCTAGGTAGATACATAGATAATCGATTTCTTGAGTTTTTTTTTGTTGTTGTTGTTGTTAAAATAAATTTCAAAGCATTTTGTTTTTTGATTCCTGCAAAGTTTCTTGCTATCATTGTTTCTGTTTTTGACTTTCCCAGGCTAGGGAAAGTCACAAGATATCTGAGTACTGAAATGAGACACCTAATTACACATCAGTTTATTAATATCTTGTTGATGGTCTTGTTGCCCCAATCATGAGTTAGGTGATTGGAAAGGGGGATACAAGAAAGCCAAGACATGACCTCTGCCTTACACGAATGGTTTGTCACAGAGGTGTGTATTTTCACCCATGGTCTTGGCCCCACAGGAAAAGCCTTCCCTCGCCTCCCAGGGGCAGTCAGGCTCCCGAGGAACAGGCGTCCTGGCACTCTGCACGTTTCATTCTTTTTGTCGGGTGCCCTTCCCTTCCTACTAGATGGTGAACTCCATCAGGCCAGAAACTTTCTGTTTTCTTTCTGCTTTTTCTAATTTCTAGCACATGTCTGGCCCTTAAAAGTGTATGGCAAATATTTGTTGAGTGATTAAATGAGCTCCCATTTTAGAGATGAGCAAACTGACACCAGTATCGTATGTGATTTCTCCCAGGTCACACATTTCCTGAGACAGCTATAATTAGAACTCAGCTTTCAAATCTGCTAACTATAGTAGTCTCTGATCTTTATATTGCACTGTGAAATTAAGATCTAAAGAAAGATTAACCAATTTCTACAAATAGCTGTATTACAGGGGTGAACACGTAGACCTCACGGGGCTGTGGAAAGTGAGGGCTGTGTATATGGCCTTTTGTCAGGGCTTTCCAGAAAAGTAGGTCCAGACAGGAGGACTTAAGTGAAGGAAAATACATTTGAACTGGACTTTTAAGGATGGATAGATCTTTTTTTGGATAGGTGTGAGAAAAGTCACTTTAACCACAAACAGTATTTCACCTAATTAAATCATTCTAGTTTTGATATCTTTAATTTCATTATTTCTGTAAGGCTTTAAAATACATGTTAATTGGCTGATGACCTTGTCTTATTTCAGTGAACAACGTGGGAATGTCATATGAGTATCCTGAATACTTTTTGGACATCCCTGACTTGGACAATGTAAGTCTTTCTTCATCTGTTATAACAAAAATAAAATAATAAAAAAAATAATAAAAGCATGCTGGTAAAATGATTTGGACTGCAAGCACCAGAACCCAGCTGCCTGGGTCTTCTGTTTACTGAATTACCCGGGGATCCGCCTTAAGCAAGCCTGTCTCAGTTTCCTCGCCCGCAAGAAACGTAGCTCCATAGGGATGGTACAAGGAATGAATGAGAAAATACTTATAACCTCGTTTATATGGTGCCAAATTCAATAATAGCTCTAGTTTTCCTGTGGTTATTTTTATTATGTCAAATCAGCTGTGTTTTAAATATTAAGATTCTAAAAATAAATTTAAAAGTCATAATGTATTTATAGACAGCAACATTCGATTCAGGTAACGCAGCTCTGCCAGAATGAAAGCCGCATCCTTGCCACATGCATAATCCTTGAATGAAAACTAGGAAAGCGCATCACTGAAGGACTGTGTCAGTTTTTAAAAATTATCAAATCATTGAAAATTTCTATTCTTCCTGTTAGTTTTATTTTAGATCGACTGAGTCTTTTCACCTCCAGCTTTTACTTGGGCATATATCTTGTATTTTGCATATAAGCATAAATTGTACTTTTGTTAGAAAAATACTATAATGCCTACAGTAAAATAAAATTTGCTTCTTTACTCCAGTGCCTGTCATTTTCCAGATCTCTGAGTGTCTGGGGAAGTTGTCAGGGTGTCTCTGGATTATCTAAGTGTGTGTTTAACATGGTCACTTCCATGATCACATATACATATAATTATCAAATTTTTTTGCAGACCATCAAGAAACTGATAAATATTAATGTTCTTTCTGTTTGTAAGGTAAGCATTTTCTTTACAAATATTTCACCCTTTTTTGAGTTCTTTCTACTTAAAAACAAAAATATATAACGTAGTCAGTTTGTTCACTCACTTCTTGTTTCAGTGTATTTTAGAGGAAAGTGCTCCATTTACTTATATCTAAAGGAACTAAAAAGAACTGGACACCAAACAGGTGTCTGTAGTATTTTGCTTTTTAACAACT
Organism: Oryctolagus cuniculus; assembly: GCF_964237555.1. NCBI lineage: Eukaryota > Metazoa > Chordata > Mammalia > Lagomorpha > Leporidae > Oryctolagus > Oryctolagus cuniculus. Next base: position 21,848,076 of record NC_091432.1, on the reverse strand, counting down.
GAATAGCAACTGAACAGTTACTAACTGCCCTCTGCCCACAAACACTATGGTAGGCACTGGGGATACAGATACTAACTTGGGCTAATGATAGATTTTTACAAAGATTTCATCTACATGCTATTCATCCCTAATCAATTATTTGCACTTTGTCTCCCCAACGATGCCTTTAAGTTGAGGAATTAATTGTTGTCGTAAAGCAGTGCGTGGGGAGAATGAGATTATGAAATAATAAGAGTGATTTTTGTTAACCATACATAACCAGCCTAGGCTAGATTTGTCACTTGTACATGCAAACAGAAGACAATGCAATGACTGTCTCCCCAAAGGAAGGATAGCTAACAAATGTGAACAGCTCAATACCATTTTTTAAGGCAGAAACTGTAAAAAGATGTCATTCCTTGATTACACATACCACCTCGATGAAAAATACTGCCTGAGGCAGAATTCCCAAGGGAGATGTCGGAGCCTCTAAATGTGAGCATCCTTACGGAAGGGTAAATCCATTTTTGATAACTTAAATATACTCTTATTTATTTAAGGAAGTAAAAAATATTTAACTCAAAACCAGTAGAACTGGCCTAATAAATAGAAATAGGAACTTGCTTATTTTCACTCTATGGCACAAAGTCATGGTCTTTTTCTCTATCAAGGAAGTTTGAAGACAATTTCTCCTTGTGTCCTTGGAGAAACTATAATCCTTACAAGGTAGTTTCAAGTCCAGGAACCCAGTGATCTTATGCCTACCCAACTTTGCACGTGTGGCTATGACTCTTCCTGTGTAACACATGTGTCGTTTAAGATTATTCATTCAATTTAAAAGCATCACTTATTTATTTGAAAGGCAGAGGGACACAGACAGATCTCTGCCCACTGGTTCATTTCCCAGTTGTCTGCAACAGTTGAGGCTGGGTGAGGCTGGAGCCAGGAGTCCAGAACTCCATCTGAGTCTCCCACATGGGTGGCAGGGACCTAAGGATGTCTCCTGCCATCATCCGGTGCTGCACATTCAGATTCCTAGGGTGTAGGTTAGCAGGAAGCTAGAATGGAAGGCCGAGCTGGGACCTGAACCCAAGGACCCCAATGTGGGATGTGGGTATCTTAACTGCTGTACCACACGTCTGCCCTTCATTCAGTTTTTAAAAGACACGTAACATTTTGTATTTTATTGCTTAAAGAAACATAAATGAATTATTGAAAAATGATAAATATTTTTATAAAGTAAATAGCCACTCCTGTTATTTCTCCTTTGTTTTATAGGCCAAATTTTTTTCTCACATAAGATTCAGTCTAAGTGAGGTTAAGTAACAAGGGAAATTGTGGGTAGATTTGGAGCAAGACCAACTTGCACAAAATTGATACTTTTAAAACATGGTTAATATGAATACATCTGTGTAGTTTAAAGGTATTCTCCTTAGCATATTTCTAAAAATGCAATCATCCTTTAATCATCATATAAGCCTTCAAGTTAATTAAATAACTTTATCATTTACTAGGTATATTGGACCTAGTGCAAATTACTTAACCTCTGTGCTTCGGTTTTTCATCTATAAATTGATTCTCTTTCACTGACAGAGTTGTGGGAATTAAACAAGGGAGCACACATGGACCTCTTACAAGAGTACCCACCTCATAGCAAGTGTTCTGAAACTGTTCTCTTGTTGCTAAACTCAGAGCTGATGATGGGAAATATGTGCAACCATCGCTTATTTTTGTAGCAAGCAGAGCTTTTTATCAGAATTAATATCTCTTCTAATGTTATCATTTTTTATTTTTTGGCTTTTCCTTTTGAAATGAGTGATGGGGGACCAGCATTGTGGCATAGCAGATAAAAACCACTGCCTACATTGCTGGCATCCCTAATGGGTGCTGGTTTGAGTCCTGGCTGCTCCACTTCCAATCCAGCTCCCTGCTAGTGTGCCTGGGAAAGCAGCAGAAGATGACCCAAAACACTGGGCCCCTACACCCACGTGGGAGATTTGGAAGAAGTTCCTGGCTTCTGGGTTCGGACAGGGCCATTTGGGGAGTGAACTAGCGGATTGTAGAACTTTCTCTCTTTCCCTCTATCTCTCTGTAAACTCTACCTTTCAAATAAATGAATACATCTTAACAACAACAACAAAAAGATTGATACGTACTATTTTCTGGTATACTTGGCCAAGTTCTTGAAAACAAAGACTGTTAAAGAGTGAACATGTGTTTCATAATATAATTCATGATATGTTCACATGTTTAAATTTTAATTTCTAGGATTGTTAGCCTATTAATTTATTAATTAGAATTATTTTTATAGAATTGTTCCTTTTTAATGAGCTAGAGATTAATCTCCCAATCATTTTAACTTCTCGGTCAGATAAACTATGAACTGTTTTTACTCTAGATACACTGATATTTTCTCTTAAAACATCCTGCTTGTCTACCATTCATAGTGTAAAACCTTGGCCTCCAGTATCTCCCAGAACGTGCATGTTGGGCTAGCACTCTGCAGAATACTAATGATAAAAGGCCAAGGTCGTGCCCTTAATCTGTGAGGCCCAGTCGGCTTGCTGGGCTCCATGGCCACAGACTGCATTCTCCACACACCCTCTGAGCACAGATCAGCCTGTTTGGGGGTGATCACACCATGTCCTTGCTTGAAGACAGAATGATGTGGAGGACAGGAGATGTGAATAAAATAGCACAGATGCAGCAGCACTATAAAGTAACTTTTAGTTTTTTTTTTTTTAATTTTTTGATAGGCAGAGTTAGACAGTGAGAGAGAGAGAGAGACAGAGAGAAAGGTCTTCCTTTTTCCATTGGTTCACCCCCCCAAGTGGCTGCTACGGCTGGTGTGCTGCAGCCGGAGTGCTGCGCCAATCTGAAGCCAGGAGCCAGGTGCTTCTTCCTGGTCTCCCATGTGGGTACAAGACCCAAGGACCTGGGCCATCCTCCACTGCACTCCTGGGCCACAGCAGAGAGCTGGACTGGAAGAGGGGCAACCGGGACAGGATTGGCGCCCCGACCAGGACTAGAACCTGGGGTGCCAGTGCCACAGGTGGAGGATTAGCCTAGTGAGCTGTGGCGCAGGCCCAGGTTTTTTTTTTTTTTTTTTTTTTTTTATCTTTTATTTAATGAATATAAATTTCCAAAGTACGACTCATGTGTTACAATGGCTTCCCCCCCATACCGTCCCTCCCACCCACAACCCTCCCCTTTCCCACTCCCTCTCCCCTTTCATTCACATCAAGATTCATTTTCGATTATCTTAATATACAGAAGATCAGCTTAGTATACCTTAAGTAAGTATTTCAACAGTTTGCTCCCACACAGAAACATAAAGTGAAAAATAATAGATGATTTTTAAACAATGGTGAAACAAAAATGAGGCATTGTTCCTACCACCTTGATAAATTGTAGAGTGCTTCTCCCCCCTTTCATTCTTCTACATCTTGTCTTTTCTTTCACATTGGCATTTTTTTTCCCTTATTTTTGACAGGCAGAGTAGACAGTGAGAGAGAGACAGAGAGAAAGGTCTTCCTTTGCCGTTGGTTCACCCTCCAATGGCCGCCGCGGCCGGCGCACTGCAGCCAGCGCACTACACTGATCTGAAGGCAGGAGCCAGGTGCTTCTCCTGGTCTCCCATGAGGTGCAGGGCCCAAGCACTTGGGCCATCCTCCACTGCACTCCCAGGCCACAGAGAGAGCTGGCCTGGAAGAAGGGCAACCGGGACAGAATCCGGCGCCCCGACCGGGACTAGAACCCGGTGTGCCGGCGCCGCAAGGCGGAGGATTAGCCTATTGAGCCACGGCGCCGGCCTAAAATAAAGATTTATTTGTTTATTTGAAAGACAGAATTAGAGAGGGGGAGAGCCAGGGAGAGAAAAAGATCCTCCATCCACTGGTTCACTCCCCAAAGTCCACAATGACTAGGACTGGTCCAGAAGCCTGGAACTTCATCTGTGTCTCCTATGTGGGTGCAGGGGCCCAAGCACTTGGGCCATCCTGTACTGCTTTTCCCAGCACACTATCAGAGAGCTGGATTGGAAGTGCAGCAGCTGGGAAAAACCAGTGCTCATATGGGATGTTGGTGTTTTAAGTGGTGGCTTAACCTGCTGCACCATGATGCCGGCCCCCAAGTTTTTGGTTTTGTTTTTGTAAACCAAATTCTATTTAAAGATCATTAAGGAAGTTTGCTATTTAAAATTCTTCTCCATAAATCGAGACAATCATCCCTTAATTAATCTTTACTATAAATCTGAATTTTTCTGTCCATTTATGGTGTACACTTATAACGCACATCACAAAACAATTTGAAACTCTTGATTTATGGAGAGGCCATTGTGTTGTGGCATAGCAGGTAAAGCCACCACCTGTGATGCCAGCATCCCATATCAGAGCACCGATTTGAATCCTGGCTGCTCTGCTTCCAGCTTCCTGCTATGTACTTGGGAAGTCAGTGGAAGATAGGTGAAGTGTTTAGGCCCTTACCACCCATGTGGGAGACCCAGATGGAGCTCCTGGCTCCTGGCTTCAGTTTGGCTCAGCCCTGACTTTTGAGGCCATCTGGGGAAGAAACCAGCAGATGAAAGTTCTGTCTCTCTGTCTCTCCTTCTCTCTCTCTAACTCTACTTTCAAATAAATTTAAAAAAATTTTTTTAAAAAGCATGATTTATGGAATTGGTCAGTCTTGGAATTAATACCATCGGGAAGACAGCCAATTAGTTTTGGTTCTGCTATAGGCAGGACTGGTGTAGTTATCATCTCTGTGGTGTAGCTGACTAGTGACGGTTCAGGTGTGAAAGCGGCTTGAGCAGAAAGTGAGTGATGTGCAGTGGCTGAGCAGGCAGCAAGAAGGGGGTCAGGGCCTGATTGAGCAGGAACTTGCGTGCTGTGCTCTACTGTATAGAGAGCCATAGAAAGTCTTCACGTAGAAGTAAGGTGTGATCTGACCTCTGTTTTAGAAGGTCAGTTGTGGCAGAGTGACATGGCACTATGTGTTTCAGAGTCTGTGTGTTTGTATCATTTATGCTCAGAAAAAGACATTCACCTTGATGAAATTTTGTGTGTGCTGCTCGCAGGTTCAGGGCTCTTTGGCACTGCTGTGATTTGCCCTATATATATTGCCATGAATTGCATGTTTTATTCTCTACTTGATGCGTTAGGTTGTTGGAGCCAGAGCCACATTTTCAGTAGCAATGACTGTGTGGAGCCCCAGAGTAACTTAAAAGAAGAACAGAATGTGTCTGATTACAGGATCTTGGAAGGTTTTATGGTGGCTGGACATGAAGGGAACTAGGGCATAGGTGTCTGCAGCCTTGATCCCACACTAAATTTACTGAAAAAGGCTTATATCAGGAAAAGAACAGTTCTTTTCCCCATAAATGTTGGTCCAGATCTTCTCTCCTCATGATGGGGGCTGGCTGACTGAGGAGTATACCAGGAGTGACTTTGGACTTATGCCTCTAATTCACAGGCATTAGCTGGGGGAGAGCCCAGCATCTTGTTGGAAGTCCTGTACTAGCTACATCATAAGCATTGAGTCACTTGGCTTTACATTGCTTCACACTCAAATGCTCCAATGTGGGTGGATCAGGTAAGTGTAGGACACTTGTGTCTCGCATTCCCACCGAGGAATGGTACAAGTGAAATGCCCTCAGATGGGAGGAACTGCTGATCACCATCAGGTACAGTGGTGATATGGTGCAGGATACTGGGGAGGAGGTATGAACCAGAAATTTTTTTAAAAGATTTATTTTATTTATTTGAAATCAGAGTTACAGAGAGAGATAGAGACAGAGAAAGAGGTCTTCCATCCTCTGGTCCACTCCGCAGATGGCCGTAACGGCTGGAGCCAGGAGCCTCCTACGGGTCTCCCTCGTGGGTGCAGGGGCCCAAGCACTTGGGCCATCCTCCACTGCCTTCCCAGGCCACAGCAGAGAGCTGGACTGGAAGAGGAGCAGCCGGGACTAGAACCGGCGCCCATATGAGATGTTGGTGCTTCAGTCCAGGGCTTTAACCCACTGCACCACAGCGCCAGCCCCTAACCAGAATAGTTTTGACTATGGACACCTGATGTTTAATCATGAGCAGCTCTCCCAGGCCCTTTAGTACCCAGTTCCAGCTAATTGTCTCAGTTTTTAATCATATAATAATTAGAGTTCATTCCTTTCTTCCCTGTCCATGGCTTACTTAAGTGGGCTTTCCTTTTACCACAGATGTTTGGAAGTCTTATTGCCTGCTTTTCTGGCTTTCTTTCAAATCCTTCGGAGGCAAATTTAGTCTTGTTCTTATTCTCTGCAGAGCAGTTAAGGGGTACAGAAATGTTGTATAAGGTGAGGAACATGCCAGGAAGATCAATCAAACTGGAAGAGAAGTTCTATGAGGTGGGGCAGATTTTGGATGCTCTGTAACCAAAATCTAAGGCACATCTCGTTTCACACCAAGAATATTGACCAGATACGACGACCTTAGAGACTAACCTCAGGATATGGAACCACATTTTTCCACAAGAGTTCCAGCTTGATACCTGGAGGGCTTTGCATCCCAGAATATGGAGAGAGTTTGCAAATGAAGTTGTTGAACCGCTATTGATTACTGTTAGAGAAATCATGAAAATAGAAGAAGTGCCCCAAGTCCAGAGGCAGGCAAACATGGATCTGATTTCAAACAGGTCTCTTTAGTGCTGCCTGTTTCTGATTTGAGATCACTTGTTTCATCGTCTGCCATGTTGAGGGTTGCCTTCTTTTTCTGGGCCAGACTGTTCTTTGAGTCCCTTCATCATAGTTTTAGGGTCCTCCAGGAGACCATAGATTTTTTTTTTTTTTTTTTGACAAGCAGAGTTAGACAGTGAGAGAGAGAAAGGTCTTCCTTCCATTGGTTCACCCCTCAAATGGCTGCTATGGCTAGCGTGCTGTGCCAATCCGAAGCCAGGAGCCAGGTGCTTCCTCCTGGTCTCCCATGCGGGTGCAGGGCCCAAGCACTTGGGTCATCCTCCACTGCCTTCCCGGGCCACAGCAGAGAGCTGCACTGGAAGAGGAGCAACTGGGACAGAATCCAGTGCCCCGACTGGGACTAGAACCCGGGGTGCCGGCACCACAGGCAGAGGATTAGCCTAGTGAGCCACGGCGCCGGCCTCTTTACTCCTTTTCTATATGACCTGAACTGCCTGCCATCCTGGCCTAAGTGTGGGGAAACCATTCTTTCAGATGATCCCAGAGCCTGAAGTTGCTGCTGGGCTTGGTAAAGAAGGTGCAGAGCCGGCGCCGTGGCTCAATAGGCTAATCCTCCACCTTGCGGCGCCGGCACACCGGGTTCTAGTCCCGGTTGGGGCGCCGGATTCTGTCCCGGTTGCCCCTCTTCCAGGCCAGCTCTCTGCTATGGCCAGGGAGTGCAGTGGAGGATGGCCCAGGTGCTTGGGCCCTGCACCCCATGGGAGACCAGGAAAAGCACCTGGCTCCTGGCTCCTGCCAGGATCAGCGCGGTGCACCGGCTGCAGCGGCGGCCATTGGAGGGTGAACCAACGGCAAAGGAAGACCTTTCTCTCTGTCTCTCTCTCTCACTGTCCACTCTGCCTGTCAAAAAAAAAAAAAAAAAAAAAAGAAGGTGCAACTTACAGAACGGCCCTTAGGAAATCACTAGGCTGCCCTTCCGACAAATACAGCCTTCCTCGTTGCCTTTCTTAGAGCAGTGAAGGAAAAGGGCGAGGTATAGTTCAAAGTACAATTTATGAACAGCTGCCACTTAACAATGAAACACTGTAGAGTTTTGTTCTTTGCTGAGTAAGGAGGATTTGGAGGAGGAATCAGGGCACTTGAGACCATGTCTCCAGGGTAGCGGGCCTTCCTGACAACTCTAGAGCAGGTTAGGTCTCTCAGTATGTGGCCGTCACATGCTGTGTTTCTTCCCTTCACTCAGCATTTCATTTTCAGTGTAGAATCTCTCATATTGAGACACTGAGTTTAGAGCATCTCTACAGATTTTGAGTACCATGAGGATTGGTACCATGTCCTTTTTGTTTTTTGTCATATCCTGACACTGGGCCTCACATAGCAAGTGTACAACAAATTCAAGTTTGTTTTTATTTTATTATCATCATTATTATTATTTTGTAAAGATTTATTTATTTGAAAGGCAGAGTTACAGAGAGGCAGAGGCAGAGAGAGAAAGAGAGAGAGGTCTTCCATCCACAGGTTCACTTCCCAAATGGCCGCCAAGGCTGGAACTGGGCCGATCCGAAGCCAAGATCCAGGAGCTTCTTCTAGGTCTCCCATGTGGGTGCAGGGGCCCAGGTACTTGGACCATCTTCTACTGCTTTCCCAGGCCATAGCAGAGAGCTGGATCGGAAATGGAGTGGCTGGAGCTCAAACCAGGACCCATATGGGATGCTGGCACTGCAGGTGGCAGCTTTACCTGCTATGCCACAGTGCCAGCCCCCTATTATTTTTATTTATCTTCCACCCACTGGTTCACTCCCCAAATGACCTCAACAGCCAGGACCGAGCCAGGCTGAAGCCAGGAACCTCAAGCTCCATCCAGATCTCCCACATGGGTGGGAGGTGCCCAAGGACTTGTGCCATCTTCTGCTGCTGCTTTCCTAGGGACATTAGCAGGGAGCTGGGTCATAAGTGCAGCAGCTGAGACTCAAACTTGTGCTCATAAGAGATGCTGGTATTGCGGGCTGTGGCTTAACCTGCCGTGCCATAATCCTGGGCCTGTTTTTTAAGTGATAAATTATGCTTAACACTTTTTAAGACTTTATTTATTTGAAAAGGAGTGGGAGGAAGACACAGAAAAAGGGGGGTGGGGGGAGAGATATCTCCCAAATACTCACAAGAGTTGGGGCTGGGTCAGGCTGAAGCCAGGAGCCTGGAACTCATTCTAGTTCTCCCACATGGGTAGTTGGGACTCAGATACTTGAGCTATCATCCGTTGCCCCCCAGGGTGCACATTATCAGGAAGCTAGATCAGAAATGGGGCTGGGGCGGCAACACAGGTACTACACTGTGGGATGTGGGCGTTTCAAGTGGTGTTCACTGCCAAATGCCCACCCCCACAAATATATTTTAAATAAATGAATGAATTTGTAAATCTAAAAACTCTAGTTGTAGGTCTTTGAGAGTAAGGATTATACTGTTTGAGGTCTTTGAAGGTTGAACTTGGATCACATGTTGCTATTTATGCTGAAGAAAATTGGAAGAACTTAGAATATTGGATCTGCCAAGTGTGGGATGGGCAGAAGGCGATTTCCCTTTCTGATTCTGGGATTCTGGATCAGAGGTTGGAAATGACCATCTGTGGACTGTATGTGGCCTACTAACACATTTTGGTTGGCTCAGTTTTCAAAATTAGGATATTGCGCACTCAGATTTCTAGTTTCTCATCGGAATAAAAAAATAAATCTAAAAGCCAGGTAACATAGACCTCACCTGTTGTAGGGACTACATCTGTGGAGCAGCTGAGTAGGCTAAGCAGTGAGGCCTGTGCTCTCCAGATTACTACAGGCCCTGCCAGCCCCTGATGTCTGGCCTAACCACAGTCATTCACATCTTCTGCCTGGCCATCTAAGGCATCTGAGTTTGTTTCCCTGCTGCTTGGTGGAGTCGAGGGATTAGAATGACTTTGACTACATCGATCTCTTCTGCCTTTGTCTGGGCAAAAATGCCTCATACTGGGCACCTTCTTCAGAACAGAAGCCCATTTTCGTTCCAGAGGTCGGGAAGTCCTAGATGAAGACACCAGCAGATTCAGTGTCTGCTGAGAGCCTGTTCCTCTTAGATGGCACCTATGCCCACAGAGTAGGTAATGTTTAGATGTTTGATATTTAGATGGAAGAGCAGATGGGTAGAACACAGAGAAGCATTTGTTTTATTTTTCTCACATAGATTTGCCTCTAGCATGTGACACAGTACCAGTAGAGGGAGCCCTCTATTAATTTGGAAATCTATAAGAATCATCTCTGCACAGCAGCCTAATAATATTTAATTTAAGGATTATGCTAAGAATGTATCCTGACACACCCTCCCCCAAGACTTTAAGATTAAGAGCATTAGGAAATTAATAACTTATGGGAGGAAGAGTATGACCTTCACTGTGGAACCCCACCCCAGGCTTTTCTGGATTAAGACATTCCAAGTTAATATCTAGGGTGTTTTAATCCATTTTGAAATCAGCTATCATTATGCTCCCCAAAATTTCCAAATTATTGGGTACATTTAGCTTTTAGGGTTTTGTAGTAATGGGCTGCTTCAGGCGTAACTACAAAATGATGGGTTTGCTGAGCTGCAGGATAGCCATTCTTTCCATAGTTTTCTTCTTTGAAAAATGAGGGCGTAGTTGTGCATTGGTTCTAAGGTTCTTTCTAGCTCAAAGTGGGGCTAGTTTATAGGAGAAATGCCTTATACATGGGTGAAAATGTAAAATCTTTTTTAGGACTTTAGGGATCATTTTTCTCCACCCCAAATCCATCACTTTTGCGAAAACAGCTTGTTTTAGAAAAATTTAAGTAATAGAAGCTCTCAGCATATTATAGAATGTTAAATTTGGAAAACTTGTTTATGAAGGTATATGCATTTAAGATTTTTTTGTTGTTTGGAGTTTATAAATGATTTAAAATTCATTGTTATTCATTGGCATGCAGCAACCCATTGTTCTGGACAGTTCTTTCCATTTTCTTTTGTTAAATTGTTTTAATGTACATCAAGCCAGAATTTATGACAAAGGAAAACCAGTTTTTTTATGATATGGGGTTGGACTTCATGTTAAGTAATGGGGGTAAGAGAAAATAGCAAGGAGTGTTGTTACTTTCCACAAAGATTTAAACACTGATAAAAAGGAAAATCTAATACTACTTGGAGATCTCATAGCACTCTAAAAACTTTCTGTAATTAAACTTTCTACCCCCTGTGCAATAAATATTCTGTTGGCCATACAGGTGAGATTCTAGGAATTTCTAATTAAGTTCTGTTCTGTGTACCACAGAGCTCAAATTATACAGATTGCCAAAGGAAATGTGTGCTGTGTCATTCTAGTATGACTTCCAGTGGGAGTTTGCATTTAAGTGCTCCAAAATAGGCATTGTGTGACATTCTTGTGCTTCATGTAATTCTTTTCACGATTATACTATGGTTTTTAAAAATCATTGTTAACGATTCCAGTTGAGAACATATTTGAAGTGTTAGCATCTAAGAAATTGTTTGTCTATAAATCATGTGGGTTCATTTTTCAGTTGCTTGAATTCAGATCCTGTTTACTTGAAGCAGGTTTCTTCAGGATAGAGGCAGGGCAGAGGTGGCCAGAGGAGCTATTGTGGTGTCTGGATTCTGTATATGAATAGCCTGGGTTCTTGGAGTTTTGCCTGGATTCTGGGACAAGTTGTTGTTGTTGTTGTTTCTGTTGTATCCATTTTCATCCTAAAGAGTGGGAAAATGTAGATTGGCTCTTGGGTATAAAATCAAGTTTCTCCTACAAACTGTGTATTACTGATGGTACAGAAGTAAAAGAGAAACAAACATTTTTTTCATATTAGTGGGGTTTTTTTTGTTAAAATAAGATTTTTGGAGCTTTTCTAATTATAAAAGCAAGGCAGAATTGTTGCCAAAAATGGAGACATGTATACAAACACTAAGAAGATGAGTCATTTATAAGCCCAACCACAGATGGTTACATTTGAATAAAACATTTTCAGGGATTTTCTAGACCAGTGTCTTTCTGAGTTATGTATCTCAACTAAATGATCCAGTAATACTGGCTTAGATTTGTATGAGCCCAGTCAGCCTCTTTCCTTCCCAGCCAGAATATGAGTAACTGTACAGGGAAATACCAGTAAATATATTAGAATATGTGGTTTCCCCAAAGGGATTTAGCTGTCATCAATAGATCCATTTATCTTTGTATATTTGTATACCTAATGCCAGTTTGCATATAAAATGATATGATACCCAAGAGTGGTATAGCATATGTTGACCTCTCTTAGACTTTTAGGCATCTAAGGTTTTTTTTTTCCTTCTTCTTGTGATAAGGGTTAATGAAATGGTCATATATGTTTATAAATGGGAAACACTTGTTTTTCCTGCAGGTATTTGAAACTCTGATTGTTGTAGAAGTTCTATTCCAGCAACTTTTATCTACTTAGGGAAGAATTAAATTAAAATTGCATGCTATATAGTTTTGGAAAAATTCACATCATGAAAAACAAGTATAAAAGTCATGTTTATTACTACTTGTCTAGTATTTTTAATCACTGAACTTACAAGTTGTGGTAACCTTATTTTAAAAATATGTTGAGAGGAACAAAAAATTCTTGGTACAGCAATTATCACCTGCAGATAGTCTAAAATTAGAACACTGAGTTAACTCTAGAAACAGCTTGTTAACTGTAAAATGGAGCTCAGAGAGTGATTTCACAGAAATATGTGGCATACAGGTATAAATAACCGGATATCAAGACACCAATTGATGCATACCAAATAAAATGAGACTATAAATGGTGCTGGGAAAACTGGATTTCTACATGCAGAAATATGAAGCCTTACCTTATACCTTACACAAAAATCCACTCAAAATAGATTAAAGACATGAATCTATGACCCGATACCATCAAATTATTAGAGGACATTGGGGAAACCCTTCAAGACATTGGCACAGGCAAAGAGTTCTTAGAAAAGACTCCAGAGGCATAAGCAATCAAAGCCAAAATTAATAAATGGGATTACATCAAATTGAGAAGCTTCTGTACTGCTAAAGAAACACTAAGGAAAATGAAGAGGCAACCGACAGAATGGGAGAAATTATTTGCAAACTCTGCAACTGATAAAGGATTAGTAGCCAGAATATGTAAAAAGATTGAGAAACTCCAAAACAACAAAACAAACAACAGAATGAAGAAATGGGCAAAGGACTGAAGAAGATATTTTTCAAAAGAGGAAGTCCAGGCCGGCGCCGTGGCTCAATAGGCTAATCCTCCACCTTGCGGCGCCGGCACACCGGGTTCTAGTCCCGGTCAGGGCGCCGGATTCTATCCCGGTTGCCCCTCTTCCAGGCCAGCTCTCTGCTATGGCCAGGGAGTGCAGTGGAGGATGGCCCAGGTGCTTGGGCCCTGCACCCCATGGGAGACCAGGAAAAGCACCTAGCTCCTGGCTCCTGCCATTGGATCAGCGCGGTGCGCCGGCTGCAGCGGCGGCCATTGGAGGGTGAACCAACGGCAAAGGAAGACCTTTCTCTCTGTCTCTCTCTCTCACTGTCCACTCTGCCTGTCAAAAAAAAAAAAAAAAAGAGGAAGTCCAAATGGCCAACAGACACAAGAAGAATTGTTCAGGATCACTAGCCATCAGAAAATGCAAATGAAAACCACAATGAGGCTTCACCTCACCCCAGTTAGAATGGCTTTCATATAGAAATCAACAAATAACAAATGCTGGCAAAGATGTGGCAGAAAATGTACCCTATTCCACTGTTTGTGGTAATATAAACTGGTAAAACCACTATGGAAGACACTTTGGAGATACCTCAGACATCTGAATATATACCTACCACATGACCCAGCCATCCCCTCTTGGGAATTTACCCAAGGGAAATGAAATCAGCAAATAAAAGAGTTATCTGCATCCTCATGTTTATTGCAGCTCAGTTCACAATAGCTAAGACATGGAATTGACATAAATGCCCATCAGCTGAAGACTGGATAAAGAAACTGTGGGACAGGTACTCTATGGAATACTACACAGCAGGAAAAAAAAGAAATCCAGTCATTTGCAACAAAATGGATGAATCTGGAAAATATCATACTTAGTGAAATAAGCCAGTCCTAAAGGGACAAATACCATATGTTCTCCCTGATCTGTGATAACTAATAGAGCACCTAAAAGGAGATCTGTAGGAGTGAAATTGATGCTTCAAGAACCAATGACTTGAACAGCCCTTGTCTTGATTGTCAAAGAAGTTTTTTTTCTTCTTCATAGCATTTATTTAATCTTTTTTTTTTTTTTTTTTTTTTTGATAGGCAGAGTGGACAGTGAGAGAGAGAGACAGAGAGAAAGGTCTTCCTTTGCCGTTGGTTCACCCTCCAATGGCCGCCGCGGCCGGCGCGTTGCGGCCGGCGCACCGCGCTGATCCGATGGCAGGAGCCAGGAGCCAGGTGCTTTTCCTGGTCTCCCATGGGGTGCAGGGCCCAAGCACCTGGGCCATCCTCCACTGCACTCCCTGGCCACAGCAGAGGGCTGGCCTGGAAGAGGGGCAACCGGGACAGAATCCGGCGCCCTGACCGGGACTAGAACCCGGTGTGCCGGCGCCGCTAGGCGGAGGATTAGCCTAGTGAGCCGCGGCGCCGGCCAACATTTATTTAATCTTTACTTAACACAGAGTAAATAATTTGTGTATCAAGTCAGTTGAAAGTGATCTCAGTAAAAAATAAGTGCGAATAAGAGAGGAAGAAGTTTGTTAACTGTAAAGCTGTATAGTTCTGCATACATTCCTATAGACTGACTGACTTTTTTTTTTTTTTTTTTTTTTGACAGGCAGAGTTAGACAGTGAGAAAGAGACAGAGAGAAAGGTCTTTCTTTTCCGTTGGTTCACCCTCCAAATGGCTGCTGTGGCTGGCACACTGCACCAATCTGAAGCCAGGAGCCAGGTGCTTCCTCCTGGTCTCCCATGTGGGGGCAGGGCCCAAGCACTTGGGCCATCCTCCACTGCCTTCCCAGACCACAGCAGAGAGCTGGACTAGAAGAGGAGCAACTGGGACAGAATATGGTGCCCCAACCGGGACTAGAGCCGGAGTGCTGGCACCTCAGGTGGAGGATTAGCCTAGTGAGCCACAGCGCCGGCCTGGACTTACTTCTAAGGGTACAGTTTAAAAACTTGCCATGGGACCCCAAATCCCATTAAGCTGAGTGGTAAAAATGCCATCTTAAGTCTTAAAGTGATCATATTAAGTATTAAAGTGATCATATAGATAGGATTAAGTGTTAAAAGGGTCATATAAATAAGATGAAGTGTCAGGCAATAATAATAGATAGAATTAAAAAGGGAGAGAATATTCCAGCATGGGAAGCAGTCCACATAGTGGACTCATAGAATGACAATCACTTTAAATAGCACTTTGACCTCAGAATCAGCCCTTTAGGTGCTGGCGCTGTGATGCAGCGGGTTAACGCCCTAGCCTGAAGTGCCAGCATCCCATATGGGTGCCAGTTCTAGTCCTGCCTGCTCCTCTTCCAATCCAGCTCTCTGCTATTGCCTGGGAAAGCAGTAGAAGATGGCCCAAGTCCTTGGGCCCCTGCACCTGTGTGGGAGCCCGGAAGAAGCTCCTGGCTCCTGGCTTTGGATCGGCACAGCTCTGGCCGTTGCAGCCATCTGGGGAGTGAACCATCAGATGGAAGACTTCTCTCTCTCTCTGCCTCTCCTCTCTGTGTAACTCTGACTTTCAAATAAATAATCTTTTTTTTTTTTTTTTTTAAAAAAAAAAGAAGAATCAACCCTTTAATGCATTCTGGTCTGACTGAAAAGCCCATGAGAGTATTTTAAGCATGGAAAGCCAGGACACTGGCAAAAAATGCCCTAATTGAAGGATCTCTGTAAGACCCCAGTGGAAAGAAGTGGCCATCAAAGAAGGATGTACTTTTCTCCAGAGGGTGGAGAGAACTTCCACTTTGCTTATGGCCTTGTCTAAATACTGATAGAGATTGTGGATTCAAAAGGCTTCCATAGCCTTGGCAGCCCATGTCAAGATCCTCAGGTGATTTCTGATGTCATACATAAGAGCGTTAATTGTTAAATGAACAGCAGGAGTCACTGTGCACTTACATCCTATGCAGGACTTCTCTCCTCAATGAGTTGTATTCTGAAAATTAACTGTTAAACTTGTTCTCAAACAGTTTTGTGTGTGTGTGTGTGTGTGTGTATGTGCGCACAAATTGTTGAAATCTTTACTTAGTATAGAGTTGATCTTCTGTGTATAAAGTTAATTGAAAATAAATCTTAATGGAGAATGGTACTGGGAATGGGAGAGGGAGGAGGAGGTAGGGTGGGAATGTGGGTGGGAGGGCAGATATGGTGGGAAGAATAACTATATTCCTAAAGTTGTACTTATGAAATTTGTACTCCTTAAATACAAGCTTTCTTTGGGAAAAATATTCTATGTAAAACTTGATGTTAAAGAGAATTTAATTTGATGTGACTATATTGAAGCCTCTCTACTTAGGCATAGAATATTAAGAATGATTTCTATACAGATACCAAACAAAGAAGGCTTGAAATTGAATTTATTAGGACTTGTAATCCGATTAGAAGGAAAGATAATTCCAACATACATGCAGCATTAATCAATTTCACAAAAGCTTACAGGCTTCAGGTTAACTTTTCTAGGATTTTTCAATGTTATTATTTGACAGGCAAAGAAAAAAAAGGGTCCATTTTATGGCAAGGAGAAATCACTTAGAGTCAAGAACTTAAAAAGGGAAGCCATTGAGCTAAAAGACAGACTTTACCTTTCACCCAAGAGGACTTTGGTCCTTGCTGATAGATCACTTGGCCCCTGAGCACTCAACAAGTGTTTCTGGCTCTGTAGCAGCCAGGCATTGAAAGCACCACTTCTTCCCTTGTGTTAAGTTACAAAAACTTGCTGAGTTTTAAATGTCATAAAGAATATTATTTTGAGCAGATCCATACATAAAAAGCCATCAAGAAAACTTTTAATGTTTAACATACTAATAATATAATTTTCTACATGTAATATATTTTATAGGTTTTCATTTTGTCTGTGGTCATTTTCTAGATAATTTTTGCCATTTGGAAAGAAGACATTTAATATATGACATGCAATCGTATAAAGGAAACAAAAGCTCCTATATTTTCCCAATATTCCAACTAAAAGTCATAGTCTTCTTAGTACTTACATGTGGAAATCTACGTCTTTGAAGATAACTGAATTGAACTTTAAAACTCTGCATATGACCACTTGTTAGTAGTCCAAGTACCAAGGTGGTGGGCATGAGACTGCATCAGCAGAGCTTGCAGACTTTCCTGGGAGTTCTCCAGCTTGATCACTACTACAAACCTCATTCCTTCTCTTCTCCATTTGTATAAAGGAGCTAAGTAGGCTGGACTCCACTTAGCTATTTTACAGTTAACAGTCTCATTTTCTAATACAGATATGTGCGTGCACATACACACACAGGGTAAGGACTTTTTTAATGTTTAGAATTTTTATATTTTAAGATTTTTCCATTCAATATTATTTATTTTATTTATTTGTGAGGGATGGATGGAAAGGGGTGTGGAGAGAGAGAGAAACAGAGACAGCCTTCATCTTCTGATTCACTCCTCAAATGCTCTGAAGCCAGGAACTCAATTGTATCCCCCTTGTGAGTGGCAGGGGCCCAGGTTCTTGAGCCATTAACTGCTGCCTTCCAGGGTGTGTGCTGGGAAGCTAAGATTGGGAGCAGAGACGTGGCTTGAACCCAGGCATTCTAGTATGGAATGTGGGCATCTCAAGCAACATCTTAACAGCTGCCATAAGCTATTTTTAAAAATCTATTTATTTAATTACTTATTTATTTGAGAGGGAGAGAGTGAGCACTCCCATCTGCTGGTTTGCTCCCCAAATACCTGCAGTGGCTGGGCCTTGGTCTGGGGCTGGGCCAGGACTGAAGCTGGGAGCCTGGAATGCAAATAGATCTCCCACGTGAGTGGCAAGAACCATTATTAATTGAATAATTACTGCCGCCTCCCAGGATTTTCATTAGAAACAGGATGCTGGAGTCTGACGCTGGAGCTGGGAATCAAACCCAGGCCCTCCGATGTGGGACATTTTTGTTACCAGTCTTCTTCTTCATTCTGTTTCTGATGGTCTCAGGGCTTCAGGGGAACTGAATAATAGCTTCTCTTCACAGAATGTTTGGAGGACCTCCAAAGCATTGTGGTCCCCGATGAAATGTGGTAAATGCAAGTTTTTCAGATGTCGTTAAGAATGTATATAATACGTCCTTTGCAAAAAAAATATTCCACAGTTGATAATACGTCTCATGTCCATCTGTTTTACTAGCATGGGAAGCTGTCCATGATGTAGTATTATATGCAAATACAGGTTGCATGGCACACAGCAAGTTGCACATACTTTTTACTTCTTTCCATGTTTAATTCACTCATCTAACAAATGGTTTTTAAAAATGCATCACTTCTATAGCATACATTATAGTCCATCATAATTGTCTGCCTGGTTTATATTCTATTCCTTCTACCGAGATTTCTTTTCTCCTAGTGAACTGCTATTTGTTCTTTCAGAGTTTAACTGACACAAAACCCGTGAAGCTCTGCCTGATGCCCCAGACATGGCTGCTCCTTCTTCTAGCCATTGATGCTCTCTGGCTCTTCCTAGCAGTGTCCTGTAATGATTTATGTATGTGCCCTCCCTTTCGATAGTGAGCTCTCACCACCCACTCCAGCTTCTGGCAGCAAATGTGACCTCCACTGAGCAAAGCAGGGCTCCGTATTTCATCATGTTACTCCAGGCTATGCATTAATATGCACAGGGCATCTTGAGTGCTCTTTTATCTGCTGCGTTTGATGAAGTACCCTCAAATGTATTTTTTTATTGTAGTTCTTTCATTCTTATCTGTATAATTACTGAGGCATTTTCAAAAACAATTTTCTTGAGGAATACTCTGCATACTGTAGAATCCATCCGCTCTTAAGTGTATAATTCAGTACTGTTTAGTAAATTTATAGATTTGTTCAATCATCATTCTAGGCCAACCTTAGAACAAATCTATTATCCCAAGAAGAGTCCACCTAAGATAGTTTAAAATATTGACGGGACTGTTCACATAATTCTGTGTGCTGAGTTGAACTGGATGACCTTGAAATGTGTTTTTGGCCTCAATTGTCTGGGGCATATCATGCTTAAAGGTAGGCGTAGATACCTGGTACTGTGTCCTAGGAGGAAGAAGTAACATTAATTTCCCAACAGAGGCTTCATCGTGGTGCTGTGTCCTAGGAGGAAGAAGTAACACTGATTTCCCAATAGAGGCTTCATCGTGATGTGATCTGTGGAAGTCCATTATAGACAAATACATTATACCTCACTTGAGATGCATAATATAATAACATGTAATGGAGATACCATCTTCATTTAATGCTAAAAGACTGTGAAGGAAGATGAGGAATTAACTCAGAGTCATACCACAAGTACATAGCAGGGCTGCTAGGTTGAGAACTTTGGCCTTACCACATACCACACCTGCTGTGTATTAAGCAATTACTAGGTTTCAAAAGGTAAATCTTAAGAAATGTGTAAACAGGTTTAATTATTTAATTTGAGAAAAAGTGTCATTGTTGAAAGGATAGATTCTGGGACCGTGCTGTGGCGCAATGGGTTAATGCCCTGGCCTGAAGTGCTGACATCCTGTATGGGCGCCGTTTCTAGTCCCGGCTGCTCCACTTCTGATCCAGCTCTCTGCTATGGCCTGGGAAATCAGTAGAAGATGGCCCAAGTCCCTGGACCCTGCACCCACGTGGGATACCCGGAGGAAGCTCCTGGCTCTTGGTTTCGGATCGGCACAGCTTCGGCCATTGCGGCCATCTGGGGAGTGAACCAGCAGATGAAAGATCTCTCTGTCTCTACCTCTCTCTGTAGCTCTTTCAAATAAATAAAATAAATCTTAAAAAAAGAAAGGATAGATTCTGAAATCAGCTTTTCTTTGACTTGTCTCTATAAAGTTTGGTTGAAGCCCAGTAGGCGTTTTGAATTGGGTCAAACAAACATAGAAAAAGAGATAGAACCAAGTCTTAAAAGCTATGAAATATTGAGACTGTTTGGGCTGAGAGCAGAATTTCTGATTGTGCTTGCTTTGGGTGTTGCTTTCAAGTCTTAAAATGTTAACTTTGGTCAGTCTTTATCAACATAATGATCACTCATCTTAAAATTATTGGTAATTGTTTTATCTCTAGTAGCAGCGATCTAATAGTAGCTTAAACAAAATAGAAATGTATTTCTGTCTCTGGCAATGATACCCAAGGTTTGCCATGGTAGCCCCACAATCATTAGGGATCCTGGCTCTTTTTGTCTCATTGCTCTGTCATCATTAGCTTATAACTTTTATTTTAGGGGGTCTACAATGACTGGTTTAGCCCCTTGTATCACATCTACCTTCTAACCACTAGGAAGAGGAAAAGTGAGGGGAGGATGTAGGTTTCTTTTCCCTCTTTAAGAACAATGCCAAGAAATTGCATGTATTACTTCTCTTCAGATGTGACTGAATAAACATTGTCATAGGGCCCATGCAGCTGAGACAGAGGTCAGGGAAAATAAGAGTTTTATGGGTGATCCCAAGGGTAGGAAGGCAGTGTGTCCAGCAGAAAATCTTATTGCTATGAAATGAGGAAAGCATGAATGTTGGAGGACAGTTGACAGTCTGCCTTATCATTCTGTGAAGATGAGTTTGATATGGAAAACATAGACTCGGGGAAGCTTTCAGTCAAACTTAATCTTAGAGTTTCTGGTTTTGTTTTGTCTGGGCCAGAAGATTTGGCCAAATTCAGATAACTTCTGTTGGCGTGATTCCTCTGTGCTTTGAAGATATTCCTTTGTTTCAAAGTTGACAATTTTATGACACATGAATTCGTGTTTGGGGCCGAAAAGTATATGTGGCAGCTTCAGAGTTCACATCTGGATTGGATGCCCATATAGCAGAGTTTGCCTTGGTGAAGTCTGGATGGCATTTTCTTTCTTCAACGTGATTTCTAAGGAAAAACACCTCCACCTTATCAGGATGATGTCTATATGAATTAATACATTGTATTATTCAGTATAGAAAGCATAGAATTCCTCTGCGGGCACTCAGACTTTATTATTACAAAACAGCATTGTAAGAGAACCAATTATATATAGGAATCAGCAATTTATATTCAACCTCAGTCCTTGACTATGATGTCATCTTGTCCAAGCCATTGGACTTCAGAACTTTTCTTGGCTAACAATATCTAAAAACAGGATTTAGAAGAAGCCTGTCTCATCATATTATGTGTATTTGGTCAACAATTATGAAGTCCTTAAAAAACAAAGGTGTTGCCTCTTCTTGGTTAGTTACTTGAGACCACAGAGAACCTTGACTTTCTTTACTAATGAGTTTTACTCACAGTTAGTTGGATCAGCAAAAGAAATGATTGTGAACATAGATGCCATATTTGCCAGCATGCCACTTTACGGCATTCTTCTAAAGGATTTTTTTTTTTTTGCCATAAAATTTATTTGAGCTCTTGAGATTGGAAATCTTAAGTAGTCTTAGTAGGCAGGATATTTCTGCTGATAACATGTGTCCTTTTCTGTTAATGTTTTTTGGGAGCCATAGATTTCACTGTAAGTCCTTTATTATTTGAAGATCTCTGTGCCAATGTTACATTTCAGGCAAGACTAATTTTAGCCAAGGTCACCAAAAGAATTCCCAGTGTTATCTCCAGTAAGTTCATGTGGTTCCCTTCTACGTCCTCTTGACACTGTCAGATTATACAGAGAACATAAGTTATGGCCAGTGGTTCTGTGATTCCCTTCTTTTGTGTGTGGGTGCATTTTCTTCACGTTATCCATTGCCTGCATCCTTAGCCATCATGAATGTTTTGTTTTCTCTCTTGCAGATGACACGATTGGTGCTGCCTCGCATGGTAGAAAGGTGAGTCATGAGCGCACACACACACACACACTGTGCATGCAGAACTCATTATTATTTATAGGGAGAATCCTTCCTTTGAAGAAGTCATTAAGGTGACTAATGAACCCAGCTGCCATGTCTTAGTAATGTGCCAGCAAGTCACACAGTGGAGCATGAGTCATCTGTGGTGGAGGCCTTTTCCACTCGATTCCCTTTTTATTTCTCTCTCTAGGATTGTGGTGGTTCCTTTAGATCAGGATTAAAAAGCCTGCCTGAGTCACCATCACTAACTCAATTGCCTGCTATTCTGAGGGGGCGGACAGAGTTCCTGGGATATTCCTGGGAATGCCTTCTTAAAGCTGTATGCTCTCAGAGCCAATATCAGGGGAGTTTCGTGAAGCCAGATGCTACTCTCCAGTTTTTTGGTTCTTTCTGGGAGAATGGGTAGATGAGGAACTCAGCCATGGTTTATTGGAAGATGTCAGCCCAAGCCTGGAAAGAAAAAATGATGGCTGCCAGCCTATCTGCATTCTGATTTGAATTGGGTGCCACCAGGATACGGTAGATGTCTTCTTTTTTACTGAGAAATGTGCTGTGGAGGTCTCAGGTTTGAAATACCATGAAGTACAAGATTGTAATTCAGCTGTATTCCTCCCTTGGAAAAACCAGAATAATGCTTAGGCCTTCAAAGAAAACCTGTTGGAAAGAGCTAGGCTTGCATCTTGAGCCAGCTCTGTCACTTGCTAAAGTTAGTTATTCTCCCTCTGCAAAATAGCTTTTAAAAATTATTTATTGGTGCTGGTGCTGTGGTGTAGTGGTAAACCCACTGCCTGCAGTGCTGTCACCCCATATGGGCGTCAATTCAAGTCCTGGCTACTCCACTTTCGATCCAGTTCTCTGCTATGGCCTGGGAAAGCAGTGGAAGATGGCCCAAGTTCTTGGGCCCCTGCACCCACGTGGGAGACCTGGAAGAAGCTCCTGGCTCCTGCCTTCGGATCAGCACAGCTCTGGCGATTGTCGCTAGTTGGGGAGTGAATCAGCGTATGGAAGACCTCTCTGTCTCTCCTTCTCTCTCTATGTAACTCTTTCAAATAAAAAATAAATAATTCTTTAAAAATATTTATTTATATGAAAGGCAGAGTTACGGGGTGGGGGGAGAGAGAGAGAGAGAGAGAGAGAGATCTTCCATCCACCTGTTCATCCTCCAAATGGCTGCAACAGCCAGAGCTGGAGCCAGGCTGAAACCAGGAGCCGGAAGCTTCTTCTGGGTCTCCCACGTGGGTGTAGGGACGAAAGGACTTGGGCCATCTTTTACTGCTTTCCCAGGCACATTAGCAGGGAGCTGGATTGGAAGTGGAGCAAACGGGGCCCGAACCAGCACCCATGTAGTGTGCTGGCATTGCAGGCAGCAGCTCTACCCACTATGCCACAACACTGGCCCCTGCAAAACAGCTTTGAGTTTGAGATGTAGGGTACTGACAGTGTTGTAGATGGAAAGCCTGAAGACTTCTGCCACCAGCTCCAGACAGGAACGACAACTTGAGTAGTTCCTGTGTACCAGGTGTTGTACCACGCTGCCACTGTACAGATTGAGCAAAATGAGGTTAGAAACCCATTTGCTGAATATCTTCAGAGACTGGTTATAAAACTTTTTCTCAGAAATGTTCTTTGTAATTCCACTTTATCTGTTTAATTATTTTAGTAAAATTTCTCTTTAAAGTTGCTAATTGTTGGATGACAGTAGAAATGAGCCCCTGATGGTCAGTCATGAAAATGGCAGTGACTAAATTAGACCAGAACACCCAGAAGACAGCAGAGCTGGACAGACAGAACAAAACCCAGCTGGGCTGAAATCTGGGCCATCTTAATCCTAGTTTGTCCATTGCAAGTGGCATGGTATTAAAAAATTCAGTGTAGTTGGCCGGCGCCGCGGCTCACTAGGCTAATCCTCCGCCTAGCGGCGCCGGCACACCGGGTTCTAGTCCCGGTTGGGGCGCCGGATTCTGTCCCGGTTGCCCCTCTTCCAGGCCAGCTCTCTGCTGTGGCCAGGGAGTGCAGTGGAGGATGGCCCAGGTCCTTGGGCCCTGCACCCCATGGGAGACCAGGAAAAGCACCTGGCTCCTGGCTCCTGCCATCGGATCAGCGCGGTGTGCCAGCCGCAGCGCGCCGGCCGTGGCGGCCATTGGAGGGTGAACCAACGGCAAAAGGAAGACCTTTCTCTCTGTCTCTCTCTCTCTCACTGTCCACTCTACCTGTCAAAAAAAAAAAAAAAAAAATTCAGTGTAGTAAATCCATTCATGAAAAAAGAAATATTTATAAGCCATAGAGATATTGTAAAAGGATTTTTCTAAAAAGAGGCATTTATTTCTTTGAAAGATGAAGTAACAGAGAGAGAGGTACAGAGATCTTCCATCTGCTGGTTCACTCTCCAAATGGCCACACACAGCAGCCAGGTCTGGGCCAGGTCAAAGTAAGGAGCCATGAACTTCTTCATGGTTTTTCACATGGATGGCAGGATTCATCTTCTACTGCCTTCCGAAGCACATAAGCAGGAAGTTGGATTGGAAATGGATCAACCAGGGTTCAAACCAGCACTTAAATATGGGATGTTGGCACTATAGGCTCCAGCTTAACCTGCTATATCTCAACGTTGGTTCCTGTAAAAGGAATTTTTGATTGTGTGAGTGAAAACCATGTCGAAAGAGATAATGGTTGTGAAATCATTTTGCAGAACAAAATATCAGATTCAAAAAGTCAGAGAATCCAATGCTCTAAATTAATTGAAAGCAACCCTCCTCTTTTGACAGATGGATAAACGGAGGCTTCAAGAGATAGAGTGCTGTGAAGCTACATTGCTACACAGTGGGTTTGTAGAGGATACAAATGTAAGGAGCTATAGGAACTTCGTTATTACCTCTGTAGGCCTGGCATCCAGTAGCACAGTTAGCAGGAACATTAGATAAAAACAATGCCAAGAAAAGAATTCACACATCTAACAGGGATTCATTAAGTAAAGCTTATCATGGAATATACAGAAGATGAGTTGGATCCTTGCCTTTCAGAAATCAAGTTGATTTTAAACTGAGCTTGAGACATGGTCTGATGGAAGCAATAGGATGAAATTGATGTGGGGGGTGGTGATTGTGGTATTGCTAAGTCAGTGAGAAATGGGTGTGGATTTTATGAATCAGTACTGTGGTTAGAAAAGGAACATCTCTGTCCAACTGAGTTAAGGAGTCACTTGGTGTATTGGTCAAGACAGGCTAACTGCTACAACAGATTACCCCAAATGACAGTGGCTTACCACACAAAGACTTGTTCTCCCCTTTTAGGTCTCTACCCAGTCATCCAGGGGTCTGAGTCTGTGCATCTAAGAGCCCCATTGTTCTATAGAGTCTTAGCGTTCTTCTGTGCACCCAGCTAGCAGATAAGGGAAGAGAGGGTTGGTGCTTTTAGGGACAGTTTCAGGGGCCAGCCCTGGAAGTGGTGTACATCACTGCACACAATCCGTTGCCTAGAACAGCAAAAGCCTACAGCTCACAGAAAAGGAAGCCAGAAGTGTTACCTGTGAGGCCACTGCAAAAGCAGAAATGCAGATTAACAGATCATCTGGAATTGTTCTTACACATCATTAAGTGGTTTCACTATGACCTACTCTCTACACTGCCCCTAAAAAGCATTTTCCTGTGTTTGGTTTCCATAGACTTGGTATCTCCGTGAGTAACAGTGGAGTCCTTTCTAAAGATCTTTTGTTGTCATTGTTTTTCCTTTCACTGATTTTACCTTTGATGTGTGAGATTTTTCCAAACCCTCTAGAATTGTAGCCTGGGGCCAACGATTGCTAAACAAGTATCTGTAATCAAACTAAGGTATTATTACCATAGAAGTAGAAAGTGCACAATTACATTATAGAGGAAACTTGCTCTTTCCACTTCCCTGGAATTATAAACATTGTGTACAGCTGAAGCCAGAAGGTGGTTGCCATAACAACCGTGGAAAAGCTAAAAATAGCTTCTTTCATACTGTATTGCTTAAGGTGGAATTATGACATGTTATGGTATTCTAGGGCAGGTAATTTTTTTTCATGTGCTAAATGTTTGCAAACTTTCTTCAACAAAGCAATATTGGTGCAATGTAAGTATTTGAATTGCTGGTTCTAATTACATACCTCACTCAGGTGTTCCAAGGTGCTTTTCTGGCAAAGAACTCTATTATGATAGCGTTTCTCACTTCACAAGACTCTGTTAGAGAACGGTCTGTACCAATTTCAATATTATGTTTCAATATTATATATTAAAATGTTTACATATGTTAAAATATAAACATATAAAATATGTTTATATATATTAAATGATGCTCTAAGTGCATGCTTGTGTATGTCCTCCTTGAAATAAATGGGAAGAATTCTGATGGAGTCATCTTTGTACATTCTCCTTTATCTGTCATCAAACTCTGTAGAGTTAGCTGTGTATGCTGGGCCTGACCCTGCACTCTGTAGACAGTTGGCCGTGCACGCTGGGCCTGATCCTGTCGTCGGTATACAGTTAGCTGTCACACGTGGACTGACACTGCAGTCCTTATCCATTAGGCTGCCTACACTGGGGTCGACCCTTCAGTCCTGGGTTCTTCACCTTTCTTCACAGCAGCATTTATGCTTCCCACCTGTCTTTCCTCACCTGCACTGTGGGACAGTGATGAGGTTTCCCGAGGGAGACAAAATTGGTGACTTCTTTCAAAGGAAATCTACTACTACTTCTATAATAATAGTACTTTTTAAAATGTATTTATTTGAACAATAGAATGTTTGTAGATGTGAGGGCAAGGATACTACAATTGCCTGATAGAATGATGGGGCATTTGTAGAATAAATACTTGACCTTTCTTTTTTTTTTTTTTTTAATTCAGGTAACAAAGGATATTAATGGGAGTTTCATTAGTAGGAGGAAATTCTAGAAGTATAGCTATAGGAAGCTATACTTGCAAGGCACTTCATTTTTAAGGGGCAGGGTTAATGTTTGGCTTGTGAGAGGACTAGTAATTGAAGCGACTGTGTTTGTATAAAAAAGATGCTCCCATATCAGCAATTGTTTTTCTGCTTCATTTTTGCAGTATTTTCATTCTAGGAGATCCTCAGTCATTTGTTAGCTCTGAGACTCCATTGTGTAGCTGTTAGCAAGCAAGAAGATGAGTTAGGAAGGTTGCATCACAGAAAATGTTACTTGCCTTGTTTATTTGGATATTTGTCATAAGAAACTAGGAAATGTGCTTGAAGTATGAGCAACATGAGTCTTCATTAGAGAAATTCAGCAAAAATCCTTAATGTGCCTCCCAATCTTAGAATTGTTCCCAAGTCCCCAGAAAATGAGAGATTACCCAGGGTTTGGTTTTATGTTTGTTTCTGTGTGCAATTAAGCGCAGCCCATTTTGTCCTTCTGCTTGATATAACAGAGTTGTCATGAGTCTGGCTCTGCCATGGAAACTGCTTTGACGTCACTAATTCTGCTTAGATGGAGGATTAGAGCTAGACAAAGTAGTTGATTTTAAAGGCAAGTCCTTTATGCCTCACAGTCCCAAATGTTCATCCCCTTTTCTACATAAAGAATAGATACCGTATGCAGTGCAAGGATTAGAACAGGCTATCCCAGTGTGTTTTTTATGATTCAGACAAAACTCAGTTGAATATTACTCTTGGAGAGAGAGAGAGAATTGTATGCTGTTGTGTATGCGGGTGTGGGAAGATGGTTGTGCTAGATAAATAGCTGTGCTTGATGGGAGGACAGAGTTTTATTTGTAAAGGGTTTTTTTTTTTGACATTTGCTAATTATAAATGCTATCCTTTTATCTACTTAGGAGTATGTTCGTGCTTTTTTACAATACTTTGTTGGTCTTAGATTTAATGTATTTTAGAATGCAAATACAGTGTTTTGCAGAAAATACTTTAAAATCCCAGCTTTTCCTAGCCCTACCCTGTAGAAATTTTAAATCAGGGTAGAATATTTGAAAAACAAGTATCTTAGTTGCTGCAAAGAATAAACAATAAAGGAGCATGACTGTATAATTATGACACTGGGTTATTGTTCTGTGTTATTTTTGAGAATGTGATGAAAACTTTTTAGTCTCTAAATGACTTTTCCAAAGCTGAAATCAGTGTTTGGTGAGTGAAGTTTTAAGAGTCTGGTTTGCCAAGGTCAAGGTTTGATTCTTTTAAACATATTTGATTACCTTGAGCTTTAACTTTTAAAGACTTTTCAGTTGCATTTCACTTGTGAGGGATGAAATGAGAGTATGAGGTTTTTATTCCAGGGCCCACACCCTAGCTAAGTTGAGCAGAATGCAGGGATCCAGCTCTAAAACCAGCAGTGAGGAATGGGCTGCAGCTTCTGCGAGGTGCATCACCACATCTCGTTCCAGCTGACTGCTGCTTCACCTGCGCGGAATGAGTGAGGGTATAACCCTTCCTGATTATAGGGGAGAGAAAAGGTTAAAATGGTACAACATTAGCCACCCAAGATGCTTAGGGTGCAGGGTGAGGGTGCACTTGTCAGGACTGTTGCATCAGTGTTGCATTAGGTGCAGTCTCTCTCAGCTTTCACTTGATTGCGAACAGCTTAAATAAGATATATTCTTTTTTTTTTTTTAAGATTTATTTTATTTATTTGAAAGAGTTACAGAGAGAGGTAGAAACAGAGAGGTCTTCCATCCGCTGGTTCACTCCCCAATTAGCTGCGCCCATCTGAAGCCAGTAGCCAGGAGCTTCTTCCTGGTCTCCCACGCGGGTGCAGGGGCCCAAGGACTTGGGCCATCTTCTACTGCTTTCCCAGGTCAAAACAGAGAGCTGGATTGGAAGTGGAGCAGCCGACTCTAGAACCGGTGCCCATATGGGATGCTGGCGCTTCAGGCCAGGGCGTTAACCCACTGCACCACAACACCGGCCCTAGATGATACATTCTAATAGATAACAAATCTATTTTTGCTTACTGCTTTATTGAGATATATTTCACACCTGTTTAAAGTATACAGTTCAGGGGCTGGCACTGCGGCATAGTGGGTTAAGCCACTGTCTGTAACACCAGCATACCCAATATGGGCACCTGTTTGAGTCCTGGCCACCCCATTTCTGATCCAGCTCCCTGATTATGCGCCTGGGAAAGCAGCAACAGATGTTCCAAGTACTTGGGCCCCTGCACGCACTTGGGAGACCCGGAGGAAGTTCCTGTCTCCTAACTTCAGATTGGCCTGGCTCTGGCCATTGCAGCCACTCAGGGAGTGAACCAGTGGGTGAAAGACTTCTCTCTCTGCCTCTGCCTCTTCTTCTCTGTAACTCCGCCTTTCAAATAAATAAGTAAATCTTTAAAATAAAATAAAGTATACTGTTCAGAGATTTTTAGGTAATTTATAGAATTGTGTAATTGTCATTTTTTCAAGGATTTTATTTATTTATTTGAGAGGTAGAGTTAGAGACAGTGAGAGGGAGAGACAGAGAGAAAGTTCTTCCATCCACTGGTTTACTCCGCAAATGGCCACAATGGCCAGAGCTGAGCCAATCTGAAGGCAGGAGCCATGGAGCTTCTTCCGGGTCTCCCATGTGGGTGCAGAGACCCAAGTACTTGGGCCATCTTCTACTACTTTCCCAGGCCATTGCAGAGAGCTGGATTGGAAGAGGAGCATCCAGGACTAGAAATGGCACCCATATAGGATGCCGGCATCGCAAGTAGAGGACTAACCTACTGTGCGACAGCACTAGTCCCATCAATTGTCATTTTCAACACCCTAAAAAGGTAGATATTTTAAGCATCATAAGTGAATACTGAATGAAAACTTTCTTTTAACAAAAGTGGTTTTTATTCCATTTTTATTTATTTTTTTATACAGAAGATCAATTTAGTATATACTATATATATACTATATATACTATACTATATATATACTATATGTATATACTATATATATATTTAGCATATACAATTTAGTATATACTATACTAAGTAAAGATTTCAACAGCTTGCCTCACAGAAACACAAAGTGTAAAGTTCTGTTTGAGTGCTAGTTATACTGTTAATTCACATAGTACAACATATTAAGGACAGATATCTTACATGGGGAGTACGTGCACAGTGACTTCTGTTGTTGACTTAATGAATTGACATTCTTGTTTATGGCGTCAGTAATCACCCTAGGCTCTTGTCATGAGTTGCCAAGGTGATGGAAGCCTTTTGAGTTTGCCAACTCCACTCTTATTTAGACAAGGCTATAGTCAAAGTGGAAGTTCTCTCCTCCCTTCAGAGAAAGGTACCTCCTTCTTTGATGGCCTGTTCTTTCCACTGGGATCTCACTCACAGAGATCTTTCATTTAGGTGTTTTTTTTTTTTTTTTTTTTTTTTTTTTTTGGTCAGAGTATCTTGGGTTTCCATGCCTGAAATACTCTCATGGGCCTTTTAGTCATATCCGAATGCCTTAAGGGCTGATTCTGAGGCCAGAGTGCTGTTTAGGACATCTGCCATTCTATGAGTCTGCTGTGTATCCCGCTTCCCATGTTGGATCATTCTCTCTTTTTTAATTCTATCAGTTAGTATTAGCAGACACTAGTCTTGTTTATGTGATCCCTTTGACTCTTAGTCCTATCATTATGATCAATTATGAACTGAAACTGATCACTTTGACTAGTGAGATGGCATTGGTACATGCCACCTTGATGGGATTGAATTGGAATCCCCTGGCCTGTTTCTAACTCTACCATTTGGGGCAAGTCCAGTTGAGCATGTCCCAAACTGTACATCTCCTCCCTTTCTTATTCCCACTCTTATATTTGCAACAAAATGGAGGAATCTGGAAAATATGCTGAGTGAATTAAGCCAGTCCCAAAGGGACAAATATCATATGTTCTCCCTGATTGGTGACAACTAACCAAGCACCAAAAAGGAAACCTGTTGAAGTGAAATGGACACTATGAGAAAGAGTGACTTGATCAGCCCTTGTCCTGACTGTCAAGGAACAACCTAATTGTCGCTCCCCCTCTTCGTGGAGGAGCGACACTAAACCCTGCGCTGTTCTCTCATCTGCTCGGCCCTCCCCGGGTTTGCTGCTGGTTCTTCCCGGGTTGGCTACTATCCCTTCCACCTCCGTGGAAGGGCAGTTCCCCCTGGCCACATTCCCCACTTCCGCAGGGGAGCGGCACACCGCCGGCCGGCTTTCTCGGGGGCTGCACAGGTGTTCCCTTAGATGTTCCCCTTAGATGTTCCTGGTGCATGCCGTCTCTCTCCTCCTTTATAGTCCTGCTCCGCCAATCCTAACTCGGCTGCCCACACGCCGAGTACGCTGCTCTCCTCCAATCAGGAGCAAGTCCTACAGTTTATTGGTTGAACTGGAGGCAGCTGTGCAGAAGCTGTTTACTTCTCTCCCAGCGCCATATTGTGGGAGAGCAGATGCATAGAATAAGTCTTAATTCCAGTAACTCAGTCCAGTCCGGGCTGCTCCCCACACCTAATACTTTATCCCCTTTAGTATTTTTTTTGTTCTACTTAATACTATTGGTTGAACTATTTAATTAACACACAATTATTCTTAAGTGTTTAAATTTAACTGAAAAGTGATTCCTGTTAAATATAAGAGTGAGAAAAAGAGGGAGGAGATGTACAGTTTATTCCATTTTTATTAAAGGAGTTTCTCACGCATGCATATGGAAACAATGAATAGCTAGATATACACTTGCTAATGTACTAGCTTTTATCTTACAGTAGTTGAGTTCTAACTCCTGACGCAAACTCTTACATTAAAATTAAAAAGGACCTGGCCAGTGCTGCGTCTCAATAGGCTAATCCTCCGCCTGCAGCGCCAGCACCCCGGGTTCTAGTCCTGGTTGGGGCGCCGGATTCTGTCCCGGTTGCCCCTCTTCCAGGCCAGCTCTCTGCTGTGGCCAGGGAGTGCAGTGGAGGATGGCCCAAGTGCTTGGGCCCTGCACCCCATGGGAGACCAGGAGAAGCACCTGGCTCCTGGCTTCGGATCAGTGCGGTGCGCTGGCATTGGCATTGGCCACTGGAGGGTGAACCAACCGTAAAGGAAGACCTTTCTCTCTGTCTCTCTCACTGTCCACTCTGCTTGTCAAAAAAAAAAAATTAAAAAGGACTTTTCTGCTTCTGAGAATCATAGGCCAAAAAAAAAAAAAGGAAGGAAGGAGGGAAGGAGTGAGGGAGGGAAGGAAGAAAGGAAAGAAAGATGCAATTAATCAACTGACTACTTATTTGCAGCTTTCTTCAGTACACTTAATAACATCTTATAATTTGAAATTCGATGTCTATCCCCAAAACATTAATCGATTTCTCTGCTGAGGAAAGTGTATATTACTCATAAGGACTTCTGTTAAAGCAAAGTGAAACCAAACAACCAGCTTGTTTCCAGGGACACACATGAAGCGGGATGCTGCCTTCCCTGAGGTGGTTGAAGTGGCCTCTTGCCTAGAGGCTGGCAGATGGAGCGGGTGACCTTTAGGGGTTATTTCTTTTCAGATCTACGTCTACAATATCTTAAATGCCGTTTAATCATGTTTCCTTTATTTTTTTTTGCATAAAAAGGTCTATATAGTTTCTTTTAATTTTTAAAATAATGGGCCTTGGGGAAGTAAATTCAAAGAATGATGAGCAACTGGGCTAAAGGACAGGAAGCTGGTGTCAGGGATGAGGTGGGTGGGGTCCACTTGTTATAGCTAAAGAAGACCCCTGAGAGAAGAATGGGTTTGAGAGAGCAATGACTGTTAGTTCCGACATTCTATGTTTTACCTGGTCTACATGGATTTGCTAACAACTGGAATATCTACAGCATTGCTTTCCTCAAACTAGTTTTCTGTTTATTTGTTAGATTGGAAATCTTACTCATTGGCTGACTTTACTTTTTTTTTTTTTTTTTTTAAGATTTATTTACTGGGGCCAGCACTGTAGCATAGTGGGTAAAACTTCTGCTGCATGCCAGCATCCCATATGGCACTGGCTCAATTCGAGTCCTGGCTGCTCCACTTCTGATTCAGTTCTCTGCTATGGCCTGGGAAAGCAGTAGAAGGCCCAAGTCCTTGGGCCCCTCCACTGGTGTGGGAGATCCGGATGAAGCTCCTGGCTCCTGGCTTCGGCCGTTGTAGCCATCTGGGGAGGGAACCAGTGGATGGAAGACTTCTTAAAAAAAAAAAAAGGATTTATTATTTACTTGAAAGGCAGAGTTACAGAGAGGCAGAGGCAGAGAGAGACAGAGAGGTCTTCTACCCGCTAGTTCGCTCCCCACATGCCCATAACAGCCAGCCAGAGCTGAGCTGATCTGAAGCCAGGAACCAGGAGCTTCTTCCAGGTGTCCCATGCAGGTGCAGGGACCTAGGGACTTGGGCCATCTTCTGCTGCTTTCCTAGGCCATAGCAGAGAGCTGGATCGGAAGTGGAGCAGCCTGGACTAACTAGCACCCATATGGGATGCTGGCATTGCAAGTGGCAGCTTTACCTGCTATTCCACAGTGCCAGTCCTTCTAACTTTATGTTTCAAGAGTCTCTGAAAGTTACAGTAAAAATTGAGCTCCTTCTTTTGGCCAAAGAATATGATTTCATGAACTCTAGAGTCACTTAATTTTAGAGTCAACTGTTTGTTTGGTGCCCAAATACCTACAACCCAGGGAAAATAGGAAGGTGGGACATGGCCATTCACTCATTGTCAGAAGATTCTATTAAGTGCCTGTTTGTTGCATACTCCATGTATGGGTGTTGTGAAGGACAGTGGGCTATGATAGCTAGAAGTTTGTGGTTTTCTTGAGGGAGAGAATGCTTTTACCTATAAAATGATTACATTCTATAGCAAGGTAATGTATGGTGGTAAGCCAAAATAAAGATGCATGGAGGGAATATAAGAGTATCTGCAAGTGAGAATTCTTGGTACTGTGACCAGAGGGAACCTCAGAGGGGAGACTGTAACCTGATCGGTCATGCCCTGGATCGCTAAGACTAGGAAATGAGCCAATGGTAAAGAAGAGCTATTTTTAGTAGATTGAATTATGCCTCCAAGTGCTGGCCTACCATATCACACACTGAGGAGAGACGGAGAAGGATGTATGATTAAAAAAAAAAATCTGTGTTACTCTGCTTCAAATAATTATATATCTCAGTCTGCAGTTCTCAGACCGTTGTGTATATGATTACACTGTGATGACTTGGTACATTTTCCTTTTTAGATCTAAAGGTGCAATTCTGAACATCTCCTCTGCCAGTGGCACGTTCCCAGTTCCACTGCTGACCATCTACTCTGCAACCAAGGTGAACAGCGTTTTAGGGGAGGAGTGGGTGTAAGAGTGAGCAATACTTTCTAAGCTGAGAGATTAAAGTTTCCTGAAGGTCAAATCTTGGCAGTTTTCCAATGGAATGCAACAAAACGGAAACTACCCAATGCAAGGTTCAGGAGAGCCAGAGCTAGTGTGACACCCGGGTATGAGATCCACACAGGCCTTTGTTCCTTCCGGTAGTTTACTGATTTTAAAGGTGACACTTGTCCTTTCATGGAGAGCTGGCCTAGACCAGTGATTAGAACATGATGTTAATGAGTAGAAGATTCTGAATTTGGTAGATGAATGAGTCAACTGCACACAATTTGGAAGAAGTCAACACATACATGTACATACTAGGCACAGGATAGCGTTGAGTGAGAGAATGACTGTTTTGTCCCATTATCCAGAATTTACTGGTAACTCCTTGTTACTTCTGGGATGTGAGAATTTTCCAGAGTTCTCTGTAAGAGCCATAATTTCACACAGCATTACCGTTCACCTCTTCACATTACTTCTAGGAAAATAATTTCGAGTGCATTTCCTGCTGCCTGCAGGTCAATAGCCTCATCTTCAGATACATTGTTGAGGCAAGGACTCCATCTCTAAAGGGAAAATGACTGCTCAGACCTTAACATTGAACAAGCTTTTCAGGAAAAGTGAGCTTAATATATTATACAGTAAGAACTTGTAATATGTCATCAAAAGACAGGAACAAAACATTGGCCTTCTTTTTCACTTGATAAAATTCATATCATCATGGCTGTCTTTTGGGAAAGCTTGGCACCACCCTGGAATCCCTGCCATTAACTTGATTTCAGTAACCCTGGAGCGTAATGCCAGGTTTCCTGAAGGGATTGGTGACCCCAATTTCTTTCCTGTCTCCACGAACAGAGAATTACTACTAATTGGGACTCTTGCAGAGTCTTTTTTTAAAAGATTTATTTATTTATTTATTTATTTATTTATTTATTTATTTATTTTTGACAGGCAGAGTGGACAGTGAGAGAGAGAGACAGAGAGAAAGGTCTTCCTTTGCTGTTGGTTCACCCTCCAATGGCTGCCACGGCCGGCGTACCGCGCTGATCTGATGGCAGGAACCAGGTACTTCTCCTGGTCTCCCATGGGGTGCAGGGCCCAAGCACTTGGGCCATCCTCCACTGCACTCCCTGGCCACAGCAGAGAGCTGGCCTGGAAGAGGGGCAACCGGGACAGAATCCGGCGCCCCGACCGGGACTAGAACCCGGTGTGCCGGCGCCACTAGGCGGAGGATTAGCCTAGTGAGCCACGGCGCTGGCTATTTATTTGTAAGGCAGAGTTACAGAGAGGCAGAGGGAAAGAGAGAGAGGTCTTCCATGTACTGATTCACTCCCTAGATTGCCACAATGGCCAGAGTTGGGCGGATCTGAAGCCAGGAGCCTGGAGCTTCTGGGTCTCCCTTGCTGGTGCAAGGGCCAAAGGACTTTGGCCATCTTCTTCTTCTTTCCCAGGCCTTAGCAGAGAGCTGGTTCAGAAGTAAAGCAGCTGGGACTTGAACCAGCTCCCATTTGGGATGCCAGCACTGCAGGTGACGGCTTTACCCATTAGGCCACAGCACTGGCCTCCAGAGTCATTATTGATACTTTGCATTTCAAGCTCAAGATTAAGTCCATATTTTCCCCCAAAAAATGGCTTTTTACAAATGGATTTCAGGTTGTACCATGATCAGAAGAGGTGCTGTCACATTCAGCTCTGCTCTTGTTGGCTCTTTCCATCCTAGAGCTGCAAGAGGATGCTTGCTCTTTTCTTTGTAGCAACAGCAAAGTCCCCACAGAACTGAGTTAGACAGAATTCATATTTTGTTTCCATTTGAGTGGCAAGTAGAAAGAAGAAATGCATGCTTTGATTTATAATATAAAAATATTTTTCTTGGAAAATAATTTTCTGGGGGAAAATAAGGATAAGAAGAGCTTTTTCCAATTAAAATTTGTTCTGCGTAGTATTTGGTAAGATAATACTTCATTTAGTGGCAAGCAAAAACAACTTGAGCTGTTGGTGTTTTTTTAAGGTGTAGTCTGCTTTTGAAATGAAAAAGAATGATTAGAAATGATAGTGTTAACTGGTTAGTTTGTTATTTTTTGTTTCTATGGCTACAAGTCAGGCACATTGATGTAATCTGTGTGTTTTCTTCTCCCTCCCACTGCCTCCCAGGCTTTTGTAGATTTCTTCTCTCAGTGCCTCCATGAGGAATACAGGAGCAAGGGCATCTTTGTGCAGGTGAGTGCAGTTTGCTTCTGTTAAGTATCCCTGTTTTTGTGTGGTTTCCACAGCAACTGTTGCTGTCTTGGCAACAAAAGAAAATCACACTCCTGAGTTAGTGGATGTGACGTTAGCATACTGTTAGACATGGTTTCTCTCTCTCTCTCTCTCTCTCTCTCTCTCTCTCTCTCTCAAGATTTATTTATTTGAAAGTCACAGTTACAGAGAGCGAAGGAAAGACAGAGGGAGAGATCTTCCATCCTATGGTTCACTCCCCAAATGGCTACAACGGCTGGGCCAGGCCGAAGCCAAGAGCCAGGAGCTTCTTCCAGGTCTCCCATATGGGTGGCAGGAGCCCACAGACTTGGGCCATCTTCTGCTGCTTTTCCCAGGCTGTCAGCAGGGAGCTGAATCGGAAGTGGAGCAGCAAGTATTTGAACTGGCTCCCATATGGTTTGCCAGCACTATAGGCAGTGGCTTAACTTGCTGTACGACAGCATGGGCCCCAGTTTCTATTTCATTTACATATATAAGTCTGGATTTTTAAAAACTGCCCCCTAGAATTTTTTTAAGCAGGGATCCCTAAAGTAGAACTAAATGGAGTGTAAGCAGTTGAATCCTAATTATTATAAGTTCTTACTACTTTATGTTGAGATAATTAGACTATTCATAGTCTCTTCTTTTTAAAAATTGTGGAGAAATACATATAGCATTTTCATCATTTTTAATTGTGCAGTGCACTGGCATGAAGCACATTCACACTGTTGTGTAGTCATTAATGTCATCCATCTGTAGAACATGTTCCATTTTCCAGATTAGAAACTCTATGCATTAAACACTACCTCTTCATTTGCCCCTCCCCTCAGGACTGGGTAGTTTCTACCTCTATAAATTTGGCTACTCTTAGTTCCTCATATGAATGGAATTGTACAGTATTTGACCTTTTGTAACTGTCTTCACTTAGTATAATGTCTTCAAAGTTCATCCCTGGTGATAAGTCAGAATTCCCTTCCTTTTAAAGTGCTGATTAATATTCCGTTGCATGTGTGGATTGCATTTGGTTTGTTCATTCCTCTGTAGATGGGCATTTGGGTTGTTTCTACTTGCTGGCTATTCTAAATATGCATCTATGAATGTGGGCACATAAATATTTCTTCAAGACCCTGCTTTCACATTTCGTTTTTTGGCTGTGTACTTGGAAGTAGGCATGCTAGACCATGTGGTAATTTATATTAAATCTTTTGAGGAACTATGATTCTGTTTTCCCTATTGGCTGTACCATGTTATACTCCCACTAGCAGTGTGCGAGAGTTCCAATTTCTCAGATATCCTTGCTAACATTTGTCACTTTCTGTTGTTGTTCTTTAACAGTCATCCTCATGGGTATGAAGTGGTATCTCATTATGGTTTTGATTTGCTTTTCCTGATGATGAGCAACGTTGAGCACCTTTCCAGGGGCTAAATGGCCATATGTATATCAGCTTTGGGAAAATAGCTATTCAAGTCCTTTCCCATTTCTAAATTGAGCTTTTTGAGTTTTTCTTGTCACTGAATTATAGTAGTTCCTTATATATTCTGGATGTTGACATCTTATTAGATAGATATATGATATCCAGATATTATCACCATTCTGTGAGTTGCCTTTTCATTCTGCTGATAGTGTCTTTTATTTACTTATTTATTTTTAAGAGATTTATTTTATTGGGGTGGCGCTCTGGCACAGCAGGTTAAGATGCCGCTTGCAGCGCTGGCATCCCATATGGACACCAGTTCAAGTCCTGGCTGCTCCACTTCCAATTCAGCTTCCTACTAATGTACCTGGGAAAGCAATGGAAGATAACCCAAGTGCTTGGGCCCCTGCACCCATGTGGGAGACCCAAATGAAGCTCCTGGCTTCGATCTGGCCCAACCCTGGCCATTGCAGGCATTTGGGGAGTGAACCAGCCGATGGAAAACTCTCTCTCTGTCTCTGCCTCTCCATCTCTGTAACTCCATCTTTCAAATAAATAAACAAATCTTAAAAATTTATCTTATTTAATTGAAAGGCACAGTTACAGAGAGAGCGAGAGCGAGAGCGAGAGAGAGAGAGAGAGGTAGAAACAGAGAGAACAGTCTTCCATCCACTGATTCACTCCCCAAATGGCCACTACTGCTGGGCTGGGGCTGAGCCAGACTGAAGCCTGGAGCCAGGAGCTTCTCTCAGGTCTCCCACATGGGTGCAGGGGCCCAAGCACTTGGTGCGCCCTCCGCTGCTTTCCCAGGTGCATTAGCAGGGAGCTGGATCAGAAATGGAGCAGCTGGGACTTGAACCAGTGCCCCGTAAGGGATGCTGGCGTGGCACACAGCAATGTATCCTCTACAGCACAACTCCTGTCCCTGATAGTGCCTTTTAATGCACAAATATTGCTAGTGTCTTTTTAACTTTGATGCAGTCTAATTTATCGTTTTTTTCTTTTGTTGCCAGTACTTTTGGTGTCATATCCAAGAAATCCTTGCCAAATCCAGTATAACGAACTTTCCCCCATTTTCTTCCAAGAGTTTTATATTTTTAGCTCTTATCTCAGGCCTTCCGTCCATTTTTATAAAGATTTTTGAGTATATCATGTAGCTAGCAGACCCTAATGCTATGGATATACAATAGAAAATAGGATGGGAAGCAGATGTAACATTTTTAGTGGGTGTCTATTTCATGTCAGTTATTTGTTCCCCCAAAGAAATAATGACCTACAGTGTTTCCATGCCAGATCATTTTTAATAGTGTCTTGGGAGGAGTTGTAATCCTTGCCTCTTTTTTTTTTTAAACTTTTATTTAATGAATATAAATTTCCAAAGTACAGCTTATGGATTACAATGGCTTCCCCCCCATAATGTCCCTCCCACCCGCAACCCTCCCCTCTCCCACTCCCTCTCCCCTTCCATTCACATCGAGATTCATTTTTGTTTCTCTTTATATACAGAAGATCAGTTTAGCATACATTAAGTAAAGATTTCAACAGTTTGCTCCCACACAGAAACATAAAGTGAAAAATACTGTTTGAGTACTAGTTATAGCATTAAATCTCAATGTACAGCACATTAAGGACAGAGATCCTACATGAGGAGTAAGTGCACAGTGACTCCTGTTGTTGACTTAATGAATTGACACTCTTGTTTATGGCGTCAGTAATCACCCTAGGCTCTTGTTATGAGCTGCCAAGGCTATGGAAGCCCCCTGAGTTCACAGACTCTGATCATATTTAAACAAGGCCATGGTCAAAGTGGAAGTTCTTTCCTCCCTTCAGAGAAAGGTACGTCCTTCTTTGATGACCCGTTCTTTCCACTGGGATCTCACTCACAGAGATCTTTCATTTAGTTTTTTTTTTTTTTCCCCAGAGTGTCTTGGCTTTCCATGCCTGAAATAGTCTCATGGGCTTTTCAGCCGGATCCGCATGCCTTAAGGGCTGATTCTGAGGCCTGTAATTAACACACAATTATTCTTAGGTGTTTAAATTTTAACAGAAAAGTGATCCCTGTTAGGAATTTGGAAAACATTATGCTGAGTGAAATAAGCAATCCCAAAGGGACAAATACCACTTGTTTTCCTTGATAGGTGACAACTAACTGAGCACCAAAAAGGAAACCTGTTAAAGTGAAATGAACACTATGAGAAACGGTGACTTGATCAGCCTTCACCCTGACTGTTGATGAGCAACTTGATATGTTATCCCTCTTAGTATTTTTTTTGTTTGTTCTACTTAATACTTTTGGTTGAATATTGTAATCAATACACAATTCTTCTTAAGTGCTGAAACTTAACTGAAAAGTGATCACTGTTAAATATAAGAGTGGGAATAAGAGAGGGAAGAGATGTGCAATTCAGGACATGCTCAAGCTGACTTACCTCAAACAGTAGAGTTAGAAACATACCAGGGGATTCCAATTCAATCCCATCAAGGTGGCATGTACCAGTGCCATCTCACTAGTCCCAGTGATCAATTTCTGTTCACAATTGATCATAATAATAGGACTAAGAACCAAAGGGATCACATAAACAAGAATAGTGTCTGCAAATACTAGCTGATAGAATCAAAAAGGGAGAGAACAATCCAACATGGGAAGTGAGATACACAGCAGACCCGTAGAATGGCAGATGTCCTAAACAGCACTCTGGCCTCAGAATCCTTGCCTCTTTACTACTTCTGCCCATCACTTATCCCCCCTCTACATATGCCTGGTATTCACTATGGCTTTCCTTACTATAGACCTAGTATTTTGCTTTTTGTACCCAAAGGCCCAAATGATCAATGAAAATGACAGCAAATATTTGAGTAGCTTCTTTTCAGGCATAGTGCTAAACACTTTAAATATGTCATTTTACTGCCTGCCCCAATGATTCTGTGAGATGGTGTGGTTATCATAAAGCTGTGGAAATTGAAGCTTAGCAGTATTAAGTCATTTCCCCATGTTGAACCATGACTCAAATATGGGTCAGTTTGGCACCAAAACCTTTGTCCATTTTATTTATTATTAAGATTTTATTTTATTTGTTTGAAAGGTAGATTTACAGATAGATAGGGGGGGAGAGAGAGAGAGACATCTTCCATCTGCTGGTTCACTCCCCAGATTGATGCAACAGCCAGGGCTGGGCCAAATGAAGCCAGGAACCTAGAATTCCATCTGCATCTCCCAGGTGGGTGGCAGGGGCCCAAGAACCTAGGCCTGCTTTCCCAGGCACATTAGCGGGGAGCTGAATCAGAGGTGGAGCAGCCAGGACATGAACTGGCGCCCATATGGGATACCGGCATTGCAGGTGATGGTTTAATCTACTGTGCCACTAAGTCTTTGTTCTTAATCACTAAGCTACCTTCTCCAGGCCTGTAGGGCAGCAAAGAACACCTAAGTATAGGTTGCTTAGTTCCTTTTTTCTTCTGTATTTTGTAAATAATCAAGATGGGCTTTGGTGTTACCGAGATCTTGCTTCTCACCCTTTTTATTCTGAGTAGACATTGGAGCTGAATCATCCATTGTGTGTGAGAGAGTGCTCATGAGAGGAGAGGGGAGCACATGTTTCCTCATCTTCCAGATTCCTCTAAACCTGCTCCTGAGTTTTCACCCAGGAGGCCCCTAGATATCATAGCCACTTGTTATTATTCTGACTTGCAGCTTGCCACCAGGACTAGGGGATGTTGGGGAGGACACGGTTTTCTAGAGTCCTGAGCTACCGTCCTCTCCTTCCCCTCTTCTGTGCCACCAGTCATTCCAGCGCTAGTAACTCAACTCTGCTATGCAGAATGTGTGATCTGTGGGTAACATGGAAACTGGTGCAATATTCCTGGGAGGTGAGGCATCACACACCGAGCAGTAATATATGTTTCTTTCTGGTGAGTCTGTTGTAACCAAGCCATTAATTTAATAATTTTATGTTTTTATAGATTTATTGATTGATTGATTTGAAAGGCAGAGTTACAGAGAGGCAGAGGCAAAGAGAGAGAGAAGGAGGTCTTCCATCCTCTGGTTCACTTCCCAATGGCTAGAATGGCTGGAGCTGAGCCAATCCAAAGCCAGGAACCAGGAACTTCTTCTAGGTCTCCCATGTGGATGCAATGACCAAGGACTTGGGCCATCT
The DNA here is from genome assembly GCF_964237555.1 of Oryctolagus cuniculus. Taxonomy (NCBI): domain Eukaryota; kingdom Metazoa; phylum Chordata; class Mammalia; order Lagomorpha; family Leporidae; genus Oryctolagus; species Oryctolagus cuniculus. The sequence continues at coordinate 21,806,340 of NC_091432.1, read as the reverse complement.
TCCACTGCTTTCCTAGGCTGTAGCAGAGAGCTGGATCGGAAGTGGAGCAGCTGGGACTCAAACTGGAGCCCATATGGGATGCCAGCACTGCAGGTGGTGGCTTTACCTGCTACGCCACAGCGCCGACCCCAGATTTAATGATTTTAAATACCTACTAAGACTAGGTAGCAGTGCTACCTAGTGGTAGGTGGGTAACCCGTAGGTCTAGTGACCTGAAGCTACCAGTACTTCAGTGATAAGCATCAGGTCCTATGAGCACGGGTAACTAATTCCTGAAATTCTGTCTGTCTCATTCCCTCAAAGATCTTTCTCCCAGATTATCTACTTTTAATCTGGTGTGACTAAAAGCTACCACAAAAAACACATTAGCATTTGCCTTCTGAAGTATTTTACTTTGATAAACTTTAATTTTTCCCTAATAATGAATGATAAATTATGTAATGTTACCATTTTCTTTCTTCATATAAAATCATTCAAAGCTTACAGTTAGAATGAATTTGGTGAAAAACGAGACTCAGATGTTGGTGAGAGAGAATACAGTTTGTCATTCCATGTGAGCAACAATAGTCTAGGAGAACTTCACCAATTCTAGTCAGAACGGCAAAAAGCTGCTCTAACTGATGCGCAGAATGAAAATTACTAATTTTTCTACATTGTCTCCATATTTTTGGGGTTCAGAATATTTTTCAACTGATTACCTCCCTCACTCTGACTCACCTGTGTTTCCTGGGTGATTTTGTGAAAGTCCTTCATAGCCTTCCCATGGCTGCCCATAGGCTTAGGATTAGATTTAGACTGGACAAAGGCGTTTTCTTGCATCCTGTACGTTCGAGGTCAGGCCAGAGCAGGCACCATGGTGTCCAGTGCACGCGCTGCTTCCTGGAGTCCCCAGGACTACCATCCCTTTCCCCAGGTCCTCCTTGCCCTGTGACCCCGGTGTATCTTTCAGGGCCTTGGTCACAGTTTACCTGCCCCTGGAAGCCCTACCTCAGCCCCTTGGCACATTTGGCTACACTTTTCCCTCTGCTGTCTTCTGTCTGCCTCTGCTCTCTGTCCCTTCCCACTCTTCCCTTCTTTAATGTATTCTTTTTTTTTTTTTTTAAGATATATTTATTTACTTGAGAGGTAGAGTTACAGACAGAGGGAGAGACAGAAAGGTCTTCCATCTGCTGGTTCACTCCTCAAATGGCCAGAACAGCAGTAGCTTAGCTGATCCGAAGCCAGGAGCCAGGAGCTTTTTCCAGGTCTCCCACACAGGTGCAGGGGCCTAAGCACTTGGGCCGTCATCTGCTGCTTTCCTAGGCCATAGCAGAGAGCTGGATCAAAAGAGGAGCAGCTGGAACATGAACCAGTGCCCATATGGGATGCCAGTGCCATAGACAGAGATTTAGCTCACTGTGCCACAGTGCCAGCTCCTAATGTATTCTTTAAAAAAGAAAAAGAAAAGGGTTGAAGGGACAACACTGTGGCAGTGCAGGTAAAAACTAAAGCCTGTGGCACTGGCATCCCATATAGGCGCCTGTTCGAGTCCCAGCTGTACCACTTCTGATCCAGCTCCCTGCTAGGGTACCTGAGGAAGCAGCAGAAGGTGGCCCAAATACTGGGCCCCTGCACCCGCATGGAGGACCTCAAAGAAGCTCCTGGCTCCTGGCTTGAGAGAGATCTTCAACTGCTGGTTCACTAACCAAATGGGTGCAACAGCCAGAACTGGGCTAGGCCAAGCCAGGAGCCAGAAATTCCATCCTGGTCTCTCACACACTTGGATCACCTGCTGCTGCCTTCCCACATCCATTAGCAGGAAGCTGTTCAGGAAGCAGAGAGCCAGAGCTGGAACCTGCACTCTGATAGGGCACGCCCCCATCCCTGATGGTGACTTAACCTGCTGTGCCTCAACGCCAGCCCCTACTTGAATGTATTCTTGAGAACAGGGTTCTTTAATCTGATTGGTCTCTGTGTTGCTGATGGCACCTTGGAGACCTGCCGTTTGCATGGTATCTCTGAGGACTGCGGTTGTACATGGTCATACTCTGCTGCACACTCATCCGTCGAGCCTTGTCTGTTGCTCTCATATGCTTCTGATCTTGAATTTTCATCCTCTATATCTCAGAGGCCTCCAAGCTAATGTCATGTTGCTAAGTTTCTTTCTTTCATTATTTTTCCCTAATCTTTGGAAGGAGAGCTGTCTTTTTTAGGTTTATTTCCGTGTGAGTGTTCATCAAATTGCTCTTTTAGGAAAAGAAGAGAATGTGTTTTTGTAATTCTAACTGGTTGTACATTTACTTCCTTTCACTCTTTTCTGTTTTTCTATCCCCATCTTTCCCTCAATTTCTTTTCCATAATTTTGTAAGAACATTTAAAATTTCCTTCAAGAACTCAAATTTGCTATTTTATAATCATTTCCTGGAAATTCAAATAAATTATCGTGACAACAAGTGATATACATGCCTTGGAGGTGAACTCTGGACCTGATGGACTCCATCTGTTGATTGGGAACGAGGATAAGAAATACATTCTCATCAAAAGTGTGCACTTTGGATGAAGACCATTTGTTCTCATTATTACTCTATAATTAAAGCCCGGGGGAAATTTCCAAAAAAAAAAAAAAAAAAAAAAAAAAAAACCACTATGCTTAAATCTTTCCCAGGATAAAATTGTAAGTAATCTGGCTAGTTAGTGGATCCTACACCCAAACTCCTTCTTTCTGCCCTATCTGATTAGCAATTAATGCTGAGAAAGTATGAAGTAGCTAAGACTATGACTAAATCCTAAAACCAGTTATAAGAATACAAATAGTACAAAAAACCCCATACTGGGGCTGGTGTTATGGCACAGCAAGTTAAGCCACCGCCTGTGATGACAGAATCCCATATGGTGGAGTGTGCCAGCTGCTCCACTTCTGATCCAACTCTCTGCTAATGGCCTGCGAAAAAGCAGCAGCAGATGGCTCAAGTGCTTAGGCCCCTGCCACCCACGTGGGAGACATGGAAGAAGCTCCGGGCTCCTGACTTCCTCTTTCTCATGCCTGTTTCTTTCTCTCCTCTCTCCCCCACATCTCACTATAACTCTGACTTTCAAATAAATTAATTAAAAACAAAAATAAGAACCCCATATCATCCTCTACCCAGGCTGACTTATTATTAACATTTTACCCCATTTGTCTTTTTTTTTTAAGGGAAAGGGTTTACTGGAGAAAACCCAACAGACCGGAGGGGAGGGGCAAAGAAGGAGAAAGAGGGAAAGGGAGAGCATGAGAGAGAGAGGTCAGGAGATGGAGAGAAAGAGAGAGTACCCCAGTTGTCTTATTGTGGCAGAGTAAGTCCCACACATCAGTGTCCTTTAGCTCTGAATACTTGGACACATGTTTCCAAAGAATAAGAACATCCTTGTATACAAAGTTACTTCAAAAAGTTCAGGGAAATTGGAATGAAAAGATGTTTATGTTGATGCAAAAAAATTTTGAAATCCATGCATATGAAGGGCCTTGGGAAAAGCTCATGAAAATGCATACTATGAATAAATTGTGCGTGGACTTCAAATTTTTTTCCCCAACATAAATTTATCCTTTAATTCCATTTTTTCAGCATCCATTTTGAATTCTTCTTGTATAATTACTATACAGTAAACAGCTTTAGATTTAACAGATATAATATTGTTACCTACTATATCATTTGTGCCCAATTTTTGATCCTGTAATATTTTTAAAAATATGTACTTATTTTTATATAACTTTTAAATCTACATAAGGTGAACAAATTTCATTTATTTCATATATACAGATTTAAGGGCATAGTGATACTTCCCACCCTACCCTTCCTCCTACCCACGCTCCCACCATCCTCTTCATTCCTTTCTTTCTTTTTTTTTTTAATTTTAGTGACATACTTTCAGCTTATTTTATAATCATATAATAAGTAAAGAATTCATCAAATAGTGAGAAGAAAAAAAATACTGTTCCTCAACAATAGAGACAAGGGCTATAAACAACAATCAAATCTCAAAATGTCAATTTCGCTCATATACATTACATTTTTTGTACTCTATTATTTACCACAGAACAGGGAAACCATAATATTTGTCTTTTGGGATTGGCTTATTTCACTAAGTATAATGGTTTCCAGTTATATCCATTTTGTTGCAAGAGACAGGATTTCATTCTTCTTTATGGCTGAGAAGTACTCCATAGTATATATATACCACATTTTCTTTATCTAGTCATCAGTTGATAGGCATCTGGGTTGATTCTGTATCCTAGGGGTTGTGAATTGAGCTGCAATAAACATGGGGGTACATATAAGTCTTTCATATGCTGATTTCATTTCATTTGGGTAAGTTCCCAGGAGTGGGATGGCTGGATCATATGGTAGATCTATTTAGAATTTTCTGAGGAACTTCCATACTGCCTTTCACAATGGTTGTACTATTTTGTATTCCCAACAACATTGGATTAGGAAACCTTTTTCCCCACTTCCTCACCAGCATTTATTATACTTTTATTTCTGCATCAGAGCTATTCTAACTGGGGTGAGATGAAGCCTCATTTTGGTTTTTATTTGCATTTCCCTGATGGCTAGTGCACCTGAGCACTTTTTCATGTGTCTGTTGGCCATTTGAATTTCATCCTTTGAAAATGCCTGTTCAAGTCCTTTGCCCATTTCTTAACTGAATTATTTGTTTTGTTGTTAGTGAGTTTCTTGAGCTCTTTATAGATTCTGGATATTAATCCTTTATCAGTTGCATAGTTTGCAAATATTTTGTTTCATTCTGTTGTTTGCCTGTTCACTTTGTTAAGAAGCTTCTAAGCTTGATGTAATTCCATTTGTCTATTTTTGCTTTTATTACCTAAACTCTTGGGGTCTTTTCCAAGATGTCTTGCTTATGACAAGTTCTTACAGAATTTCCCCAGTGTTCTCCTCTAGTATGATGATGATCATTTTGATTATATCAGATTATAGATTCAGATACTTGATCCATTTTGAGTTCATTTTTATATAAGGTATACAATAGGGGTCTTGTTTCATACTTCTGTATGCAGAGATCTGATTTTCCCAGCACCGTTTGTTCAAGAGACTGTCCATTCTGTGGGGATTCATTTTAGCTCCTTTATCAAAGATTAGATGGTTGTAGATGTATGGATTGATTTTTAGGGTTTCTATTCTGTTCTATCAGTCTACATGTCTATTTTTGTGCCCCTACTAGGCTGTTTTAATTATAACTGCACTATAGTATGTCTTGAAACCTGGTATTTGCCTCTGGCTTTGTTTTTTATTTTGTTTGAGATTGCTTTAGCTATTTGGGGTCCCTTGTGTTTCCATCTGAATGTTAGGATCATTTCTTCCAGATCTGAGAAGAATGTTGGTGTTTTGATGTTGGTGGGATCAGATTGAATCTGTGAATTACTTTGGGCAGTATGGACATTTGGGTGATATTAATTCTTCCAACCCATGAACTTGGAAAATTATTCCATTTTTTTGTGTTCTTTCAATATGTATTGTGGCCGGCGCCGTGGCTCAATAGGCTAATCCTCCACCTAGCAGCGCCAGCACACCGGGTTCTAGTCCCGGTCAGGGCGCCAGATTCTGTCCCGGTTGCCCCTCTTCCAGGCCAGCCCTCTGTTGTGGCCTGGGAAGGCAGTGGAGGATGGCCCAAGTGCTAGGGCCCTGCACCCCATGGGAGACCAGGAGAAGCACCTGGCTCCTGCCTTCAGATCAGTGCGGTGCACCGGCCGCAGCGCGCCAACCATGGTGGCCGTTGGAGGGTGAACCAACGGCAAAAGGAAGACCTTTCTCTCTGTCTCTGTCTCTCTCACTATCCACTCTGCCTGTCAAAAAAAAATATGTATTCTAATTTTCATTGTAGATATATTTCACTTCCTTAGCCAAATTCATTCCAAGATATTTAAATTTTTTGTAGCTATTATGAATGGTAATGATCTTACAAGTTCTTTCTTAGCCATGGCATTGTCCGTGTATACAAAAGCTATTAATTTTTGTGTGTTGATTTTATAACCTGTAACTTTACCAAACTGTCTTAGGAATTCCAATAGTTTCTTGGTGGAGTCTTTTGGTTTCCCTATAGATAGGATCACGTCATCTGCAAACAGATATAATTTGACTTCCTCCTTTCCAAGTTGTATCCCTTTGATTTCTTTTTCTTGCCTAATGGCTCTGGCTAAAACTTCCAGAACTATATTGAATAGCAGTGGTAAAAGTGGACATTGGTCCAGTTGTTCCCACTTGTTCTGAGTGAATGATCTTTCTGATGTGTCGTTGGATTTGATTAGCTAGTATTTTATTGAGGATTTTTTGTATCTATGTTCAGCAGTGTTATTGGTCTATAATTCTTTGTTGTATCATTTTCTGGTTTTAGAATTAAGGTGATGGTGGCCTCATAGAAGAAATTTGGAAAGATTTCCTCCCTTTCACCTGTTTTGAATAGTTTGAGAATAATTGGAATTAGTTCTTTAAAAGTTTGGTAGAGGGGCCGGCACTGTGGCACAGTAGGTTAATCCTTTGCCTGTGGTGCCAGCATCCCATATGGGTGCCTGTTCTAGTTCAGGCTGCTCCTCTTCCAATCCAGTTCTCTGCTGTGGCCTGGGAAAGCAGTAGAAGATGGCCCAACTCCTTGGGCCCCTGCACCCGTGTGGGAGACCGGGAAGAAGCACCTGGCTCCTGGCTTTGGTTCGGTTCAGCTCTGGCCATGGCGGCCATTTGGAGAGTGAACCAACAGAAGGAAGACCTATATTTCTACCTCTCCCTCTCATTGTCTGTAACTCTACCTCTCAAATAAATAAATAAAATCTAAAAAAAATATTAAAAAGTTTGGTAGAATTCATGAGTGAAGTCATCTGGTCCCAGCTTTTCTTTGTAGGAAGGGTCTTAATTACTGATTCAATCTCCATCTTGGTTGTTGGCCTATTTAAGTATTCTATGTCTTCATGACTCAATTTTGGCAGATTTTATGTGTCTAGAAATCTATACATTTCTTTCAGATTTTGCAATTTGTTAGCATATAGCTGTAACATCTCCTTTTTCATCTGATTTTATTAATTTGGATCTTCTTATTTGAAAGGCAGAATGACAAAAAGAGAGAGAGAGATAGGGTGGGGGTGGGGACTGGTGCTGGTGGTGGTGGATCTTCCATCCACTCTTTCAAAGCCAGGAGCCATAAACTCTATCTGATTTTCCCATGTGAGTGAAAATACTCAAATACTGGGGCCATCTTCCAGTGCATTATCAGGGAGCTGGATCAGAAGCTGAGTAACTGAGACTCTACCTGAGATTCAAACCTGCACTAATACAGGACTCCCAAGCAGATGCTTAACCTACTGTGCCACAATGCCCACCCTCCTATAATATTCTTTATCGCCTTTTTTTTTTTTTTTTTTCTCCAGTTAAGAATTCAGTCTGGGCTCTGGTATTATATTTAGTCATCTTGTCTCTTTTCATTTTTTTTTTTAAGTGGAATTTCTCCACCACCTGTCTTTGTCTTTTATGACATTGACATTTTTTGAAGAGCACAGTGCTCCTCCCCCGCTCTATTTAACTGAACATTTAACACTTGAGTTTAATCTGATGCTTCCTCAGAGCTCGATTCCGGTTCTGCTTGCTAATCAAAACATTAACATACATGATGATACATCCTTCCCAGGGCATCACGCTCGGAGACCCAGCATCCACCCCGCCACAGTGGCAGTGTCCTGCAGTCCAGGTCTGACCTGCTCTGTCTGCTCAGTCAGTCCTGTTGTTTTCCTCTCACCAATAAGCAGTCTGGGAGGAGACACTTCTCATAATTTCCTCTGGAGTTAAGCAACCAGTGATGTTTCTGTGCCTTATAAGGTTTTTCATTTATGAGGCCCTGTCCGGATATATAGTCATCTCAAAGCAAGGAGTTACAGCGAAGGCATGGTCACAGCTTCCTTGATCCAGGCTGTGGTTTTATGCAGAGCACATTTTTGTGCTGTACTGAGGCATAAGGACAGAACACTGACTTGTAGTCAGCAGACCAAGGTTTGAGTTCTGCTTTTCCCACCTAGTAATTGTCTGACTTACAGAGGGTTGCTCCCTTCCTTTGGGCCTTGTTCTCCCCTTTGGCAAGTGGAATAAAAGATATGGCATCTATAAAAATAACTGGGAAATGACAAGTGAGTGTGAGGAAGAGAGGAGAGAAACGTGCATCTGTGAAGCTCTCCAATATGCCCCATGTTTTTACCTGTTCCCTTATTTGAGCTAGAGGTTAAACTAGTCCCATTTTACAAGTAGGAAACTGAGGACCAGTAGAAGTCAGGTAACTTAACTTGCCTGAGGGCAGTTCAGTTCATCAAACAGCTTGAGCCTGTTGCTTTCCAGGTCCGCAGCTGGGCAGTGAGGAAACACAGGTCAGTAAGACATAGTCCCTGTCTTCCAGCCCCCAGAGAGTGAAAAGATGGGCATTTAAACACTGCAGTAGCCGTGAGCCCCAAGGGGGATGTGTACGTCATGTTCCACATTTCCTCAGTCAAGAAATATTTAGAGGTACTGCAGAATCTGGTTGTTGGTGAAAAAACATGGTGAGTCCCTGCTGTAGTAGACAATTAAAAAAAAAAAGGTGAATAAGTGTGGGGAGCAATCCGGACTAGACTGAGTTACTGGAATTAAGACTTATTCTATGCATCTGCTCTCCCACAATATGGCGCTGGGAGAGAAGTAAACAGCTTCTGCACAGCTGCCTCCAGTTCAACCAATAAACTGTAGGACTTGCTCCTGATTGGAGGAGAGCAGCGTACTCGGCGTGTGGGCAGCCGAGTTGGGATTGGCAGAGGAGGACTATAAAGGAGGAGAGAGACGGCATGCACCAGGAACATCTAAGGGGAACACCTGTGTAGCCCCCGAGAGAGCCGGCCGGCGGTGTGCCGCTCCCCTGCGGAAGTGGGGAATGTGGCCAGGGTGAACTGCCCTTCCACGGAGGTGGAAGGGACAGTAGCCAACCCGGGAAGAACCAGCAGGAAACCCGGGGAGGGCCGAGCAGACGAAAGAACAGCGCAGGGTCCTGTGTCGTTCCTCCACGAAGAGGGGGAGCGACAAATAAGATAATTTTTTACAGTGATACTTGCCATGAAGAAAGTAAAGGAAGGTTGGGGGCCGGCGGTGGTGCAATAGGTTAATCCTCCGCCTGTGGTGCTGGCATCCTATATGGGTGCTGGGTTCTAGTCCAGGTGCTCGTCTTCCAGTCCAGCTCTCTGCTGTGGCCTGAGAGGGCAGTGGAGGATGGCCCAAGTACTTGGGCCCCTGCACCCGCATGGGAGACCAGGAAGAAGCACCTGGCTTCTGGCTTTGGATCAGCGTAGCTCCAGCCGTGGCAGCCATTTGGGGAGTGAACCAATGGAAGGAAGACCTTTCTCTCTGTCTCTGTCTCTCTCTCTCTCACTGTCTGTAACTCTACCTGTCAAATAAATAAATAAAAATCTTAAAAAAAAAAAAAGAAAGTAAAGGAAGGTAATGTGCCCAAGAATAAGGGGAAAGTTAGGGACTTTGCTGACCTGGGTTTAAATAGCACTGAAGTCTGTCTGCCTATAATGCCTTCCTGGTTCCCTCAGAGGTGTTGCTGGCTCCCCCTTTTGTCTGGGAAGCCAGGTCCCTGGAAATGCTATCCACGAGGTCATTTGCTAATTGAAATCACCTGCTAATGTTGACTTTCCCTAACTCTTTACCCAGGGAAAGGTGAGGAAGCGGGTAGATACCGCCTCACCCAGAGAAGGCAGGCATGGGTTTTGGCTGCCCTGTAAATGAAGACCATTTTCTTATGTTAGCAGGGATTACAAAAGAATTTAAATTTGAATTTCCCATCGTGAAGAAATCCTTCGAGTCCCACTCCCTTAAGTTACTACCTTCCAGTGTTTTTGTCCTCTTTGGTGACAAAAGTTGGTGGTTTTGTTAATTCAGTTAAAAATGTAGTTTTAAATATACTTTTGGTTTAGGCTATGAAATTCAGAAAACAAATCTGACAAGTTGAGATAAGGGAGGAAATAAAATGCAAGATTTTCTTTTAGTGGAAGAAAATATTTAATCCTCTTTTATAGTGTTACATATGTTATTGCTTAGAGTAATTATATAGAAAAGTAGAAAGAGCTAGCAAGCCAAGTGTTGAGAAATGGCTACCACGATTGAAAACATGAGTCTCCATCCACTCTTCTTGTTAGTTGCCAGTGACAGTAAAAGGAGGAAATGGAGTGTGTCTTTAGTGCAAATGGAGTCTAAATAGAACTATAAAGCAATCAGAAGATTCTCACTGGAAATATTCATATCTGGTCAAGTGCACCAACTTTGTGAAATGACTGCACAGTTGTAGAATTAGTCCTGATGGGATCATTGGGCTCTGATCCCTTCCAACCAGGTGACTGACTCTCTGTCTTTGTCAGTGATGGTGTCTTTTTTTCCTGGCCCTCTTTCCTGGCCGTATTATACTAAGATCTAACAGATTGGAGTGGGTATTTGACCTAGTGGTTAAGGCACTGCATTTCCTATCTAAGCACTGGGGTTTGATGCCTGCCTGCAGCTCCTGACCCCAGCTTCCCTTGGAAGGCATCTGATGATGGCTCAAGTAATTGGATTACTGGCCCCCAACTTTGGCCAACCCTTTCTCCCAGCCATGATCATTGTGGGTAATTGAGGCATGATCCAGCAGATGAGAGTACTCTGTCTGTGTCTCTTTCTCTCTGTGTCTCTGTCTCTTTGCCTCTCAAATAAATTAAAAAAAAATTTTTTTTATCTGAAAACATAAGAGGTTCCTCCAAATCATTAAATATGTGTCCAGGAGGATGGAGATACCTAGATGATTACCATTACCTCTATAGTCTGATCTTCTCTACAGAGAACGGAATACTGGCCCTCCTTACAGGATGCAAAACTTCAGCTAAATTCTTATTTCCAAGGTAATTCACAAAAATATAATAAATATTAGAAAACTTAGACAATAACTGCTAATACATACTAGAGTTCAAATTCCATATGCTTTAGCTGACAATATCTTATTTAATCCTTGTAATATAATAAGGAATATGCTCTATTTATCAACTGCACAGGAAGAAAATCGGGCTCAGTCATGGAGTGTTTTGCTCAGATCACACAGTTAGTAATGTGCAAGCAGGGATTTGAATCCAGATTGATCTGATCTCAATGAACACTAATTTTTCCACTATTCCCCAACTACCTCTTAGTGTCACATGCCAAATTCAACCCATCAGGAAGTCCTACTGACTTTAGTTTCTCCTGGAAACATAGCCACTGTCCAACCATTCTCGTGACCTCTGCTGCTACTGCTCTGGTCTGAGCCCTTTTAGGCCTCACCCCGGACGTTTTCTAACGTCTTCCCATTCGGCTCCCCTGCTCCCACCCATGCCTGTAGCCCCTGCAGCCTGCTCACAGCAGCCAGAGTCATCTCTTTAAAACAAAATCTGGTCATTTCATTCCCCTGCTAAGAATTTCTCCCAAGGCTTCTCATCCCTTTCAGAGTACAGCATGCGTTCTTAGGGCCCACAGTGCTGATTTCACCCTTCCACGCCATCTGTCATCTTCCCTACCCTGCAGTTCCTGAAATACTCTGAGCACCCTCTCATCTCAGGGCCTTTGCACTGGCTGTTCCCCTCAGTGTATAAGGCTCTGCACCCACACACCCTTTTGGCTAGCTCCCTCCCTTCTCTCATCTTTGCTTCTATGTCCCCACTTCCGTGACGCCTTTCTTGACCAACCCACCTGCAGAATTCGCTTCCAACACCAATGTCCTTTATCTAGGTTTTTCTTCCTTTTTGTCATTACCTATCAGTATTGTATACATCTTGTGTTATTTTGGTCTGTGTGCACCTACCAAAATGTAAGCTCTGTAAAATGAGAGATTCACTTTTTGTTCACGATGCTATTTCCAGTGCCTAAAACATTGTTATAGTAGGTGCTCAGGAAATACTTTGTTGTTTAACAAATACTTATTTTTTTGTTAAAGATATATTTTATTTATTTGAAAGACAGAGTTACAGAGAGAGGTAGAGACCGAGAGAGAGATCTTCCATCTGCAGGTTCACTCTCCAGATGGCCACAATGACCGGAGCTGTGCCGATCGAAACCAGGAGCCAGGAGCATCTTCCAGGTCTCCCATGTGGGTGCAGGGGCCCAAGAACTTGGGCCATCTTCCACTGCTTTCCCTGGCCACAGCAAAGAGCTGGATCGGAAGAGGAGCAGCCGGGACTGGAACCGGCACCTATATGGGATGCCAGTGCTTCATGCCAGGGCTTTAACTCATTGTGCCACAGCGCCAGCTCCTAATGAATACTTTTTTTGTAGTATTATATGGCTTTCCCTCTTGTTCCTTGAATGTTAACCTGCAAACTCTATATATTTGGAGGAAGGCCATTCATGGGATTATCAGTCAACCAGCATTTATCAAGGCTTTTCTTTGTGCAGAGCATGTCATTTCGAACTCCTTCATTCTGGGCATTGGTGCTAAGCTTTATATCTGTTATGGGACCCTTTTTCAATGCCATGCAACCAGAGATCTCAGCACCATTGGAAGATTGCCGTTCTCTTAACGTTTTATAGCAAGTCCAAGGATTCCTACTAGTAAGAAAATCAAGGGCCTTTTAGTAGACTAAAGTTTATTTCCTGGTTTACAAGTAAAGTCATACAAACACGCAAGTATAATTATTTAGATCTTCTGGGCAATGCAGATCCAGAAATGGTCTACAAATACACAGAGCTAAGGAAGGAAGTTTCCCCATTGTGGCCGCATAGGAGCTACAATGAGGAAGATTGTGTGTTGGCTACAGTGGTGGACTTAGTGCCTGTTAAAGGTGTGTTACACACCAGGTCTAAAATCCCATGCTGTGCTAATCGGTTGGATCCTGGTAGCCTCTGGATCCACATCTTCCCAAAGCATTGTGGTGAACGGTTCTGGTTGTTTTCAAATTTGAGATGCGTAGTTAGCATGCAGTTGACTGTCCATCAAAGATGTTCAGCCACGTGACGTTCAGGGGCTCAGTGTGTGATCTTGAGTTTCTGCTGTGTAGCTTTGTGCATCCTTCTTTCCAGTACTCTATGGCATTTGTAGCAGCCATCCTGTTCTGCATCAAGACCCACTCAATTATTTGGTGAAGACCAGATACTTAAGCAAGCTACTTCAGTGGGTGAGAAAAAAAAAAATCAACTTGTCTCCAGGGATTTTTTTTTTTTTAAATGGGCTGAGCAAAGGCAAAGCATGAACAGTTTTGCTCAGTGGCCTGATTATTTTCTGTTTGGGATTCAAAATTTGAAAACCCAGACACTTGTCCACATCTGTAGCTGTCATAGTTGAATTTTTGGGGCCGGTGCTGTGATGTAGTGGGCTAAGCCTTTGCCTGCGGCACCAGCAACCCCGTATCAGCACCGGTTCAAGTCCTGGCTGCTGCTCTTCTGATCCAGCTCTCTGTTATGGCCTGGGAAAGCAGTGAAAAATAGCCCAAGAGCTTGGGCCCCTGCACCCATGTGGGAGACCCAGAAGAAGCTCCTGGCTCCTGGCTTCAGATTGGTGCAGCTCCAGCCGTTGCTGCCATTTGGAGAGTGAACCAGCTAATAGAAGAACTTTCTGTCTCTCCCTCTCTCTGTTTGTAACTCTCTCTCTCAAATAAATAAATGAAATCTTTAAAAAAAAAAATTGGGTTGTTTCTGAGCTGGCAAAATTTCTGATGGCCAGTTGTGGAGCTTAAGCAACCTTTTAAAGTTGTTCTGCCCCAAATACTCACTGTAAAAGTCTGAGTATCTTCTTGATCCTTTCCCTTTATGTTTTCCTGGGTAAGGAGATATGAATTAATTATTATTTGTTGGATTTTTCTTGAGTAGTCTAAGGGTGCACCTCAATGACCTTTTTATATAAAATGATTTTTTTTCTTTCACATGTGACTTGAACTATTCCTTTTAAAATTTTTGGCAAGTAGTTATATTTATCTGTTTGCCTCTGTTTAGATAGTATAAGCTTAAGCTTCAGACTACCTAACATTTTGGTAAAACAGAAATAAATTCTTATATTATCAGGTTGCAGGTGTAATTACTTTTCTGGACTATAGCTATAGAAAAGGACTCAAATGCTATTGTGCAGAGTTGTCCACACTGAAGTGTTCTTTTGTTCACTCATTCAGTAGGTATTCATTAAGTCTTCACTAGGTACCAAGTACTGTTCTCAGCAGTGAGAGTACACTGGTTAATAGGATCCAGATCTCCAAGTGCACATTTGGCCTAGTAGTTAAGATATGATTTTAGATGCCCACGTCCTCCATAGGAGTGCCTGGGTTGGAGTCCCAGCTCTGCTGCCAATTCTAGCTTCCTGCTAATGCACACCTTGGGAAACAACAGGTAATGGCTCAAGTAGTGGGGTCCTTGTCACCCAGGTTAGAGACTCAGATTGAGTTTGAAGCTCCTGGCTTCTGCACGGCTGAGCCTCCCCTGTTGTGGGCATATCTGTCTCTATCTCTCTACCTCTTACATAAAATAAATAAATTTGAAATAAAGGCCCAGAACTTCATGGAGCTTATGTTCTAGAACTTGATGCTGTCCAGTGATTGTGCTTAGTTTTCTTTCTGTGCTGTTTTGCGTCCCTCCTGCACTGCTGCATACCTTTCCTGCATTTGAACCATGCTGCACTAGCACCATGCTCTTTTTAGGTCTCCTTTTCTGTATGGCTTCTGCTCCCTTTTATGCCTACCTAGCAACCCCTTCCCCCACACCCCCACTTCATTTAAGATTTAGCTCAAAACCTAGGACATCTCAGAATCCTTCACATGGTTCTGAGGCTATGTTAACTGCCTCCATTTCAGACCATTGTGGAAATAAATAAGTGCTCTTTCTGGAATAGAATTTCTATTTCTTAGTTGGAAAATATAGCTCAACTTGGAATTCCTACGCATCTATCTCTTGTCCCCACACCCAGAACCAAGGAATTCTCTTGTTTGTCATGGTTTAAGCTGAATGGTAAGTTAGCTTGTGGCACCATCCAGTGGTTCAATCAGACAGTGCAACTTAATTCTTCAATTTATGCCATAAACAGATTAGGAGAGCAAAGCAGGATGGATGGCAAAAAGGAATAGAGAATTAAAATACAATTGAAAGTCATCATTATCAGAACATCTTTATCTTGAGAAGCTCAAAACTTTACACCTTTGCTAGGCTTGTGATCTACATACAGGAATTATTTTAAAGCTGAGGCATAGAGATGAGCAATGGTTTACTCATGTTCCTGCATTATTGACACCAGAGCATGTGTGTATACATTTTTGCTTTGCTAGAGGAACAGTTATTTCTTTACTTATTCATTGAGCTCCATATTTCAGATTTTGTGTTTGAGATATATGTCCAATCTGTGTTCTCATGCACTCTTATCCTTGCAGCAAATGGTTTTAAAAGTCAAGACATTTTGGGGGGAAAAAAAAACTTTTGCCCATTAAGTAAAGAATAAGTATATAGTGATACTTCCAATGAACAAATTCTCAAAAATCAAAAGTCAGCCAGTCAGTTGACCCGGATGAGGAAGTGCTCTGGTGAAGTTAGTCTACTTAGTGTGGATTTGTGGCTGCAGGAAGAGACAGTGGTCAGGCTCCTGGATTCTTGGTTTTAGCTCACCCATCAAAGAGGGTAGGCTGTAGGCATTGACTCATAGTTGGGAATGGGAAAAATACAGTTACCAAAACACACACATAGACAAAAACCCAAAGAAGACATGAGACCCCTCCTCCCAGGTCTTAGTAGGAAGGAACCCATAGATGGAACAAATCTCAGTTTTGTTTCTACTTCTAATGATGAATTTTTTTTAATTTTGCCCACTCTGTGTTGGGAGAGATCCTCCCCTGTAAGAGATGTGTCAGTGTCATTTATAACCTGTCCTTTCACAGATGTGACTCTTTGGTATACTGCTCTGCCCAAGTTATTTCAGACTGCAGAAGGAGCCTCTGGTCATGACTAAAGGCTCATCGTAATAGTGTTCCCATGTATTCTGTGTTGAGTTACATAAAATGTCACATCATGGCAATGAACTTAACCTTAGTGAAATTTCTCTGAAAAGTCAGTCAGATTTGTTATTCTGTACCTGCCCTGTCAGGTGTCTTTTAATTATGCAGTTTCCATATTGTTACATTGTCGCTCCTCTCCCTCTCCCCCCAAGAAAAATGAAAAGAGGAGGTGATCCTTTCTTAACAATAGCCAAGTTCATAAAACTGAAAAAGCAGAATAATAGGAAACCAGAGAAGAAAAATGGTGACCCAAGGCCAAGAAAGTGAAATGTCTATTTTGGAAGGACCAAACCTGATAGAAGAAGCTCAATGAAGCACACGTCATGGAAAACTTAATCTCTTTTGGAGGATGGAATGTCAAAAATCTTACTTGGTGCTCCTGTGACAATGTTGAGTTGAGTCACAGTGGAAAGTGAATCCTATCTTGAATATCTGCTCTCTAGCTTTCTATTCAATGCCTTTCTTTTAAAGGTTCAAAGAGATGTTTATGCTTATTAATACTTTCCATAGTCTCAACTTCTGTTTAGTCAGTAGAATGACTTACTGCCTTTTTATTTTATGCCATCATATATTCTGTCAACCTCTCTTTAGGTAGCTGCTTCTCTTCCTCTCTCTCTTCCTCTCTTTCATCAGAATATTTCTGCTGCTAAGAGCCTCAGGCATCACTGTGAATTCTGAATTTGCGGTCCCCCTAATCATTGGCATGTGCTGCCTTTCCAGAGCGTGCTGCCATACTACGTTGCTACAAAACTGGCTAAAATCCGGAAGCCTACTTTTGATAAGCCCTCGTCTGAGACGTTTGTGAAGTCTGCAATTAAGACAGTTGGCTTGCAGTCTCGCACTAATGGATACCTGGTCCATTCTCTGATGGTAAGTCAATCTTCATGTCCCTAAGCAGTACTCTCTGGCTTGAGGTATAAAATAGTATAAGACATACAGGAGATCTTCCCAAAGTTTGTAGAAAATTTTCCATGAACTTGTTGAAGTTTCTTTATATTAGCCATGCATACGATGATAACAAGGCATCTATGTTTAATTTTAAAATTAAACTGCACACCCAAGAACTTTAAAGTCTACTTGTAAATAAAATAAGTGTAATAAGAAATAAACTCAATGGCTCCAGATTAGCCCAAACTATAGGCTATAATTATGTATTTCCCCCATTTTCCCCCCAGGGCACAATACACTCAATGCTGCCTTCGTGGGTTTTTGTAAAAATATCCATGGATGTCAACAAGTCCGTGCGGGCTCGCTATCTGAAGAAATACAAGAAGAACTAAGCACTGATGATTGTGTTGAGTAACTTGGTCATTGCAGAGCACCCTGCCAGTCTCCAGATTCCATGGATGTTCCAGTGGTTACTAACATGGCTAAATAAAGCAGAAGTTGCTTTGAGAAGCTCCTGACATATATTCTGGATACTACCAAGAATAAATCTGACGCGTGATGTAAATGCTTGTATCAAATGGATAAAGAGCTTAGTAGCAAAGAGCACGGGTATAGCAAATCACAGAATGCTCAAGTCAGGCATAAAACCCAGCTGTTTCGTCTGTCCCGAGCTCTGATTGATAATCACGATTCTTGCCCTTTCTCTGAGGCGTGCCATAAGCTGTAATGGCCAGCTGGTCTTGTTTGCCTGTAACACTTTGAAGGAATAGAGATGAACTGATCCACTTATGGGCAGACACTTGGCAATTTAAAATAGATGTCTTGAAGATTTTCTAAAAGTGTGTTCCAGTTTGTACATTTAGTTGGAACTACTCTTTCTGGAAAGACAGACAGAGTTGTTTCTCACATGGAGCCCACGGAAGGATGCTTTCTGGTATCCATGTTACTTCCTCTCAGTGTGAGTGTATGTAAATACTGACAGCCGTGTGTGTGATTTCTGAAGGTAAATGGGCCAAAATGTACCTTGAGTCTGGCAGCTCCCTATGATACCACCGAAATCCTGACTCAGCAAAGTGGTTTGCTTGAACCCTGCCGCCTCTGTTCTGTGCTGTACCAATAGTGCTCACATATGTAACAATAGATTAATTTTATAATAATATGCCATCATGGAGATGGCAGTATACTTTTAAATTGGTACCCTATAGGTTACTGATGTAATTCATTTTTAATAAAAGATGATATAGCCATGGTGTTTAATGAAAGTATGCTTCTCTGATGCTTGAAACTGAAGGCTGTATTTACACTGGTTTAATATGAATTAAGGCTGACCTTTATCCGGTCACATAATCTAGGTAGGGAAATCACCAAGAAATAATTCAATGCTATGGACCATGTATTATAGAAGGCAGGCTTTGAACTAGGCTGTTGTTCCTAGTTTTATGCAAAAGAAAAAAATGTTAATGGGGTATTTGTTTCCAGTTGTTAATTTTTGGCACTTAAGGACATAAGACAGAAAAAAGAAAAACAAATTAACATCAGCTACATCGTTCTGTAAAAAAAAAGAAAAAAGATTTTAGCACCCCAGAAAAAAGGATGAACATAATCTTAGAATAACAGATAGTCATCTAAATTGAATACATGTAGCTTTATAAAATAAAACATTATTTGCCTTTTTTCCTCTCTTATTTTGTTGTAGAAATGCCGGAGGACCATGACCGGGGCAGTAACTTGTATGTTTTTACATGTTGGTTGGTTGCTTGGTAATTGTGGTAGTTGTTTTTGGCAGAAAAGTGGTAGATAGGAAGAGGTTGCAAACAAGAATCCAAACACTTTTTCTTTTGTCCCATTTTAAAAGATAGTTGTAATTCTGGCTAGGAAATCCCTTAGCAATTTCAAAATTTCTGTGTTCTGCCTTTGACAGTTTCAACTTGACAAGTCTGCTCTTGCCTTTGACACTGAAGGATGAAGATGAGGACATGAAAATACATGATTCAGGGTATGGGAAAGGAAAACTGCACTGGAAGAGCAGACTGTGTTCCAAACCACCAAGATAGTCAAGCATATTTTTAGGGATAAAAAAGTTAGGCTTTATATTAATTTATAAAATTAATCTCTATATTGGTTTGATTTTATGTTCTGATGTGTGCTAGATAAAATTTGAACCCAAAAAGGATAGACTAAAATATAGTATTAATTATATCTGTAGAGTTAGCTTAACTCAGAACATAAAAAGCCATGTTTTAATTTATTAAAATTCTTTTCATTGTCATTTTGCATAGACATCCAAAGTGTCCGCAGACATGCAGGGGAGGGAGCAGCGGAGGAGCTGTCCTACACACAAGAGTCTTACTATTCTGATTTGCCCTTCTGCCGGTCCCACATGCACATGGAATAAGTAAATGCTAAAGATGGTGTTGTTGGTCTCCATTTCCTCACATACTATGCTATAAAGGATTAATTTTAAGATTTCATGCAATACTTACTGCACCAAAATATAATAGAACTGAAGTTTTAAAAAACAAAAAGATTTGTTTATTTGAAAGAGCAACAGTGCAGTGTGAGGGGAGATCTTCCATTTATTGGTTCACTCCCCAAACAGCGCTAATAGCTAGGCTGGGCCAGGCCAAAGCCGGGAGCCAGAAACTCAGTCCTGATCTTCCACTTGGGTGGCAGGGGCCTAAGTACTTGACCATCTTTCACTACTTTCCCAGGCACATCTACAGGAAGCTGGATCTGAAGTGGAGCAGCTGGGACTTGAAGCAGCACTCTGACATGGGATACTGGTGTCATGAGCCCTGGCTTGATCTGCTTTGCCACAGTGCCATTCCCAGAACCGAACTGTCTATAGAGTAAACATCAATGCTGATACCACTATCAAGGGTGCCGATTCTCGGTAAAAGAGGAGATTTAAACTTTTATCTATTTGTTTTATTTGAAAGGCAGAGGCACAGAGACATATCTTCCACCCAGTGGTTCACTCCCCAAATCCCCATGGCAGCTAGAACTGGGCCAGGCCAAAGCTGGGCGCCTGGAACTCCAGCTGGGTCTCCCACATGAGTGGAAGGGGCCCAAGTACTTGAGCCATCCTCTACCACCTCCCAGGGTGTGCATTAGTAGAAAGCTGAATCCAACACAGAGGTGGTACTTGAACACAGGTACTCAGGCGTGCAGTGTTGGTATCCCAAGCAGTATCTTGGGATACTATGCCAGATATCCATCCCATATGTCCTGCTTTCTGTGGGTTTATTCTGTTTCTCTTATTTCACAAGTTGGACAGTTAACTTATTTATGTTCAGTGATTTTTTTTCCTAGAAAAAGCATCTGTGTTTATTTGAATTATCTCCTTTACTGAATCCACAATTGTGTGTGTACACAAACATGTATATATACACATTTTTATTACTCTTCAATGTCTAATATTTTTACATTATGATTTCTTAGGCCTTTGAATTAGTTTGAGATGTACCTCTAAATTCAAAAATTTAAGAGTTTTATAAAGCTATTTCTTAAAAAAAATAAAGTTTGTAATAATTGCCTGGTGCTTGGTACAGCATTAAGTCACCAGTGGAGAGAGACTCCCACCTCCCATTCTGGAGTGTCTGGTTCAATCCCACTTCCTACCCAGCTTCTTGCCAAGTGCTCCTTGGAAGACAGCAGGTGATGGCTGAAGGTCTCTGCCACCTATGCAGGATCCCTGCATGGAATTCAAGGCTCTTGGGTTTGGCATGATCCAGCCCTAGCTTATTTGGAGAGTAAACCAGTGGATGGAAATTCTCTCTTTCCATTTGTTTTTCTGTCTTGCTCTGTCTGCCTTTCAAATAAAATGAAAACAAGTGCAGAATTTTTAAAATCTGGTATTAATATCACTGCTAATAAGATAATTTTATAATTAGGCTGGCACCGCGGCTCACTAGGCTAATCCTCCACCTTGCGGTGCCGGCACACTGGATTCTAGTCCCGGTCGGGGCGCCGGATTCTGTCCCGGTTGCCCCTCTTCCAGGCCAGCTCTCTGCTGTGGCCCGGTAGTGCAGTGGAGGATGGCCCAAGTGCTTGGGCCCTGCACCCCATGGGAGACCAGGAGAAGCACCTGGCTCCTGCCATCGGATCAGCACAGTGTGCCAGCCGTAGCGCGCCGGCCGCGGCGGCCATTGGAGGGTGAACCAAGGGCTAAGGAAGACCTTTCTCTCTGTCTCTCTCTCACTGTCCACTCTGCCTGTCAAAAAAAAAAAAAAGATAATTTTATAATTTGTCTATTCTGATATGATGCACTGGAGACGCAATAAGGAGCCAGGGTGTGGTGTGGGGGGTTAAGCTGCTGCATGTGACACTGGCATCCTGGAACTGTGCATCAGGTGGAGTCCTGGCTGCGCCACTTCCAATCCAGCTCCTTGCAAATATGCCCGGGAAAGCAGCAGTAGATGATCCCAGTACTTGGGTCCCTCCCACCCACATGGGAGACCAGGATGCAGTTCTTGGCTCCTGGCTTCAGCCTGGCCCAGCCCTGATTGTGTAGCCATCTGAGGAGTGAACCAACCAGCAGATGGAAGGTTGCTTTCTCTTTGTCTCTTCCTCTTTCTCTGTCACTTTGCCTTCCAAATAAATAGTTTTAAAAATCCCATATGGGTGCCAATTTGATTCCTGGATGCTCCACTTCTGACCCAACTCCCTGCTAATGAACTGGAAAAGCAGCAGAAGATGGGCCAACTCTTTGTGCTGCTACACCCACATAGGCAATCTGAAGATACTCCTGGCTGCCGGCTTTGGCCTGGCCCAGCCCTGGCTGTGTAGTCATTTGGGGTGTGAAGCAGCAGCTGAAAGATCTCTCTCTCTCTCCCTCTCTCTCTCTCTCTCTCTCCCCCTCCCTCCCCCTCCCTCCCTCCCTCCCTCCCCCTCTCCCTCTCTCTCTATCTCTGCCTTTCAAACAAAATCTTTTTTAAAAAAAGTAAAATAAAAAAATGAAAACAATATTATTTATGTGATATTCCTATCAAATATTCATAATCTGAAGCTAATCCAGGAAAAAAACAGAAAAGCCTAAATTAAGAAATATTCTACAAAATTACCAGATTATCCTTGTCAAAAGTGTCAAGTTTTAAAGAATACCAGAGAGCTATGACAACTAAATGCAACGCATCTCAGATTGGGCGCTAGTTAGGAAAAAGTTTGACTTTGCTCTGCAAGGTGCTTTTGAGACAACTGGTAAAATTTGACTAAGATCTGTAAATTGCTTGACATTGTATAAATGTTGATTTCCAGATTTTGAAAATTTTACTTCAGTTACTTTGGAAAAAGTCCTTGTTTTTTAGGAAAGCACCCTGGAGTGTTGACAGGTAATGGGACGTGATATATGCAATTTAATCCCAAAAAGTCTGGGGAGAAATTATGTATTAAGAAACTGGTAGGGGCCCAGTGCTGTGGCGCAGCGGGTTAATGCCCTAGCCTGAAGCGCCAGCATCCCGCATGGGTGCCAGTTCTAGTCCTGGCTGGTCCTCTTCCAATCCAGCTCTCTGCTATGGCCTGGGAAAGCAGTAGAAGAGAGCCCAAATCCTTGGGCCAGGCACCTGCATGGGAGACCCGGAAGAAGCTCCTGGCTCCTAGCTTCGGATCGGCACAGCTTCGGCCATTGTGGCCATCTGGGGAGTGAACCAGCGCATGAAGACCTCTCTGTCTCTCTCTCTCACTCACTCTCAATCTCTCTCTGCCTCTCTTCTCTCTGTGTAACTCTGACTTTCAAATAAATAAATAAATCTTTAAAAAAAAAAGAAAAAAGAAAAACAGGAAAGCAAACTTACAGTGTTAACATTTGGAGAATACTGGTGAAGGTATATGTGAAGTGCTGTTTTGCAAGTTTATCTTAAATCTAAAATTAGCTCAAAATAGACATTTAAAGATATCTTTTGTTATTGGTTCTAACCATTTGTACTGTGGTGAGGGAATATGTGAGTATACTACAGTTAGACAAATGGTTATAACCTTTCTCAGTTTTGCCATCTGAAAACCTAAGTAATAAGAGCACAGATGTCATAGATTGTTGGTGAGCAAAGTTTTTTTTTTTTTTTTAAATCTTTTATTTAATGAATATAAATTTCCAAAGTACGACTCATGTGTTACAATGGCTTCCCCCCCCATACCGTCCCTCCCACCCACAACCCTCCCCTTTCCCACTCCCTCTCCCCTTCCATTCACATCAAGATTCATTTTCAATTATCTTAATATACAGAAGATCAGCTTAGTATACCTTAAGTAAGTATTTCAACAGTTTGCTCCCACACAGAAACATAAAGTGAAAAATAATAGATGATTTTTTTTTAAATGATGATGAAATCAGATCAGACCTATTGTCATGTTTAATCCCAGTGAGAGTCAAGTTGGGAATTGATAATTTCTTTCTTTTTTTTCTTTTTTTTTTTTTTTTACAGAAGATCAGTTTAGTGTACATTAAGTAAAGATTTCAGTCGTTTGCACCCCCATAGAAACACAAAGTGAAATATACTGTTTGAGTACTCGTTATAGCATTAAGCCTCAGTGTACAGCACGTTAAGGACAGAGATCCTACATGAGGAGTAAGTGCACAGTGACTCCTGTTGTTGACTTTACCAATTGACACTCCTGTTTATGGCATCAGAGCAAAGTTAATAGACTTTTAAGTGTTTAGATCCTAGCCTGGCACAATGTAAGTGTACCTGGTCTGTGAGCATTGCATCAGTGCTCACCAAGTTTCAGATTTCAAAGCATTTCAGGATTGGGGTTTTTGTTGTGGGCTGAGTGATAGCCCCAGAACATCGGGTCCCCATGCCTGAACCCTGTAGATGATACCTTACATGGAAAGGAGGTCTTTGCAGATATGGTTAAGTTACGGATCTTGAGTCGAAGAGGTGGGTTATTTGGACGAGACCTAAATACAATTACGAGTTTCTTTAATAAGAGACAGAGAGCAATTACACATAGAAGAGGCAAAGGTCATGTGAACATGAAGGCAGCAATTGAAGAGAGAGTCACAAACCAAGCAATGCCAGCATCCACAGAAACCAGAGGAGGCAAAGAACAAGTGCTTTTCCAGGAGTTCAGGGGGGGACCACAGACCTTGCCAACAACTTGATTTCGATGTTGTAATCCTGATTTGGGGCTTTTGCCTCCAGTGAATGAGGAGAGAATAACTTCCTGTTGTCTTCAACCCTTAGTTGTGACAATTTGTTGTAGCAGTTCTAGGAATCTAATACAAATATAAACCTTCTATTACCTATCAGAAATGTTTTAGACTTGTTTTTTTGTCCAGATATGCCAACTTTTAAAGTGTTCTGTGTGTAAGAAGACAATTTATGTGTGTGTATAAGTGTGTGTGTATATATATATATATGTGTGTGTATATATATATATCCATTAGATCAAGCTTGTTAATTGTTTTGTTCAAATCTTTCAGATCTTCACATAGTTACATCTCCCTGACCTTGCAGTAACTTAGAAGGGGGTTTTGAGTCCTCTGTGCTATAATGGTAGATTGGCCAGTTTCTCCTGTTTTACCAATTTTGCCTTTTTACATTTTAGTGAGTGAATGAAGTTTAGAATTCTTAGGACATCCTGGTAAGTTAAACGCTTTTTGACTGTAAATCTGTTTTCAATATCTGTAATATCAATGTAGCTCCCCTTGCTTTGTTATCGTTAGCATATAGTGTAGTTTTCAATCCTTTCACCTACCTCTTGATGTGTTTATATTTTAGCTTTGTCTCTTATAAGCCAAATACACTTAGAATTTGTTTTTTAAAAGATTTATTTATTTTTTTGAAAGTCAGAGTTACACAGAGAGAGAAAGAGAGGCAGAGAGGTTTTCCATCCGCTGGTTCACTCCCCATTTGGCTGCAACAACCGGAGCTGGGCCGATCCGAAGTCAGGAGCCAGGAACTTCCTCCGGGTCTCCCATGCGGGTGCAGGGGCCTAAGGACTTGGGCCATCTTCTATTGCTTTCCCAGGCCATAGCACAGAGCTAGATCAGAAGTGGAGCAGCCAGGACCCGAACCAGCACCCACATGGGATGCCGGCACTACAGGCAGTGGCCTTACCCACTACACCATAGTGCCAGCCCCTGTTTTTATTTTTAATTTAGCAACTTTTTCTACCTTTTGTAGGTAAGGTCATTCTATTTAGATTCATTAAAACTCCTAAAACATGAAGACTTCTTTTTATCGTATTATTTTATGCTATTTGTTTTTCTCTTTTACGCTTCTTTTTTCTCACTTCTTGATCAGCTACATGTTTTAAAATTCCATTTCTCCCTCTGTACTAGTTGGGTGCTTGTTTGAACCTACCTGGACTGATTTCTTACTGCTTACTCCTTTTGTAAATTCAGCATTGAAAGTTTGTGTAAATGTTTAATATATTGGCATTTTATGGTCCATATCTAGTGATCTCCATATCATAGATTCTTATTTCCAAACCCATTATTTATATTTCTGGCGGCTCTCACTCAAGGTGGTTAGTCTTCTTCATGTGGAATTTTGTTTTGAAGCTCTATTGGGTTTCTTTTGATCTGGGGGTGCATCCTGTAGACTAAACTGGGCAGATTTTCCCATGTCAACTTTCTTTAGCTTCTTTCGCCAGCCTGGGGCCTCTGCCAGCCTGGTATCACTCTAACTCCATTGGAGGCATCTGACAAAGCAGGAGTCTAAGGTTCAGTTCTTGTCCTTCTAGTAATTTCCATAATTAGTCTCCTGTTCCCAATACTGGGTTTTGGCATTTTCCCTAAGGTGTAACCACTAATTTCCTGTTCTTTTTACTGCTCATTACCTCTACTCTTATTTCAGGTTTTTTTTCTCCCTTTTGGTTTGATTTATTTTCTTTCCCCTGAAGATCTCACTTATTTTGAATCCAGCCTGGCATTAGAATGCATAATGGGGTAACAAGTTCACTATGCAGGAGTTTGGGTCCTGGACTAATTATTTGTTTCACATTTTTCTATATAGGGATCCAGTGTGATGTAAGCTAATAGATATGTGATAGAACAACACAGAGAAAAATTTACATTTCTCTAGAGAACAGAAGAAAATACAACTTCCAGCTAGCATCCTTAGAAACTTTGTGGCCATTCTGGATGTTGAGATTTAGCCAGGATCTGGTAGCAGTCAGCTGTGCTGCCAGAAGCCCCCACTCAGATTTCCCCCTCCCCCGCCCCATCTGGCCATCCTTCCCTCTCTTCTTGCCTCCTCTTCTTTCTCCCTCCCCCCAACCTGGTCACATAATTTCTCTTGACTGAGGTTTTTCCCCCACAAATTAGTAGATTCTATTTTAGAACTGTTTTGGGTTTACAGAAAAATGAGCAGAAAGTACAGAGTTCTCTGTTTCCCAGCTTTCTTTGTTGTGAACATCTTGCATTAGGATGATACATTTGTTACAACTGATAGTTACTGCAACTAATATTGTTAAATTATTACTCACTAGCTTGAGTGAGACTCTACCTTCTCTATATGGATTTTAACAAATGCCTGTCATGCATCTGCCATTGCAGCCTCATACAGAATAGTTCCCTGCCCTAAAAATCCCCTGTGCTGTATCGAGTTGACACCCCACCCCCCACCCCATATCTCTCCAGTCTTCTGGCAACCACTAATCTTTTTACTATCTGTAGAGTTTTCCCCTTTGCAAAATGTTACACAGTTGGAATCGGATAGTATGTAGCCTTTTCAGGCTAGTTTCTTTCTTAGCCACGTGTATTTAGGGTTCATTTAGGTATTCTTAAGGCTTGATGGTCCATTGTTCTTATCACTAAATAACATTCCATATATGGATATGTCACAGTTTGTCTATCCAGCCACCTGTGAAGGATATCTTGGCTGCTTCCAGCTTTGGCCGTTTTGAACAGTGCCGCTGTAAACATTTATGTGCACTTTTTTTGTGGATACAAGTTTTCAGCTCATTTGTGTAAATACCAAATACTAAAGAGCACCATTACAGATAATATGGTAACAGTGTTCAGCTTAGCGTGGCGTATTTTCTATTGACTGTCTTATGTTCACTGATCCTCCCCTATTCAGGATACAGTCTGCTTTAAATCCATCCAGTGAGCTCTAAGTTCAGGTATTGTACTTTTTGTATCTAGAATATTTATGTGACTCTTTTATTCTAGTTGTATACTGAAAAATCTCCCTTTTTTGCAAGTCTTGTTCTTTCCCTCTATTTTTATAAAAATTCAGAATAGTTGTCTTCAAATCCTGATTACCCCTTCGTTTGAATTGTCTGTGGCTCTGCTGCTTTGTCTGTCTGTTCTCTTGATCAGTCACGTTTCTACCTCCTTGCATGCCCCATATATGTCTGTGTGGCAGATGTTCTCTTTTTTTTCTCCTTAATATTTATTTATTTATTATTTGAAAGACAGTTACAGAGAGAGAGGGCGAGACATAGAGAGAGAGAGAGAGAGAGAGAGAGATCTTCCATTTACTGGTTCACTCCCCAAATGGCTGCAACAACCAGGGCTGGGCTGGGCTGAAGCCAGGAGCCAGAAGCTTCTTCTGGGTCTCTTACGTGGGTGCAGGGGCCGAAGCACTTGGGCCATCCTCTGCTGCTTTCCCAGGCACGTTAGCAGGGAGCTGGGTCAGAAATAGAGCAGCCAGAACTCAAACCAATGCCCATAGAGGATGCTGGCATCATAGGTGGCGGCTTTACTGGCTACGCCACAGCGCTGGCCTCCAGACACTGTATTTTTAAAGAGTCGTAAATAAGAGTCTTATTTTCTCCCTGGAGAAGGGTTGCCTTTTCCCTATTAGGTGGAGGAAGAACTGATCACTCCAATCCAGTAGGAACTAAGTTAACCTAGCACTAGGACACTACTTTGATTAGATTCAGAGCCCTTTTAATTTCACGTCTACAGAATGAGACCTGTGATGTTTGTTGTGGGATCTTCTTTCTCAGAACGTTGTTAAGCACATCGAGACTAGGAGAGGTTTCACCATGGGTTTCCAGCCTTTCTGTGTTGCCCTACAGAGCAACCTGACCTTGGACTGGGAATTCTGTTTGATTCTACCCCATCAAGCCATTGCAATAGCTGTCAAAGCTTTGCTGGATTCTCTTAGCTAATAGGAGAGATGTCACTGCCTTTGGCAAGCTCGGTCCTCAGTTCTCATGTTAGAAAATGTACCCAGAGAAGAGGACAGCCAGTTCATCCATCAGCCAAGCTAGTCAACATTGTTTCTACATCTTTCTAGTGTCTTCAAGGAAAAGAGAATTAGAATTTACTTACTTAGTTCCTAAGTTACAATGGAATAATACTGTTGCTACTACTGTGTCCCCAAAGCAAAAGCTCCATTAACTTTTTGGTTTTAATTATATTTTTTTTCAAAAGTACCTTGACAGTTTTGGTGATTTTGAACTATACTCAATTTGAATTAACTCTTTTGTTTCTTTGAGTGCCAAACAGCTTTATATTATATTCTGTATCTGATTATTCCAGTAATGCAATAACTTTTGTAGACCTTTTTCTGTTGTTTCTGCTGACTCGTGCTAATGGAGCTGTTTCCCTGTATTTTTCGTGTGTGTGTGTATGTGTGTATGTGTGAGAGAGAGAGCGAGCGAGAGAGAGCGAGAGCTGTATGCTCATTAAGAACTACAGATAATCTGGAACTTGGAATGTGGTTACATCCTGATAAACCCATGGAAAGTTGAAAACTTTGTTAAGTGCCCTTAATACTCCTCACTTACTGGGACATCATAACATAGCAACTTGGAACACTGGTGATTGTCTACTCTTGAGATCTTGTGACTGGGAGCTGAGAGAGTATCTTACTGCACAAAGTACAGTTTCGATTGTATGCTAATTTATTTCGCATCACCGCTAGGTCAAAAACTGAGACCTCCAAACTGTTATGTGATCTGGGGACCATCTGTACATGAAAAGCACCCATGGCCTTATCAAGCATAAATTCTCCATGGGAGTATTTGTGTGTGTTTGCCTCAGATATGGGGGAACTACCAAGTTTTAAATCTTTAAATTAAGACTCTCAGCTTGTGCCTGGTTGGGTTTTGTTGGTGGTGTTGGGTTGGGGGGAGTGTTGAGAGAAGAAGAAATGCACAAATGATGTTAGTTCAGTTCCCAGACCTATGTAGAAGAGGCTCGTGGTCATGAGTCTCAGAGAAGACCTTTTTCCTGCTCTCTGAGTTAAGGCCAATAGAGAAAACTTTTCATGCTGTTTGCCTCACTGGATTCTTTTACTTAATTTTGCCTGGGTTCATCCTTCCTCTGAGCCTGTGTTCCCTCTTGGAGCCCAGCTTTATGCAGACTTCTGCATGGACTTTTGTGCCCCATCCTGGCCCAAGCCATCTATCCCCTCCTCCCAGACTATGCAAGCATTAGGCTGCCCAGAGCAGTCCCAAGTCCTAAGGATGCAGGTTTCCACACTCTTCCTGGTCTCAGAGGAAATATTTTTGGCACAGGTTTATTCATTCATGGAGCAGGATGCTTTATCTTCTAGCGCTAGGTAGATTAGAGCAGACAGTCTTCAGAATCTCCAGCCTGTCTCCTTTCTAGGACTTAAATTCTATGCACTCCTGCCTCCCTCAGGTCAGAGTCTCCTACCTACAGGACTCCTGGCATGCTCACCGATGCCAAGCCGCTGTCTCTCCCTAGAGGACAATGCTGCAAGACCTTTGAGACTCACACCTTACAAACGTTTCTGCCCAGTGAGTGGTGGGTACTAGGGATTGCCTGAAAGCTAGAAGGCCTCTTTTTAAAGTTATCCAGAGTGTTGTTCCATGCGTAGGAATAATTGGGGCTCATTAGGTTTCTTTCTTCCTTCCTTTCTTTCTTTCTTTCTTTCTTTTTTTTTTTTTTTTTTTTTTTTTTTTTTTTTTTTTTTTTGATAGGCAGAGTGGACAGTGAGAGAGAGACAGAGAGAAAGGTCTTCCTTTTGCTGTTGGTTCACCCTCTAATGGCCACCGCGGCCAGTACGCTGTGGCCGGCGCACCGTGCTGATCTGATGGCAGGAGCCAGGTACTTCTCCTGGTCTCCCATGGGGTGCAGGGCCCAAGCACCTGGGCCATCCTCCACTGCACTCCAGGGCCACAGCAGAGAGCTGGCCTGGAAGAGGGGCAACCGGGACAGAATCCGGCGCCCCGACCGGGACTAGAACCCGGTGTGCCGGCGCCGCAAGGCGGAGGATTAGCCTAGTGAGCTGCGGCACCGGCCTCATTAGGTTTCTTATTCACACGCCCACCATGATGCCAATGTTGGCTGCATTGAGCAGTTTTGCAAAGTGGTGCTTGTGACTGCCAGACCCCACCCAACCTATGGAGAAGCTGTCAGTGGTGAATACCCTATGGAGCAGCCATGCTGGTTTTGGTTTTTGTAGGACAACCTGGGCACATCAGTTGAGTAGTCATGCTTCTCTACATCGTGAACTGGCTTCTAGACAGTGGATAGTCTACTTAGGAAGCACACAGGGAACCGGTCCACCTAGTCCTTAACTTAATCACTGCAAGTGCTCTATGATTTATTCAGAATAAGTTTTTATTGGATATTTACTGACAAGCATCCTAACCAGTTCAAAGAAAACAAACCCTGCCTTAGGTGTATACTTAAAACAAATGAATTTGACAACAGCTTCAAAGTAACGTGATTCTGTGAGATGGACTATAAGGGGAGGAAGGGAAAGTGAGTGTTTAATGTTTATTTTATGCTTCAGACTGTGTGTAAATGAACATTGAATGTTTATTAGGCATCTCAGGCCTGCATGATCTGGCTCCTTTCATCTCCCAATACTTTCTGGTACTCTATTCTCAACCTCAGTCTCAGTCCTCAGTCCTCAGGCTTAGAAAATATACCCAGAGAAGACGACAGCTGTTCATCCAAGAGGGGCTGTATCTCTGATTCAGTCAAGCTAGTCAATATTGTTTTTACAGATCTCTAGTGTCTTCAGAGAAAAAAGAATTATAATTCACTTGCTTATTTCCTAAGTTTCAATGGAATAATGCCTTGCTACTACTGTGTCTCCAAAGCAAAGCTCCCAAACTAAATGAGAAAGTGCAAGAAGAAATGGATCCTATACTCTACTCTCTTGAGTACCCATACCCTTTGCAACAACTTCACGTAAGAGGTACAGTTTTGGGGCAGGCATTTGGCCTAGCAGTTAAGAGCCCCATGTCCCACATTGGAGTGTTTGTGTTCAATTCCCAGCTCCAGTTCCTGATTCTGACTTCCTGCCACTGAAAACCCTCCAAGGCAGTGGTGATGCTCAGGTAACTGGGTTCCTGCCATAAACATGGTAGACCTGGATTGAGGTCCTGGTTCCTCGGTTAGGCCCAGTCCAATAGTGGCCACTGTAGGTATTTGGGGAGTGAACCAGTAGATGGGAGTGCTCTCTCTTCCTCTTTCCCTCCCTCTCTCTCTCTCAAAAAACTTAAAACTGCTGGAGCTCACTACTTTGGCCAAAAATGAAGTACAAATGATTTTGTGCATCTATACCTTGGCTTCAAGAGTTCTTATTTACACAGCCTCTTCCACCCCCTTCTCTCTCTGCCACCATGGCTAGAGCAAGCTTGTTGAACTTGTTCAAAGATGAGAGACCACATGGAGGGGCCAGTGTTGTGGTAAAGTAGGTTAAGTTGCTGCCTGGGACACCATCATCCCATATGAGCACTGGTTCAAATCCTGGCTGCTCCACTTCTAATCCAGTTCCTTGCTAATGTGCCTGGGAAAGCAGAAGATAACCCATGTACTTGGGCCCCTGTACCCCATGTGGAAGACCTGGATGGAGCTACAGGCCTCCTACATGGGTGGCAGGGACCAGAGCGCTTGTGCCATCATCTGCTTCCTCCCAGACTGCACATTAACAGAGAGCTGGACCCAAAGCGGAAGAGTCAGGGCATGAACCAGGCACTCCAATATGGGAAGGGGGCATCTCAAGTGATGACAACTGCTGTGCCAATTGCCTTCCCCAGCCACTTTTGAAGTCTGTAAGAGTACCAATTACTAGGGTGCTAGGATTAGTCCTGTCTTTCCTAAGTTGGCTTCTAATCTGCCATTTATCTGCAGAGAATTGTGGTGGTAGCATCATGCAGCATTATGGTCCAGTCTTCTCCTCTACAAAAAGGAACTAATAGAAATAGTGCCTGTGTCATCACTTTCTGAAAACTGCATGTATGCAAGTAAGAAATTAGGTCAGCACTTGAAACACAAGAAGCTCTCAATAAAAGCTAATATTATTACTTGCTGGTGTTCAGAACCAACAGTGTGTAAATGTTGCCTACCCTTTACAGGTTAGATAATGTAACAATCAGAACATCTTTGAACCATCTAAGTGCTACACACTTAAAAATCGACATAACTCCCTTTTGTCCGAGAAGTCTTCACTGATAACTAATAACCTGTCCAGATTTTTGTCTGCTTGCCACAGTTCACATCCAATGGTCTTGTTGTTTAATTATACCTCACACAGTTTACCTTGTGGTTCACTGGAAGGAGACTTTTATCTCCTGCAGCATCTACAATCATGCTGGGCATTGAACCAGAGGAGTTCCTGTCTGGAGTCGGAGGAAGCATCCTCTGCTCCCCAACACTTTTAATGTTGGCAGAGACCTGGAAGTCTCAGAGCCAACACACCATAGAGTTTGCAGGCTGTCTCCGCATGGGAACTGCTGGGCCTTTGGCAGTGAAATATGGGCTTGGAGCTTCTCTGTGCAACACCTTCACTGAGAGCTATTAGCATGACATACCATTATTTTCCTTGGATTGGATTTTCTCAGGAATACAGCAGCAGGCGCTCCACACGCTGAACATGATAAAAACAAGGACTGTTTGGCAAGAATGTGCTGT
Source organism: Oryctolagus cuniculus (assembly GCF_964237555.1). Taxonomy (NCBI): domain Eukaryota; kingdom Metazoa; phylum Chordata; class Mammalia; order Lagomorpha; family Leporidae; genus Oryctolagus; species Oryctolagus cuniculus. The sequence continues at coordinate 21,773,662 of NC_091432.1, read as the reverse complement.
GAAAATAACCAACAGAAAGTAGGCTACAGTGCAGAGCTCATTCAGAATCCTTTCTAAGAGCTCCCAGCCCTGAAAGCATCTGTCAGTTTTGCCATGCAGGGGAGGAAAAAACTGTTGAGTGGAAAGAGATCATTTACAGAAAACAGTCAGCTGAAAAAGGTAATGAGTGGTCAAAAAAAGCTCATGGAAGATGCATATTATGAACGAACTGCATGAATTGCAACATTTTTTGCACCAGAATAAATTTATCTTTTTTATTCCATTTTTTCCTCAAACTTTTTGAAGTGCCATCTTACTGAGAATGCTGGAGGACCTTGAAAAATGAAAGGAGGCATTGTTAAAAATGCACATTGCTGGGTGTTGTCCCAGACCTACAAACTCCAGAATCTTGAGGTAGGGGGCGCTGGCATTTACATTCTTACAGCATCTTCTAGTGATTCCAATGCAGGTGGTCTTCCAACCGCGTGCTGAGAAATGCTGGCTTCAAAGGAGAGGCAAGACCACCAAGGAAATCTCCTTTAGGAAAAACAAGAGGAAGCAACACAAGAGTGAAGGGCTATGGATAGGAAAGGTCCAAATCTGAGGTGTCAGCCATCGTTCCCAACTCCTGATGTCACAGTCCTGTAACAGGCAGGACTCAATTGGGATAGTAATTTGGACCAGAAAAAAAAAGTCATTGAAGAATTATTGACCATAATAAAGGATTACCTTCAAGGGGGAAGGTGGAACTCTGAGAACAGAGGTATTGTAGATGCACGGAGCAGCCCCTACTCAACTAGTCATCTTGAGGTTTGGTCAAAACACCAAGGAAGCAGCACACCTAGAACAACTCGCACCTGCCAGGATTAAGATCCAAACACCACTGGAGAAGATATGGCCATGTCTCTCTGGGTGGCAGAGGTGCTGTGCCAACAGCATCCCTGTAGTGCTCACACAGGTGCCCATGGGAGATGCCAAACATTGCTGGCCACCCCCACACTGCAGAGCTGCTGAGGCCAAGGGCTGGTGTCTCAGGACTTACATACATACTACCACAAATGACGTGACTTATATCTTTTCTCACAGTTCAAGTCCCAAATCAAGGTGTCAGCAGGGCAATACTTCCTCTAAGTGCTCTAGGGAAGAACCTTCTTATTTTTTTTCCCCAGCCCTGGCAGCAAAGCTCCAATCTCTGATTCCATCTTGACATGGCCTTCCTCCTCTGTCTCTCTCTGTCCCTTGTCGCTCCCCCTCTTCGTGGAGGAACGACACAGGACCCTGCGTTGTTCTTTCGTCTGCTCGGCCCTCCCCGGGTTTGCTGCTGGTTCTTCCCGGGTTGGCTACCGACCCTTCCCCTGCCACTTTCCCCACTTCCGCAGGGGAGCGGCACACCGCTGGCCGGCTCTCTCGGGGGCTGCACAGGTGTTCCTTCAGATAGATGTTCCTGGTGCATGGTGTCTCTCTCCTCCTTTATAGTCCTCTTCCACCAATCCCAACTCTGCTACCCACACGCCGAGTACGCTGCTCTCCTCCAATCAGGAGCAGGTCCTGCTGTTTATTGGTTGAACTGGAGGCAGCTGTGTAGAAGCTGTTTCCTCCTCTCCCAGCGCCATATTGTGGGAGAGCAGATGCATAGAATAAGTCTTAATTCGAGTAACAGTCTAGTCCGAGTTGCTCCCCACAGTCCCTCTTGTCTGCAGTCTCCCTCTCTGAATCAGGACAGCAGTCACTGGGCTAGTACTCATCCTAATCCAATATGACCTCAACTTAATTAACCTGCAAACACCCTACTTCAAAACAGGCCCTATTCACGGGTTCTTAGTGCGCATGAATTGTGGGATCACACAGGAACCAAGGAAGAAGATCCCTTTCTTCAGAGGCCCTTCAGGATTCTCAACTAAAGCTTCATGGCGGGGAAGAGATATTCCAGTATTGGCCAGTGCTGTGGCTCACTAGGCTAATCCTCCTGCGGCCCTGGCACACCGGGTTCTAGTCCCGGTCGGGGCACCAGATTCTGTCGGTTGCTCCTCTTCCAGTCCAGCTCTCTGCTGTGGCCCGGGAGTGCAGTGGAGGATGGCCCAAGTCCTTGGGCCCTGCACCCGCATGGGAGACCAGGAGAAGCACCTGGCTCCTGCCTTCGGATCAGTGCGGTGCACCAGCCGCAACGCGCCAGCCGCAGTGGCCATTGGGGGGTGAACCAACGGAAAAGGAAGACCTTTCTCTCTGTCTCTCTCTCTCTCTCTCACTCACTACCCACTCTGCCTGTCAAAGAGAGAGAGACAGAGACAGAGACAGAGAGAGAGATGAGATATTCCAGTATTACCAGCAGATCAACGAAGGGTGGGTTTGAAGCTGAGAGCTGAATGGGTTGAAAACTCACACAGCTCACTCCCTTAGCTACCGTGGCCAAATGCATCTTTCTACATACCTGTGACCTCTGTAGAAACTGTGCAGCCCAACTAAGAAAATAAATTCTCTTTCACAGAAGTGAAGCATTTCTCATCTTCCAAAATGAATGCCAGCAGTCACTATACCCATCACTATGTTAATTACTCCTAAAATTCAGACACCATCTTCCTGACTATTCTGTTAACTAAAAACTAATGAGAAGGTGATCATATACTAGTAAGCACATACATAAATAAGCAAGGAGAGAATACACAAAGCACATGCAGTCTTTGTTCCTATTGCTGATTACAAAACCAGAGCTGGTAGCTGGGGCTCCTTTTCCTGCCCCTTGCATATTCTCCTTGCCTCTAGCAAGGGGACTGCTGGCCCACTCCTCAAATGCCTGCAACAGCCAGGTATCAGCCATGAGAAAACCAGAAGATTGGAACTCCATCTGGGTCTCTCACCTGGGTGGCAGGGACTCAGGTACTTCAGCCATCATGTGCTGCTCTCCCGCCAAGCCCATTAGCAGGAGGCTGGATGGGAAGCAGAGGCAAACTTGAACCCAGAGATTCTGATGTGGGATGTAACCTCCCAAGCTGTGACTGAGCTCCGGGACCACACACCCACCCCAAGATTTAGATTCAATTGTAGCAACATTCAAGATACATGGATGGGGTGTGGTTGAGCTTCCTGCAGGTAAACACTATCCAATAGAACCAGGCTTATTTTAAAGAGCTCCACATTGACCATGTTTTGGTAGATTTTAGAGAATGACTTGCACAAGACACTTTGTATTTTGTATTTTCACACCATAGGGTACATGATTTAATATGGCCACTTTATTTTTTTAAAGATTTATTTATTTATTTGAAAGTCGGAGCTACATAGAGAAGAAGCAGAGAGAGAGAGAGAAAGAGAGAGAGAGAGAGAGAGATGTCTTCCACCCGCTGGTTCACTCCCCAATTGGCTGCAACTGCTGGAGCTGTGCCAATCCGAAGCCAGGAGCCAGTAGCTTCTTCCAGGTCTCTCACGTGGGCCCAGGAGCCCAAGGACTTGGGCCATCTTCTACTGCTTTCCCAGGCCATAGCAGAGAGCTGGATCAGAAGTGGAGCAGCTGGGACTCAAACCAGTGCCCATATGGGATGCTGGCACTGCAGGTGGCAGCTTTACCCCCTATGCCACAGCACGGGCCCCAATATGGCCACTTTAAAAGATGTTTCTTGAGTACCCAAATGGGTGAAGAAAAATTAAAAATAAAAAGATTTATTTATTTGAAAGGCAGAGTTAGAGGGAGGAGGCAGGGAGAGAGAGGTGTTCCATCTGCTAGTCCACTCCCCAAATGGCTACAAGGATGCCAGGAGCCAGGAGCTTCATCCTGGTCTCCCAGATGGGTACAGGGGCCCAAAGACTGGGGCCATCTTCTGTTGCTTTCCCAGGTGCAGCAGCAGGGAGCCGGATTGCAGGTGGAGCTTATCTCACTTCATCCTCCTAACAGGAGGTCTGCCCATTTGCCGTAAATTTTACATCTAGAAAAAGGCGTCTGGAGTAACATTTAGGTCTGTTCACTGAAGCAAAATTTGTTTAGCCCTGAAGAGCTGGGGCCGGTGGGGGCGTGGTCCCATACCCGGCTTTAAGAGCTATGATTGAGGTATGCACAGGCTGCCACGGGAACACAAAGGAGGCGCATCTTAGGCTCTCCACGACCTCTTGACCAAAATGCGCGTCCTTCTGCTCAGCACTTCTCTACCTGGGGGCCCAACTCCTCAACAGCTCCTTCAGCCCAGCTGGGAGCCTCTTTCTGCAATCGATGAGGGAAGTCGTCGCTGGGCGTCTCCAGTCCCGAAGAGCTCAGTCCAGGAGACACATCTTCCTTCCTTAACCATACCTCAGCGCCTCACACCCGACCACCGCACCCTCACTCCCTGCCCTCCACTCCGAGCCCGGACCCCTTCATCAGCACTTGCAGCGACTCGGCCCTATTCGTGCGGGGTATATGATGGGCTGCCCGGACTCCGGGCGGCGCACCGGAAGTGGCGCTACTGGGCGTCGGGAGGTAGCAGCTGGCGCCGCACCTTCTGGTTGGGAGTTGCTAGAGCCGGTGCTTCACTCTTAAGGGTCCCCGAGCTACCGGCGGCGGAACGGTTTCTGGGTCGTTGGGAGCTGCTCGCCCGGCTCTGCCAGCAGGTGCGCCCTGGGTGCTTGGGGCTGGGGGTGAGAAGGCCGCCCCTGAGGTCCCTCCCCGGGCGACCCCTGGGAGCTTCGTCCTAGACCTCCTGGAAGAGTCTAAGTTAGGAAAGGCGCTAACCCTTCTCCAAAACCAGGCCCTTTTTCCTACGAGATGAGTTTCGCGCACTCCCCTTCATCCCCTGTCTGCTGAGGAAGAAACGGGCTGAGGACGTGTAGGCACCTGCCGCCGGTTATGCAGCTGGGAGGCGACAGCCCTGGATTCAAAGCGAGCCTTGCTGGCGCCAGTGTCCTGGCCCTTTACGCAGCAGCAGGGTTCTCAAGCTTTTATCTTCATCAGGAACCCCGGGCGAGGGTGGCGGTGGTTAGCACACGGGTGCTGGGACGCTGCGGGACGGGGCTCTGGAATCTGTGTGTTCACCAGTCGTCCCCTCCCTCTCGTGCGAACGGCGCTGGAAGGTGAGCGGGTCATTGGCCTTCTGGGGACTGTAGCTAATTGTATTAACCTTTTGAGGCCTTGATTCAGAGACAGTAATATGGTTCCCCCACATGTCTTGTGAGCTGGAGCATTGTTTTCTGTCTCGTGGACTCTTTCGAGCAGAGCCTGTACCATCTCCCCACCTGCTAGATGACCATGTAATTGGTATCACCTGGGGGAATTGGTGAACACATACAGATTCCTAGACTCCGCGCTTCCCTGATCAGAGGGTGGAAATCAGTAGGCCAAACAAGCTTTAAAATGAGCCCGCTGTCTTTGGGAACTTGACATGTGAAGATTTCTTAGATCTACAATGAAGTGCGTCAATGATCTGGAACCTGGACCTTGAATCCCAGTATTTGCTTGTTTCTTTTGATTATAGTTCCGTAGGCGCTGTGGGCTGAACTTTTATTGGCAAACATGTCAAATTAGTATTACTGGCAGTTATGAGGTGGATCTTTCACTTAGCTGAATACTTGAACTTAATAAAATTTGAGTGTTAATCTGTTGATTTCCTGAGTGACTTTGGGTAACTCACTAAACCTAGTGATCTCCATGTAGGTGGCATATCATCATCTTCTATACTGGTTATTAAAAAGATAAATTCCTCTCTTATTCCCACTCTTATGTACTTTGGAAATTTATATTCATTAAATAAAAGTAAAAAAAAAGATAAATTCCTGTATTCATCCTAGATCAGATTTTCTAGATGTGGGTGATAGATGTTTTAGACTTGAATTTATTATTTTTTAAAAATATTTATTTATTTGAAGTAGAGGGAGTGCTGATTCACTCTCCAAATGGTGGCAATGGCCAGGGCTGAGCCAGGAACTCCATCTGCGTCTCCCATGAGGGTGCCAGGGGGGCAGGCACTACATTAGCAGAGAGATGGATTGGAAGTGGAGCTGGGGGAACTTGAACTGGTGCTCATATGGGATGCAGGTGTGACAAGCGGTGGCTTAACCTGCTGCTCCACAATGCCAGCGTCAAAATTTTATCTTAACAAATAATAATTGTCTGTGTGAGGTGCAGTATAATAGTTTGAGATATATCTATATCATAGAATGATTAAATCAAGCTGATTAACATTATCCCCTTACATTTGTCATTTTTCGTGGTGAAAACATTTGGAAATCTGTCGCAGTGATTTTGAAATATACATGATGTCATCATCACCATTCTGTTCAGTAAATTACTAAAGCTTATTGTTGAACTGAACATTTGAACCACTTAGCCAACCCAGCCTCTGGACACTGCATCCTACTCTCTACTTCTGTGCGTTTGACTTTCAGATTCCACACAGAAATGAGATCACCCAGTCTTTGTCCATGCCTGGCTTATTTCACTTTGTGTGACGTCCTCCAGGTTCATCCACCATGGGTGTTTTCCACAAACTTCCAGGGCAGTGTGTTGTACCCAATAATAATTGAATGTGGAAATACACTTGAGAGCTGAGTTCTCAGCCTGTTTCTGTTGTCCAAGTAGGTGAACATGGGCGTGTAAGAGTCCTTCTGCTCTACTCTTGGCAACTATAAGAATATGAGGTTTGTGACAGGTCCTGCCTGACTTTAGTTTCTTCACAAGCACTTCTTTGTGAAAGTACTATGGTTTCGTTAGGAAAGATCAGCAGTCCCAAGTAACTTAGTAGGCTTGGTGAGTGGGGTGCTGAGTTGACAGAAGTTGATTTTATATCAGAACTCTTGATCACTACGCTGCCATCTGTGCTGCCTAAAAGGATTATAATGACACCCCCCTGCCCCTAAGGAGATCAAGCTCTTACAACCCTAACTAACAGCATCTTTCTTTTTTAAACAGCAGATACCACTGTGTGGTTTGAATCAGGAATGAGAGCTTTTGAAAGCTCAGAGCAGACTTCGGTTTGGTCAACATGGAAGACAAAAGGCGACGAGCCCGAGTGCAGGGAGCCTGGGCCGCCCCTGCTAAGAGCCGTGCTGTTACCCAGCCAGGCAAGAGCCTGAGGGGGTGGTGTCTGTGGTGCGGGAGGGGCTACCTCCATCCTCTTTTACTTACACGCTTTTGGCTTATTTTTGATTGTCATTTCAGTTGATGTTGAGGCATTGTTTAAAATGTGGCTGGCAGGTGGTTTGATTCTTTTGATGGTAAGAGAAGGGCGGGGTTCCTCCTATTTGGTTAGTACCTTCAGCCCTGCCAGTGTGTGTTCGCTCTCCTGCTGGCTCCACCCACTAATTTTTTGATGCTGTGGAGGTCAGTCTTTGCCATGTGACTTTCATTGGCCCTTGCGTGGAGGGAGACTTTCCCTTTTTTTGAGGCTGTTCTCTTTCTTTCTTCAGCTACCACCTCTAAGAGCCATCTCCACCAGACACCTGCCCAGACCTGGAGGAGCAAGGAGCACCCTCTGCCCGACAGAGAGTTCGTGTTCAGAGAACCCCAGCAGGTAGATTCTGGCTTCCCCTGTAACCTGTACCATGATTTGCTTATAAAAACCTATATGTCTATGTCTATGTCTCTCTCTCTCTGTAACTGACTTTCAGCCAAAAATTAAATATTTCAAGTTTCTCATAATCTGTCTCAGAATATCCAATTACATATATCATACTTAAAAATAAATAAAGCTATGTTTAGAGAGTAGACAAATAGTGACTGGATAAATTCACTAATGAATAACAGAAGGAAAAGGACTGTAATACTTATGAGATGTGAAGTATTGCAATTCGTTGGTATATCTGAGGATTCTTTGTGGTCTGCCCCCAGTTTATGGTCATATTTGGTTTTTTGGCAAGGAGACTGTACCACAACTTGAAGGTAGAGATTATACCATGACCAGAGCTTGCATCGACCAGTGCAAGTTTTAGTTCAAACGATCCTAAAACCATGCTTTCTTCAATGTTAATGCTGCAAGTATTTTTGAAATTGGATCAAAATTTCAGTTATTTTGACAAAATACCTGAAACTTAGCTCTTTTTTTCCATGGGGAAAAATGTAAAAAAACAAAACAAAGAACAACACTGAAGATTCACTTTTTAATAATATGGAAAAAAGAGTTTGAAAAAATCGGGCATCTTGAGGCTGGTGGTGTGGCTCAGCAGGTTAAGCTGTTGCCTGCAATGCTGGTATCCCATACGAACTCCAGTTTGAGTCCCAGCTGTTCCACTTCCAATCCAGCTCCCTTCTAATCACCTGGGAAAGCAGAGGAAGAGAGCCCAAGTGCTTAGGCCCCTGCCACCCATGTAGGAGGCCTGGCTGGAGTTCCCGGCTCCTGGCTTTGGCCTGGCCCATCTCTGGCCATTGTGGCCATTCGGGGAGTGAACCGGTATATGGAAGATCTGTCTCTCTCTGTAACTCTGCCTTTCAAATAAATAAATAATCTTTTAAAGGAAAATGAGGCATCTTGCTGAAGTCATGATTATGTAAATAATTGTCAGAAGGTCTTATTTTATACTGTACCTCCTGTTTTTTTTTTTTAATCTGTTTTATGTAAAGATTTTTCCAGATTTCCTGGCCAACAGGAAGCTTGATGAATTCTAATTGTATCCTCTTTCCCTGTCTGCTAGCAAGTGTGAAGTAGTTCTAAGAACAGAAACCAAGATCTGTGATGGGGTAGTAAGAGGTTGGAATAATAAAGGGATCGTTTGCACCCTCGTTTATTTTTGAGCAGAAATGGGAGGCCGTGGGTAAGTCATTCGCCCTGAGGATTAGGAATCCTTCTGGAAGTAGCTCTGCTGTTTCTTTGCAGGTGGTGCGGCCCGTCCCAGAGCCTCGAGTGATTGAGTAAGTGACCTGCCGCCTCTCTGCAGCTTTGCCTGCAATGAAATGGAGAGCCCTGCCTCATTCCCTCAGCCTGGTTTTCCATCTGGAATAGAAGGGCTTAATTTTAGCTGGGAGATTCCTATCTCAGATGTCTTTAAACTTGATCTTTTGATAAGACTTCGAATTTGCTCGATGGTATGGAAAATGCAACAAGATCTCTGTCCATTAAATTTTGACTCGGCTATAGATTTCCTGGCCTTGCTTCACTGATACCCTCAGGCAGTAAGCTAAAACAGCTCTGAGGTCAAGACAGAGGTTTTTCCCCTGAATCACTGAAGCATAGCTCTTCAAGAAGCCCCTGAGTACCATTTTACTAGCAATGCTTATCACAGTTGCTAGTAATCTGGGTGAACTTAGAGTCCACTTATTAAAACCACATAATTGTACCAGGGCAGTTTAAATGTGAGTAAACGTCATTATGTGGATCGATGTCTAAAATGTTCTTACCCAGAGTTGACGAGAAATGCTTTGACTCCTCTTTTCCTGCTTCTCAGTTTCCATCTGCAGTAGATGAATTGTCAGTAAAAACTGCAAATGAGCATTAGGTGTATGTTGTTACCCAGGAGTAATCTATTACGATGTTTGGCTATTGGCAGGTTGATCTGCACATTTAAGGAAATTTGAAATTAACACAAAAGTCAATAGTCATAACTTTGTCATTAGTTAGCAGTTAACTGGTCTTTTTTTTTTTTTTTTTTTTTTTTTTTTTTTTTTTTTTTTTTTGACAGGCAGAGTGGACAGTGAGAGAGAAAGACAGAGAGAAAGGTCTTCATTTTGCCCTTGGTTCACCCTCCAATGGCTGCCGCAGCCAGCGCGCTGCAGCCCGCGCACTGCGCCTATCCGATGGCAGGAGCCAGGTGCTTCACCTGGTCTCCCATGGGGTGCAGGGCCCAAGCACTTGGGCCTTCCTCCACTGCACTCCCTGGCCACAGCAGAGAGCTGGCCTGGAAGAGGGGCAACCGGGACAGAATCCGGAGCCCCGACCGGGACTAGAAGCCAGTGTGCCGGCGCCGCAAGGCGGAGGATTAGCCTAGTGAGCTGCGGCGCCGGCCCGTTAACTGGTCTTTAGGTTGGTTCTTTCCATCTCTGGATTTTAGTTTTTTTTAATCTTTAAAATTAAAAGGTTGGACCACATAATCTCTAAAGACCCAATCTAGTTCTAATAGTCTTTGATTATTTTTAAAATATCAGTGTGGTATTGCCTTCATTGGTGATACAGAAAATAAGCAAAACCAAGAACCCTGTTACTAGGTACAGATGGCACATTCGGGCCAAAAAAAAAAAAAAAAAAAAAAGGGCAATTGTGAATTTTCAAGTTAGAGGAGAATGACAGAACCCACTCCTACTGGACCCTAGGGTTTGTTAATTATGGTCATCTAAAGTTTGCTAGATTCCTTTTAGTAGACATAAATGTGCTCTACATTTAAAATGAGCCGATTTATAGATGCCCCAAATATGTCACATTGAGACATTGTATGTATACCCTAGGAAATGTTATAGATAACTCATAGAAATGTGATTCGTACTGCATGTGTGATAGCATTTTGGCTTAAAGGGAGCTCAGAGAGAACTAACTCCTGTTTCAGAAGGTGACGTAAAAACTGTCCCTTTATGTTAGTCTCAATAAAGTATCTCTGAGAATGGTCTGCCCTAGTTGTCTTAATGGATGCACCACTCCAGTTCAATACTGCTTTCACGTTGTGGACCTCACAATGGATTAAATTCAGTTATCCATTTGCACCCACTGGGGAACAACAGCAATCCATGCCTGCCCTCAAGGAGCCCACAGTGTAGTAAATGAAATAGACATGTAAACAAATTGCAGTCTTACACCCATAAAACAGTAGGCTATGCGTCAGATACAGAGGATGACATGGGTAACATGATTTGGGTGGAATATGAGTCAGGAAAAGTTGAGAAAAGGTGATGCTGAGCTGAGATTTTTGGAGGGTGAATTAGAATTTTCCACTGGAGCAAAGCTGGTTGGGGATGTTAGGGTGAGAAGGTATTCCCGCATGTGGAAAATTACGGCGTTAGAAACACAGTGGCATACGCAGGGGTTGATTGCTACTTGCTGGAGGATGATGAATCCGTGGGAGCAGTTAGAAGAGGGAGCTGGACCCCAGGGAGCTGGGATGCAGGTACGGGAGCCATGGATTCTGATCCAAGGAGGAACTTAGCCATGCATCCTTGAAAGCAGCAAGAGTGCAGAGCCCTGAGATGTGCTTGCAGCCAGTTACGTGCATCCCTGTTCCAAACTCTCCAAAGGGAAGCACCTTTTTGCCTCTAACACCCCTCTGTGTTTCAAATGCCTGGACCATATCTGCCTAAATTCTGTGTGAAGTATAAACAGAATCAGAATTTATTTTATCCCATTCGTTGCCTCCATGGTCTGCTCTTATCAGGGTTCTGTTCCCAGCCCATGAAAATGATGTATCAACAACACCTTGCTGCTGGCCTCAGTGGTAGAGGAAGGTTGGGATTGTGTCTCTATGGATTTTGGTGAGCCAGGACTTTGGGAACTCAAGACAGTAGAACATTACTGTTTTGCCTCCTGCTCATCATGCTAACAAGTCTCTTTCCTTTGTTTCTTTAGCAGGGAAGGTGTTTATGAGATCAGCCTGTCACCCACAGGTGTATCTACGTAAGTGAATCCTCACTAACGTGACTGTTATTATCATCAAGTTACCATCTCTTTTTTTTGTTTAAAGATTTATTTTATTTATTTGAAAGGCAGAGTTAGAGAGAGATATCTATCCACTGGTTCACTCCCCAAATGGCCCCAAGAGCTGGAGCTGGACTGGCCCAAAGCCAGGAGTCAAGAAGCTTCTTCCGGGTCTCCCACATGGATTAGGAGGTCCAAACACTTGAGCCATCTTCTGCTGCTTTCCCAGGTGCACTAGCAGGGAACTGGATCACAAGTGGAGCAGCTGGGACTCAAACTGGTGCCCATATGGGATATAGCATTGTAGACAGTGGCTTAACCTGCTATGCCACAATGTCGGCCCTCAAGTTAGGATCTTCTAAATTAATGCACTCACTGACTTAAGTAGGTGACTTTTACCCTTCAAATTCTTGGGGAGCAAGAAAATCTTTTTATGTGGTATTTCTACTTTCAAAACTTTTTCTCATAGACAAGCTTTTGGCACAGCATGTAAGAAACCACTTGGAACACTCACATCCCATATTGGAGTGCCTGGTTCAAGTCCCAGCTCCACTGCTTCTCATCTACCTTTCTGCCAATGCACACCCTTGGGGGCAGCAGAGGACAGCCTGAGTACTTGGGTCCCTGCCACCCATATTCTAGACCTGGACTGAATTCCTAGCTCTTGGCTTTGGCCTGACCGAGTCCTGGCAGAATCCTCAGTGAACTAGCAGATGGAATAGCTCTCTGTCTCTGTCTCTCTGTCGTTCAAGTCAAATGAGAATAAATAAAAATTAAAAAACAAAGGCTGGCGCCGCGGCTCACTTGGCTAATCCTCCGCCTGCGGTGCTGGGACCCCGGGTTCTAGTCCCAGTTGGGATGCCAGATTCTGTCCCGGTTGCTCCTCTTCCAGTCCAGCTCTCTGCTGTGGCCCAGGAGGGCAGTGGAGGATGGCCCAAGTGCTTGGGCCCTGTACCCGCGTTGGAGACCAGGAGGAAGCACCTGGCTCCTGGCTTCGGATCAGTGCAGCACTCCGGCCACAGCGGCCATTTAGGGGATGAACCATCGGAAGGAAGACCTTTCTCTCTGTCACTCTCACTGTCTAACTCTGCCTGTCAAAAAAAAAAAATTAAAAAACAAATCATTTTCACAGCCTGTTTGTCAGATATGGTAACTATTCACTACCCCAGAAAGGGGCAGGGGCTGAGGGAGGTCGTAACTTAATATCAGAGTTGGGTCTGGCCTCAACTTCTGTGCTGTGAATGCTACATTATATTTCTACTATATTGCATATATCATTATGTTGCCACTTTTGGATGGATTTCCATAAAGTTAAAGTGTGTACTATTTAGGGTATATTCATTATTTGTTACTTTGAAAGCATCACTTTACTGCAGGAGTGTAGTAGTTCTCATTATAAAGTGAGACATTGAAAGCAAATGTATTAGAACTTACACATCTAAATGAATTACTTAAAAAGTGCTTTTTTTAAATAAAGAAATCTTTTAAAATATTTATTTGAAAGAGTTATAGAGAAAGGAGGAGAGACAGAAGGAGAGAGAAAGAGATCTTCCATCCCCACGTTTACTCCCCAGACGGCTGCAACAGCCAGGCTGGGCCGGGCCAAAGCCAGGAGCCAGGAGCTTCTTCTGGGACTTCCACGTAGATGGTAAGGGCCCAAGCACTTGGACCATCTACTGCTGCTTTCCCAGGCCATTAGCAGGGAGCTGGATTGGAAGTGGAGCAGCAGGGAGAGGAATCAGCGCCCATATGGGATGCTGGCATCATAGGCGGCAGCTTTTTCTGCTATGCCACAATGCCAGCCCCTGCAAAAGGCTCTCTGTAAGAACCATTGGCACTGCTGCTGTTATAATGCTGTTCGCAGTTAACAGGAACACAAGGAAACCAGTTGTGTTATTTGGTTATATCTCATTATTAATCAAGTATGGCTTCAAGTGAGTATTGGCTCTTAAAAAAAAAAATGCACCTTCAGAGTGAAGATTTACTATCACAGGGTTGTGGAAGAGAGCGTTCTGTGGGCTTTCAGAATATTTCTTACATAAGATCTCCAGAATGATTTTGAGCTGAATTGGCATTGTTGAAAAAAACATGTTCAGTGAGAGGAAGAGCCTTCATTTCTGTATGTTTGTTTTGATATAACAATCTCCATCTTTCCCTAAAAACAGCCTAGTCTTGAAAGACTACCAAGTATTGTGTTTTAAATTTTTATTTATTTATTTATTTGAGAACCAGAGAAAGAGAGAAGGGTAGACACACACACACACACACACACACACAGAGCGCGAACTCCCATTGGCTGGTTTACTTTCTAAACGCTCACAATGGCTGAGACTGGGTCAAGGCAGAAGCTGGGAGCCAGACATCCAAGTGTCCCATATGTGTAGCAGAAACCCAGTTTCTTGAACCATCACTGCTGCCTCCCAGGGTCCATATTAGCAGAAAGCTGGAGTCAGGAGTTAGAGCCAGCAGTTGAACTGAAGAGATACTGTGTTGTAGAATGCAGGCATTTTAACTGCTAGACTCAATGCCTGTTCCCCACTAGTTGTAGAATCACAGAGCCAGGCATTTTATTGGTTATTCTGTTTACCCTTCAGGGTGACCCAATGCAGTAGATACCATCTCCAGGTTATAGATGAGAAAACCAAGGTTCAGGGTGGTTACCAAAGTTGCACAGCTTTGCCCATGCTGGAGTAGTGTTTGCACCAAAATCCACCAAAGCCCTCTGCGTCTCTGCATTTCCACTTTTACTTGTCTTAGTGAGAAAGGAGTTTATTTTACACCTGGAGCACTCCTCGTTGATACTGGGCCCTGCTTGCCATGGGAGGTGATAAGAGGGTTTCACTTACCTGCAAAAGGAAGTGTCCAGATTCATTGATTCCACTAACAGTTAGGCTCTAACCTGTCTTTGTTCTGTTCTTTAGTTAATAACGGTTCTTTCTACATCAAGGGTGCGTCTGTATCCTGGCTTCATTGATTTAAAAGAAGCTGACTGGATGTTGGAACGGCTTTGTCAGGATGTGCCCTGGAAACAGAGGACCGGCATCCGAGAGAGTAAGTAGATCTTGGATGTTGCAGCTGTCGCTGCCTCGTCTCTCTCCAGAATGTTCTCTAATGCCGTGGCCTCTGCTCACCTCAGCCAGCCCTACACAGAGATTGAAAACTTGAGACAATAAGGATGACTAGGAAATAGCCTGTCAAAGGGGACGGGGCAAGTATTCCAGACAGAAGACACAGCAGGTGGAAGGCCCAGAGGTCAGAGTGTGGCAGTGGGAGTTCAGGGAACTGCAGGAAGCTTGGTTTGGCTGTGCTGTGGTTGACGTTCGTGAGAGTTGCAAATACACATTTGTTTTCATGTTTCTTTTCTTTTTTTTTATTTGGCAGATAGAGTTAGACAGTGAGAGAGAGAGAGAGACAGAGAGAAAGACCTTCCTTCTGTTGGTTCACCCCCCAAATGGCTGCTACAGCCAGAGCTGCACTGATCTGAAGCCAGGAGCCAGGTGCTTCCTCTTGGTCTCCCATGCGGGTGCAGGCGCCCAAGCACTTGGGCCATCCTCCACTGCCTTCCCAGGCCACAGCAGAGAGCTGGACTGGAATAGAAGCAGCTGGGACTAGAACCTGGTGCCCATATGGGATGCCAGCGCTGCAGGCAGAGGATTAGCCAAATGAGCCCCGGTGCCGGCCCCTGTTTTCATGTTTCAGTGAGCTTCTTGACATATTCTCATACCTGTCTCCCTTCGCATCCTTCACTGCCTCCATTAGTTCAAGTGGTACCAACTTTCTTCTTAGAAACTTCCAGGCTTCCCATTTGCTGAGTCTATATGGCATGCATTCCTTCACAGTTCTTCTTACTTACTTTTAGTGCTCATTTTACTTTCACCAGAAGTCTGTCCCCTCTGGCCTCAGCATCTTAACCCTCCTGAGCTTGGAAAGGTGACGCGGCAGTTTTATAAACCTGACTTGGGAGCTGCTCCGCTGTGGTTGTGCACCCACCAGCAGTGCCTGTTATACCACAGGTGGTCACTGGGAGGCGTCTGTGGTCTAGCATAGACTTTCTGGCACATTGAATTTAAATTTTCTGTGAAGAAAGCACAGCAAATCCTGGCTTCCTTTCTGTTACTCACATCAGAACAGGAGTCAGCTTTCTCAGGACAGCTTTTCCCAGCTCCCGGTGGTTTCTCCAGCCAAGGCTTTGTTGATAGATGTGGCTTTGTTGGCTCTGTCATTCAAAGTAATTGTTCATTTTAAGCAGGGTACCGTTAAGTGAGTCTCTAATTCTTGGGTTCCTTATTTATAAATTTAATAATGGTACCTATCTTATAAGGTTGTTGAATTGACTAAATGAGATAATGCATGATGAGTCTAACAGAATGCCTGGTACATTATAAGCCTACAATGAATGTTAGCTGCTTTTATTATTATCGTTTTTACTATTATTTTAGGAAAAAATAGAAGATTTATGGATAATTCTCTCTCTCAATAAATATCAAAGACTTCTGACTCAAATCAGCTACGTGCTGTAGATAGAGCACTTTCTCCATTCAGAATCCAAAGGGCCTCTACCACATTGCACACGGGGATGAACAGCTTGTCTTGATTCTCGAATAGACATTATGCTACAGATGCCTGCCTACAAGGGTTCAGGCTCCAAGTTCTGGTTTGTTTTTGTTTTGTTGTTTTTATTTTTTAAAGATTTATTTATTTATTTTGGAAGCAGAGTTACAGAGAGGCAGAGGCAGAGAGAGAAAGGTCTTCCATCTACTGGTTCACTCCTCAAATGGCCACAGCGGCCAGAGTTTGGCTGATCCAAAGCCAGGAGCCAGGAGCTTCTACCGGGTCTCCCATATGGGTGCAGGGGCCCAAGGACTTGGGCCATCTTCTGTTTTCCCAGGACATAGCAGAGAGCTTGATTGGAAATGGAGCATCCGGGTCTCAAACTGGCACCCAAATGGGATGCTGGCACTGCAGGTGGCGGCTTATCCACTATGCCACGGCACCGACCCCCAGGTTCTGTTTTTTGAGACCTTTGCTAATCAGAGCCTTGCCGGTTCTCAGTGTGGCTCTTTCACTTTTATTCTGTCATCACTGACACAGACAGGTCACACACAATGTCAGCTCAGAGCCTCAGTCCAGGAATGTATGCCCGTGTGCTTTTTCTTGCCTTTCCTTCCCAATAACTCCAACTCATTCCACTTACCCAATCCCATATCCTCTATGAAGGTGAAGCCGGGGTCAGAGCCCATCCTTCCTCTGCCTGTATCTGTCTCATAGCTTCTTACATGTTTTAAGATTCACAGTTGGCTCTCATTAGGTATACCCTGAGTAGCACTCAGCTATTTCAAAAGCCCTGTATTTTCTTTCTTAGATATAACTTATCAGCAGCCGAGACTTACAGCATGGTATGGAGAACTTCCTTACACTTATTCAAGAATCACTATGGAACCAAATCCTCACGTATGTTGAAGTATTGTCATTGGTATAGCTTTATCATCTATGTACTTTAAGTGTTGAGCACCACAAAACACCCATAAATTCTCTTGCAGAGCTGCGTGGTGGTTCCTAGTTCAAAAACCCTCTGGGCTCAACAGTGGGTCTTTGTGCTTGTCACCACTTATGTGCTTTTGATCCATAGATGAACTTGGAGAATGAGAAAAAAACTGGGACCAGAGTTCAATATTTCAGGAAAATGAAATATTTCTAAGAAGCCCAAGCTTTTCTGACTGTGACTCTTCTAGTTACGTCCTGGTGCACACTTGCCTGGGACTGTATGCTTAGGATGGGCCAGTGAAGTCAGGATACCTTTTCCCACTTCTCAGGCTCATCTGCTATTTGTAAAACAATCTGGTATTTTTCTTGTTGACTTTGTAGTTCATCCTATGGCTGCTTTCTCAGACTTGCAACTCAATGCTGCTTTTGGCTTATCTCTGCTGCCTCTTTTGTGTTTAGAAATTACCAGCACAGGAGACAAAGATATTCTAGTGTATAAATTAAACCAGAGGATAGAGAGAAAGTCCAAGAAATAGCTCCCTGCTGAGTTCCTGGAATCTTGCCCTTGGCAAATGATGTCATGCTTTAATGAAAGAGACTTTGAAGGAAATGGAGTTTTGCTTATGACATTGACCTACACAGAAGTGTGACACATTTTAGCACTTCTAGTAATTTTTAAGCACAAACCACTATTTTACTAAAATATTCAGGGACAGAGCGTTGGTAGGGTGCATGGCTGTTTCAAAGAGATGCGTTTTGGTTTCTTGGGCTGCATTTGGAATGTAACCCTGGGAAGTGGTGAGACCCTGTGTATGTGAGGTTGCTTTGGAAACATGGAGAGAATATAATGAGGCCAATCCAGTATAAATGACTGTCCTTGCCTCTGTCAGGATGAGTTCGCCCTCTTGTTAAATGTCATAGCAAAGAATTTGAGGACTAAATAGGTTATTCCTCCTCATTCATTCCAGTTAGTCTTTTAGAACAGGATTTCTTACCCTAAACAACGTCAAATTTTCCAGCCTGACATTTGGGGCTGCATAAATCTTTGTTGTGGAGCTGTCCCATGAATAGTAGGTTGCTTAGCAGTGTCTGTGACCCCCCCCTACCCAGTAGATGCCAGTGGCACCTTTCACCCCATCATGATGACCAACTATGGCTCCAGGTATTGCCAGACATCTGCTGGGGGACAGAATTGCTCCTGGTTAAATACCACTGTTTTAGGAGTGGGTGTTTGTTTCTGTGGTTAAGATGCCACTTGGGATGCCCACATCCCATTCAGAGTAACTAGGTTCAAGTCTTGGTTCCACTTCCAATTCTACCTTCTTGCTAATGCACAGCCTGGTAGTTGGAGCCCTGCCACCTAAGTGGAAGACCTGGGTTGAGATCTGGGCTCCTAGCTTCACCCTTGGCTGTCTCTGTCTCTCTGCCTTTAAAAAAAAAAAAAGAAAAGAAAAGAACTATTTTACATAAGCATAAGGCATATGAGGTCAGCTAAAGAAAGTAGCCCTTTACTATCTTACATTTGGGAACACTTGGTCAACTCTTCAAGATAATTTTTTATGGCAATCCTGTGTTTTGTATAATGTAAGTAATATGTGATTATTATTGAAAACTTAGAAACTGCAGCTAAGGAAAAGTAATATTAAAATGTTAGCAATTCTCCCACCTGGTGTTTTGGTTCCGATCTTGTTTTAAGAGACAGATATGGGGGGAGGGAAGAAAGAGTGGAGGGGGGGAGGGGAGAAAGGGGGGGGGGTTGGATAGGAAAGAGAGAGGAGACAGCTTTCATCCACTGGCTCACTCCCCTAATGCCTGGGATGGCTGGGGCTGGGCTAAGGCCAAAGCTGGGAACTCAACCCAGGCCTCCCATTTGGGTAGCAGGCCCCCAGTTACTTGAGCCATTACTGCTGCCTTCCTGGGTCTGTATTAGCAGGAACTGGAGTTAGGAGCTGGAAGTGGGTGTCGAACCCAGGCACTCCAGTATGGGATGGGGGGGTTTCAACAAGTGATAACCACTGGGCCAAATGCCCACCCCGAATATTTTTTATTTTAGATACATATATGTAGTATGGGAAGAAAACCCATGTGTACTACATTTCATTTATATATCATTAATGTGTTTTAGTGTCATTAAATATTCTATGGTATCACTTAACAGCTATATGGTACATCGCATTCTAAGTGTATTGTAGTTTGTTCAAGCAAGCCCTTTTTGTTGGATGGTAAGATATCAGGTTAGAGTTGCTTAATCTGGATTTGACTGGCTCATCACTGTGTTCATTGCCAATAGATTTCATTCATTTATATACTGTCTGGAACAAAATCAAGAGTTACCCCTTTTTCAGACTCTTTCAAAGGAGGGTTCACTAATGAGTGTACATGTATGTAGGGATGCTTGTTTAATTTTATAGTGGTTATGACCTGAATCCTAATATGTCACAGCAGAGGAGCAGCAGGGTTATTCATAAGTTTTAGATTTCTGTCTGTCTGTGTGCAGATGAAGCATTCCTTACATGAACTCAGACCCAGCAACTTGACCTCTCCTTGCTCCTACTCTGGCCCCAGGGGTACCTCTGTGGTACGCAGGACTCTACAAAAAGCTGAAATCCACTGAATAGGTCCTTTTACTTCTGTAAATTCATGTTTCCTCATACTCTGTGATTCATGTTTTCTCATACCCTTTCCCTCAAATGTCTTTTAAGGATACAATGTCTTCACTGAACACCGAGATGAGGCTGAATTTTAATATAGACATTGGGCTCTGAGGAATCTGTATATAGAATATTGGTTGGAGAGTCTAAATTAATCCTCCAGTTCATTATCCCCCTCTTCTCCTTTTCTCTGTACTTCACTACCAAAAATAAGCAAGAAAAAATATGTACCCACTTAGAAACATAATGCAAACTTGATCTTATCACAGCGCTCAGTTCCTAAGCAAGTCAGGGAAGTGCTAATTAGATTCTCAGTCGCATTGTGGAAAAGTCCTCTTCCTCCTTTGCATTCTTGTTTTTCTTGTTTTAAGTATATAATTCTAGATGTAATTCTGATCTTTATCTCCATACGGTACATTTAAAGCTGTAAAATAAATAGGAAATATAGCTTGCCGATATTATTATTGGAATTTCACTTTGGAGCTTATTCTCTTGAACATGGATTGTTTAATAACATTTTACTGATCAAAGTTGTATATGTTGTCACTATTTTTTAAAAATCTTCTGCTTAGAATTTAGTGTTAATAACTACAAGAAGAAATACCAGCCGTAACCATGGTTTTCACATCACAGGAAAGCCAAAGGACTCTCACAGATCCTTCTCCAACAGTTTTCCCTGATGATAACCATGGGATAGTCTTTTTTTTCCTTATTTTTTTGTATTTTTTGACAGGCAGAGTGGACAGTGAGAGAGAGAGACAGAGAGAAAGGTCTTCCTTTACCGTTGGTTCACCCTCCAGTGGCCGCTGTGGCCGGCGCACCACGCTGATCTGAAGCCAGGAGCCAGGTGCTTCCTCCTGGTCTCCCATGCGGGTGCAGGGCCCAAGGACTTGGGCCATCCTCCACTGCACTCCCGGGCCACAGCAGAGAGCTGGCCTGGAAGAGGGGCAACCGGGACAGAATCCAGCACCCCGACTGGGACTAGAACCCGGGGTGCCTGCGCCGCAGGCGGAGGATTAGCCTATTGAGCCGCAGCGCCGGCCCATGGGATAGTCTTGATAATATTATACTTTCCTTCATTGAACTTCTGTTCTTTCACCACCAAACATATAACACAGATGTTCGGAGAGTTCTGTAAAAACAGCAGTTCTTAAGTTATAATCTGTGGATCCTTTTAGGGTACTCTGTGAAACACTTTTTGGGAACCCACATTTTCATAATAATCCTAAGACTATGACATGTTCATTGTGCTGATTCTGCACTGATGGCACAAAAGTGGAAATGGGTTGGATTGCTGGTGCCTTAATGTTAATCTTGGCATTATCACCAAACTGTACCAGCAGTCATTGTGTTCTTTGCCAATATGCATTTCTAGTTTAAGGTTTTTTTGGTTTTTTAAATATTTGAAAAGCAGTAACAGAAGCAGAGGCAGAGAGAGTCTTCCATCTGCTGGTTCACTCCCCAGATGACCTCAGTGGCTGGAGCTGTGCCAATCCAAAGCCAGGAGCTAAGAGCTTCTTCTACATCTCCCATATGGGTGCAGGGGCCCATGGACTTGGGCCATCCTCTTCTACTTTCCCAGGCCATAGCAGAGAGCTGGATCAGAAGTGGAGCAGCCGGAACTAGAACCAGTGCCCGTATGGAATGCCAGCACTGCAGGCAGTGGCTTTACCTGCTACGCTACAGCACTGGCCCCTAGTTTAAAGTTTTAAAATGCAGGTTTCTTTTTTAAAAAGTCTTTTTTTTATTTTATTTTTTTTATTTTGAAGGTCAGAGAGACAGAAAGGCAGAGAGAGGGAGTGATCTCTTCCATTCAGTGGTTCACTCCCCAAATGTCCAAAACTGCTGGAGCTGGGCTAGGCCTATTTTGAGGACCAGGGACTGAATTTGGGTTTCCCACCGGGGTTCAGGGGTCTGGCTACTCGAGCAACACAGAGTCCACCTCAGTAGGAAGCTACAGTCAGGAGTGGAGCTGGGACTGGAGCCTGGGCGTTCTAATATGAGATACGGGCGTTGCGGGCAGTGTTTTCTATGCTGATTCTATTTAAGAGTGCCTGTTGCTGAGGCAGAAAACATTATTAGCTTTAACAAATCTTGGCCTTTGAGTAATTATCTTCTTGAGAGTTTGATGAAATTCAGAGTACATGAAGCATGCCTGCTGCAGAGTGATTGTGGAAGCTGTAAGCTGAACTAGCAGTTTTTTTCCTGAATTGTTATTATTACTTAGAAGAACTGGCAAACAGACTTTTTATTCAGACTTGAGTGTTTGGGCGATATTTTCTCATAAATTGAATGAAGTGAGTGTTACTTCAAGGAAAACAATGGACAGGATTTGTTACTAAACAAAACAAACAGTGGAGTTTTCAAGCAAGAATTAGGTTTTGGAAAACTGTTATCTGTCATTTTGAGGCTGACCTCTTCCATGACTTTCTTGATTAGATCAGAGATAATACTGGGTGTGGTGGTGGCGGTGGTTGTTATTGTAATAATGACATGTGTCATGTTTAGAAGCCCTGTGTAATGCAATGGACTAATATTTTCCAAATGACTAATGGTTGAGGTTACAAAGTCATACAAGGTTAAAGAGTCATTCAAAGTACAAGCTGAGGGGCAGCGTTAGCTGTGTCTGCGATGTTGGCATCCCACATGGACCCCGGTTCCTGTCCCAGCTGCTCCATTTCCAGTCCAGCTCACTGCTAATGCACCTGGAAGGCAGTGGAAGATGGCCCAAGTACTTGGGTCCTGCCACTCATGTAGGAAACCTGGGTGAAGCTCCTGGCTTTGACCTGGCCCAACCCTGGCCATTGTGACCGCTTAGGAGAGTGAAATAGAGGATGGAAGATATTCTCTCTCTCTCTCTCTCTCTCTCTCTCTCTCTCTCTGTGTGTGTGTGTGTGTGTGTGTGTGTGTGTGTGACTGACTCTGCCTTACAAATAAATAAAGAAATCTTAAAAAAAAAAATACAAGCTGAGGGGCAGGCATTTGGTCTAGCAGTTAAGACACTGGTTAAGGCACCTGCAGCCCATATCAGAGTACCTGAGTTCAAGCCCCAGCTGTGGTCCTGCTTCCTGCTAAAGTGCACTTAGGGAGGTAGCAAGTGCCGTCTCAAGTAGCTGGGTTCTTGGCTTCCACATGGAAGGCCTGGATTGAGATCCCACCTCTTAGCTTTGGCCTGCCCTAGACCTGGCTATCGCAGGCATTTTGGGCATGTGAACCAGTGAATAGGAGCTTTCTCTGTCTCTCTACTTCTAAGAGAAGGAAAAAAGTTAAAAATGCAAGCCTAACAGTAGATTTAAATGTAAAAGAATATGAAAAGTTTGACATGACTTCAGATTCCATGGCAGCTATCCTTGAAGAAATCAACACCTATTGAGTTTTGATGTAATATCAAAGAAGAATTTCTGCAATGACTTGAAAAGGCAAAAAACGTATCCTTGTGTGAAGCCAGTTTTCTTCATATGCTTCAGCAAAAACAGCACATTTTAACAGATTGGACCTAAAAACAGATGTGAAAATCAGCTTCTCTTTAAATGAGACATTAGAGAGAGAGATGTAATTTTTATATTGGAAATTGATTATTTTTGTAAGAATATTTTTAACATGGTAATGGGCTTATTATTACCTTTTAAATGTATTAACCAATAGTTTGATTATCTCAGCTTTAATTTTTAATACTAATATCAGTTTTTTATCAGTTAATTTATTTTTAAAGATTTATTTATTTATTTGAAAGGCATAGTTACAGAAAGGGAGAGGCAGAGAGAGAGAAGTCTTCTATCCACTGATTCACTCTGCACATGGCTGCAACAGCCAGGGTTGGGACAGACTGAAGAGAGCAGCCGGGAGCTTCATCCAGGTCTCCCACATGGGTTCAGGTGACCAAGCACTTGGGGCCATCTTCCGCTGCTTTCCCAGGCCATGGCAGAGAACTAGATTGGAAGAGGAGCAGCGGGGACTGGAACCGGCACCCATGTGGAATGCCAGTGCCTCAGGCGAAGGCTTAGCCTACTACAACACAGTGCTGGCTCTGCTCCTATCAATTTTAATATTGAAATCTATTACCCATGTAAATAAAAGTTCTTTGGTTCCTGAATCATTTTTAATCATGTAAAGTCTGGAACACTGTCCTGAAGTTTCTATAAAGGACTTGGGATTTCTGGGAGGTAAGACAAGAATTCTAGCAAGACCTTGTACAAACTATGCTGACCTTAGCTCCAAACTACAACCTAAGGTCAGGGATCTTAGTTTCCGGTTGTGTACAGGGTGAAGCAGTTCCAAATATAAACTGTGTAATTGTACTTGGTGCCCGATAGGTGGGGCTGTGAAAGTTGCTTGTCTGTAGTTCACAACCCATGCGTTTTGTAAGAACATGTCACCATCCCCATTCTGTAGAAGAGCATTGTTTTCCCCTTCAAGTTTTGTTTATGGGAAGTTAACCACCCTGGAAGTTCTCCACATCTTTTTCACAAAGCAGTTCAGGAATAGAGCAGACAGAAGGCCACCCAGCAGGAAAGTCGTTTCACTCTTCAGATTTCAGTCTGGGTGTGCTGACCACCCGGTGGTACGTCAGCCACACTGCTCCACTTACCCCCTTGACCGCGTATCTAGGTGACCCCCTGAGTGTGACATGACCTTTTTTATGAAGGTCATATATTTAAAATTAAAAAGATGGGATGGGTGGCTGAGACCTGGTCTTCTTGACATTGCTATACCAAATTCAGTACTGTTAGCAAATTATAGAGGTCAGCTTGCTTCAAAATGGAGATGCTGGGAGGGTATTGAACTATTCTTCTTGCCTTCATTTTTTCATATTTCAGGTGGTTTGCTTATTCCATGCTCCTGGGTATAACGTGGCCAATTTTGCCCTTTCTTTTTCCCATGGGGCTTCCACCTTATGTCTATGTGATGGTCTCTACGTTTGTCTGGCCTGTTGATTGCAGTGGCATCCTGTGCTGAGCACCCTAAAGAGGCGCATTGAAGAGAACACGGGGTACAGCTTTAACTCCCTACTCTGCAACCTGTACCGCAATGAGAAGGACAGCGTGGACTGGCACAGCGACGACGAGCCCTCGCTGGGGAGGTGCCCCGTCATCGCTTCACTCAGCTTTGGCGCCACACGTACTTTTGAGATGAGGAAGAAGCCTTCAGTAGTGAGTATTCTCTTTTATTTGTGTTCTTCCTGCCACTTATTCTGTGAAAAAAAAAAAGTAGTTTCTCGAAGCTCCTGTTTTCAATAATAGAGGATAGGATCATGCATTGTTGATGAA
This sequence comes from Oryctolagus cuniculus, assembly GCF_964237555.1. Classification (NCBI taxonomy): domain Eukaryota; kingdom Metazoa; phylum Chordata; class Mammalia; order Lagomorpha; family Leporidae; genus Oryctolagus; species Oryctolagus cuniculus. The sequence goes on along the minus strand of NC_091432.1, from coordinate 21,748,774 downwards.
ACATTCTCAGCTGATTGCTTACACCATGGTTGACTTTTGACTTCCGAAGTGCTCATTCATTCATTCACTTAGCCATCAGGAATTGTGCCTCGTGCTAGGTGCTGGGCATGTGTTGACGGAAAGGACAGAGGTCGTCCCTGTCCTCATAAAGATGTGGTCTAGTGGGGGTAGAGAGGTATCGCTGGTTACGCAAACAGCTGCGGTTGTGATGAGTGCCGTGAAGGAGGGCTTGTGCAGAGATGACTCAGGCTTGTGGCGACAAGAAGGGAAAGGAAAGATGGCCAAGGCAGATGCCCCTGGAGGAGTGGTAAACAAGTGTCATTCAGGGTGATGTGGCCACTTCTCCGTAGGCGAGCGTCACGACATCTGCATTCCTTCTTGGCTTCCTCCTGAAACACCGATGAATCTGTAAGCTTCTAGAGAGAGGAGAGTCAACCAGATTATCCGAGACGATGGTCTGTCCAAGTTCCGAGACTGAACTCACTGTGTAATACGGATTACCTGACATTTGAGGGATATAAGGGCCAATAGCTTTTTAGAATCAAAAGTGTTGGGGAGACATTGTGGTACAGCAGGTTAAGCTGCCATTTGGGATTCCTGCACACTGCTTCTGCTTCTGATCCAGCTTCCTGCTACTGTGCACCCTAGGAGACAAGAGATAATGGCAGTTGAATTCCTTGCTCCTGGCTTCTCTGGCCTTGCTCTGGCTGTTGTGGGCATTTGGGGAGTAAACCAGTGGATGAAAGATACCTATTTCTCTCTGTCTCTCTGCCTTTCAAATAAACAAAAAAATAAATAAGCATTAAAAAAGTATATGGCCTTAGGACTAAGAAATATAATAGGAAAACTAAGAGCAAACCTCTACCAAATTATTTTATTTCCAGGACTTGGACTTTTCCTGGCCAAGGTTCCTGGTGATTAGCATTATGACATTAAACCAGACACAGTCAGTGTGGAAGGCCAGGGGGCTGTTTTTTGAATATGACCTAATCCGGACCACATCATTATTAGTCAGGACTCATGTCTTTTCTTCATCAGATAAACTGCTCTAACAGCTCAATTAGTAGGCAGGCTGTTTTCCTGATGTGTACTTGGCTTTCTATGCATGGGATTTTGAAGTACATTTCACTGTTTTGCTGTATGCCGTTGAGCACTTTTTGTTGGTATCATTTGCATTCATTAGTTTGCTTCGCTTATATATGGAAATGGTGGTCATTGTTAGCAGGGGATTGTCAGTTGCCAGGGCCTTATTGAGTGAACTTGGTCCCTAAGCCCTTGAGCAGCCTTTGCAGTGGGCAAGCAGCCTTGGCAGGCAGCTTCCCTGGACCAGGTAGCACTGCTTGAGAAGTATGGTTGAACTTCTGCACAGGCTTCCACCCAGTTGAATGCCCCAAGTTCACACGTGTGAAGAATTCAGCTTGCCTTAGTATGACTCTTTTATGAACAGAACACACTGTGTGCTTCATTATTTAAGTTCAGAGCTGCTTTTAAAGCCAGACACATGGGAGGTCAATGCTGTGCTCAGCATGGTCCTGGGAGCAGGGGCTGTGGCGGTGAATGGTTCAGATGACGACATCTTTCTCCCCCTGGGGCTCATCTGGTGCATACTGGTGCCGTGCCATCGTGCTGGAGTCATCTGCCATCCCTCTGATGGCGAACAAGCCACACTGTATTTGAGGGTACTTCTGAACATTCATAGAAAGTGGAACTAAAACTATGAGTTTATTTTGGTGCAAATAATTCAAAATCCATGCGTAGTTTTTTCACAATATGCATTTTCCATATATCTTGAAAGAATTTTTATACCAAAATTTTTTTGCACCAAAATAAACTTATACTTTAAAATTCATTTTCCGTGAACTTTTTCAAGTACTTGCATATCCTCTTAAAATCTTCTGCCGGTGCCGCGGCTCACTAGGCTAATCCTCCGCCTTGCGGCACCGGCACACCGGGTTCTAGTCCCGGTCAGGGTGCCAGATTCTGTCCCGGTTGCCCCTCTTCCAGGCCAGCTCTCTGCTGTGGCCAGGGAGTGCAGTGGAGGATGGCCCAAGTGCTTGGACCCTGCACCCCATGGGAGACCAGGAGAAGTACCTGGCTCCTGCCATCGGATCAGTGCAGTGTGCTGGCCGCAGCGTGCTGGCCGCGGCGGCCATTGGAGGGTGAACCAAGGGCAAAAGGAAGACTTTTCTCTCTGTCTCTCTCTTTCACTGTCCACTCTGCCTGTCAAAAAAAAAAAAAAAATCTTCGTGTCTACTTCTTTGCAACTCCTTTCTTTGTTGCTTGTTGTTGAGTTACTGTTTCTTTGCAAATATACGCTCATCACTACCGACTCCTTTTAAACATTTTATTTTTTAGCTTCTTTATAAATTTGGAGCTTAAGAAACCCCAAAGTATGTTTTCTGGATGATTCCTTTTTCATTCCGCTCTGCAAGCAGTTTCAACTAGTGGCCGTGTTCTGGTGCAGTGAAATACCCCATTCCTGTGTGCCCCGCCCCCCAGTCCCTGAGTGGGCGAGGCTCTTGATTTTCTCATAGAAACAGTGTGAGCTGATCAAGGCATATGTTCTGGTAATAAGAAGGTACTTTCGAAAGCTCATGGGAAATGGAATTGAGATAAGTTTACTATGGTACAGAAGTGGTTTTGCATGCTCATACACTCAGTTACGTGCCAGAGCGCTCATGTGTGAGCAGAGACCCTCACTGCCACGCGTGGCCTCATTTCTGTGGATGTTTGGAACAAAGTCTGTGTTGAAGAGGGAGACTGCACCTGTGGATGCTGCTCTGCTCCTCAGGCTTCTTGGAGAACACAAGCGAAAGCACAGACACTCAAAAAGTAGCGAAGCCTCTTTAATTGTCTGCCCATAGCAGGGGCATCTTTACTAGAACTCTGATAGCTGACTTGATGGGAACAAAGATCTAATAAGAAAGAAAACTTGCCTGACATCGTGAAACAAAGTTGGCTAAGGAAATGGATTTGGGAAGGAGTATAAACCTGTCAGTACCTCAGCTTATCGACTCTAATTAAAGTTTTGGCTTCTGGCCTAGTCTTAACTGTGATTAAATTTGATATAGTTTTTGTGTATCTTCTCAGTTCTGGTTTTTGTTTAAGAAGAGGAAGTTGAATGTTACTATATTGAAATTATAAGTACACATTTGCAAATATAGCTTAATAATGACTTTTTTTCCTGAACCTATTAAGTTCTGTTCTTAGGTAAACAGAACACAAATCTAAACTTTTGCAAAGACTCCTTCGTGTTTCCTAAACAGATTCCAAAACTAATAAGGTTCCACCTATGTAGCTAAAGTAGAATTACCAAAGCTTCATTTGAAATGACAACTTTGCAAGTATATCTCATGGTACCCATATTTACAGTATTATACATGAACCTCTTTCCAAAGCTTTGGAAGGAAGTGGTTATTGCAGAGTTTTGTCTACTTTACTCAAGTCAGGTGCTAGCTCTGAGAACATGACTCGTGACAACCCAAGGAAAACGCATGAATTAAGAAGTATGAAGCAAGGTAGTCTTGTGTGTGGGATTCGTAGGAGTCTGACTATCTTTAACTCTCAGGGACCTATCTCAGGCTGTCACTATATTGTAATTCTCATGTCTGTCAGCAAAACATTTGGGTACGATAGAGGCTGTGGGAGGGAATCTTTGAAACTGTGAACTTTGGCCCATCAGCTGGGCAGCTAATACCTCTTTTACTAGAGTCACGGTCTCTCCCCTAAAGCAGATGTGCAAGAGTCATGACATTTCCTGCACTCCATTCAGATATGCAGTTGTGAGACAGAAAAACACTTGTTTTGGGCTGTTTTCCAGAAGTCGTCTTGATTTGGTAGAAATGCAGACTTCTGCAGCCATGCCTATTTGTGTGTGTGGCGGCCGGCACCTTGAACAGATCTCTGTACTGCAGGTCTCCTGCCAGCTGCTCCGTGCCACATACTGGGTTTGCAACAGTTCCTCCCTGTGTGCGTGCTAGGGAGACCTTTGTTGCCTAAGCCCCAGTGCTTCTCTGACTCATGCAGGCAGTTCAGGCAGCTTCACGCATACATCATCCCTGGGATGGAACGTTTCATTCCTCCAAGGTGCTGGCCCTCGTCTCGCTGTCCTCTAGTCCAGTTCTGTCAGCCCCAATGGTTTTGGAGCACATGTCCGTTTCCTTGACTGATGACCATAAGATGTTGGGGGCACAGGTGACTTGATCTTGCTCTTCCATTCACCTGGTGCTTTCTCTGGCAAAGACTGGGTGAAGAGTGCCCTCCCTCGTTCTCTGGCCAGTGTCAGGCTGTACTGTCTTAAGTTCAAGGTAAAGTTTACTTCAATAGACCTTTTTTAGTCCATCAGGCTGGGTTCTTGAAAGCGTCTGTATACTCCTTGTCCCAAACCCAGTTGTACCTTTCAAACTACATCGTGTCCCTGTTTGCAAAGATTAGCCCGGTTCTTTTCCCAGCGTTAATTCTATACTGAAGAACAAGCTGGAAAAGGAACTACAAAAGCCATTTGGCAGGCTGCTATTTCTCTGTCGGTTACTATGGAAACCGTGATGGCTGCGTGGAGGGGGGGTATTAGATAATAGCAGGAAGTTTGTGATGCACTGGAGGTTTAGATGCCAAAAGCCTTGTTTTTCTAGCAAATTACCCCTGGATGAGTGCTGCTGTTCATCAGCTGAATCCTGCACACAGAGGGGGCGGAGAGGGGGTGGCTTGCAAGTTGGGCCTTTCTCTAGCCACTCCTCTTGGAGGTATCTTCTCAAGGATGTCAGCCCCCTTGGTTGTCTGGCACTGGAGGAAGCATGTGATACCTCCAAACTCGGAAGGAATCTTGAGACCAAGGAGCAGAGAAGGGAGCTCCATAGAGGGAGGAAGAGTTTATCAGGGTGACTTACACGTAGGATTCTAGACCAGGGTGGATGGGCAGTCAGGGTGCATAAGACTTCCTCTGCTTGGCTGCAGACAGCGGCAAGGTTATATGCTGTCACAGATAATGGGCAGCTGGAAGTTCGCACTCGTGTTATGACATTCCTTGACTGCTCATCAAGTATATCCCCATAGACAACTTGCTAAGCTGTCATACCTTCTCCAAAAGGCTCCTGATAGCATTTAAACTTCATGACTGGAGAAGGAGGCCAGTTAGGCAGGTGGTCAGCACCCTTAGTGGGCACTTTGCTGTCTGACAGTTCACATCACTGGAAGAGATGGTTGTAAAAGTGGGCCTAGGCCAGCGCCACGGCTCACTAAGCTAATCCTCCGCCTTGCGGTGCCGGCACACCGGGTTCTAGTCCCGGTCGGGGCGCCGGATTCTGTCCCGGTTGCCCCTCTTCCAGGCCAGCTCTCTGCTGTGGCCAGGGAGTGCAGTGGAGGATGGCCCAAGTGCTTGGGCCCTGCACCCCGTGGGAGACCAGTAGAAGCACCTGGCTCCTGCCATCAGATCAGCGCGGTGTGCCAGCCACAGCGCGCCGGCCGCGGCAGCCATTGGAGGGTGAACCAACGGCAAAGGAAGACCTTTCTCTCTGTCTCTCTCTCTCACTGTCCACTCTGCCTGTCAAAAAAAAAAAAAAAAAGTGGGCCTAACAGTGCAGACTCAGAGCAGTCAGTGAACTGGAGGTCCTGGTGCCACGCTTGCTGATTGTTGCGGTGGTTTTGTTTTTGTTTTTGTTTTTTTTTTTTTTTTTTTACTACACCACTGGGAAGATTGGTATATAAATAGATCAGCCTGATGTAAGTATTGATAATTTTTCCTAGGACTTTAGAAAACATGAGGATGTTAGGCTCCAAAATAGCCTAACTAGCTCGACTAGAGCTGTGCAGTGTTTCATAGAGCAGTAACTGAACAGCCACCTTAGCCTGCAGTCCCCACTGCTGTCACCCGTCCTTATTAACCCATCTTCTGGTTACAGCAGCAGCTGTTGTGAGAGATTATAAGAAACACTTGAAAGAAAGTGTTGACAACCAAGGTCTTTTAAAATCATACCCTATGAAATTCAGAAAACCAGGTTTTATTTTCTGTCCCTGTCCCTGATGTTGGTGAAAAGCACTCATCTGCCTCCTTTATACGTATTCCTTTTTTTTTTTTTAATGGGAATGATAATGGGGAGCTACTTCATGGGAATAACTGAAAAGTTTCCCCATGAAAATTGTTGCAGTCATCAGTGAATTTTTTAAGCTGATATAAATGGTAGATGTCATGGTGACTGATCAGATGTGGAAATTGAAAAAGGAAATGAATCGCACTGAAACTAAACTGCAGAGCTCCCTTGGCCTGCAAAATGGCGTTCCCTGAGAGAGCGCAGGAAGGCTCAGGGCGGTGAGGCGGCCTGTGGATCAGGAACGGTGATGAATTTTGGAATTTTTGACACCTGTGTCTTTGGAGGTTGTGGGTAGGTTAATGGGTGTGTATGTGGGCTGTGTGTGTGTGTTTGTGTGTGTGTGTGTGTATAAATGTATAAAGACAGGTAGTCCTGATAGGATTTGAATTCTCTTCAGTCTTGAGGTCCCTGGGACTTGGAGTCATCATTTGCTTTCTTGGGGCTTTGTCTCCGGGTAGAATCCATGATCTGATTCCCACTGGAAATAATGAACTTTTGCAAAGAACCTGCCAACTTTGTTTTGCGATGATGACAGTACTTTTAAGGGCACACCCTCTTCCCAAAGGATTCCTTGTGTCTGTGTGATTAGGTGTGGTGTATGCGTGCTTGACTCTTTACAAGCTTGCTCCTATGGTAGAGTCTTTTATTCTCTTTGCCATACTCTGAACTATTCCTCAGCTGTCTGATGATTTTCCCAACTCTGATAAGTCCCATTTGCATGGACGATGGCTGCCTAGATGGAGCAGGCAAGCACAGTGAGTTGAGGATGGCAATGGAGGCTGTGCCCTGGAGCAGCGGAAGCCGACGTCAGCAACAAAGCAGGAGATGAGATGGGAAAGTGGGTAGGGACCCTGTGGAGCCTCAGGAAGGAGTAGATTTTCTTTTAAGTACATCAAGAAGCCCCCGAGTTGTGTTAAGCAGAAGAGTGACATGGTCTGACTGACAATTTTAGAAGGTCACTATTGCTACTGCGGGGAGCCCAGACTAAGCTAAAGCAAGAGTAGAAGCAAGGAGACTGATTTAGGATGTTGTAGGACCATGTGTCTACCTGGATCAATGTAGAGAAGCAGGGGTGGGGGTTGGAGAGGGAAGGAGAGTTGCAATCTTTGAGAGACAACTGGAGTTTTAATTAGGATAAAGAAGTAGAGGGCTCCTTCATAGCTCACTGAGCTTGAGCATGTAGACAAGTTTGCTCTTCTGTGAACGGGAATTCCGAAGGACACAATGGAAGAATGCAGGAGTAGAGAGTGGTGAGGGGTTATGTCTGGTCAGGTTGTGTCCAGGAACTGTTTGGGAGTGAGTGTTGTGGTATTAATGGCTGGCTGGAGAAGCTTGGCACTTTTGCTAGGGCCAGCAGGCTGCCAGGCATGGTGAAGTTTGTTACTGGCTGCTCATAGAAGGCACAGGGCATTTGTTTCTTGTGCTACAGACTTGGGTGGAAGTTCTCTCAAGACAGCAGTTCTTATAAGCTGTATTTCTTAGAAATAATGTATTGCCAAAAATGGAAACTTGATCACATGAATTCTTCTGATTTCACGTGCATGTTCAGTGTAGCTGGAATGGCTACAACTGTGTATCGTCAAGCCAGGTTTGTTTTTACTTAACCTCAGTAGCTTCTGAACTGCTGTACTGTATCTACAAGCAGTCTGAACAGTGAACACAGTCAACAGGGACAGCACTCTGCCATTTACTCTTCAGTGTTGTCCAGTTGAGCAGGAAAGATGGATTGCTGATTGATATTTTGGGCCGCAGTAGTCTGCTTCTGATGCTGATGGAGAGAGCCTTTGCTGCAGCCCCCCCACCCCACCCCGTGCTGTCCTGTAGACGAGTGAGGCACTTGGGAGCTCCTCCACTGCCAAGCTCCTAAGATCACTTGGTGTGTGTGGTATCAGCCGATTGACTACACATACGGGTCCTTTCTGCCTGCCCTTCTCATTTGCCTCAGCAGAACCTTCCAAGCCAAATGAATGCCAAAAATCAGGAAAACACTTGATGCAGATGTAAATACTTGCATGTGACAAGTGAGTGTGCAACCATTTGAACCAGTAACCTCAGGGATTGCCGATCCGTTTTCCAGTTGGACTCTTACTTTAGCAGATCTTGTTTCCTAAATAGCTGCATCTGTTTTTAAAGTGATGTATTTCAGATCAATGCTGAGGATGCCATCATTTAAAGAGCAGCGTGAGTCAGCAGCACAGCTCTGCCTGGAGATGACTTTGTGGGGTCCCAGCCTTGTTTTCTCTCCATAATTTCTATAGCCAGTAGATTCTGTTTGTGTGAGATTTTAACAAATGTATTGCCATTATGGACAAAAAGTCCAGCTGTATTCTTGTGTTGGGAGCAACTTAGCCACCCAAATAGAGCTGCCGACTTGCATGATCCAGGAAGCAGTCTGGAACCCAGCCAGGTTCTCCAGAGCAAGGCAGCATCACGATTTGGGAAAACAAGTCAAAAAGGAAATGACCAGAACAGAGACATTGTTGCCATAACCATAAGCCGGGTGATGGAGCTGGTAAAGAGATAGTAAGTAAGTAGGTGCGTTTAGTTTCCACCTATCCCTTTCCATCTGCCAAAGGGCCTACGCTCGTCAGGCAGCTCCACTGTTTATCTGATCCTTGGACTGGAGACCTGGGGAATCTTGGTTACCATCTTGAACAAAACCTTTTTTGACCCAGCAGATGTTCTGACGTCTTGGGTTTTTCACCCTGTTTTTGAAGCACAGTTTCTGGAATGAGTTGTTCACATCTGCACTCTCTGTTTCCTGACAGCTTAACTCACCTGCTCTCAAGCTCCTGCCCACCACTTGCCTAAAATTATATGGATACCTGTGACCTCAAGTCACACTGGCCTTTCTTCTGCCATCTCTTCTTCTTTCTGGTGATCTCCTCCATCAGTACCCGTTTCCTCTGCACAAAACTGCTCTTTCTGCCTTCTCTTGGCTTCTGAAATACTGTCTTGTCTTGGTTATTTTCATACCTTTCTCACTGCCACTGCTCTACCTCCTTTGAGGTTGCTTCCTTTACCTGCAATCCCTTAAAAATGGATATTCAAGATTCTCTCTGATTCTGTTATCTTTCTCTCCACAGAGAGAGGAGATTATAAACAACTGTAGACATCATATGGGCGAGGCCCCTTGTCTGTCTTGTTTGCCATTATGCCCCCAGCACCTAGTATCATTTTGTGTGTTCTGTTTGAATAAGTAAATAAATAGGATCTAATTTGCTCTTAGGGCTTTAACCATTCTTTCTTTGGTGGGGTGACTTCTCAGCTTTGACTTTCATCTCAAAATCCAGTCATCACTTTCTTCACATTTCTACTTCCTAACATCATATGTAACTTCCAAGCTGAAATAAAATTGGAATCTCATTGTTCTCTCAGAAAAAGTCCACGATTCCACCTGCTGTTGAGTGCACTTAGATAGGTGATACCATAATTCTCTTGTAACTAAGTTGCTTTCAGCTCTTCCTTGTTCCCAAGTTTCTCATGTCTAATCAGTCCTTGAGTCATTTTACTTCCCTCCCTGTGTGTCTGAAGAACCCTTCCCTCTCACAGCAGCCGTCTTCATCCAGGATTGTTGTTAACCACATGTCTAAAATACTAAACTGACCTTTTTCTGCCCTGATGTCCTTAATTCCAATCTTTGCCCTCTGTTTTGTGTCCAATGCCCAGATGCCAGATATTATTTTCAGAAACAATTGTTTTCTGTTTCCATATCTCTCTCCTTTCTTCCCCTCTCCCTGCTCTCCTCCCCTGGTATTAATTAAGCACCTACTATGTGCCAGGTACTATGCTTGGCTCTGGGGACATAGCAGTGACTATGAAGAATATGGTCCCTGCCCTCATGGAGATCAAAGGAGCTAGACAATAGTCACATCAGCCGAGACAAATTATTACAACTTGTGGTTAGGTGTCAGTTTGGATTTTATTGTAAGCGCAATGAGAATAAATAGGTTGAGACAAGATCTGGTTTGCGTTTTTAAAAGATCACTCCAGTTTCTCTGTGAAGAATAGTTTGGGAAGAGGCAAGAGTATGAGATGCAAGGGTGATGGCAGCAGTCTCAGCAAGCGTCTGCTTGCTTGGACTAAGATGGCAGTGGTGTTAAAGAGAAGTGAATTGACTGCAGTGATGTTTGGTTGTGAACAAATAGGACTTGCCAATAATATTTTAGATGCAAGGCTAAAAATTGATTATTGGGTTTCTGACTTGAGTGGTTGGTAGAGGTGCTATTTATTCGAAGGAAGAGTAGGGATTTTTGCACTGATTCTTTCCTTGTTTAAGGAGTTCCTTCTCCATGCTACATTTGAGATGCTGAGACTTCCAAGCATAAAGTAGGCCATTGACTTTATAAGTCTGGGGGTTTAGATGCCAGCCCTGTGCTACTGGTCTCATTTGGGAATTGTCAGAGAGACAACAGTAAAACACTAGTAATAACAAGGATAGAGCTGACTGTGTTCTAAGTGCTTTCCATTGAATCCTCCAGTAATCTTGAGAGACTGATGCTAATGTCATCCCCATGGTACAGGCAAGACGCCTGAGACACAGTGTGAAATCACTTGCCAGAGATGGCTCAGATAACCATTTGTTGAAATTAGAACTAAAGGAAAACTATGGAATTGTACATTATCATTTGGGGCAGGAAAACACAGAGGGGCTAAGAGGCAAAACTGGGTTCATTGCTTCATCACTTTGTTTCCTACATCTGAAGTCTTAGTTCGCTTCCATTGGAGCAAAGCATAAAAATGGCAACTCCTTAATAAGATTGTCAAAGCTTAGTGTAACATGTGCCCAACCAGTGTGGTCTATAACTATTCCGTGAGTGGTGATCCACTCTGCTCTATTTGTCCTCTGCTCTGTCTTGGGCATGCTGTCCACATTTTTAACTGAAGGCCTCTCCAGGCTTCAAGGGCCTTCTATAACCATGAAGCCTTCCATGATATGTCCAGTGCCAGCCAGTGCTTCCTGTGCGCTTGGGAAACAAGAAACAGGTAGCAGTAGGCTTCTGTGTTGTTTTCTTTGCCTTTCTGCTCATCGGTGTTTTGTTTTTATAAGAATCTTCTCAGTAAAATGATGGAAGTTTTCTTGTTTTGTTTTATCTCGTTGAGGAATCAGAGATGACTTGGGAAACCAAATGCTTCAGTTATCGGAGATCAGCAATTTGGAAGCTTATTTTGCTATGAACTGCCTTTCTGGTTAGTCAGGGGTGAGGTGACGGCTATGATACGTGGAAGAGCCCACGTGCCCTGGGCTTTCGACTGGGCATTGCTGTGTGGAGTGGCAAAGCAGGAGAGGAGGTCAAAGAAGCACAGCAGTGACAACTGGCCTCAGGCGCTTATACACCAGCCAGGGTGACTGGCGTGGGAGTGACAGAAAGCAGTCAGGTCGTGGGGCCCTCCATGGCCCAGCTGGGCAGCCGCAGCCCTGGAGCAGAGTTTGGCCTTCAGATGGGTTTATAATGCCCAGTGCTTTAAAAGAAACTGGAGTCATTTGCCAACATCCATAACTCAGGAAATTTCACACCTCCCAGTTTCTCTCTGGAAAACCCAAGAGAGATGGACTGCAGTGGCTCCGGGGCAGAGCAGCCACTGCCTGTGTGCAGGCCCCTGGTCCTCCATGGTCCTCTCTCCCCACTGCGCTGCACTTGACCCACACCCCTCCCTTGTGCTATTTGCAGGTGTTCATGGCCTCCCCCTGCAGTGCAGTCTGGGTGCCATATAATTAGGACAAGAACTGTTACAGGATTTCAGAAAGACCAGAGCTTCTGGAGAACATAACATGGCAGGAAGAACGTACTCTGGCTTTAGAGGTGGGCAGACCGACCTTCAAGCTCTAGCCCTGCAACCTGCCGGCCCGTGCCTTAAACAAGTGCTTACCCTCCTGTTCCCTTTGCCTACAGTGCAGTGGCTAATGCTGCCTCCCTGCCCTCCCTAATGGGGTTGTGCTGAGGGTCAGCAGTAATGTATAATACCTACCATGCCTGGCACCCAGGCATATGTCAGGGTGGAGCTTGTGTAAAATGTCTAGCAGGAAGCCTTGAAAGTACCTGGAAATTGTTAAAGAAAGAAACATGAAAAGTAATCCAACAAAAAACAAAGATAGATTAAAGAGTTAAATCTAGAAAATATGAACTCTGTGTGTGTGTGTGTGTGACTAAGAGGAAATGCACTTGTATATTTAACTTTCATCAGGATGGGAAAAGACCTTCTAAGCTCAAAAACCATGAAAGAGAGCCAAAAAAAAGATCAGCAAAGTGGACTCTAAAACTTTTGAGCTATTCTATGTTAAATATCATAAACACAGTTATAAGGCAAATATCAAGTAAGAAAAGTATTTGTAAAAAGTGTGACAGACAAAAAATATCTTACTGTGTGTGGTTACAGACCAGCACAAAAACAACATGCGCACGGAACAATGGACAGGGGATCTGAAGAGAGAGGGCACAAAAGGAGGAATACAAGTGGCAACATGAGGAGGCCTCACAAAACTGTGGAGCTGGGCCATCAGTCAGACTCTGAATGTGAATGACTTGTCATTTCTCCCCTCACCATTATCACTTGATAATGTTCAGCTAAAAGATGGACACTGTTAGAATTTCCTCACGAGTTCTATGTCGCTGGCACCTTTTCAGGAAAGCAGTTTGGTAGTAGAAATCAAATGTCTTGCAGTTCATACCCTGGGGTCCAGTAATTCAGTTTTTAAGCATATATCCTAGAAATGCATTAGTAATGTTTTGCGTCACGTCTATTTGAGGTAGCCTTTTCTCTAAAATGTAGTGAATCTGGTATATCGAATCTCAGCCTACAGCCGGGTGCCCCCCCACTGCTGTATCCGTAGCACTAGCACACTGACACACTCAGGTGGTCTGGAGGTGTTTGTGAGTTTAAAGAAGGAGGGATACGCTCACATGGACGGGTATTTTACAGTGGGACCCCGTATCTGTGTCTTCACTTCCTCTGGTTTCAGCCATCTATGGTCAACCACAGGCTGAACATAATGAATGGAAAATTCCAAAAATAAACCATTCGTGGTTTAAAATCACTTTTATTACAGTATATTGTTAAAATTGTTCTGTTTATTATTAATTATTCTTGCTCATCTCTTACTGTGCCTAATGTCTGAATTAAAGTTTGTCACAGGCGTATGTGTATACAAAAATGATAGTAGATAGAGGATTCAGGATTATCTGTCTACTGGCATCTGAGATCTATTCCACTGGATAATGGAGGGCCCACCGTGTAACCATATTTCTGAAATATATACAACATTTCTGAAGTGTTGTGTCTTTAAGGATGTAGACAGATGCTTACGAAATGATGTTAGCATGTAGAGTTCATGATTGTATATATAAAATGTATGTGTGTTGGGGGGGTAATGTGGGAACTCTGGGCGGTAGGGTTAAAGGTGACCTCCTATTTTCTTGGCACTTCTCCTCCATCGTCCAGCACAGATTTATTGATCTGTGTGAAAGGCCCTGACTGTGTTCCTCAAGGGCAGAACCACATAGGCCTCCCCTCCTGGAGCTGACGAGCGGCTAGGAAGACAGACGTTGAAGGAGGAATTACAAGGGCAGCGGCGTTTACTCTCATGAACTTAGACATTCAGATGAACTGGCTATGGTTGGAGACAGTGAGAATGTTGAGCTGTCTTAATATAAAAACATGTTTTTTGCTTTTCCCCTCTACTTGTAAGGTTTCAGATATATGGAAGATCAAGGACATGCACGAGAAAATCCACCCTGCAGATTGCTTGTGACCCTCAAAGCTTCTTTTAACTGGGATCCAGGATGGAAAATTTTATCTCCAGCAGTGGTTTATCTGAGAGTGTGTTTTGTTTTGAAGAAAGTCCTGAGTAAATCAAAAGGATTCCAGACACGTGTTTTGCTAACTTAACCATGTGTAACGGCTGTGAGCTGCTCCTCTAAACAGTCTGACCCCTGCTCCTGCTGTTGCTTACCTATTTATCAATCTGGGCACTTAGGCCCAGCCACGTGCGCTGCTCTGGCCTTTTATCTGCTTCCTGGTGGAACAAGTCTCCATGCACCGTGGTTAAGTTCAGTGTTGGCACCATGGTCTGTTGCCACTCTGGCTTCAAGTGAAGGATGTGTGTGTGAGCTCTGTGTTGCCTTGGCAGGACTCCTTGCCCTCTTTCCTGCCTGTCTCCGTCTGAAAACTAGGAATGCATGTCCTAAGCCAAGGCTGCAGGCAGCAAAGTAATAACATCACTCCTCCCAGTGGGTACCGTGTGTGTGTGTAGGAGAGAGAGAGAGACTCCCTCATGGATTGATTCATGGGGCTGCCTCCACTTGGAGGCTAACCTCTTCTGCTGTGGCTAATGGGTATGTTGTGCGTCATGAATGCAAAGCCAATCTGAGGCTTTCTCTCATTTGAAAAGTTAATTCAAATTTTAGGACATTCAGGGACATGTCTGTCTGTCAAGCATCACTTTCCTTCATTGCTGATATGCTTCTCTTACTTTTGGAGTTCCCTTTCACTTGTAGGTGTGTCCCTGCCTCATGTCCCAGGCAGAATTAGAATATCCGCTTCTTCTCTTAGCACCCCCTCATGTGGCCAGGTGGAATTAGAGTGCTTACTTAGCACTGCCCCCCCCCCATCGTGTTTTCATTGTCTTAAGAGATCTTTGCCTCACAGTTGTCCTGTTTTGTGGCTAAGTGTCTTTCCTCTCTGCTTCATTTCACTGTCCTGTCCTAATGTCTGTACTTGATTTATAGATTAAGCCCATGTTGCACTCCTGCTTATGTCAAAGGTAGCGGAGATTCTGCTTCTGGCTCTGTTGAGCCTTGCTCTGGGAATTGACTCTGCAGCCTATCTCATGGGCAGAGCACTCCCTTCTGCTCTCTCTTCTCCAGCAGGACACGCCTTTCCACCGTCTGGCATATTTTCTCTAAAAACAACCTTTTGCTTTCCGAGATGACCACCGAAGGGCAGGGTCACCTTCCCCCTGCCGTCTGGTTGGCTGAGTGGTCAGAGGTAAATATTTTGATGCTTACGTCTTATTGGAACAGAAAAGGTGGCAGACATAGCTAAAACCAATCGCTGAATCCAAGTTATTTCAAACTTCTGCCTGTAAAAATTATGACTGTTCTTGACAAAGTCATTGCCAAGGATTGGGGCCTGGAATTTAGACTGTTTATGCAAGTTCATCATTGTTTTGATTTTTGATTTTCCTAGGGGAAATCATTATAAACAGTTAAGTTCTCAGAATCACCCCTACAATAATAAATATAAACACAGCATCGCACTGAAATCAATCCTGCAGTAACCCAAATGTAACCCCTTGCATCGGAAATGAGGCCGATGAATGGAGTGGCCCATCAGTTCTGCCCAGATGGGGGTGGAGAAATCAGGAAGCTTCTCTGCTGCTGCGAGCCAGGGACTTGCTAACGCACACCCTTGTCAGCTGGGAGGAGGGGCAGCACCACCTGTGGATTGCTGTGGAGGCTGCGCTGGGAAGACTCATGGCAGTATGGGACATACACTGATGAATGGGAAAATGTAAATACAAGGCATTTTTATCCAAAATATTCAAGAGTTGTAATGCATTCTCCAAGGCGTAAACAGCCAGGCTCAAGGCAGAGCTCCCTTCTTGGAGACAATCATGCTGTTGTCTGTTGTGAAGAGACAGGAAGATTTCTCCAGAAGACCAAGGCAACCTTGGGAAGGGTGTGACTAGTTATTTAACATGGCTAGCAATCAGTGAATTAGTGTAAGTTATGAAAACGTGAAACAGAACTCGTATCAAGTCTTCTAAGGCCATGTTTTCCAGTGGGGCATTTAGCCCACAGTGAAGATACCCTGTCCCACATTGTAGCACTTGGTTCCAAATCCTGGCTCCAGCTCCTGACTCCAGCTTCTTGCTAATGCAGAAATAGTGATGGCTCAAGTGGTTGGTTCTTGCTACCCACATGAGAATCCTACATGGCTCTGGCTTTGGTCTCCCTCTGCCTGAAGTGGGCATTCTGGTCGTGAACCCGTAGATGGGAGCTCTCTCTCATCCTCTCTCTTCCTACCTCTCAAATAACATTTAAAAGGCCATGTTTCCCACTTTGACTATGTTGAAACATTCAGCATAGCATAAGGCAGGTGTAAAGAATTCTTGTATAAATGACTTTTAATTCCTTCATAGAGCTTTTCTGCACCTTGGATGGTGATACTAATGGCAATAGCTGGCACTTACCCTGCAGTTACTCCATGCCAGTCTCTGAGTGATTGACAGCATCTGTGTGTGGCAGATCCTGTCAGCAGCCCCACTTCACAAATGAGTTCATCAGGATGCAGAGAAGTGAAGTAACTTGTCCAAGGCCAAACAGCTGTGAAGGACAGCCAGTCTGTGATGCTCACGGTGTGGCTGAGGGGGAAAGGGGTCCATGTCTTTGCTGGCTGGCAGCTTGTGTTGTATCCTGATCACACACGCCGAGTGCAGTGAGTGCTGTTTTCTAGGAAGAGAACGGAGACTACACCTACGTGGAGAGGGTGAAGATACCTCTGGACCACGGGACCTTGTTGATCATGGAGGGAGCGACACAAGCTGATTGGCAGGTGAGGACGGCGAGTGATGTGTATGCCTGCCTGGGCTGGTAGGGGGCACCCTGACTGCTGAGGAGCCCTGGTTTCTGAGCAGACCAGTGCTGCAAAGCCAGTTGCTTTGGTAATGAGAAAGAGGCGGTACAGGGCCATCCGGTCCGAGGAGGTTGGATCCTGGGGAAATCCACCAGGCAGCAGCTGTGTGTGCAACAGAACTTTCTCTGATTCTGGAAGTACTCTATCTATGCTGCCCAACGTAGCCACCACCAACCACGTGTGCCTGCTGGCCGCCGTGTATGTGACTAGTACATTCAAAACCCAGATTTTTATTTCACATGACTTCTACTGCATTGGACCATTGGCTGTCCTATTAGACTGCACGGCTCCACAGCTCGGCCAGGCCATGCTTAGGCTGGAGCCTCAGACGTGCACATCCCCTCATGCCTCTCTCCGGTCTCATCCATCCGTGTTTTCCTTATGAGATCTGGGGCAATGGCAGGCATCCGTGAGGAGGAGCAGCAGTGGAAGAGAAGAAACTGTCTCGCCTCCAGGGCGCTGGCCTGGCACGGCGGGGTCAGCGTGGAGAGTGATTTCCAGAGGAGGAGGCCTTTTGCACGTTTACCCCTTGCTCGCTGAAGGGAGGAGAAAAGAGGGAAATCTGTGTCTCATAAATAAGTTTGAAATCATTCTGAACTTGCTATGTGTGTGTACTATGTCGGAGAGTAACCAGTATTTCCATTTAGCATCGAGTGCCCAAAGAATACCACTCGAGAGAGCCGAGAGTGAACCTGACCTTTCGGACCGTTTACCCGGAACCGAGAGGGGCCGCCCGCTGATGGGAGGTCTGAGAGAAGCTGCTCGGAGACTGGGCCCACCCTGCCATGCAGAGGAAGTATCCAGAGGCCGGTCTGGCCAACCTCGGGGGCGGCCGTGAGGCCCATGATGGGGGATCTGCTCCCAGCTCTGCCCTCTCCACGGCCGTCCAGCAGCGCGTGGTGGGAATGTGTGTGCTGCGGGAACGCTTACTCCCAACTCTGTCACAAAACCCCATGTTATCTTTAGGCAGATTAAAAACGGCTGTGTGTGGCTGCGCTCACGGATGATTTTGTCCATAAGCGAGATTCCTCCCACCCTCCCTGCTTGCATTTGGGGAAATATGAATGGACTTGTGCCTCCGTGGAAAGTCTGCACGTGTGTGTTCCTCGTGATGCTGGCGAGGTGGAGACAGAACTGTGCCTGCCTCAGTGGCTCCAGAGCCTTCTGTGGGCAGACAGCTGCTGACACCCAGAGGTGGCCTTGCAGGCTTGGCTCAGGCCTGCCCCGACACCCTAACACATTGACACACTGCCGCAGCGGAAAGGGGACATGCTATTGAGCCAAGTCTTCTCGCCTGTCCACCTGCCTGGGACACAGATCAGAGGCCTCGGGTAGAGGATGAAAGCAGTGTGAGCACCTGGACGGCTCGTGACACCCGAGCAAACTGTCCCCTCCTAGGGAGGAATGACCGAGGAGGTCATGCAAGGTGGCAGGCCAAGGCCGAGGCTGAGGCTGGAGAGCCGCGAACGCCCTCTTAGTGACAGCTGTTCCACGTAGATTAGTTTCCCCCAGAGAATCAATGGGGTCACTGAACCCCCGCCAGACAGAAGCGAGAGCAGGCCTCCAGGGAACAGACTCCATTACCCAGTGGTCGTGTTCACCTTGGGTTCCAGGAGCCCATGACTAAGGCTGTCTTCTGACTCAGTGTTCGCTTACACACACGTTACCAAGGTTCAAGGGTGAGTCTGTGATGTCACCAAGGTTCCCAAAACAGAGCACAGTGGCTGCCCCCTCTTGCATCAGAAAAACACGTGTCGTCTTGACCCCGTGACTCAGGAGCAGTGTGCCAGATGAATTCCAAACCAGGATACGGGAAACCCGAAGAAAGAAAATGAATAGAAATGGAGGAAAGTAGGGCACACGAGCTAGAGTTTCTCTCTCTGCCTTTGGGGAAAACGTATAGTGTCGTCTTTCTTTTTATCCGTTTCCATTCCATGTTGTGAGATTGAAGATCCCCATGATCCTGATACAGTGCCAAAGGCTGGGCCAGCTCTTACCCAGAGCTCGGGTGCAACACTGGGCCTGCCGGGCTCTGCTCCCTGAGAAGCTGCCTGGCTCCTTCCATTATAGTTCCTGTTTGGGGTGTGTGTGTGTGTTGTTAGATAACTCCTTTCTCTAAGAAATGCTAAAATCCTTTACAAAACGTGAGCAGCATGCAAAGCCTTCCTACTAAGGAGGGCCACGTCATTATACAATCAAAGCAAATCTCTGTTTAATTCCTCGTTGTTCTCCTAGTAAAGCAAACAAAACCTGGCTGGGGTGATACAGCCAGCGCCGGTTCTGGTTGGACATGTGACACTGGGAGATTCCTCTTCCATTCCTTACCAGTGAAAGAACTGGCAGATGGTGCCGAGTCCTGCAGCCTCCCTCCCTCCTAATGGAGGGTCATGATCTCTCCTTGCATCAGCTGTGCATTTGAGCGCCTCACTCCTCATCCCCGTGTCTGGCAAGGAAGTGAATTCCTGTTCTGCGGCAGACGGGTTGGACCACCCCTCGGGTTTCTCCATCAGACGGCAGCGTACTGTAGCTGTTGTTGCTTGCTCACACCATAGACACCATATGCCAGAACTGCCATTTTTTTTTTCACCACTAAGATAATGTCCGCTCTGAAACGTCAGGGGGTGGTTGGCATGAAGTCAGAGGCTTTTGGAATGGACAGGAATTCTAGACTGTGGCAAAGGACAACCATGCTCAGCCACTCTGCCCAACTGGTTCTTCCTCTCCTGGTGGTCAGGCTCACCTAGGAATGAAGGACAAGGACATTCTATTCACATTAGGTCTAAGGCAGGAAGCAAGTGCAACAGTTATAGCATGAAGAAAGGCAGGGTGAGTTTTTGTGTTTTTTTCAGCTGTCCTTTTTGTTTTGAGCTTCAGCCTAGTAGGCTGTGTCCTACGAGCTTTTATATTAGTCCTTGCCACCGCCCTGCAGGAGACACTGTTCCCCTTGTAGAGACGAGACGGTGTCTCCAGGAGGTTAAGTAGCTGAACAGGACTTGCAGAGTGAGAGCCAAGTTCAAACCACGGGCTCAGCCCCAAGCCCACGTGTTTTCCCCATGCCATGCTGAATTTAGGTGGAAGGAATACCCCACCAGGCCTCCTGGAAGCCTGAGCCTCAGGACTTGTCCCTGCAGAGCTGGCCACAGCGACCCACAGGCCACCTGTTTGTCCCCTGGCTTCCCTGTGTGTGAGGGCAGGCATCTGCCTGTCATCCCTCCTAATCAATGTTGACATCTCCTAATCAGAAACCATGTTGCTGACCAGACCAGCAGTTGGCCACTGAACTGAGAAAGCTCATTTTCTGGGGGGACAGAGCTGTTTTCCGGTGAGTTAGGCAAATTCTCAGCCAAACTCCTGGTGCATGCATCCAAGCAGGTACTTTGAGAGGTAGGCGAGTTTGTCCCTTATGGTTCCTCCTCTCCTTGTGATCTGTGAGTACTTTTGGGGACCCTGAATGATGCCCAAGTCAGTGGGAAGCTCCTTTGTAATAGCTACCAATGCCACTACTCTGGTCAACAGAAAGCCCAAAGGAAAAGTCAGGCTCCACACTAAAAACGCCTTGCCAACAGGCGGCTTGTCTTGAAGCACAGGTCGGAGCAGTGAAACACTCAACGTCAGATTGTATCCGCAGTACTGAAATGAGGATCTGGGGTAGGCACTGGTCAAATCCCTGATAATGCTTCCTGGGAGGCAGAAGATGATGGCTCAAGTGTTTGGGCCTTTTGCCACCCGCATGGGGGACCTGGATGGCTTAGCTTCAGCCTGGCCCAGGTTTTTCTGTTGTGGGCGTTTGGAGAGTGATCCAACAGATGGAAGGTCTAGGTCTCTGTCTTTCGCTCTTGCTCTCACTTGCCATTCAAGTAGATGAAAATAAACATAAAAAATCCAGGATCTGTTTTGCTCTCTTGTTGACTACACCACTAGCTCAATCACTAATTCAGTTTTGGTCACAGCTAATGCAGCTGTCATTTCCTTGTGGCACCCACTCCCCGCTGCCTCCGTGGTTGACCTGAGCCTGCGGGGTAGACAGGGCAGGTCTGTCTGCACCCATCAGTGACGGGCGCTGGCTCTTGAATTGTGTCACGGCAACCCCGAAAGAGTTAAGCAGGCCTTGCAAGGAGCAGAAGGCTCCAGTTGGAGAGTTTCAGAGAGAGTGTCCTGACACATGACGGCTTCCTGCCCTGCTGAGAATACTTCTTCCTTGAATTCTGGCAGCTTTTCCTTGGCTGCAGAATATCTAAGACCCACTTTGCCTTTTCTGGTCATAAACACTTGTAGTGTTGAATCTGAAGTCTTGATTACTTTTCTTAACAGTGCTTTTGAGAAAGCTGAATGTTTCCATAGCGATGCATTCTGTTTGTTTAAATCTTTCCTTATACACGATTCCACCCACACCCTCTCTTCAAAGGGACCTTGTTCACAACTGCCCGCTCCCTCTCTGCCCGCCGGGTTCTCTAGACGGACCTCCCCCAACCCCAGCATGAGACCCCTGGCCCCTGTTGGATTTGGGTTGCTGGAATCTGTTCTCGGACGTGATTTTTTTTTTTTTTTTTTGGTGTGTCGGCGGTCAATAAGGAAATGACTTTGCTGTTTACTTATACGGGAGGAGAACGCAGACTGATGGTGCTTTTCCCGGCTGGTTTGGCACTGGTATGGCTTCTTGTTAGAAAAACCTACCCCAGCCTGTGGACAGAGCCCCGTACCTGCGGGGCTGTGGGTGTTAAAGCCCAGAGTGGGGATGGGGAGGGGCAGTGTCAGAAAACAGTGTTGTCATCCAGGTCAGTGCTGTTCAGAGGGCCATGGATGACATCGCTTGTTTTGATGATTTCCGTGCTGTCAGCCCCCGTCCGGGGAAGGCTGATGTCACACTCCCTCAGCACAGGGACAGTCCCTACTCCCCTGTGATCTCCAGAAGGGCTGACCGTCACTGCTCCAGCAGGGCCCTGGCCTCCCAACCCCCTGATCCTCATTCCTGGTGGCCGGTTCTGGTTTTTATGGAAAAGAAAGAGAAGGTGGGGGTGGGGGGAGCGTCTTACCCACAACGGGAGTTATACCCAGGGGCAGCCCTGTGGGATGGGGCGGGCTCTTTGTAAACACGATGGACCAGCATTTACGAGGTTCAGGGATCCGGTGGCCCATGGCACCTGCTGGTCACTGTGAGTTCCCCGGCTGGAGTCCGCGGGTGGTACCTGCCTGGGAGTTGCGGGCGGGAGGAAGCTATGGGTAGCGCAGGCAGGGTGAGTGCGGGAGCAAGAGTGCACAAGGCTCTGCTGGAGAAACTGGGGTGGATGTGGCAGGAGGCCCCTGCCCCAGGCACCCTGGGCGGGGTGGGGGTGGGGTAGTGCTCCACACTTACACAGGGACGGGGGTGGGTACCCAAGAAGTGAAGAGATGTAGGTACCCTTACTAAAGGATGTTTGTGGGATGGCTGGATGCAAAATGCTAGGAGGCTTCCCCAAAGCTCTGGCCCTGGGGATCCAGGCTGCTGGGCCCACCCAGGCACTACGCAGGAAAGTCTTAGAGAGCAGGGAACCCACAGAAGTGTCCCCTCTGGGTGCTCTGTCCAGGGATTAACGGCCCATTTCTTCCCAGTACCCTCTCCCTGACCTCAGCCTTTGTCCTGTCTCCTGGAGCAACAGGGAAAGGTAGGCAGTGGCCTGGAGGTAAAAACCAAAGAGGGGAGGTCTGAACCTGTGGATTCTCCCTGGATGCCTGCTCTCTGTGCTGTGCCCCAGGGGAGGTGGGCTAGGGACGTCTTCTGCTGCTGTGGCCCTTTGCCTCTGGGCACCCTGCAAAGGGTGAGGGTTAGAGTCTACTCTCCCCATTGAATAGATGAGAAAACTGAGGCGTTGCCACATTGTGCAGCATCTGAAGGGGCTGAGGCAGCAGTAGCACGGAGATGTACTATGTCAGGTGTCTAGGCCCGTGTTCTTTCCACCACTAAGAGTGACTTGGTACAAGAGAGAACACAGGGGCAGCAGCCCCAGAAAGTCACAGTGCCTCTGGGGCTGCCCTCCAAGGAGTAGTTCTGATGGCCTCAGAGTGTGCACCAGCCAGGTGGCTCAGTGTATGGCAGGGGTCCCTGCTTTAGCTTGGGGGAGGGGGGCAGCAGCATCCTGCTGAATACAGCACAAGCCCAGCCCTTCAGCAACTGAGGAGTGGAATTAGCAGGACAACCTCGGGCAGTCCTGACCCCGGGTCACCTTTGTGTTCCAGTCCCAGTCCTGCCTGCAAGGGTCCAACTGGGCAGCAGCAGCTTTGACCCAGCCTCCCTCCCCAGCCTGCTCTTCCGTCAGAGCTACTGCCTGAGCTCTTGCCGGAAGGGAGGGAGGAGAAGCCTCAGTGGGCCTCGGGCAGACCTAGCCTTACGTCCCAGCTCCACCCCTCCTAGCTGCGTCCCCTCGGAGCAGCCGGTCAGCCTCCAGGCCTTGTTTCCTCGGCTGTGAAATGGCACTGAAGCAGCCCCCAGGGGAAGAGGGGAGGGTCGCGAGGGCTATCTCATGCATGGAATGTGTCTGACATGAACATACTGGGTCACGCAATACTTTAAGTGCAACCTTCCCCTTGCCCTACTAACTCCAACCTTAACCTGTATGATGCGGGCTACCCATCTGTGGCCAGCGGATGGCCCAGTGGCCCTACCCTGGCCCTCGGCAAGCTCCCCTGGTGCCTCTGCAGGGGTTGGGGACACAGAGGCTTTTGGAAGGATGGCTGGAGTGACAATTGGGCCCCAGTTCACGTTTAGGCCCAGTTGCACTGAAGCCACTCCTCAGAAGTTATTTAGACAAAACCAAAGAGAGCTCCCAGATGCTGGAGTGGCCTTGGACGGATGTGTGGCTGTCTCACGGCAGCCCCACCACCTCTCCCAGGTTACTGGTCTCCTGATGCACCATCCCTGGCTGGATTCTGTCACCTTATCCCCTGGAGGTCAGTTCTGGGTGGCTTCCAGCACCCCAAGCAGCTCACCGGCTCAGTTAGCCCCACTAGCTTCATGGTTTCCTTGCTTCTGTCAACCCATTTCCACACTCTGCACAGAAAGCCTTGGCCTGGAAGATTAAACGAGATTGCTGGGCTGGAGTTCTGTTCGAGGCCAGGGCTTTTATGTCCAGAGATTGTGTGTCTGCTACAGCGGGGGATTATAAAAGGAAGACACAGTCCCTTCCATTATGGAACGAGGACAGTGTGACTTTCATTTTCATTGGGAAAATGAGTTTTTTCTCTTCACTACAAAAGGAGTATGTATTTGCAAGAAAAAAAATTTTTAGGATAAAAGCTCATTTGTAACTTCACAAACCATAGATGACAGCTTTTCAGATTTTTGTAATGTATTCTGTCTACATGTTTGTATCCTTTTAAAGTAACACCAGACAGACTTCCAGTCCTATAGCCTTTTCCTACTCACAGACATCCATGCCTGACATTAAGCACTGTTCTGCATCATCATTTGGAGTGGCTGTGTAGGGGAGGATGCAGTCATATTTGATCGAATCAGCTTCTTTGCACCAGATATCGATTCTTGATGGTGGTGGCAGTGATTTTGCCGTGAGTGACAGTGTGTGGATTTTGGAAACCATAAGAACAAGTGGTAGGAGGCAGGGTGGTGTCGCACCTGAGAGCTCACACTTTGGCTTCATTCAGACGACGATTCGAATAGTAGCTGGAACAGGTAGCAGGTTTACAGAGTCTGGCGCTGTTGTTAAATGCTTTACATGTATCAGTGCCGGATCTGTTAATGCCCACAGCAGTCCATGCAGTAGACCCTACTTTTTTTTTTTTTTTGATAGGCAGAGTTAGACAGTGAGAGAGAGAGAAAGGTCTTCCTTCCGTTGGTTCACCCCCAAGTGGCTGCTATGGCTGGCGCGCTGCACCAATCCGAAGCCAGGAGCCAGGTGCTTCCTCCTGGTCTCCCATGCCGGTTCAGGGCCTAAGCACTTGGGCCATACTCCACTGCCCTCCCGGGCCACAGCAGAGAGCTGGACTGGAAGAGGAGCAACTGGGACAGAATCCGGCGCCCTGACCGGGACTAGAACCTGGGGTGCCAGGGCCACAGGCAGAGGATTAGACAAGTGAATTGCAGCACTGGCCAAGTAGACCCTACTTTTATTTGGTACCATCCCTTCCCTGTGCGTAGCTGTTCTGTAGCAAAAACCTCTGTGCACATCTCGACCGCTTCTTAGAATGAATTCCTGGAAGTGGGGCTGCTGGCCAGGATCCAGAAGGCTGTGCATGGCTGTAAGGCTTTAAATCCATAATGTAAATGGCACTCTGGGAAGGGCATGCAACTTACCCAGCTGCCTGTGGATCTGAGAGGCTCCCACTGTGCTCTGAGTGCTGGCTGTGTACTAAGTGCCACAGCTGATAAAGCCTCCCTCCTTGAAGAAGCTGTCCTGGGCCTGGCACAGCCCAAGTAGGGACTTGTATGTTTCAGCCACCATTTGTGAGATCACTGTTGTTTCATGACGTTTGTTGGGAAACCAGGATACACAGTTCAAGGTGAGAGTGAGGGTGAGGAGGGGTTCTGCCTAAAAGCACTCCAGGGGTTGGTGGAACAAGAAAAGCGTCATGTGGGGTGATCGGGGAAGGCTGCATGGTGGAGGCAGCACGTGGAGAACGGGGAGGAGAATGCTAAGTGACAGCCACCAGGCTCACAAGCAGTGTCCTGGGCTTCCACTGGGAGCACTGGGAGGAAGACGGACCCAGGTCAGGCCCAGGAGCCCACTCAAGTAGTGGGGGGAGCCTCCAGGAGCTGGAGGGTGATGCTTAGGAAGATGTATTTGTCAGGAAGGAGGGCTTGGGCCTGGAGTGGGAGCCCAAGTGTGTGTGTGTGTGTGGCCTGGTGAGGAAGAAAGACGCTGGGTTTCCTGGTGCTGGTGGCACCGCCTGTCCCATGGGTGCTGAAGCAGGGGGAAGAGACCCAGGCCTCCGCATGAGGTCCAAGTGTCAGTGTTGGTGTGAGGAAGCTGGAGACATTGGCTTCCATCCCTGACCACAGCTGCTTCTCGCTGTGCCCTCCTAAGCCCTGGTTTGCCTAGCAGGGCCGGCCCCTGCCAGCAGACAGGAGCACCCTGCCCCCACCACACCACCCCCGTGGAGCCTGGGAGGGCAGAAGAGCAGTGCACCTCTGGGCCTGCTTCCAGAAGGTGGGCGCAGGCCCTTCCCGGGGTCTCTCCCTTGCATGGACACCCACCCCTGCTTCGGGCAGGTCTGAAAGAGGGCGGGGAAAGGCCAGGTTCTCCCCTCCCCCCAAACTCGGTCCACGTTCCCAAGCTCCGCCATCAGAGAAGGATTCCCCCTCTTAGGAAAGAGAGAAAGGGCGGCTGGGAGAAGGGCAGATGTTGCCTGTCCGGTGTGCATCCCTTCTTGGTTCATTGCGACGAAAGGTGGGAGATTGGCCGCCAACCCCCATGCTGCTCCTGTCTGAGACACCTTGGAGACGTGCTCAGGTGTCCCTGGGCATAGACCTGGTTCTAGTCTCTGCTCCTCCGCTTGGTACTGCGTGGCCTGTGGCAAGTCCTTAGCCCAAGTCTCTGCACCTGGAAGGGTTGTCCATCTCAGGATGGCAGCTGTGCCTCGGGAATGGGGCGGAGCCTGAAGGGAGAGTCAACACACACCTGGCGGTGGGCAGGGGCTGATGGACACACCAGGCCCTGGCTGCTTCCCATTCAGGCTGGGACAGCACAGGGTGAGAGGCGACAAGGCAGGAGTCTTCGTCCTGTCTCTGGCCCCTGGGCAATGCTTTTCTCTACCTTTGGCCTCAGTCTTCCCATCTGTGAAAAGTGGGGCTTGAACCCACTTGATGTTCCTATTAGCTCTATTGACTATAAGCCATGGTTAATAAACAAGACTTACGCAAGCAGAAAAGCACAGCTTCCTGAAGCGGTGCTTTTGGACACGTGTCTCCTCGGCTTGTTTTGTATTCTGCTGTCCGACACCGAACGTGCTAGTCACGGCCCCCGAGCTGATGATGTGGCCCATTAGTGAGTCACACCCCGTGGTCTACAAGCACTGACCCAGCTCACCCATCCATCCGTCCGTCTGTCTGTCCTGCCCCTTCCTGCTCAGGCAGCCGCCAGGTGTTCTCCCTCCCCAGTGTCCTGCGGTTTCATTGCCCCCATCATCCGAGCCTTTGTGGTCTCCAGCCTCAGAGTCCTGGGACTGAAGGCGTGGGCGTGACCCGAGTTGCTGGGAGAGCACTGCTCCTCGGGTTTTCCCACCTGGGGGCCCGGCGTGGGGCCCCCGAGGTCCCTGAGTCCTCACTGCCCAGCAGTGCACAGCCTGTTCCATGGTAAGAGCTGGGGCATCTGGGCGTGGAGAGGAGCCCCAGGCCTCTTCCTGCCATCACCGTGGGGAAGGGAGGAGTGGGTTTCGCTGTCACCTCCGCTCCCCTCTCTGTCAGAGCCTCTGTGCCTGGGCTGCAGGACACCAGCCTTCGCCCTGGAAAAGTCATCAGCAAATGGAGCCTGGCTGCCCGCAGCATAGACCCTCCTCTGGCTGCCCAGCCAGCTCCCCGTCGCCTTGTCCCTTTGCCCTTGGGCAGTTGCTTTGGCAACTGACAGACCAGGGTTCAAATCTCAGCCCTGCCTCTGCCTGGCTGCATGGCCCTGGGGAAGTCCCCTGCCATCTCTGCCTCTCTCCTCACACTTCTCAGAGGACAGGCTTGAGGGTGAGGCGACAGGGACAGAGCAGGTGCCCAGGACAGCTCATTCCTTTAGAGCCCATCCCCTGTATCCTTTGAAGCCTGCAGATGCTCTGAAGGGAGAGGGGGCACTGCCCCCCACAGGCAGACAGCATCTGGGAGAGCCCAGGAGGGACCCCCACCCACCCCAGCAAGTCCTGACAGGAGGGCCTGGGTGCAGCAGGCACCTGTGGCGTCCATGGGGCAGCTTGAGGCAGAGTCTGGGGAGCAGGGACTCTGGGTCCCAGAAATGCACCAGCAGCCAGGCTTGGGACCTCACCTGACAGCATCCTCCCATCCAGGATTCCGGGAATCCATTCAGACACTCACCCACCACGGGGCTTCAAGTTTACCTGTTTGCTCCCATAAATCATGTAGCTTGACACTCATAACCAAGCCTTCTACCCCCAGGAGGAGGGGGCAGGCATGAGCCTGTCCCCTCCCTGCAGAGTGAGAACTTTCTAGTGAATGCCAGACCACGATATCCCAGCAGGCAGCATGGAGGCGCCGTGTGCTTGTTCGCACGCCGTTCTCCATTTCCAGTGCTGCGTGACAGGCGGCTGCAGGCGGCTGCAGAGTCCGGAGCACTTTGGTTTCAGGGCCCCTGCTGCTCCACAATGGTGAATTACTGAAAGGTGAACTTGATTTAAAAAAAAAAAAAAAGATGTATTTACTTATTTGAAAGTCAGAGTTACACAGGGAGAGGCGGAGGGGCAGAGAGAGAGAGAGAGGTCTATCATCCGCTGGTTCACTCCCCAGTTGGCCACAATGGCTGGACTTATACAGATCTGGAGCCAGGAGCCTCCTCCCCACCACCCCACATGGCTGCAGGGGCTCAAGGACTTGGGCCGTCTACTGCTTTCCCAGGCCACAGCAGAGAGCTGGATCAGAAGCGGAGCAGTCGGGACTCAAGCCAGCACCCATATGGGATGCCGGCACTGCCGGTGGCGGCTTTGCCCCCTACACCACAGCACCAGCCCCTGAAAGATGAACTCTAAGCAAGCTGGGGACAGATGAGGGAGGGCTGCTATTCCGCAGCTGAGGAGGTGACTCCTCCAGGGCTCTGCACTCAACAGCCACCCTCTTTGTCACATCGGCTCTTGAGTGGCAGAGCCGAAACGACTTGCTCAGGGCCACGGAGCTCCAACCACAGGGGCCCGGAGGCCCCTCCCAGGCTGCCCCGCTGCTGGGACTTGGTACAGCGAGGAAGTCTGTGACTCTCTGGCCTCTGCCGTTCTGGCTCCCACTGCCCTCTGCTTTGATTTCCAGGAACCAGACGCCTGTCGTAACTTTGCAGCTCAGCATCAGTTGCTCGGACTTGCCTAATGGGGTTCATTGTCCTGGCTCTTGGTTCAGCAAAGCCAGTGAAGTTTTTCAGGATGGGAGGCTGCAAGCCTGGGCTTCATGCTTCCTAGCTGGGGGCTGTCTCTGGCCCTGAATTTCTCTGTCTAAAATACAAGAGCTGGTGTCTAAGGGACCCATTCTCGACAACCTGTCCCCCAAGGAGGCAGGAGGCTCAGGGTAAAGTCCAGAACTAGGTTCCAACCTTACTCCTTCTTGCCTTGCTGCTTGCTGTGTGACCTTCATCTAGTGTCTACCCCTCTCTGGGCTTCTCTGTCTCAAAAGACAGCAAAGATAAACCTGCTGTGCTGAGGTCACAGAGGCAGAAGTATTCTGCAGAGGTCGAGGGCCACAGACGTGTGGGTTTTCATCCTCATCTGTGTAATGATTCTCAATACCAGTGGTTTCAGAAGTCCCCCCCCCCTCCCGCCCCAGGCCTGAAAGAGAGCCCCTGGGAAGGACTGAGCCACAGAACCTGGCTGGCAGAGCTGCGCTGGGAAGCAGGCCTTTGGCAGGCAAATGTATCCCCAGTGCTGACATCAGCACCAACTTTTCTGGACATCATCCATGGAGGTTTCCCGGGGCTCTATGGCCCTGAGCATCCCCCTGCCACCCCTACTCCGTCCCAGTGTTCCCCGGGACCCATCCTGGCAGTAGGGGTGCTGGGGTGCTGCCCCTGGAGGGACCCACCCCTGCAGGCTTCCTGCCAGCAGCTGGTGTCCCATTGCAGCGTGGCCAGGGAGACCCAGATTTAGACAGTGAGCTCATTGCAGCACAAATGGGGCCACTGGGGCGGGGGCACTGGAGTGGGACTATCTGACTGGGAGGGGGGGTTCCCCTGGCTCCTCTGCCTTCTTCCCCCCACCCCATCATCTTCTCTCCTTCCCTTCTCTTTCCCTCTCGTGCATACTGACACCCCCTCTTGGAGCTTGCTGGGGATTGTCATGGCAACCTTCCAGCAAAATTATCCAAACACTTTTATGCTCACAATTGTACCAGACGAAGTGCTAATTTTGAGTGAGGCAGGAGCAGTTGGGAGGATGCTGAAGTCACAGGCTCTGCGCGGAGAGCCCGCTGGGAGGTGGAGTGGGATCCAGCGGGAGCAGAGGTGGGGAGCAGGAAGCAGAACTACCCAGAAAAGGCCCCGTCGCTCACCCACTGTGCTTGGTGCTGTCCCCTCTTCCCCCTTATGCCACATCCCCATTTGCATTAAACATATATATATATATACACACACACACACACACACACACACACAATCACTGGGCCAAATATGCCAAAGTGTAGATGGACCGACATCACTGTCTATAATAACCATCACCTCATTCGGGGTGGGGCCCTGAGACCCGTGCTGGGGACACTTTCCCAGTGAGGTGGGGGTGGCAGGGCCAGCCAGCTGTCCAAGGCTTCTAGCTGGCAATGATCTGGGCCAGGGAGGCAGAGCCGTCTCAAGGAGGGGCCTGGCCCTCTCCCCCATCCCCTAGGGAAAAGCAGAGGAGGACAGGTGGGCAGACACCCCCATCTCAACCTGCTTCTTCCTGCCTTGACTGGCGTGTTCGAGGATCAGCGCACACCTCTGTATCCCAAGACGTGCTGCGTGTCCCCAACTCACTCCACCTGGGCCCTGCTAATGGCTGAAGAACTGGTGGATGGTTTTTTAAAAAACAAACAAATCCAGCTTTGCCCCAAAGCCAAGGTGTGCGTAGGGATAGTACAAGCCCCTCCCGGATCTGTCACTGTCTTCCTGCCCAATCTGGTCCCCTGCAGAGCCTCCTTGGAGGCGAGCCTTCCTATGTCCCTGCAGCCCAGGCTGCTTGCCAGTCTCCAACCCAAGAGGAAGTGTCTACTTCCTGCGAAAGGGTCCCTCCACCCCCATATTCTCCCAAGGATACCAGAAGGTCAGAGCTAGGCGGACTCCCCGGAAATCAATACGGCCGCCTCGCCTCACAAGTGGGAAAACTGCAGCGCAGAGGTGGGAGGCACCTGGTTGAAGGCCACAGAGTGTGTGGGTGATGGAACCGAAAAGGCCGCAGGACACGGCTCCTTGCCCAGCAGTAGAGACGTGGGGCACGTGAGCAATGAGCGCTGACTTCGGAGCCAGGCAGATGGGAGAGTACCTAAAGCAGAGAAGGCACAACGCCAGGCGCATAGCAGGTGTTCAACAGATGACACGTCCAGGTCCCTCCTCAGTAGTCTCGGGGCCACAGGCCTGCTGAAGAGGTCCTCAGCCAACCCCTGCCCCAGGGGGGCCAGTTGAGGCAGCACAGCCTGGCCTAGAAACATGGATGTCAACTCCTCCCCAAGCCCCCAGCCTCAGCAACTCAGCAGGGCCCCCACGAGGTGTAGAGGACAGCAGAAGATAGGACCTGAGCCCCAGGGTGGGTCCTGGGTCCCGAATCCCCCAGGTTGCCCACCGGCCTTGGCTCCTCTGCACTCTACAGAGTAGAAGGCTGTGGCCCTCAGGTCCTGGCAGCAGGACAGATGTGAGGGGCGTCCATCGAAGGGCATGTTGAGATCCACCTCTGCCCACTGCAGTCAGCGCCCCGACATGCCTGGAATTCCAGCCCTGGAGTCATCACCCAGAGCTCAGGAAGGCTCTGGCTGCCCTCCTCTTTTAAACCGTGAGTCAGACCAGGAGGCAGAAGCCACCAAAAGCCCCAAAGGCCACCGGAGCAGGAGTTCCTGGGAGCCTTTCCCTGTCATCTCTGAGTTCGGGGACTGGGTAGGCCCGGCTGTGAGGTCATGATGGCAAAAAGGAAAGTTTCTGTCATGCTGAAGCCACACTGGACACACGCTGAGGGGCTTCCCATGCAGTAATCCCTGGCTCCCAAGGGCGTTGCCTTCCCTCTCCAGGTGCAGCAGCAGCGTCTCAGGAGGCGTGACACACCCAAGGTCACAGAAGGAGCCTGGCGCAGCGCCAGTGAGAGTCCAGCTGTGTGCAGCCCGAGGCCGGCTCCTGCCAGCGAGGAGGGGCACAGAAAGAGGAAAATGCCCCCCTAGGGTGGGGGCTGGCCCTTGAGCCCTCCCGAGGCTGGGGGGAACTGTGGCTAGGGAGGGGCAGATCCTGTCCAGGAGGGGAGGTTCCAGTCTTTCTCCATTCCCCTCCCTTCTTCCTGGAAAGCCCCTGTGAGCAGAGCCCGGGGCTGAGCAGGGGATGAGCTTCTGTCTAACTGGAGGCCTTACTTTTTCTACTTTCCGGGCTCTGAGTTATCGAGGGGAGCACACAGCAGTGATATAGGGGCTCCTGCTCCCTGGGCTGGGAATCTGGGGTCTGGAGAAGCTGCGTGTTTTGACAAGGAGCCAGGGGAGCAGGGGGAGCTTGGCGGCAGCCCCGTCCACAGGAACCCGTGGCTCTGCTGAGTGCCGGCTCCATCCTGGGCACCAGGGAAAGGCAGCAGCTGATACTGAGAGCCAGGTGAGAGCGTGGACAATGTGGACATCAACAAACAGAGCAGGAGACCTCCGAGACAGGGCTGCATGGGCTGTGAAGAAGGGGATGGGGTGACGGAGGGGCAGGGAAGGGGGAAGGCTTCTCCGAGGTGAGGCCTCTGAAAACCAGGTAGGCAGACAAGTGGCCTGTGCAGGGCCATGCCGTAGTTCTGGGAGAGCTGGGCTAGGACCTGTTTCTGGACTCCCATTCTAACGGGCTCTCTCCTCCTAGAAACATCTTTCTCTCGGGTTCTGACGTGATCTCCTGGTTTCTCTCCTACCCTATTGGCCACTGCTCGTCCAGGCTCTTAACTGGCTCATCCTTCATCCGGGCCTGTCCCAGACCTCTGAATGGAAGGTGGGACCTCACCCAACCCTGCAGTGTTCACCACCCTCCATGCCCGACGGCTCTGACACTTCCACCTCCATGCCTTACCTCTACCCGGAGTCCCAGTGGCCTGCTTGCCACCTCCATGTGAATGTCTCATGGTTCTCTTAGGGCAACACTATACCCATGTAACAGAGAGACCCCGAATTCCAGGAGTTTAAAAATACCCAGAGTCGATTGCTCTCTCATACAGTAGCTGCAAGGGAAGTGTTTCCAGTTGGGGCAGCCAGTAAGCTCCATGTTACATACCTTACCCTGTTTACAAAAAAAAGAGACTAGTCCACTAGTGCCTGGTGGAACCAGGTGCTCTTATACTGCTCCACGTGGATACTCAGGGACCCAGGTTCATGGCAGCATTGCTTCACCCTTCAGCCCAAATGAGGGAAAAACATGGACGCATAGGACAGGAACTTCCTCTTCAGCACCTGAGGCAAGCGTCACCTCACCACTTGTGCCTACATGCCACTGCTGAAAGCTTAGACACACCGTTCACTCAGCTGCAAGGGAGGCTGGGACACGTGACCCAGCCAGGTACACAGCCAGCAGCCTCCACCACAGCCCACCCCCCATGACTGTGAGGACTCCCCGCTGTAGCGGAGGTGGCTCTTTGGGGTGACCCCCCTGTTCTGGGTTTCCCTAGCTCTTGGATTTGCTCACAACCCGCAAACAGACCATGACAAATCCACACCCCTTGGATGCTGATTCAGGCTTGAACAGTCCCGGACTCTCACAGTCCAGCCTTGAAATGCTAGTGCTGGGTGGCCGGCGCTGCGGCTCACTAGGCTAATCCTCCACCTGCGGCTCCTGCACATCAGGTTCTAGTCCTGGTCAGGGTGCCAGATTCTGTCCCGGTCGCTCCTCTTCCTGTTCAGCTCTCTGCTATGGCCCGGGAGTGCAGTGGAGGATGGCCCAAGTCCTTGGGCCCTGCACCCGCATGGGAGACCAGGAGAAGCACCTGGCTCCTGCCTTCGGATCAGCATGGTGCGCCGGCCGCAGCGAGCCAGCCGTGGTGGCCATTGGAGGGTGAACCAACGGCAAAGGAAGACCTTTCTCTCTCTCTCTCTCTCTCACTGTCCACTCTGTCAAAAGAAAAGAAAAGAGAAGAGAAGAGAAGAGAAGAGAAGAGAAGAGAAGAGAAGAGAAGAGAAGAGAAAAGAAAGAAAGAAAGAAAGAAAGAAAGAAAGAAAGAAAGAAAGAAAGAAAGAAAGAAAGAAAGAAAGAAAGAAAGAAAGAAAGAAAGAAAGAAATGCTAGTGGTGCTAAGAATGCCTTCAAAAACCGGGTAGGCTTCAGATCTGTGGTTCTAGTGAGTTCCATGCACCAATAATCACACACCTAGTCCCCCTCCTGACAGTGTTCCAAAATGTTCTCCCTTTCCTGCCCCAAGGACATCTGGAGTAACAGGCTGGGGCCACAAGGTGACACCCTTAGCATCATACTTTGCCCAAGGCGTGGTTTCTCCACCCGGTTTAACATTGGCCCATGGCTTTGAGAAGGGCTCCTTCCCCACTTTGCGCCTTCCGGAGGCCTGAGGGGACACTGCTCTGTGTGGCAGCATCTCAGGCCCAGTGGGCAAGGGGTGCTCAGAGACTCCACCAAGGCATGGGGGAGGGAGTGCTGCCCTGAGGACCTGCCCCCAGGGGCCCTGGAGGCACTGGGCAGGATGGACTTCACTGCATCAGCTCCTAGCTGGGGGCTACAAGAGCACCTGGTTCCTCCTTTTCAGTAAACAGGGTAGGATATGTAACACGGAGCCCTAGAGTAAAGCTCTAACTCTTACTGTGTTATTGTTAGTGCCATATCGGAGCAGTAGGCTTCTCAGCGTGCATGGGCGTACCCTGGGGACTTGGTGGGGGTCAGGAGAAGGGAGAAAAAGAGAGGATATCTAGGGAGGGAAAGAATTGTGTGTGTGTGTGTGTGTGTGTGTGTGTGTGTGTGAGAGAGAGAGAGAGAGAGAGAGAGAGAGAGAGAGAGAGAGAGAGACACCACGTGTGTGAGGGTGTCAAGGAAAGCAAGTTCGACCCTTCTTCCAAGCTAGGTCTGAGGAGCCAGATGCCCCTGCCGGCTACAAGGAGAGCTGAGAGCTGCCTGGCAATCCGCCCCCTCCCGAGACCCCGCTGCGTGCGCACTGCACAATCCGCAGCCAGATAACCCGCGCCTCAGCGACTCCATCTGGGATGGGGATGGGGGAGGGAGGCTGCGCCCCCGCGCCCGCGCGTTGGTACCGACTTGGAGGATTGTCAGAACGGACATTACCAGCCCAGGCCGGCCGATCTGAGGAGCCCCTGCCGCGTGTCTGCCGGGCGGGGGGGGGAGGGGGGTTCTCATGTGCTCCCGGAGCGCCTGAGGGCGGGGCCCGCTTTCCGAGGCCAGGGTGGTAGGGGCAGGCGGGCGGGAGGGGAGGGGGGCGGTGCCGGAGAAGGGGCCGTTACTTTCCCAGAGCGGCGAGGCGACGTCAGGCGGAAGGGCGCGGGGCGCGCACGCTTTAAATGGCATTCGCTGTCATCGGCGCTCGCATCCGTGTGGGCAGGACCGGGCTATATAAGAGGCGAGCCGGGCCACCGCGGGGCAGACGGCGGCAGCGGCAGCGGTGAACACTTCAGAGCGAGGCAGAGCGGTGCAGCGCAGCGTCCCCCCACCCCCGGAGCCCTGCGCCCCCCGACGGGCCCGTCTGCACGCACACCCCAGAAGCGCTGGCCCGGGCCCGCGAGGGCACCGCCACCCCACAGCAGATTTGGATCCCCCGACCGGTGAACCCCAGGCTGCTGCCTCCCGGGGGGTCCCGGTGCAGCGGCCGACCCCGGAGAACCCAGGCACCCCGCCACCCGGCCCCGCAAACGCCAGCGGCACCATGGCGGCCACCAAGCCCGGCGAGCTGGTGGGCGTTTGTTCTAGCTACCAAGCGGTGATGCCGCACTTCGTGTGCCTGGCAGACGAGTTTCCGCAGCCCGTGCGGCCGGCCAAGCTGTGCAAGGGCAGGGGCCGGCTGCGGCGGCCGCGCCAGTCCAGGTTCAAGACGCAGCCAGTGACCTTCGACGAGATCCAGGAGGTGGAGGAAGAAGGAGTGTCCCCCATGGAGGAGGAAAAGGCCAAGAAATCGTTCCTGCAGAGCCTGGAGTGCCTGCGCCGCAGCACGCAGAGCCTGTCTCTGCAGAGGGAGCAGCTAAGCAGCTGTAAAATGAGGAACAGCCTGGACTCCAGCGACTCCGACTCAGCCCTGTGAGGGCTGCCGCGCGCGCTCCGGCAGGCACCCTGCACCCGGCGGACCCCAGAGTGCAGGACACCGCCGCCCCTCGTGCGCTTGGACTCCCACCCGGCTCCCCCTTGGGTCGGTCGCGCTCGCTCGGGCCGCGGGCGGGCTCGGGGGGTCGCGGGGCAGGGGGGCTGCTTTCTTTGCCCATGTAAATGTTTATTTTTTAACTCCTCTCAGTACGGACTACCGCGAGTGTGTGCGCCGCCCTGTGCCTCGTCCAACTGCTCACACGCCGTCCCCTGGGCCCCTGGCACACGCCCGCGCACACTCACGCGACTCACTCTCGCCCGAACACTTCGGGAACTGTCAGGCGCGGGCCGGCAGCGGCTGTGGCCGGAGGGTGGATATTTATTTTTGCATTGCGATGGCCGAAGGCATTTATTTAATGGTCTTTATACTTGGATCTGTCTGTGAGGCTCCCAAATGGAGACAAATAAAACCCATATATTTGCACAGTGCGTTCTCCGGGCTCTTGGCTTCTTGATCCTTTGGGGGCCGGAGAGAGGCTCCCAATGCGGGGATTAGGGGAGGGAGGTGGCGGGAATGGGGCAGACATCAGGAGTCCTGAGTTGAGATTGCTCCGTGAACTTCGGTCACCGGAACGCGGGGCACGGGTCCACTGCCTGCCTGCCCAAGCAGATCCACACCCAGCCCAGAGCGCGCCAGTCGTCCTGGTCTGTTCCCGGTCTCCGGCGATGTCAAGCCGGGTGCAAACAAGGTGCCCTGAGGACAGAAAGCGCCCTCCTCCGCACAGTTGACCTCTTGGGCCCCGCCCCGCATCCAACCTCAAGGACCCGTTCCGTATCCTTTCCTAGCGGCGGGTAGGAAGATTCCGGAACCAGCAATGGGGAAATCAGGCGGGGAGACCCCAGGGAGGGCCAGGAGTCATCCCGGGTAGGGCGAGAGCTTGGAGGCGCATCCGCCATGGCTTCCCAGGTAAGGGCTCCGCTGCCCCCAAGCTGACTCAGCACAGTGCGGGGCGCACTTGCTCCTTGGGAGCCAACAGCGGCCGCTCACATCCTTTGATCCAGTTTCCTTCACCTGCTTCAGAGTCCTGCCAGGAGGCTGGGCTGTGTCCCTGGGCAGAGCCTGAAGGGCACTCGGGTCCCACCGAGTCCCCTGCACACCCAGCCTCCACCCCTGCCCCTGTGCCCTTGTTTATACAGATGAGAACACAAGTCCAGCAGCAAGGGAAAGTTCACCAGGAGAGCAGTGGCGCGAGCCCGCACCCCTGTCCACACCCCAGACGCCCCAGGTTAGTGGTGTCACTGGGCAGCCGGTGGCGACCAGGGCGACTTGCACAGAGGGGAACGCGCCACACCCGAGCAGGATTTCTCCACTCCAGACCCACTTTGGTTCGGCTCCAAGTTGCCAAGTCTGTGCATTCAGGTGCCCTCGGTGGGGGGAGGGGGGCTGATGTGTGTTAGAACAGGGAAGGTGGTCTCCCCAGCAAGCACCCATTATCTCAGCGCAACCCAGCAGAGGATCTGAACGTCCCTTCTCTCTGCACACCCCACCTCTTGGAGCCCTGGGCTCAGGAGAAAGAGAGCAGAGGAAACGAAACAAAGAAACAAAAATATTATGGGGCTGCAAGAGGACATCCTCCCCAAAGGCTTGGAGGTAGGAGCACAGGCCCAAAGCCTCTGTGGCTGGGGGGCTTTGTCCCCTGTTTGCGCAGAGGAGGGTACCAGTCATTGCAGGTGCTCCCTTGTGGTGTGGGATTGTGGCAAGGAGGCCCTGAACTGCCAGGGCCTCTGTCTTAGGGGGCAGGGTGGGCTGGTGCTTTACGGCGGTAGCTGCAGCTGCCAAGCCACGGCCAAGCAGGTGGGCGCTCCCATGGCGGGGTGGGGGGTGGGAGGAGCAGGGCTGAGTCTCAGAGGGCCCCTTTCTCTTCTCCCTCTAAAGATACTTCCTCAGGGCAGAGGGGGAGCACCTGGCTTCCTGTCCCTTACTCTTCTTGTCATGCGCCCCTTCAGAAGTAGCTCATTGCCACTGCTCAGAGGCCCCCTCCCTGGGCATCTGGAACCTCTGAGTCGCTTTCTTCCCCTTGAAGAACCTCCTAACCCAGCCGAAGGCCGATGTGGGGAGTTACCGCAGCCACCGTTGCGCCAGCCACCGCATCTCATCCCGGATTCCCTGCGCAGCTGCTGGGGAGTGCCGCCCTGAAATGTTTGCTGAGCTCAAGTGAACAAAGAGGCCGCCAGGCAGCTCCCTGCCTCCCTTGCCTACGTCCCGTTTCTTTTTCTTATTGTTGTTGTTGTTTCTTTTATTATCACTCAAGAAATATTTGTTCAGCACAGGTCACTTGCACTGCCACCACTCCACCATAAATGGGTTTAACATTTTGGGTGTTCTGCCTGTGTACGCCTGTTTATTTTCTTTTACAAAATGGGATTGTGCTCCATATGCTATTTTCAACCTGCTTTTTTACTGAATTGCATTTGTGTTTAATAACAGTACGTATGGCCCTGCATCATGGCTTTCATAAAATTCTACTGAATGGATACTTCACATTTAATTAAGCTAATGCCCCGCTCTTTAGTGTAACAGAGATGTCCTATTTGTCCCAGTTTCATGGTTTGGCCTGTATGTGACAGTTCTAGGAGTTGTGTTAGGAGGAAGTCTGGTAGAGACTGAGCGGGAGAGGGACAGGGGGAGGTGAAAGAGGGGGTTCTGGGGTTGTTCCAGTGTTTGGGGTGGGTAGACCAGATGGCGGGGGCGTGACCTCTGCACCACCTCGACAAGTGTGCTCTGCAGTGTGTGGAGGACGAGGGAGGGGAGAGTTGGGCAAGGGGCCCTTGGGAAATCCCTCTGGAAGTGCTGGGGCTCAGCTCCTCCTTGTATTCCAAGGCAGCACACAGCTCCCAGGAGTGGCAGGCTGGGCTGGGCCACTGAATGGTGAAAGAGGAAAAAACCTAGAGAGAGACACAGAGTGAAGAAACAGGAGAGAGACAGAGCGGGGAGGGGGATGAGGTCACTCAGGGACACAGAGAGACACGGAGACATGGAGAGAAGGTGCAGGTGAGATAGTGGAGAGATGCAGGGAAACACAGTCAGGAGGGAGTGGATGTCAAGAGGCGGGGGAGGTGGTGGTGTTCGGTCTGGTGTTTACGAAGCCAGTTGCAGCACTGGATCGTACATCAGAGTGCCCAAGTTTTGAGTCCCAGCTCTGCTCCCGGTTCCAGTTTCTGAGAAACAGCAGGTGGTGGCTCAAGTACTTGGGTCCCTGCCACCCACACAGGGGACATGGATGGAGCTCCTGGCTCCTGGCTTTGGCTTAGCCCAGCCCTGGCTGTTGTGTGCCCTTGGAGAGTGAACCAGCAGATGGGAGCTCTCTCTCTGATGGGGAGAAGGGGGTGGGGGAGGAGAAAGAGAGGAAGACTGGCTCACAGGGGGAAGGAAGGAAGGAAGCATAGAAAGAAACGTTTCGGAGAACAGAGATTAGAAGAGAGGGACAGGGCAGGAGGAGGCGGAGCACCTGTGAGGAGCTGGGGTGCGGGCCTGTGCCTGGGTGGCAGCGGCCAGCCCTGCCGTCTGGATTTACGGGCCCGTCCAAGGAGACGCCTGCTTCCTTCCCTCCCCGATCTGGGCCTCAGCCCGCAACCTAGGCTGAGTGATGAGTTTTCACACAGGCTGGAGCCCAGACAGAGCAGACGAACAGTGGCCATCTCCGCCCTGGCCGGCAGCCTCTCCTCACTGTGAAACATTTATCAGGGCGCTTCTTGGATGGATTTAAAAGTGAGCTTTGGCCTTTGCAGCCCACTGTGTGCCAACTCAGGGCCCACGTGGCATGGCGCTGAGAGGGAAAGGGCTGTCCGTGATCCCAGGGAGCTGGGGCAAGCTGTGGACTTGGACTTGGGAGCCTGTCCTCACGCAGCACATTTAAGGTGGCCCCTAGGGCCTTCAGGCTCTGCAAGTAGGGAGGCTGCCATTTAGTAAGCTGCTTCTGTGAAATTGTACTTTTCTGTTTTTTAAGACTTATGTATTTTTATTTGTGAGGAAGTGTTACAGACAGAGAGAGGGAGGGAGAGAGAGAGAGGTCTTCAATCCACTGGTTTACTCCCCAAATGGCCGCAATGGCCAGAGTTGGGCCAATCTGTAGCTAGGAGCTAGGAGCTTCCTTCAGGTCCCAAATGTGGATGCAGGGGCCCAAGCACTTGGGCCATCCTCCACTGCCTTCCCAAGCTGTCAGCAGGGAGCTGGATCAGAAGTAGAGCCGCTGGGACTTGAACCAGCGCCCATGTGGCGGAGATTTAACCTACTACAACACAATGCCAACCCCAGTGAAACTACTTTAACCCTGATTTGGTTTCCCAGGTTTTTTATAGATGAGAAAACCGAGAATTAGAGGGGTTGAGTTTCTTGAGCAATGCCACTCAGCAGGTCAGTGGTGAGCTTAGTTATAACCTGGTATGTGTATGTGTGTGTGTGTGTGTGTATTTAAATTTCACAATCTGCACTCTTTCTAGAACATGAAGCCCAGCTTCTTGCTCCCATGAGAATGAGGCGTGCAGATGTCCTCTGCCGGGGTGTAGCTTACCATGAGCTTCTGGGGCTCTGAGAGCCATTGCCTTCTGTTAGCTGAGGCCCTGGCCACCCTGAGTTGCTCCCTATCAGCGTGCACAAGGCTAAGGCAGAGCCATTCCTGTGAGCTGGGAGACACGAGACTTCTTGGCTGGTGGACTCTGGCTCAGTAATCTCGTAATGGCTTCACTGAGGCTTCTTAGCTTTTGAGCAGTCCACGCACAACCTTCTCTCCCACCACTCTGTCACACTTGGGTCACAAATTGTCCCTGCCTTCCCTAACTCCTCACAAGACCTGTGCACATTTAATCCCACCGCGGCAACTGCTGCCTATAGAACCAGGGCTGGCATATCCTCTAAGCGCCCAACAGGTTCCTGGGACTGCTCGACCTTTCCTCTGGGCCCCCATAAGGCACAGCAGATGACGGTGGGGTCCATTCTAAAAATTAGAGAGAGAGTGAAATCTGTAATAGACAGATATATATAGTGATGGTGCTGGCCCTGCATTTCTAGATGGGAAATGTGTAATCTGTGTGTATGGAGGAG
The DNA here is from genome assembly GCF_964237555.1 of Oryctolagus cuniculus. Taxonomy (NCBI): domain Eukaryota; kingdom Metazoa; phylum Chordata; class Mammalia; order Lagomorpha; family Leporidae; genus Oryctolagus; species Oryctolagus cuniculus. The sequence continues at coordinate 21,707,901 of NC_091432.1, read as the reverse complement.
GTGAGGGCCAAGGGGCTCCCACACAGCCGTTATCCTCTCAACCTATCTATGCTCATGGCCGTCCTGACTCATAATCACTGCCTGCCCATTCAACTTGCAGACCCATGATGGAAGCTATGGATTGTCCACCAGCAGTGACTTTCTCAGGGCACACAGTCAGTGTAGGTGTATGACCCTGTGATGGTGCGTGTACCACCCTTTTCCATCATGCTACCCAAATGGGGGCATGGATGTCCTTGCAGCCCAGCAGTGTTCATGCCAACAAGGCCATAGCCTTAAAGATGACAGAGAAGCAAGATGCAAGGACCCCGAGACCTTGAATGACCTTGTGGAAACGAACAGCCTGCCGGTCTGGAATGATCACCATGCACTTTACATGTGAGAGCATACACTCCTGTCTGCCCTGAGCTGCTGCATCATTATTGGATTATTAGTAGCCTTCCCCAAGCATCAGTAAAAAGAATTAGTACTGGCGGTGGGCACTGTTCTAACAAAAACTCTAAAATATGAGACATCAGCTGGGAGGTTTTGCTGCCTGCAGAGAGGGGAAACCTATTGCAGGTTGGAAAGCTGGAGACCCTTGCTATCCCTTGCCAAGCATTTGGTCAAACCATGGTTATGACAATTTGGAAGGCTGAGCAGGTGCCAACCCAACCCATAGCTCCAGGAGAAGTAGCTCTATAGAGCCAGAATAGTGCTGTGCATTGACTGTTCTTTGTATCTCTTTGTAAATTATTACAAGAGAGACAGGAGAGGGGCTGCCACTGTGGCATAGCTGGTAAAGCCACTGCCTGCAGTTTTGGCATCCCATATGGACGCTGGCTCGAGTACTGGCTGCTCCATTTCTGATCCAGCTCCCTGCTAATGGCCTGGGAAAGCAGTAAAAAATGGCTCAAGTGTTTGTGCCCCTGCACCTACATGGGAGACCTGAAAGAAGCTCCAGGCTCCTGGCTTCGGCTTGGACCAGCTCTGGCCATTGCAGCCATTTGGGGAGTGAACCAGCAGAACCTCTTTCTCTCTCTCTCTCTCCCTCTCCCTCTCCTTCTCCCTCTCCCTCTCCCTCTCCCTCTCCCTTTCAAGTAAATAAATAAATCTTTTAAAAAGAGAGACCAGAGAGATGGGAAGGAACAGAGTATCTAAAATGTGGGGGTTCACAGAGGTGAAGGCACCCCTCTTTCTGACCCACAGAGACAGAGTTCAGGCTGCTGTTTCTTGGAGTCTTTCTCGAAGGCCACCCAAGAAGCCCAGCAAAGGGCCAGCTCTGGAGCAAGGTTAGATTAAGGGCATTATCTTCCCACAGAAGTTTATTGTCTTAGACTCTCCCTGTGCTAGTCAAAATTAAAATGAGAGGAGGAAACAGAATCATAAGGCAGGCTGCAGAACTCTTCTGAGAAAACATCTCTGGGTGTGGTTTTTGGCACCTGGAGCTGTCTAGAAAGAAGCACACAGACCAGAAGCTTTTTAGGTATTTGAGGAATTTCATTGCCAAGGCAACTAGGAATAGGAATGGCTGGCTGTGACTGGTTGACCCCCAAAACACCCCCCCCCAGGAGGCTAGACTTTTTGACCTTTTAGCACCTTCTTCCCTGCTGATGTGGGTAGAGAGGATGATGGGAAAAGAGACTGGCCAGATAAGCCACCCAAGGAACGTCCCCCTCTCCCACGGCAAAATCTGTCCGTCGCCATGTGCTAGTGACTTCTCAGTGTTTCCGTTCTTCCTTTGCCAGATGGAAATTTTTATTGTGGTTTTCCTACCGCTGTCCACCACTGTATCTGGGTGGGGCATGGATGTGGGGAAGATCGGGGCCGGGGGGGCAGTGGGAGGGAATGGACGGCTTACTTTGTAGTTCTATGCCCTGGGACCATGGGGAGTGTGTGGCTCTGGAGAGGACTTCATCCCCCCAAGATGCCTGCCCTTTGATCTGGAACTTCCTGGAATGTGGGGCTTGGCAGGGGGGTGAGTGTGAGGTGTGGTGGGAAGAAGGGTCACAGGGGTGTCTGGAAGCCAGCCGGGCACACAGCAGTGGAGGTCCACAAAAACCTGTTGTCTGCTTCTGCCTCCTTATAAGCAAGTCTCAGCCTCTCCAGCTCCCTTTCAGTGAGCATGACCATGGGCTGTCTCAGTCCATTTGTGCTGCTTTAACAAAATGCTTGGCGATTGGTAATTTATCAAGAACAGGAATGCTGTTTCTCAAGGGTTAGACTCTGCGCAGCCCGAGACAAAGGCAGCGGCAGAGCTGATGCCAGGTGAGGGCTGCTCTCTGCTCCCAAGAGGCCTCCTTGCCGCCCCTCTGTAAGGGGTGGACCTCATGTCCTAACATGGCGGAATGGGGAAAGGCAGAAAAGGGGACCCGAGAGCGCTCCTTTCAGCCATTTTATATGGCAGTAGCCCACTCATGACATCGGAGCTTTTATAATTGAATTCCTTCAAGGCCCTACTTCTTAAAACCACCAAGTTTCAAGATGATGGTTAGAGGGGGCACACTGAAGCTGCGGCATGAGCCCGAGTCCCCCACTGGAGCAGCCAAGGGGTGATGCACACCGTGCTGGGCTAGTCCTTGGCACAGTGGCCACATTGCTCCCATGTTCTGGTTCTTCCAGAACACAGAGCCTGGGTCCCTCTGTGACCTTCACCCCAGCATGAGGACAGTGCCCAGGGGGCCTGCCTCGGGACGTGGTGCTGCCTGTGGGTGTGGGGTGAGGACCCAAGATGGAGTGTTAGCAGGGAAAGAAAGAATCTTCTGTCTTCCTTCCAAACCAGCGCATTCTTGCTGGGTCTCTTGATCACTGCACTTGGCATTAGACTAAGACGAAGTCATTTCTCTCAATCCGTGTCCAAGCAAGAAGATGCTGTCCACCAGTCTGGCCCGGAGCAGCTTTTCCCACGATCGGAAAACTATCCTGACAAGGGGTGGGGACGTCAGACTCCTACCCCTATGTGCTCCCGCAGTGGGGGTGGGGAGAGATGAAAACGGCCTAGTGAGGGTCCTCGGCTGGGACTGCGGTAAGCCAGACCCTAGCCTGGCTCTCTTCCTCCCTTGCTGTGTGGCCTGGAGCAAGTCACTTCCTCGCTCTGTCCCTGAGGGCTCTCCCAGCTTTCAGTTCTGGAGTTAACATGAGGTGTTTGGCTCCAGGCTTCGTGCAGGTGCAGGCAGGCAGGGCACACAGCCCCTGTCCTGTACAGATGGGGAGACGGAGGCGCAGAGAGACACAGCAGAGCCTTATTTGCGACAGCAGCAGTTCTCCCCTAGTTCTTTTCCCCAATGTTGGGGAGAGTCCCAGAATCTCTGGGCTGGGCTACTCTCTGATGAATAATTCATGCCAAACCCAAAATAACAGTCCAAGCACAGTGCTGCTGCAGGGTTGGGACCCCAGCCAGGGTGCCACCGCACCACAGCCTTGCTCCTGTCCCCAACAGGAGCTCTTTCAGACCAACCTGCTGGCCTCTCGGAAGCCTCTGACCTTCTCTGTGATCTGGGGAGGATTCTGACGGCGCTGCTCCCTCGCCCATTGCCCAGAACATGAGGGAAATTCTAGGCAAGGCCAGACCCCAGGAGCCTGCTATGCCTGGCCCTGTGCCCTATAAAACACTTCTTATTGGTTCTTCTATATGTTCTCGGGTTTATGGAGTAGCTGTCCTTTGGTGTGAAACCCACAGAAAGCATCTGGCCCCACTGAACCTGCTTTGCGACCATTCTCCTTTTTTGTATTGATATAGATATTTAAAGCTACAATTTTCCCTCCAAGTACTTCCATAACTCTCCTTGATTTTCACTGTTCTATAGCAATACTGCAGTTTTAGTTTGCATTTTCTCTTTGACTCAAGAGTTGTTTAAGGGTCCGGCACTGCGGTGTAATGGGTAAAGCCACTCACTGCCTGCAGTGCCGGCATCCCATATGGGCACCAGTTCGAGACTCGGCTGCTCCACTTCCAGCTCAGCTCTCTGCTGTGGCCTGGGAAGAACAGTAAAAGATGGTCCAAGTACTTGGGCCCTGCACCTGCATGAGAGACCTGGAAGAAGCTCCTGGCTCCTGGCTTCAGATCGGCACAGCTCCGGCCATTGCAGCCATCTGGGGAGTAAACCAGAGGATGGAAGACCTCTCTCTTCTCTGTCTCTGCCTCTGCCTCTGTCTCTCTCTAACTCTGCCTTTCAAATAAATAAATAAATCTTTGAAAAAAAAGAGTTATTTAAATGTTAATTATAATTTTTTTCCAAGTGGAAGGTTTATATATTTTCGGATTTAGTTATTAATTTCTTTTTCTTTAAATTTATTGGGGCTAAATAATGTTTTCCACAGTATTTATCATTTTGGGAAGCTGCTGTGATATCCTATGTGGTCTTGTGAGAGAAGATGAAAATGTGGTGTGTTTACTGTATCTACGTGTCAGATCTTCCTAACAAATTGTTATTAATATCCTCTGTGTCTGGCATGAAGACGAATAGGTATTCAGTGCAATCTGTTCTCTTGTTCATCCTGGCCACAGGATCAGGCTGTATTTGCCAGCCCTTCTTATAGATTGGTGGGCCCATGAGACTAAGTTCTATATGATGGAATATCCTCTGAGTAGAATATGTGTGCTATTTCAAGACTTAGGTCTTATGACTGTAAATGTGCCTCTTCCACATTTCCTATCTTCTCTCTGCCAGCTACAACCCCGATACAGTGGTGGTTCAGCTTCTACCATGCTAATGAGGACCCAGTCCTAGGGACGCTGGCCTGAACCTTTGGAGGGAAACTAACAGCCTGATGAGAAAGAAACTCCTTTACTCTTTTTTTTTTTAAAGATTTATTTTACTTGAAAGTCTTAGTTACACAGAGAGAGGAGAGAGAGAGAGAGAGAGAGTGAGTCAGAGTCTTCCATCCATTGGTTCACTCCCCAGTTGGCTGCAGTGGCCAGAGCTGCACCAATCTGAAGCCAGGAGCCAAGAGCTTCTTCCAGGTCTCCCACATGGGTGCAGGTGCCCAAGGACTTGAGCCATCTTCTACTGCTATCCCAGGCCACAGCAGAGAGCTAGATTGGAAGTGGAGCAGCCGGGTCGTGAACCAGCGCCCATATGGGTTGCCTGCACTGCAGGCGGCGACTTTACCCGCTATGCCACAGTGCCAGCCCCTCCTTTTCTCTTTAAGTTATTATTATGTTGCTCTCACTGACCTGGTTTCATTCTCTAATGGTCAACAACCCTATCTTTTTTTTTTTTATCTTTTATTTAATGAATATAAATTTCCAAAGTACGACTCATGGGTTACAATGGCTTCCCCCCCATACCGTCCCTCCCACCCACAACCCTCCCCTTTCCCACTCCCTCTCCCCTTCCATTCACATCAAGATTCATTTTCGATTATCTTAATATACAGAAGATCAGCTTAGTATACCTTAAGTAAGGATTTCAACAGTTTGCTCCCACACAGAAACATAAAGTGAAAAATAATAGATGATTTTTTTTAAATGATGATGAAATCAGATCAGACCTATTGTCATGTTTAATCCCAGTGAGAGTCAAGTTGGGAATTGATAATTTCTTTTTTTTTTTTTTTTTTTTACAGAAGATCAGTTTAGTGTACATTAAGTAAAGATTTCAATCGTTTGCACCCCCATAGAAACACAAAGTGAAATATACTGTTTGAGTACTCGTTATAGCATTAAGCCTCAGTGTACAGCACATTAAGGACAGAGATCCTACATGAGGAGTAAGTGCACAGTGACTCCTGAACAACCCTATCTTAACACATGTTAAAAAAATATTGGTACCGAGAGTAGATGCAGCCATAGCTGAAACTCAACAGGCAAGCAGCAGGTGGCAGGAATGTAGATACTGAGGGCTGGAATTGGAGATTCTCAGCCAAATAATAAGTGAAATTATCTCCCGCAACAGCACAAAAGGCAGATTTCATGATTTCCAATCTATAATTCAAAGACAAGTTGGGAAAAGTTGGAAGGTTAGTGTTTTTTTTTTTTTTTAATTTATATATCTATTTGAGAAGCAGAGACAGAAAGAGCTTCCATCTACTGATACACTCCCCAAATGCCCAAATAATCAGGGCTGGGTCAAGGTCAAAGCCAAGATCTCAGAACCCCCCTGTGCTGTGTCCCATGTGGGTAGCAGGCACTCAATCACTTGAGTTATCACTGCCACCTCTAGCTCCACATTAGCAGGAAGTTGAAGTCAGAAGCCAGAGGCCTACATTGCATCTTCTTTGATAGTCAAATTATGATATCATTATTTTTATTTTCCTAGAATACCTTCGTCTGTCCTTTAATGTGTAACCTCTTAGTATTGTGTCTCCTGCATACTGTGTAGAGTTGGATTTCATTTTCAGAGTTAACATGGAAGTAATTCTTAAGAAACAAGGTCATTTCAGCCCTATAACAAGTAAAGGAATTATAAGTCATCAAAAACCTCCAAACAAAAAAATATCTAGGATCAGATGGCTTCACTGGTAAATTAAACATTTAAAGAAGAGTTAACATCAATACTTCTCAAAATCATCCACAAAATAAAATAGGAGAGAACATTTCCTAGTTCATCCTATGAAGGCAGCTTTACCCAATCATACCATGAGAAAACAGACCAATCTCATTTGTGTGTCTAGACACGAAAATCTTCAGCGAAATACTAGCAAGCTGAATCCAAGAGCATATTGAAAAGATTGTATATACTATGATCAAGTGAGATCCCAATCAATCCATGTAATATACTACATTAGGAGTACAAAGAGGGGAAAAAAACCATCATCCTCTGAACTGAGGCAGAAGAAGCATCTGACAAAATCGGGGTCAGTTTGTGTTGTGGCCTAGTAGGTAGAGCTGCACCTGTGACACTGGCATCCCCTATGGGCACTGGTGTGTGTTCCAGCCGCTCCGTTTCCCATTCAGCTGCCTGCTAATGGCCTGGGAAACTGCAGAAGATGGCTCGAGTGCTTGGGCCCCTGCCACTCATGTGGAAGACCTCAGTGGAGCTCCTGGCTTCTGGCCTTGGCTAGAGCCCTTGTGGCCATCTAGGGAGTGAACCAGCACTTGGAAGATCTCTGTATTTCCCCCTCTCTCTCTAACTCTGACTTTCAAACAAATAAATACATTTTTAAAGTATTTGACAATATCCAGTATGTTTTCATGATTACAAAAAAAAAAAAAAAGTGAATTGGGAATAGAATGAAACTCCCTCAACACAATGAAGGACATTTATGAAAACATTTATGATGTAATGAATAGCATCAAACTCGGTGATGAATGACCGAGAACCTTCCACCTCAGATCAGGAACGAGTCAAGGACATCTGCTCTTGTCACTGCTCTCCAACATTGTACCAGAAGTTCAATGCCAGGGTGATTAATCAAGAAGAACAAAAAAAAAAAGAAGTTAAAGGCACCCAGATTGGAAAGGGAGAAGTAAAACTATTTCTGTTCACAGAGGACATGATCCTAAATGCAGAAAATCCTAAAAAAAAAAAAAAAAAAAAAACAAAAAAAAAAAAACACGATTAGCACTAATACATCAGAAAATTTGCAAGTTCTAAGATCAACCTGCAAAAATTGGTTGTGTTTCTACACAGCTAGTGATGAACAACCTAGAAAGGAAACTAAGAAAACAATTCAAAATATAATAGCATCAAAAAGAATAAAACACTTAGGGCTAATGTAACCAAGGAGGTGTCAGACTCATAAGCTGAAAGCTATAAAACTTGACTGAAAGGAAGTCTCAGAAAATGGAAAGATAACCCATGTTCACAGGAAGACCTTGTGTTGTTAAGATGTAATACTTCTTAGATTAATCTACAGATTCAATGCAATACCTATAAAAATCAATGACCCTGCTGACCTAATCTGATCTAATTGCTCCTCAAAGACCCCAGCCTCTTCAAATCAATGTAAGACTTTAAGGTTTAAACTTCTGCATGAGTTTGGGGGATGTGTGTGCAAATCATTTTCTAACCATAGCTTTAAGAGACCCTAAATAACAAAACGACCTTGACAAAGAAGGCCAAAGTTGGAAGACACTCTTCCCAATTTCAGAATTGACTACAAAGCTACAGTAATCCAAACAATGTGGTACATCGACAGACATGCACAGAGCATGGAATAGAGCTGAGAGTCCAGAAATAAATTCGTGTGAGGGGGCGAACATTCAGCCTTGTGGTTAAGATACCAGTTAAGAGGCCTGCATCTCATATATGGATGCCTGGGCTTGATTCCTGGCTACAGATCTTGACTCCTGCTTTCTGCTAATGCAGAACCTGGGAGGCAGAAGTGATGGCTCAAGTAACTGGGTTCTGGCCACCCCCATGAGAGACCTGGCTGTGTTCCCAGCTCCCAGCCTCAGCCACAGCCCACCCCTGGCTGTTGTAGGCATTTGAGGAGTGAACCAGCAGGTGGGAGTGCTGTCTCTTCCTCTCTCCCTCTCACCCCTTTTCTCTCCCTCCCTCTCAAATAAGTATATTTTTTAAGTTCCTAGAAAAATGTGCATCATCTTTTAGTTCTACTTTTCCATGATCTTTTTGAAGCTCCCTTGTACATCTATGGTCAGATGAGAGTTTTTTTTTATTGTATTTTATTTATTTTTTTTATTTTTTAGAATTTTATTTTATTTATTTGAAAGACAGAGTTACGGGGAGGGGTCTTCCATCCCAGGACTCATATGGGATGCCGGCCTTGCAAGTGGTAATTTAACCCAGTATGCCACAATACCCGCCCCAGTCTATTGAGGTTGGCTAGGATGCCAAGACTATTTTATGGGTAAAGAATAGGTTCTTTGGCCGGTGCTGCAGCTCACTAGGCTAATCCTCCACCTTGCGGCGCTGGCACACCAGGTTCTAGTCCCGGTCGGGCACCGGATTCTGTCCCAGTTGCCCCTCTTCCAGGCCAGCTCTCTGCTGTGTCCAGGGAGTGCAGTGGAGGATGGCCCAAGTGCTTGGGCCCTGCACCCCCTGGGAGACCAGGATAAGCACCTGGCTCCTGCCATCAGCGTGGTGCGCTGGCCGCAGTGCGCTGGCCGCAGCGGCCATTGGAGGGTGAACCAACAGCAAAAGGAAGACCTTTCTCTCTGTCTCTTTCTCTCACTATCCACTCTGCCTGTAAAAAAAAAAAAAAAAAAAAAAAAGGTTCTTCAACAAATGGCATTATAACAACTGAACAGCCACATGTAAAAGGTTGAAGTTGGGGCCTGGCCTCATGCCATAAACAAAGCTCTCTAAATAGATCAAAAACCTAAATATAAGAGCTAAAACCCCCAAAACTTTTAGAAGAAAACATAGGAGTAAGTCTTCCTGACCTTGGATTTGGCAATGATTTGTTAAATACAATACCACATGCACAAGCAACTAAAGGAAAAAAATAGATAAATTAGATTTCATCAGAATTAAAAGCTTTCACACATTGAAGAACAGCGTGAAGAAAATGAAAAGGCAGCCCGCAAAATGGGAGTCTCTTTATGAGTGACTCGGTTATTTACTTCTCAGCCTGGCTGCTAAAAGGATATTCCCTTCATCTTTAAATTCTGATAATTTTGTTAGAGGAGTCTTAGAATTTATTTTTCTAGGTCAACTTTCTCTGGCACACATAGTGCCTTTTAGGGAGAGTTCAGAAACCAAACCTGCCAGAAGCAGTTTCAGTGTCTCGATGAGCTGTGTTTTGTGATTCTAGAATCTGGCCACACTCAGTCCATCAGGTAAGACAAATGTTCCGGTGGGCTGAGCAGAGGAAGGATTTTTCCACAGAGGGGAAGGGACGGAGCAGAAAGCAGACCGGTCATTCCAAAGTCATTCTCCTCCAGAAGCCGGGCCAGGGAGACAGGACAACAGAGACATAGCTGGTTAGTTAGCAGGTTACTTTCGTGTGTGTGTAAGCTTCAGGCGAAGGAGCTCTATTATTGCCAATTGCAACTGGCCTATTTAGGAAACTTGGCTCTCTCTCCCGATTTCTCAAAAGTCAAAAACAAACTCAGTTTGGGTTTGGAAACGTGGAACTGTAGCTTCGGTGACTCGGTTTTCATTTTGAGGAGCTCAGTTCAAAACAACGGCCTCGTAGTTTTTACTTAGCAGTAGATTGACATCTTTCATTTCAAGAAAATTTCCTTCTATTTTCAAGTATTTATTATATTTTATTGTTTTGTTATTCTTCAGAGATTCCAATTGTGTATCTGTTGTCTCTCTTGTCTTTTTTTCTATATCATTTTCTCTCCAGTTAGAAAAACTCTTTGTTCTGTCTCACTTTGTTCACTTTTCCATTTCTACCCTCTACTTTCATTCTTTTCTTTTACATTTTATTTATTTATTTATTTATTTATTTATTTATTTAATTTATTTGAAAGGCAGAGCAACAGAGGAGGACAGGAGAGATATTTTCCATCCATTCTTTCCTTCCCCAAATGCCTACAACAGCTGAGGCTGGGCCAGGAAGAAGCCAGAGTCCCAGAACTGAGTGTCCTGTGTGGGTGGCAGGGACTCAGTTACTTAAGCTGTCATCTTCTGCCTCCAAGGGTGTGCATTAGCAGGGAGCTAGGTGAGAAATGGAGGCAGAACTTGATCCCAGGCGCTCTGATACGGGATGCAGGCCCTGGTTAGCCCACCGTGTCACCACACCTGCCCCCTGCATGTCCATTTCTGTGCCCTGTGTCTAGTGCTCCATGTGATTGTGTCTTCATTTCCAACGTTGTTCTGTTTGGTCTTTTTCTTCCCTCAGTTCTCCTGGTCTTCATTCGTTCCACACCCACACCCCCATCCTTGTCTTGCTGCTTGTTACTGAGTTGTTGTATTTCTGCTTTGTGGGCACAGACATGGTTATCTCACTCAGAGTTATCAATCCACAGGACACTGTTTGGTCCTTAGTATTTTTCTTTTCTTTTATGATTTTTTTTTTTAAATTTATTTGAAAAGCAGTGTTAGAGACAGACAGACAGACAGAGACAGAAAGAGATTCCATCAGCTGGTTCACTTCTCAAATGGCTGCATAGGCAGGGGCTGGACCAGGCTGGAGCCAGGAACAAGGAGCTTCGTCCTGGTCTCCCACATGGTGCAGGGGCCCAAGCACCTGAGTCATCTTCCGCTGCTGTCCCAGGCACAGTGGCAGGGCGCTGGATCAGAACTGGAGCGGCTGGGTCTCAAACCAGCACACACGTGGGATGCCAGGGAGGCAGGCAGCAGTTTAACCCGCTGCACCACAGCCCCGGTCCTTGTATTTGTCACTCATGCTATAGTGACGGTTTTCTTCCATGGACAGCATTCTCTGGCTGGTCTTCTTCGTTGCCTTTTCCCTAGGATCTTTGTATTGATTCTGTATTCACTCAATTTAAAATGTACATGCTCTGGAATGAGCTGGAGTTTTATGCCAGCTGCTTGTGGAAGGTTCTCCCAGGAAGGGAATTTAGCTGGCACTTCCTGCGACCTGCTGTCGCTGAGCTGCCAGGCCTTTTCTCTGAATCTTGGTCACCTCAGCCCACCTCCCACCCTCCACAATGGGGCTTCTCCAGTTTGCTCCCTGCTCTTCACGTCTGAAGTCCCACTCATCCTTGGTTTCGTGTCTCTGGTTCCAGTTACCCATGGTCAACTCTAGTCCAAAAATATCAAGTGGAAAATTCCAGAAATAAACTATGTGTAAGTTTTAAGTTGCAGGCTCTTCTGAGTAATGCAATGAAATCTCTCCGGGCACAATTCCATCGCACCCAGGATGCGCATGGTCCCTTTGCACGGCACATCAGCAGTGTAGACTCTGTCCACCCGTGAGTCGTGTAGAGGCTGCCTCAGTTAATCAGACTGACTGTGGCCAAGTGCTGTGTTCAAGTGATGCCTGTTTTACTTAATCATGACCCCAAAGTGCAATAGTAGCGATGCTGGTGATTAGGATAGACCAAGGGAGAAGACGTAAAGTGCATTCTTTAGGGAAAAAGAGAAAGTATAGTAAGAGCAAGCGAGAGAGCGAGAACACATAGCTGTTATTATAGTACGTTGTTAGGAGTGTTCTATTTTGTTAATACTGTTGTTGATCCCTTATGATGCCTAATTTATAAATCTCACTTTACCCTAGGCTTGCATGTATAGGAGAAAGCATAGTACACAGTCAGGCACTGCCTGTAGTTCCAGCAAAACACAGGTGGTCTGCGCCCCCAGTGCAAGAGACCTGGGGTTAGTGTTTTAAATCAGTGGCTCTCAACCAGGAGCAATTTTGCCACTCAGGGGCTATTTGGCCATGTCTGGAGGCATTTCTGGCTGCCACGCCTTGGGATGGGGTTCACTGTGACTAGCATTGGGTTTATAGAACCCAGGCATGAGGCTGACATCCTATAGTGCATAGTACAGCCTCCCGAGCAAGAGTTACCGCCCTAAATGTCAGTAGTGCCACGGGTGAGAAACTGCTCTAGAGTGAGCCCTCGGCTGCAGGTGAAGTCTTTGTGCTGGAGTTTCTGGAAACTGGCCACTCCTGCTCTTCAGCCACTCCCAAGCAACCCTAAGTGATTTCTGTGCACTTCACCTTCAAGGCTTTTGTGTGAAATCCTCCTTGATCTTGCCAGTGCTCGTGTGTTTTTGAGTCTGTGGGTTTTTTTTTTTTTTTGCTTGTTTGTTTTTGTTTTTTGACAGGCAGAGTTAGACAGTGAGAGAGAGAGACAGAGAGAAAGGTCTTCCTTCCATTGGTTGACCCCCTAAATGGCCGCTACGGCCGGCGTGCTGTGCCAATCCGAAGCCAGGAGCCAGGTGCTTCCTCCTGGTCTGCCATGCCGGTGCAGGGCCCAAGCACCTGGGCCATCCTCCACTGCCCTCCTGGGCAACAGCAGAGAGGTGGACAGGAAGAGGAGCAACTGGGACAGAAGCGGCACCCCAACCAGGACTAGAACCTGGTGTGCTGGCACCGCAGACAGAGTGAGCTGCGGCGCTGGCCTGAGTCTGTGGTTTATGTCATGGAGGCTGCATTGTTTCCCTGCTTCCCTGATTGCCCTGGGAACATCCAGGAGAAAAGGGGATTTGTTGCCCCTGCTTCTGCATTCATGTCAGACTTGCTGGGGGGGCACTGCACCTGCGACTTCAGCTTGCCACGCTTCAGTTCAGCCAGGGTGTGTGAATTCAGGCCCCAAACCACTGCCAGCCTAATTGAGATCAGGAATTCTCAGGGACAGTGCTTTGCCCTCAATGCAGTGCTGAGTTGTTTTTCCCCTGCAGTTTCAGTGGGTGAATTTTGCTCCTAGTTTAACCCTAACATGATATTGGAGACCCCTGGAGACTCAGCTTCATGCATGATGCAGTGGGCGGGGTGGGGGGGCTCTCCTATTAGTCTCCCACCTGAGGCGGCTCTGGGAGCCTGTTCCTGTGTCACAGTCTATCAGCTCGGGGAGGGAAGCTAAGTATCCCAAGACTGCAGATGCCTTCCAGGTAAAGGGCTGAGTCCCGCCCTGCCCACTTCTCTGGCTTCTGTTTTCAGGGAGGTTTTTGGCTTCCAGGTGTCCCATACTTTCCTGCCAGGTCACTGATTTTGTTTGTTTGTTTAATTCTTATTTTGACCAGCTGTGTTAGTGACTCTCAGCATAGAGGTCAGTTAGCATATCCCTTCTGCCATACTGCCCCACACCGAATCTCCATCCTTACCTCTCTGAGCCCGTTTCCCCTGTCTACACTGGGAATAAGAGCAGAGATTCTGTTAACAACCTGAGCATCAGTGGGGTAATGTCTGTGAATCAGCCAGATCGGAGCTTGGCGGTTAGGAGGTTAGTGGCTCCTACCCGAAGTGCTAGCTTCTCCCCCTCTCTGCCTCTGGTGTCCTCTCCCCTCCCTTCCTTTTCCTGGAGTGAGGAAAGAGAGTCCTGGTCCCCAGCGCTCAGCCCAGCGACGACTCAGAGCCTGCCAGCACCCGCCTGCTGCCCACGGCCCAGCTTCCCGCTTCCTTGGCTGCAGTCCTCAGTGTTCCTCACTGTGTCCCCTGTTGTTTCTTCCTTTACTGGAAAGGGGCCAGAGATGGCCTTCCTCACAGCCAGCACCTGTCCCAGCCAGCCCGAAAGAGCTCTCCGCAGAGGGGCACGGCCCTGGGCGGGTGTGCGGTTCTCCATCAGACCCCTCTCCCTGGCCCTCCCTCCGCCTCTTTCTCTCTCTCTCTCTCTCTCACACACACACACACACACACACACACTATCCCCTCTCTCACCAAACAAGCACAGGGGAGGAGGCTTGGATTTTTTTTCTTGATTATTTTGGGGAGGTAGATTTTCATTTCTAAATAATTTCAGATTTAAAAGTAAAAGGTACAAAATACTACAGAGAACTCTTGTTAAGGATTTCCCAAATCTCTCAGATGTTCACATTTTACCTTATTGATTTTTACCATTTTTACCTGTCATCCATCTATCAATGGTCTATCTTTCATCTTTCTATGTAATCTATTTATACACATTATTATTATTATCTTCTGGACAATTTGAGGGCTCCTTTGCCCCTTAAAATCCCTTAGTATGTATTCCTGAGAACCTTCTCTTTCATACCCACAATGCAACTGTCAAACTCAGGAAGTTCACATGAGTGCAACGCCCTGAGATAACCTATGGACATGCAGTTTTCCAGCTGCCCTGGTAACGTTCCTTTTTACCTGCCCAGGGTCACATGGTGTACTGAGCTTGTCACATGTCTAATCTAGAACATTCTCTGTGTCTGCTGTCATCTTTCATGATCATAATGTCTTTGAAGAGTATGAACCACTTGTTGCACAGAATGTCTTAAATTTGTCTGATGTTTCTTTTTTCTTTTTTTGTAAAAGATTTATTTTACCTGCTACACCACAGCACTGGCTTCTGGGGCGGGGCTGGATCCTAAGCAGGGCACCAGTAGTCAACCTGTTACTCCAATATGGGACACCAGTGTGGCAGGTGGTGGCTCAACCTGTGTGCGTGAAGCCAGCCCCTGTCAGGTGCCGCTTCCTGATTAAGTGCAGGCTACGCCTAATGGCAGGCACACCACACGTGCACACTGTGTCAGTTTGTCGCATGTGGTTAGGGCATTGTCTATCAGGTTTGATACCTTAAATTCCTGATTTTCTGAATTGTAATTAATAAGCGTTGTGATAGTGTGTAAATATCCCATTCCCCATCAAACTTCCAACCCTTGATTTTAACATCCATGGATGATTTTTGCCCAAATGAGTTATTACTATGGTATTTGCCAATTGATGATTTTTTTAAAAAATGCATCATTTCTTCTGCATTTATTAGTTGATATTCTAAAATAGTAAAAAATTTCCCTTCCCATTTATTTAATTGTGCATCTATTTATTTGTATCAATATAGACTCATGGATTCCTGTCTTATTTAACTTACTCATTAAGTATTTAATATTTAATGTGTTTATTTAACGCCTTGTAACTATTTCCATTGTTATCCCTGCTGATGCTCAAGTTGTCTTGGACTTGGTCAGTGGGAGCCCAGTCTTCCTGCACCTAAGAGCAGGGCCTGTGTTTGTTTTGCTCACTGCCAGTCCTAGCTCTTAGCACAGTACCTAACATTTTTTTATTTAGTAAATATAAATTTCCAAAGTACAGTTTATGGATTACAATGGCTCCCCCCCAATAATTTCCCTCCCACCTCCCGCTCCCTCTCCCATTCCATTCACATCAAGGTTCATTTTCAATTATCTTCTGTAGAAGATCGATTTAGTATATATTAAGTAAAGATTTCATCAGTTTGCACCCACACAGAAACACAAAGTGTAAAATACTGTTTGAGTACTAGTTATAGCATTACTTCACATTGGACAACACATTAAGGACAGATCCCACATGAGAAGTAAGTACACAGTGACTCCTGTTGTTGACACTCTTGTTTATGGCGTCAGGAATCTCCCTAGGCTCTAGTCATGAGTTGCCAAGGCTATCGAAGCCTTTTGAGTTCGCCGACTTCTATCTTATTCCGACAGGGTCATAGTCAAAGTGGAAGTTCTCTCCTCCCTTCAGAGAAAGGTACCTCCTTCTTTGATGGCCCCGTTCTTTACACTGGGATCTCACTCATGGAGATCTTTCATTTAGGTCTTCCTTTTTTTTTTTTTTTTTTTTTCCCCCAGAGTGTCTTGGCTTTCCATGCCTAAAATACTCTCATGGGCTCTTCAGCCATATCTGAATGCCTTAAGGCTGATTCTGAGGCCAGAGTGCTATTTAGGACATCTGCCATTCTATGAGTCTGCTGTGTATCCCGCTTCCCATGTTGGATCGTTCTCTCCCTTTTTGATTCTATCAGTTAGTATTAGCAGACACTAGTCTTGTTTGTGTGATCCCTTTGACTCTTAGACCTATCAGTGTGATCAATTGTGAACTGAAATTGATCACTTGGACTAGTGAGATGGCATTGGTACATGCCACCTTGATGGGATTGTATTGGAATCCCCTGGTATGTTTCTAACTCTACCATTTGGGACAAGTCCGATTGAGCATGTCCCAAATTGTACATCTCCTCCCTCTCTTATTCCCACTCTTATATATTTAACAGGGATCACTTTTCAGTTAAAATTTAAACACCTAAGAATAATTGTGTGTTAATTACAGAGTTCAACCAATAGTACTAGAACAAAACAAAAAAATACTAAAATGGATAAAGTATTACATTGTACATCAACAGTCAGGACAAGAGCTGATGAAGTCACTGTTTCTCATAGTGTCCATTATTACATAGCATATTTTTAAAATGAATGAATGAACTCTTGTCTATAAAGTAGCAGTACTAATAGTAACTAACACAGCATTTTTGCAGGAAGTAAATGAGCCATTTGTATGAAGTTCTTTAAACACTGATGACATTAATAGCCACCATTTCTTCCCCCCTTCCCCATCACTATGTGTCTGATGCTAGTCAAAAGCTTTCACATGTATTAATTCACTAGGCTGATCCCAGGAGGTAAGGAATACCATTTCCCTACTTCACGGGAAAGGGGACTGAGAGTGAGAGCAAGTAGGGATCATGGCTCAGGTCACAGAAACCACACAGAGTGGATTCAGGATTTGAACCCAGAACTGTTTGCTCCAGAGGCTGAGCCCTGTCCACTGTGCCATACTACCCCCATCTGTGCTATGAGAGTGAGACAGGTAAGCTGAGGAGTGTAGAATAGGAAGGGGTTGGGTGTATTGAGGATGGAAGGACATCAGGGGGACCAGCAGGAGGAATGGCACCCAGATGGCACCCAGCTGGCAGAGAACCAGTTGTGAAGGTGCAGCCACTGAATGGCCCTCTCCACCCAGCTCCTCGGGTGTGATTTCACTGACCTGAGCTGTCCCCCCTTAGCCAGACCCTTCCAACCTCTGTGCTGCCCTCCCTCAGCCAGCCAGAGCCTCCCTGCGCCAGGAGCTCGGGGTCACAGCCCTCACGAGGGCTTCCTGACAGCTCCTGACCACTGCTCCAGGACCTTGACTGTGGAGCCTGTTCTTAGCACGTGTCAGGGTTTGCAATTTTGCAGTTATTTATTTAGTTCATATCTGTCTACCCTGATAGACTCTGAACTCTTTGAAAACAGCATGTCTGCCTCTGTCATCGCTGTAGCTGCCGGGCCTACCTGACACACAGTAGGCACTCAACAAATGCTCGTTGCAGTAGGAGTGACTATAGCCTTCTACCTTCTCATCCATCCCTGCATAGACTTTTCCCAAGAACCCTGTGAGAGAGGGTCCTCAGCTGTAAGTTCAGGGAAGGAAAGGACCTATTCCCGAAATCCCACACCAGGCAGGTAGCAGAACCAGAACCCGGACCAGTGCTCTTTCCATCCTCATGCGCCTGTGAACACCACCGCCCATCACTCGGCATCCGTCTTCCCAGCCCCATGGACGGAGCCCTGGGCTTCTGGAAACTCCTGCAGGACTCTCAGGAAGTAGTTTTCTATTCCTAATACATGATTTTCAAAGCTCTGTAATTAAGATGTTGCTGGTGCTTCACGCTGATACCAGGAGTGGCTTTGGGACCCATCTCAAAGTGACAGCTGTGCTTGGCTGCCCAGCCCAGCAGGTGAGCTGTGGAACCCTTCTGAGAAGACACCTTCACACCTCCCAGGGAAGTGTGGAGATGCCAGGGCTAGACCCTGTAGATCTACCTCAGGGAACGGCTGATTTGCTGTCGTTGACCAGCACAGGAAAGTTTCAGTGTCAGGTTTACCAGTAGGGCCAAGTAGAGAAGGTAGATCTAAATTAAAAAGCTGAAGGTCACTTGTAATCCAAGCAATGACCCAGGGTCAGGTGGGGAGGACCCAAGACTGGGTTTTCTCTGGATCCAAGTTACCGAGGGAGCTGGCTAAACACCGATCCTTGGGCCATATCTCAGTAATGCTAAATTACAACTGCTACAAGGAATGTTCATTTTTATAAGCACTCATCCACCCAAAGTAACTCTGCTGAACACTGGACCCTGAGACCCAGTGTCTTAGAGGAAAGACTGTAACTTGACCTGGAATGAAACACATCCAGTGCTACATATCCAAGTGGGGATGAAAGTTTTGTGAAAGAATTCAACACTGTTTAGCCCAGGCAGCTAAGGCATCTTGTACTGTGTTGCACACAAGATGATTCTGAGTGGTAGTTTTAATGTATGAGTGCCTCATTCATGGATTCCATGTGAATACATATCATATAATTTTCTAAAGCAGTGGTCCTATTCTTTGGTTACAACCAAAGAAACCTCAGTACAAGTAATCATAGTGGGTAATTACCATCTCCTTGTTCTTAATAGTTTAGAAAATTACTTTGGTCTCCATTCAACTTTTGTGGTGGGCTTGAGTCGGGCAATTAGATTGCATCTGATAGAAAATGGAGCTCCCAGGGCAGGAAAGAAGCATCTAATGAAACGGGAAAGGTGGAGGCGCAGGAGGCGAGTTCAGTGGCCCTGGGGGAGCTGTTCTTGAATGAGGATCTGTGGACAGAGCTGCTTAAAGATATTTCACTTCATGTTTCTCTTCTGTTAGGCAGCCTTAGAGGTTTCTGTCATTCTTAATTTATTAAATTCAACCCCACCCCAGACCTTTTTATCTTAGTCTTCATTTAGTGAGCATATACAATTATAACATGGGGGATTTGAAGGAACCAAGTTCCCAAGATTTTGAACTGATATCCACTAGAATCAAAACTCAGTGAACTCAGTGACAATCAGAAATTTTTTTTTTTTTTGTCTCTGTTGTTCACCATGGAAAGTATGTGGCAACTGGTAGATTTTCAAGAAATATTAGGAGGCATTTAGCCTAGGAGTTAAGACACTCACATCCTGTATTGGATGCATGGGTTCAGTACCCAGCTCTGCTCCTGATTCCAGTTTATTGCTAATGTGGACCCTGGGAGGTAGTTGTGATGGCCCAAGTGATCAGGTTCCTGCCATCCACATGGGAGACTCAGATTGAGTTCCTGGCTCCTGGCTTTGACCCCTGCTGGGGGCCATTGTTGGTATTTGTGGAGTGAGCCAATAGGTGGAAGCTCTGTATCTGTCCCTGCACCTCTCAAATAACTAAATAAAAATTATATATATATATGTATATATATATGTGTGTGTATATATATATGTATGTATATATATATATATAATTTCCTTGGTGGTAGGGGAATGGATGTCATGAGGTTTCACAAGAAAAAGGTAGGAGGAGATTCCATCTTAAGGCAGATACTCTTGAATTCACAGTGAGAACCAGCAGAGCTGCCCCTCGTGGTAGCCAGCTCTGCTGGTGAACTACAGCTGCCCCAAGTCCAGGTGTTGGCAGGGCTGGTTCCTTCCAGAAGCTTTAAGGGAAAATCAATCCCATTCCTCTTTACTAGCTTCTGGTGACAGTCAGCAATCCTCATCCTCTCTCCCTCCATCTCCACGTAGTTGTCTCAAGTCTGTGTCTTTCTCTTCTTTTTTTCTTTTTAATAAATAAAATCTTTTTATAAATGTTTATTTTATTTATTTGAAAGACAGAGTTACAGAGAGAGGTCTAGAGGTCTTCCATCTGCTGGTTCACTCCCCAGATGGCCACAGTGGCCGGAGCTGCGCTGATCTGAAGCCAGGAGCCAGGAGCTTCCTCCGGGTCTTCCACGTGGGTGCAGGGGCCCAAGGACCTGGGCCATCCTCCACTGCTATTCCAGGCCACAGCAGAGAGCCGTATCAGAAGAGGAGGAGCCAGGACTAGAACCAGCACCCATATGGGATGCCAGCGCCTCAGGCCAGGGTCCTAACCCACTGTGCCACAGCACTGGCCCCTGTCTCTTCTTACATGACATCTGTCATTGCATGTGAGGCCCAGGTGGGTGATCTAACCCCAAGAGCTTTCACCTGAAAAAAACACCTTTTCCAAATAAGTTCACATGCACAGGTTGCAGGTGGACATACATTGTGAAAGTGTGTCTGCTATAGGTGGCCAGGATTCAACCCCTAACACTAGCCTCCAAGATGGCTCCCACGATCCCTAACTCCCGGCATCCAAACCCTAATGCAGTCTGCTTTCCCAATGGACAAAGATTGATCTGTGTGACCAATAGAATACAGCCAGCTCCCAGGTCATGAGTAGCCTCACAGAGAGGTTCACATGGCAGAAACTACAGCCATGGCCTGCAGCCACAGAATAAACTTGGAAGCAGATCCTGCCGATCCAGTCAAGTCCTTTGTTGACTGAAGCCCTGGTCAACATCTTGATTGCAACCTCATGTGAGACTCTGAGCCAGAACCTCTCAACTCAACGGTTCCCAAATTCCCAATGCAGAAGCCAAGAGAGAATGAATGTTTGTTGCTTTAAGCCACTAAGCTTGTTGGGTAGCAGTAGAAGATAAGTGCAGACTTGGGAACCAGAAGCGAAGTGCTATCATTAAAAAAATAATCAAAGAATGTAGTCATGGCTTAGAAACTGGGCAGTGGGCAGAGCTGGAAGGACTTTGAGGACAGTGTTAGTGGAACTCTAACTCTAAATGTCCCGCAGAAACTGTTGTACCTTTTGTTGCCAGTGAGGGTGCATGGCGAAATGAGGGAGATTTTATTCTAAGTTGGGTGAAAGAAGATCCACTTATGTTGTAGCGGGAAGTTTGGCAACACTATTAAATATGAAGAAGCAGGAACCAGGTAGATTTGAAAATGTAAGCCTCAGGGACCAGCACTGTAGCGTAGTAGGTTGAGCCACCACCTGTGGCACCAGCATCCCATATGGGTACCGGTTCATGTCCTAGCTGCTCCTCTTCCAATACAGCTCTCTGCTTCTGGCCTGGGAAAGCAGTAGAATATGGCCCAAATGCTTGGACCCCTATGCCCACGTGTGAGACCCGGAAGAAGCTCTTGGCTCCTGGCTTTGGATATGCCCAGCTCTGGCCATTGTGGCCATTTGGGGAGATAATCAGTGGATGGAAGACCTTTCTCTCTGTTCCTCTCTCTGGCTGTAACTCTGCCTCTCATATAAATAAATATATCCTTTAAAAAAAAGAAAGAAAATGTAAGCCTCCCCAGATGCAAATATTGCTAAAAGAAAAATAAATATACTTGCGCAAAGATCAAATCCAAGGTGGGACAGAAAAAAAAAAGTCTAAAATTGGAAGTCTAGGATGTGACTGTCAGATCTTTGGTTCAGATCTCAGTCAAATCTAAGGAGGAACTGGAGAATACTAGACACACAGACAGGGGCCACCTACAGTTTTAAGGATGTATCTTCAGGTTCACTCAATCAAATGATAAAACTTCTAGAAAGCTCAAAGGTGTGGTCCAAGACAGAAGGGTTATCTCAAAGAGTTGTTTTTTTTTTAATGGCTTTTGTGTAATGCAGTAAATCCCTATAAGATTCACAAGAGATCCAGGTGCTTTTTAGAGAATTATATCAACAGAAACATCACTGATTGTATTTGGAAAGGACAGAGGATACACAAAATGAAAAGAATCGTTTGGGCCCTCAAATTTTGACAGCCAGGGAGTAGGCTAAGAAAGCAGATATGTGCTGCCTCTCATGGAAAAGGAAAGGGGACCTGAGGGGCAGAACTGGGGTTACAGCCGAGAGCCATGGAGAATGACTTTTGGCAGGAGGAAGGACAGCTTCATCAGGGAGCCTACGGTACTTTGCTCAGCCTGGATTTTATGGGTGCTCTGCAGTGACTCCTTTGTGCCTCCCATTTGCTCCTTTTTGAGACAGATCTTGTCTATAGTTGTTCCTCCAAGCCTGCCCACCATGGTGTGTTGTGTGTGTAGGGGACAGGATCCCTTGTCCCCATAATCACGAGTCTCTAGATTGAGAAGAAACGTATTCAGGTTTCTGTACTTGAGGAACAGCACACTCAGAATCTCACCTCTGCCTGGATCTGATGTAGATGGCACTGTGCTAGGAGGAGACCTCGGGGCCTTGGGAGAGGATGAGTGCCTCCTGCAAGTAGGAGGAATACGAACGTGAACCACGGGGTTGGAGGGCAGACAGTGGGACCCAGCCGCTGCGATGTCCAGAATGATCTCCACCTGCTGGCGACCCTCACATCCCCGTGTGGTCCTTTCTACAATGTGCTTGTGTGGGTCTCCGGGGTTAGTATAACATGGCAAAAGGGATGCTGTGTCACTCTTTAGGTTGTAAAAGACCCTTAGGACTTGGTCTCGCTCTCGCTCTCGCTCTCTCTCCCTCCCTCCCTCCCTCCCTCCCTCCCTCCCTCCCATCCTCTCTCTCTCTCCCCTCCTCCCCTCCCCTCTCCCCTCCCCTCCCCTCCCCATCATCACTCTTAGGGGAGCCAGTTTCCAGGTATGTAGCAGCCCAATGGACAGGCCCACATGGCTTCTTGGCTATAGCCAAGTGAGTGAACTTGCAAGTGTCCTTCAGCCCCAGTAAAACTTCAGATGACTGAATCTTCAGACAACCTCTTTTTTATTTAAGCTTTTATTTAAATTTCATAAGTACAACTTTAGGAATATAGTGGTTCTTCCCCCCATACCCGCCCTCCTACCCCCACTCCCGTCCCACCTCCTACTCCCTCTCCCATCCCATTCTTCATTAAGATTCTTTTTTAATTATCTTTATATACAGAAGACCAACTCTATACTAAGTGAGGATTTCAGCAATTTGCATCCCCCCCCCACAACATATAAAGTACAGTTTGAGAATAAGTTTTGCAGTTAATTCTCATAGTACAACTCATTAAGGACAGCAGTCCTACATGGGGAGTAAGTGCACAGTGACTTCTGTTGTTCATTTAACAATTAACACTCTTATGTATGACATCAGTGATCACCCGAGGCTCTTGCCATGAGCTGTTCAGGCAACTTCTTAACTGTAACCTCTTGTGCAAACCTGAGCCACAGCCTCCCAGCTAAGTCACTCTCAAGATCCTATCTTACAGGGATTCTGAGATAATAAATACTTGTTATTTCAAGTCATTTATTTTGGGGTAATTTGCTATTTGGCAATGAATGGCTGATACACTCTTTCTGGACAGTTCTCTTGGGTTGCCGATGTGTTACACTGAGAGAAACTGGGGGGGATTTTTAAATGTCTGATCAAAAAAGGGTTTTCTTGTTTAGTAGCCTGCATAACCTCTCCTCACAACTGTCCATGCACATGTCTGGTGGTGCCTGTACCCTGGCTCCCATGGCCTCCAGGAAAATAGCTCGAACATCAGTAAGACTGGAAAGCCAAGAATGTAGCCCGTCCACCTTACTTGTGAGCACCCCAAAGGGCTATAGCTACTGAAAGTGGTTTCTGGTGCCAGGGACAAAGAGGCAAAGGTCGGGAAGAGGAGACACTGACGACTTCACAATTTTACTCAGAACTGGGTCTGTGTAGAGCAGGGCTCTCAGAGGTTACTATCAGACTCACTCAGATTCTCTTGAAAATGCCTGTCCGGACAAGTGGGCATTTGGTGCAGTGCTTACCACACCACTTTGGGTGCCTGCATCCCGTACTGCAGTGGGTTCGAGTCCTGCCTCTGCTTCTGATCTCCGTTTCCTGCTAATGCAGACCCTGAACACAAAAGTGAAGGCTCAAGTAGTTTGGTCCCTGCCTCCCGCATGGGAAAAACCCAGACTGAGTTCCTGGACCCTGACTTTGGCCTGGCCAAACCCTGGCTGTTGTGGACATTTAGGAAGGTGAACCAGCAGATGGAAAAAATCTGTCTATTTCTGCCTTTCAAATACATAAAAATATAAAGGTCAAATGAAAGTAAAATGAAGATTTCTAAAATCCTAACTCTACAATCATAATCTTACATCTATCTAGATTTAGGCTGGAGTTCAGGCAATTTTGGCCAGCTCTACGGGAGATTCTGAGAAGGTCTGGGAACCAAACTTTGAGAAATAGAGCCATATCAGTCAGCAGAACTTAAAGTCCTGGGAGAAACCACGTTCATTCACCTGACTTGGCACCCAGGAAGTCCCAGCAGAGAAGCAGAGTGGGCAGGGTGCTGGTTTCTGCATTACCTGAGCTGGGTAGCCATGGGCTGCTTTCCTTCTCTGAGATTTTTTCACTCTAGAAGTGATGGAGTTACCGTTCTTTGTCCAACAGCATGGCTAACAGAGGAGCTGATAATAGCTGAACCACCAAAAGAAAAGCCAGGTAACCTGAAGATAGTCTTGTTGCAAATATCCACCAGGAGCCAAGGTTACGATGCAACAGATGTAGCTGCTGCTTGCACACTGGCATCCCATATCAGAGTTCAAGTTCTAGCTGCTTTGCTTCTGGTCCAGTTCTCTGCCAATGCACCTGGACAAGCAGTGGAAGTGGGCCCAAGTACTTGGGCCCCTGCCATCTATGTGGGAGACCAGGATGGAATTCCTGGCCCAGCCTTGGCTGTTGCTGTCATCTGGGGAGGAAACTAGTGGATGGAAGATCTCTCTTTCTCTCTCTCTCTTTCTTCCTCCCTCCCTTCCTCCCTCCCTCTTTCTCTCTCGCTCATGCTCTGCTTTTCAAATAAATAAATTAATGAATATTTTTAAAAAGAAAAAAATTCTAAGATAAAATATAATAAAAATTCTTTTTATTGCTTGAAATCTCCCAGGGAATGGAATTCTCAGGTTGTGAAAGAAAGAAATGAAAACTGGAACAATAAGTATATCAGTGTGAGCTGACAGCAACCCCAGGGATGGAGTGGGATAGAGAACTGACCTTACTAACTTAGAAACTGAAATGTAAATGCCTGTATTGGGACAGGAGATGCCAATAAGTGAAAAAAGACTTTGTACTTGGACATATAATGGCATTGCAGAAAACCATTGAAAAAGAGAAAAACTTATTATAAGTAACCAAAGCGTGGACGGCGCCACGGTTCACTAGGCTAATCCTCCTCCTTGCGGTGCTGGCACACCAGGTTCTAGTCCCGGTCGGGGCGCCGGATTCTGTCCCGGTTGCCCCTCTTCCAGGCCAGCTCTCTGCTGTGTCCAGGGAGTGCAGTGGAGGATGGCCCAAGTGCTTGGGCCCTGCACCCCATGAGAGACCAGGAGAAGTACCTGGCTCCTGCCATCGGATCAGCGTGGTGTGCCGGCTGCAGCACGCTGGCCACGGCGGCCATTGGAGGGTGAACCAACGGCAAAGGAAGACCTTTCTCTCTGTCTCTCTCTCTCACTGTCCACTCTGCCTGTCAAAAAAAAAATTTAAAAAAACGTAACCAAAGCGAAAAGACTGGTTGCTTTCAAAGGAGCAATAATTAGACTATATAGTCCATAAAATATCTTCTTTTAAAAAAGATGTATTTATTTATTTGAAAAGCTGAATGACAGAGAGAGAGACAGAAAGAAATCTTTCATCTGCTGGTTCACTCCACAGCTGGACCAGACTGAAACCAGGAGCCAGGAATTCCATCCAGGTCTCCCACATGGATACCTGGGCCATCACTGGCTACCTCTTCAGGCGCATTAGCAGAAAGCTTGATAGAAACTGGAGGAGCGAGGGCTGGTGCTGTGGCATAGTGGGTAAAAGCTGCCACCTGCAGTGCCGGCATCCCATATGGGAGCCGATTTGAGACCCGAATGCTCCACTTCCGGTCCAGCTCTCTGCTGTGGCCTGGGAAAGCAATAGAAGATGGCCCAAGTCCTTGGGCCCCTCCACCTGCGTGGGAAGCCTAGAGGAAGCTCCTAGCTCCTGGCTTTGGGTTGGCGCAGTTCTGGCTGTTGTGGCCAACTGGGGGAATGAACCAGCGGATGGAAGACTCACTCACTCTCTCTCTCTCTCTCTCTCTCTCTGCCTCTCCTCTCTCTCTGTAACTCTGACTTGCAAATAAATAAATAAATATTTAAAAAACTGGAGCAGCCAGGACTTGAACCAGTACTTTGATTTGGAGTGTAACTGTTGAACTTGGCAGCTTAATTTGCTGTGCCACAGCACTGGCCCCCAGGAAAAGTCAATGTGATTGAAGAAAGTAAATATTGACCTAGAATTATAGCCCTTGCAAAAATATCTTTTAAGAACAGTGAAGCAATGTTCTTCAAGCAAAATAAAAGGATGAAAGTATTAACTTGGTCATTGAATTATTCTCTGTATTAGGAGATATTGGAAACAAACCAAATTCCGTCAGTAGGGTGCTGATTGACTGAACCATGACATGTCCACATAATGAAGGCATGAGGAATACTCTGGAATGGTTACTAAGTCTTATTAAACACAAAAAGTATGTGTAGTATGCTACCTTTTATCTGAAATTGTGGTGGCATGCAAATAGTCTAGTTTAATTATATTATAAAATTATATATTTATATTATAAAAGCTTCATTTTACAAAGATTGCTCATAGAGGCTTGGTGAGTACGGGGGGGGGGTGCAGAGATATGGGTAGAAGTTAGATACATTTGTTTTGTAGATTTGACTTTGGAACCATGTAAATCTCTTACATAAAATAAAACAATTGCACTTAAGGAAGAGTCCCTAAAATTAAAAGTGATATAAGACAAATGAGCCTGCCTGTTTATCAAGTTGGTGTCACATTGATATGAAGAGGAATCACCCCAAATAGCTAAAGCATAGTTACATCCGGCTCATCCTTAGCAGGACTGGGCAAGGAATAAAGAGCTGCAGCATGACAACAGCGGGACTTACTCCCACCTTGGGCTGTTTTCCGGAATCGCGGTGTTGGTGCTAGAGTGGACAGCGTTGATTGTGTAAGTTTGGATCAGGGCCAGAGCTAAGGTGAGGTGAGAGCCTTAGGACACAGAAAGTGAGGAGACCTGCACTGCACTGAGAGTGACGGACTCCTACATGCCATGTGCGTCACTGACTTGTTGTAGTCCTGACCCTGTGTAGCACAAAGCAGAGGAATGAATATGCCAGTGTCCTTGACAACCGTGACTTTTGATGCAGAAAAGTGATGGATGAGATTAATAAGAACCTGATACTCTAGATTTGAATTGGGAGTATCAGATTCAATTCATAATGTTTTTTTTCCTTAGGATATATTTTTCTTTCTTTTTTTTTTTAAAGATTTATTCATTTATTTGAAAGTCAGAGTTAGAGAGAGAGAGAGAGAGAGATCTTCCATCTACTGATTCACTCCCCAGATGGCCACACGTTCAGGGCTGGGCCAGGCTGAAGCCACGAGCCAGAAGCTTCCTCCAGGTCTCCCCAGTGGGCAGCAGGGGCCCAAGCACCTGGGCCACCTTCCTCTGCTCTTCCCAAGCCATCAGCGGGGAGCTGGATCGGAAGTGTTTGTCTTAAAAATAAGAACACGTTTCCCAGTTGTTAGCCCTGGCATGCCCAGCAGCAATGAGTAAACTAGAAGTAAGGAGCACCCTGGTTCCCAGACTGATCTTGAAGTGGCGTTTGCCACTGAAAGTTACCAGGGAGCTTCGAGAAGCGTACAGGGTGAGGCCAGACCGTCTTTTCTCACCCAGTGGAAAGGACTCACTAACTGTCAGTTGGAAAGTTGGCACATCCATCAGGTTAATAACTGCAATGGATTGAGACATTTCAAATATGTTTAATTTTTAAGTCCTTGAAACTAAGAAAATATCATGAAATGTCTTTGGAAGATATCAAGGAACAAATTCAACATGAAAATACTAAATATAGGAAATGAATCAATTTCTCTGCCTTCCCTATATAAACTGAACTTCGGGATTAGAAAACCATCAATAAGGAAGAGTTTCTCTTCATAGGGGGACTCCAGCTAGCTCCTGAAGAAGGACTGCTAGAATCAGAATAGCACCATTTCCCAACCTCCGATGGGGCAAGGCAATGTCAAGGATCCCTGTCTGTAGCCTACAAAGAGCTGCAAACAGGCAATCATATGCTTCTGTTGTTTTACAAGAGAAGCAGAGCAGACAGATGGCTGGAGAGTGTAAGCTCCCTCCTGCTAATTCACTCCCCCAGTGTCCATGGCAGCCTTGGCCGGGTCAGACTGAGGACCAGAGCCAGGAAGTCAATCCAGGTCTTCTGTGCAGGTGATAGGAACCCAACTATTGGAGCCATCACTGCCGCCTCCCAGGGTCTGCATTAGCAGGAAGCCGAAGTCCAGAGCCAGAGCCAGGTCCTCTGATAGGGGCTGCGGGTGTGTTAACTACTAGGCCAACAGCCACCCTCATTATGTACCTCTTGACAGAAGAACACAAGCTCCCCTATGAAGTGGTTTTGCTAAACAGCCCTGGAGACATGTGAGACCAAGAAAAGAGGGACTGGGGAAGATACAGAATCTCAAGTGACAGGTTAGCCCATAACAGTAACAGTATCAAGGAATTGTTTGTATCCTGGTCAAATGAACTGTAAGAAAAAACATTAATAAGACAAATGGGGTAAATATGAACACTGGCAAGAAATAAGATGATACAAAGGAGTAATTTCTAATATTTTCCAGTGGATGATATGGTGTTTAAAAAGGGAGTCCCTAGGGTAAGTGTTTGGCCTAATGTTTAAGAGGCTCGCATCCCATGTCAGAGTGCCTGAGTTCCATGTCCGGCTCCAGCTCCTGGCCCCAGCTTCCTGCTAACGCAGGCCCTCAGAGCAGCAGTGACGGCTCAGATAATTGGGTTCCTGCCCCCCACATGGGAAACCTGGACTGGGTTTCTAGCTCTGGGCTTCAGCCCTAGCCAGCCCTAACAGTTGCAGGCCTTTGGGGAGTAAACCAGTGAATGGCAGCCCTCTCTTTCTGTATCTTTTTGCCCTTTAAATAAATAAAAAATATTTTTAAAAAATGGACAGAGAAACTAGGCAAATATTTAAAAAACAAGAATGGTCAGACTTGATTTAAAAAATCAAACTATTTGTTCTTCATAAGAGACAGAATGGAAAATATAAAGTCATACTGAAAGTAAAGGAATGAAATAATAAATACTAAACAATAAATACTGAAAGTGAGTTATTTAGATAAACAATCTACTTAGAAAAAGTAGATTTTAGGATAGAAACATTAAGAGATAAATAGGGCATTTAAAAATGATAAACTTTTTAAAAAGATTTATTTATTTATTTATTTGAAAGGCAGAAATACAGAGAGAGAAGGAAAGAGAGAGAGTGTGTGTGTTTCCAACTTCTGGTTCATTCCCCAAATGGCCACAATGGCCAGGGCTAAGCCAGGCCAAGTCAGGAGCCAAGAGCTTTGTCTAGGTCTCCCACATGGGTGCAGGGGCCCAAGCACTTGGGCTGCCCTCCGCTACTTTCCCAAGCACATTAGCAGGGAGCTGGATTGGAAGTGGAACAGCCAGGACTGGAACCAGCATCCATATGGGATGTTGGCACTACAGGCAGGGGCTTAACCTTTTATACCACAGTGCCGGTCCCTGAGGAACAGTTTGACTACCATGAGAGTCTGGGTGGTGCTTATCTCTGGCGGGGTGTTGGGGAGGTAGGTAGCAGGTAGAGGGGATGTAATCAGGAAGGGGCAGGGCAGTGGCCAGGAATGATCAGTTCCTTGCTGGATAGGACTACACGGTGATTGCCTGGTAATTATGGGCTAGAAGAACTGCACCTATGCTTTTTGTCCTCTTCTGTCATATTTCACACCAAAAGGTTTTTTTAAAGATTTATTTTATTTATTCGAAAAGCAGAAGTAGAATGAGAGAGAGAGATTTTCCATCCACTGGTTCACTCCCCCAAATGGATGCAACAGCCAGGGCTGGGCCAATACAAAGCCAGGAGCCAGAAGATTCTTCCAGGTCTCCCATATAAGTGCAGGGACCCAAGCACTTGGGTCATCCTCTGCGGCTTTCCCAGGTGCAGTAGCAGGGAGCTGGATCAAAAATGGAGCAGCTGGGACTCAATCCAGCGCCCATATGGGATGTGGGCTCTGCAGGCAGGGACTTAAACTTCTACACCACGATGCCCCCCCCTCCCCCCCCCTTTTAATGAATGAATGACGAGAGCAATTCTATCCCAGATGGTCTGTCATCAGAGCTTAAGCCCTTAATCATGTTAATTCTGTTGCTTACAAATTACCTAATAATAGGGAGAGTTCTTCACCCTCATGATGATTCTGTGAGGTAGGTTCTATTCTTGACTCCTATTATAAGGCATAGAAACTGAGGCATAAACCAGTAACTTGCTCAAGGTCAGAGAACCAGAAAGGAAGAGAGCCAAGAATTGAGCCCCATGGTCTGGTTCTGGAGCTGCTGAGTAGGCCACTTCACTGAAAGGCCATGCCATTGTCGTCACATGCTCTGGACATAAACAGAGGGAGTTTTTTGGATGTATTAACAGTGTTTTTCCATCTCCATATACATCTCTGCTGACTGGTTGGGGGAAAAGTCATCTGGAAGAGCAATTAGTCCAGAAGAGCAAAGACTATTTTGGAGAAAAATAGAGAACTTGTCCTATAAGATACCAGCATTCACTAAAGCAGTAATCATGAACCACTGTGCTCTGGGGGCAGGGCTAGACCAGCAAGTGGGAACTGAGGACTTAGAAGCAGATGCATGTACATGTGCAGGCACCAACAGAGACACGTGCAGTCACAGAAGAAACTAGGGACTGAATGTATCCATGCAGTTCTTCCCTAATGGCTATCCGTATGGAAAACCATAAATCTAAGTTGCCACCTGACTCATACTGCATGTCCCTATAAATGCCAGATGTATTCACAACTTTCAAAGGAGAAAAGATATGATAACTGTCTTTATGGCCACATTACATTGAAATAAAAATAAATACAAAACCCCCCTCTACCTGACAAATACATTGTATAGCAAGTAAAAGGATGCCCCATGGAGGAAGAGAAAATATTTGCAACTTTTATGACTGGCCAATTATGCCTAGAATTATATACAACATCTCCCGATTTATGAGAAAAATAAACAAGTCAATAGAAAAATGGGCAAAGTACTTGAATTGGCAATTCACAGAATTTAACAAATAAAAATATGGTACATATAAGCAACAAATAACTTATTAGTATAAGAATCTCCTTTATAGACTGTTTTTCTAGCACATGTATGTCCTAAGCTTCCTATATTTTATCTGGCAACTCCAGATGAAATTTGTATGTGCCTCCCATAAAAACACCAGGGCATAAAATGACAACGAAGTTTCCATCCCTCAGTTAGCCAACACAGATCGTCTAGTGATACTTGTTGGTGGATGTCATGAGTGTGACCACCTTACAGAGAATTTCATAGTAACTAGTAAAGTAGAAATTGTTCATTTCACTATGACTCAGAAATTCTACCTCTAGATGTTAATTGAGAAACATTCTCATTGATAAAGAAACATGTACAAGGATGTTAATTACACACTGTGCAAGTAAAACAAAACAAAATTGAAAAGAATGTGAAGGCAACCCTCCTATCCTGAAGTCAAACCTGTGTTGGTTTCATTGTATTACCTGGTCATGTCCTTAAAATGCCATAACTGAAGGCTAAACAGTAGTTAAAAGTGACAGTTAGAGTTGTGCATTTCAACATGGCCAAACTGCAGATACATTATAGTGAGCGATTAGGGCAAATTTCAAATGGATGCTTGGAGAAAACGTGAGACACTAGAAACTGTAGAATGTGCTGTTTGTTAATATGCAGGCTGGGATGAACCACGTTGCAAGACTGTGTGTCTTGGGGCTCACCTTGGAGGAAAGTGAAGGAGGTGAAAGGATGGAAGAGCTTCCCGCTGTAGTTATGCTGCTTCCTTCTGTAGTGGAGGTGAGGAAACAGCAAAGCAGACACGAGGAACTGTTCAATCTCTGTAACCCAGGAGGTGGGTACAGAGGTGAGGGTCTCGGTATTTTCCATATGTTTGAAATGACTCAAAGGTAAAAGTAATTTTTCCAAAGGAAATCCATGATAGGCGGGTCCCTGGTGACCAGGTGCCCTCCAGCTCACAGGTACCACTCCGTCTCCTCTATGACTCAGGCAACTGATCTCGTGGCTCTCCCTGGATCACTCCCAGAGTGCCCTGGCCTCTCCCAGTTGTCTGTGAACATCCTGAGGGTGTTCTGATTCCAATGAGCCATGCTCCGGGCCAGCAGCTGCTGTCAGGTAAACAGGTGTGGGTCTTAGCAGGAAGAGAGCAGGGATCTCAAGGGCAGTGTGGAAGACCCCTCTGGAATGTTACCAGTCTTGCCCGAACTAAAGATGACCAATGGCATTTGAAAGTCTCGGTCACATCTAACCCATCTCAGCAGGCTTCAGCAGAGGTCAGAGGCTTCCAACCCCAGAGACGGTTCTGATCTGTCCCAGACTAAGCCAGGCCTCAGTGTATTAAGCAGAGAGAGAGAGAGAGAGAGAGAGGGGGAGAGAGAGAGATCCTGCACCTGCTCTCAGCTCACAACTTCCTTTCAGCATCACTGTGTGGCTCCAGGGTCACCAAGGCCAAATTTCTACTCTGACCCAGGCACTGAATCTTCTTTGCTTGCCAGGGTGAACTAGGAGCCCTGGGAGGAGCTGTGAGGTGGTGCCGGGGACGGGGAGCTAATGCTGCAGAGAGGACTTGAAGGAGCTACCTCTCTCTGCTCAGGGCTTCTAAATGAGAGCATTCAAAGCAACAGGTGGCAGGTACCAGTGCCTACAATGGTTGCTTTTTCATACATCAGTGCCCTACCCCCAAAGATAGGAGTCCTATTTAATTGTGTGTAGCTCTCCTGGTCCCAGTCTTCAACACTTCCTAAGTAGGCTTGTGAATTTAGTACAGACACCTACCCTGGCTTTCAAGGTTCCCAACTGACCTGTCTGAACTTCTCTACCACCTCCTACTTCACTGACCAAACTGGGCCACTAGCTGCTTGGAGGCCAGGTGTGCTGGTGGGGATACAGGGACAGCACCTGGGTATAGAAAGAGCCCAGAGCCTGTGTGTAGCTGTAGTTCAGTCACACGACTTCACCTTCCCCCACTGTCTCCACCTCTCTCAAATCCTGCGCACACCTATCACCACTCCCCTTTCCCTTGCTCATGTTTCTCTTTGTCATCTTTTATGCTGCAGCCATCAGTGCTAGATTTGTCCCTCTCTTCAGCCATTAAAAATACCTGTTTTAACTGTGGTGAAACATTAATATTACAATTTTTGTCCTGTTAAGTGTATGGTTGGGTGGCATTCAGTATGGCCACAATGCGGTGCAACCATCACCATCACCATGACCCGTCTCCAGAACTCGTTTCATCTTGCAAAACTGAAACTGTGAACCCATTACACAGAAACTCCCCACTCCCCTCACCTCCAGCCCCTGGGAGCCACTAGTCTGCTTTCAGTGTCTATGAATTGGACTCATGCAGGAACTGCAGATAAGAATTGCACAGTACGTGTCCTCATGTGGCTGGCTTATTTCACTTAGCATAAGCTCCTGTTGGTTCATCCGTGTTGTAGCATGTGCCAAAATTTCCTTCCCTTTGAAGGCTAAATTGTGTCCTAGTGTATGCATATTCCACATTCTGCTTATCCAGTCACCTGTCAGTGGACACTTGTTGCTTCTATTAGCCGGTGACTGGCTTGGGAAACAGAGCTGGTCACCTGTGGCATGGTAGGTAACACCAGTCTTCCAAGGCTGCACAGGCATTTTTGTGGAACGCGAGGACAGATGGTGAGAGGGGCCACTCCTACCCAAGAAGGAAGCCAGGGAAATCCAAGGCAGAGTGGATGAGAGCAGCTTTCTTTTTTAAAAGTGTTTTATTTATTTATCTTCATTTTAAAAAAGATTTATTTATTTATTTAAAAGGCAGACTTACAGAGAGGCAGGGCGGGGAGAGGAGTCTTCATCCGCTGGTTCGCTCCCCAAATGGGAGCAGCTGGAGCTGATCTGATCCAAAGCCAGGAGCCTAGGATTCCTCCGGGTCTCCCATGCGAGTGTAGGGGCCCAAGGACTTGGGCCATCTTCCACTGCTTTCCCAGGCCATAGCTGAGAACTGGATCTGAAGTGGAGCAGCCAGGACTCAAACCGGCACCCGTATGGGATGCCAGCCCTGCAGACGGAAGCTTTACCTGCTGCGCCACAGCGCCGACCCCAGTAATAATTATTTCTAAATTGATGTCCCACAAGATGAAAGGAAGATTGGGGCATTCCTTACCCTGCTCTGCACAGGAGAGACTGAATCCTGGCAGCCATGAATGCTCTTTGGTGGTAGTGGGAGTGGTGGGGTGTCCTGGATGACCCTTAGGGCCACCTGTTACCTAGCCTGTGATTCTCTGCTCAAAATACTTGATGGTGAAAGCAGAAATCCTGCCAACCCACCTCGTTAAAAATCAAGGCATGTTGGCCGGCACCGCGGCTCAATGGGCTAATCCTCCGCCTTGTGGTGCCGGCACACCAGGTTCTAGTCCCGGTCAGGGCACCGGATTCTGTCCTGGTTGCCCCTCTTCCAGGCCAGCTCTCTGCTGTGGCCAGGGAGCGCAGTGGAGGATGGCCCAAGTGCTTGGGCCCTGCACCCCATGGGAGACCAGGAGAAGCACCTGGCTCCTGCCATCGGATCAGCGTGGTGCGCCGGCCACAGCGCGCTGGCCGCGGCCTCCATTGGAGGGTGAACCAACAGCAAAGGAAGACCTTTCTCTCTGTCTCTCTCTCTCACTGTTCACTCTGCCTGTCAAAAAAAAAATCAAGGCATGCTAAGTAAATGAGCTATTGTTTCCTACCTATCAGGTTGGCAGATACGGAACAACTTGCCAGTACTCGTATTGGCACTCGGGAAGATAGGCACTTTCGTTTGTTTTTGTTTTTAAAGATTTGTTATTTATTTGAAAGGCAGAGTTACATAGAGAAAGAGGGAGAGACTGGGGAATTGGGGAGGGGAGAGGGAGAGAGATCTTCTATCAGCTGGTTCACTTCCAAAATGGCTGCTGTGGCTGGGGCTCACCCAGGCCATATCCAGGAGCCAGGAGCTTCATCCAGGGTCTCCTGCAAGGGTGGCAGGAACCCAGACACTTGGACCATCCTCCACTGCTTTCCCAGGTGCAGTAGCAGGGAGCTGGGTTGGAAGTGGTATAGCTGAGATTCAAACTGGTACCCGTATGTGATGCCTGCACAGCTTAACCCACTACGGGACAACAGTGGCCCCTTATTTGTTATTTATTAGAGTAAACGTTAGCACAGACTTGGGGGAAGATGCTTTAATGGTAATCCCTCAAAATCCTTTTTTTTTTTTTGAAAGGATGGCAATTCTTTTTATTTTTTAATATTTATTTAATTATTGGAAAGGCAGAGTTACAGAGAGGTAGAGGCAGACAGAGAGGTCTTCCATCCACTGGTTCACTCCCCAGATGGCCACAACAGCCGGAGCTACATCGATCTGAAGCCAGGAGCCAGGAGCCTCCTCAGGATCTCCCACGTGGGTGCAGGGGTCTGAGGACTTGGGCCATGCTCCACTGCTTTCCCAGGCCATAGCAGAGAGCTGGACTGGAAATGGAGCGGCCAGGACTGGAACTGGTGCCCATATGGGATACTGGCACTGCAGGCAGCAGCTCCACCTGCTATGCCTCAGCACTGGCCCCAGGAAGTAGTTCTTTTATACAAAACTGTGAAGACTGAGACTCAAGCCCCAGCCCGAGTTCTCCCTGGAGGAATGTGGCCTCCATAAATCCACCCAAAGCTGTGCAACAATGAACGAGCAGGAACAACATGGTAGCACTGTTCAGAATCTCAGAAAATGAGAACCATTGGAAATGCCCACAAAGGGAGTAGCCGGCAAGGTGAATTGCAGGCAGCTTCGCACTGAGAAATTTTATGCCATTAAGAAAGCAGGTCTACGTGTCCTGGAAGACAGCTTTGGCCCACTGCTAAGTGAAAAGAACAAACTGTAAGATAGCATTTATATCAATGCAATTTCAACTTTTTTTCCAACTTTATGGAGGTATAGGTGACAAATAACACTTGTGTCTATTTAAGATGTACAAGGGGACTTCAAAAAAAGTCAAGGAAAATGGAATTAAAAAATAAGCCTTCTTGATGCAAAAAATTGTGAAATTCATGTGTGAGTTTCTCTCTTTTTAAAAAAGATTTATTTATTCATTTGAAAGGCAGAGTTACCTGAAAAGATGGAGAGAGAGAGAGAGAGAGAGAGAGAGATCGTCCATAAACTGGTTCACTCCCCAAATGGCCTCAACAGCCAGGATTGGGCCAGGCCAAAACTAGGAGGCTAGAACTCATTTGTGTGTCCTTAATGGGTGGCAGGGGCCCAAGCACTTAGGCCATCTTCCTCTGCTTTCCCAGGCACATAAGCAGAGAGCTGGATTGAAGTACAGCACCAAGACTTGAACCAGTGCCCATTTACAGTATGAACATCATAGGTAATGGCTTAACCTGCTACTCCACAATTCCAGTCCACTGTATGGGCTTTTCATAACAAATATTTTCCGTGAACTTGTTGAACACTCCACATACAATGCAATAATTTGATACGAGCCCATTGCAAAATTACTATCACAATTAAACTAATGAACACACCCGGCACTTCACACAGGAGCCGTGTGTGTGTATGTGTCTGGTCATGATTCAAGTGAACAGTGACTATATTCACCGTGCTGTACATTAGAAGCCCAGAACATATTCGTGTTCTAGTGGAAGGTGTGTACCCTTTGACCAATAAGAGACAATTTCTGTGTCTCTCTTGTTTGTACATGGTTTCTACTCGTGTAAAATTCCTCCTGAAAGATTTAACACAGCTTAAATGTCCAAGTACTTTTAAGGTGATGAGAGCCAGCATAATAAACAGTCAAAGCTTCCTGGTGTACACAATGGAACTTTATTTTGGGCTCATAAACTCAAAAATAGGTGTCCTGGCCAGGCCTCCAAGCCCCCACTCTCCTGCTAGCAGTGACCCAGGGTTCCAGTTCCATCCGAGGCTCTGACCTTCTCCACCTGGGGCCTCTCAGGTCTCTGTGGGAGGGGAAGGACAAGGAGGGAGGGAGGTGGGAAGTTCCCATAGGCAGGCCTGGAAGTGGTGTCTTTCATGCCTGCTCACCCCCACTGCCCAGCGTGGGTCACATGGCCACACTGGACCATGGGGGAGGCTGGGAAAAGAGGGTTGAGATGTGCCCAGGAGAGCGGGAAACAGGTGTAACAAGCACTCTGCAGTATCTCATCAGCACACACTTTGCTAACATTGGAGTGTCATGCACAGCAGGGGTGAGTACACGTGAGAGTACACATGAATAGGTTGGATGAAGAATCCTCGCACCAGGCCCTTCTGATCCAATCGGGACCAGGATGGAGGAGCCTTGAGTAGAAATCCTCTCTGGGGGGCCAGCGTTGTGGCCATAATAGATTAAGCTGCTGTGTGCAGGGCTCGCAGTCCATATAGGCACCAGTTCAAATCCTGGCTGCTCCACTTCTGATCCAGCTCCCTGCTAATGTGCCTAGGAAAGCAGCAGAAGATGGCCCCAGGGCTTGGGCCCCTGTACCCACATAGGAGACCCAGATGAAGCTCCTGGCTCCTGGCTTTGGCCTGGCACAGCCCTGGCCATTGCGGCCTTTTGGGGAGTGAACCAGCAGATGGAAGATCTCTCTCTCTCTCTCTTCTCTCTTCTCCCCTCCTCTCTGTAATTCTGGCTTTCAAATAAATAAATAAATAAATAAATTTTTTAAAAAAGAAAAAAATAAATAAAAAGAAGTCCTCTCTGGAAAGGCTGGTCCTCCCACTGTGACAGACAGTTCCTAGCCTGTGATCTTGGACATTTTGACCAGAGCGAATCAATTTCTCAATCCCCAATGTGCAGGTTGAAGCCTTGGGCAACTCCATGAACTTGCTGCCTGAGTGTGGTAGGTGGAATAAAGACATCCATGTACCAATCCCTAGGACCTGTGTGTAATACGTTACCTTATACAACAATGGGGAATTCAGGTGACAGATGGAATGAAGCTTTGCTCATCTTTTGACTTCAAATGATATTATTTTAGAAGGCCTGGACTATGTGAGTGTCCAATGTAATGACCAGGGTCTTTCCACGGGGATGAGGGGGAAAAGAGGGAGAGCTGAAGAGACGGCAAGGTGACAAGTCTGAGCTGACCACTGCTGGCTCTGAAGATGGCGGAAGGGGCCACAAGCCAGGGAATGCAGGCAGCTTGTAGATGCTTCAGCCAAGGAAAGGAATGAAGCTTGGCCAACACCTTGATTTTGGCCCAGTGGGAACTATTTCAAACTTCTAGCCTCAAAAACAATACATTGGCATTGTTTTCTGCCACTGAGTTTGTGGAAATTTGTTACAACAGGAGGGTGATGTGCCTGAAGATGGAATGCACCCTGAGGAACCGTCTGAGCTCCCTGGAACATCTCTGTGCGAGTCTGACCGTCGTCTCCAGCTGTGGAGTTAGACCGGCCTGGGGCTGAATTCCAGCCTCATGGCTCGCAAGCTGCGTGACCTCGAGCAAGTCTCTCCCATTCCCTGAGCCTCAGTTTCCACATCTGTAAGATGAAGATGATGATGGCTCTTCAGGTTGTGTGGGTAGCAAACCACGTCATGCTTGTAAATATAAGCTGCGGACAGAATGGGCAACCAACCACGTACCTAGTGTCCCCGGGTGGGGAGAGTCCTTCCTTCTTGTCTCTCAGAAGTGCAACCTGATGAAGGTCTGTCTTTGGACTTGGACTTCTTCTGCTGTGTTTCCAAAACACTTTGACTTATGGCTAGAAGACAACTGCAAGGTCCTACAGGATCACTGTGTGACCAAGAGGGGCCCTCTGGGACCCTGGCAAGGTGGAGGAGCCCAGGGGCCCAGAAACTCCCTCTTCAGCTTCTCCAGTGCTGAGGCCCCTTCTGCCCACGCCTGCAGGTGGATTCTGTTCCTGCTCAGAGAAGGGAGGCACCGTTTGCCCCCTCAGCCTGTCCTTTTGAAGTGGGGAGGCTTGTTTTCCTCTAGCTACTGAGACAACACTTACTGGGACTGATGCAATGCCTCATCTACTTGATGCTTCCAAAGCCCATGTAGAACGCTGGAACTTCCTGATAGAGAAGGTAGAGTTGTTTTTACCAGTAAAAGGGAGGACCACCTCTCTCCCAGGTCTGTGTCCATCACAATCTCCAGCATCAATAGATCTGGTAAGGAATTTTCATTCCTTTAATTACCCAGGCAAACCTGGGTAGTTAAGTAGGAGAGTCTGT
This sequence comes from Oryctolagus cuniculus, assembly GCF_964237555.1. Lineage (NCBI taxonomy): Eukaryota > Metazoa > Chordata > Mammalia > Lagomorpha > Leporidae > Oryctolagus > Oryctolagus cuniculus. The sequence goes on along the minus strand of NC_091432.1, from coordinate 21,668,575 downwards.
GGCTTGGGGAAGCATTTTGATACTAATTATTACTGCTATCATTATTTCTTGGTAAGGGTTTTTCCAATTCCTTTCCCTTAAATCTGGGGAGAGGGCCCAGGAAGAGATCTCAGGGACAGGTTTAAGGTTCAAGTAAAATTGCTCCTGGCTTCCACTGGATCAGAACCTAATCCAAACTAAAGCCTGATGTGACAGGACCATCGACGGAGAGGAGATCCCCATTGTTTGTGGCAATCCAGGCCTTTCACTACAAGAAAAAAAGCTGCCCACATCCGCCTAAGGTGTCCTCTGATCTATGTGATGGTGGGAAACCAACATTTGCCCAAACATCCTCCCTTCATCCCCTGAGAGCTGAGTCTCTGCCATGGACAAGCTGAGACCGCCTTGACTTGATGCCACCTCTCCAGAGCTCCTGTTCTTTGTTTCTAGTTGTAAAATACTTGCTTGTTCTAGAAAATATGAGAAATAACCAAGATGCTCAAAAAACAATAGAAAGAATGAAAAAGTCACGTGTATACCTCTCCCATTAATATTTGGCTGATTTTCTCTTAGTTTTTTTTTCTAATGTAAATAATCCTCCATGCTGTACTGCATGTACTATTTTGTCAGGGTTCTTCACTTACAGATATCCCGTTGTTAGGGCCAGGCTGCTCGTGGATGTGTAGAATTGCATAGCTGTCCCCATGGTCCTGGGAGGCGGTGGTGACCAGTGTCTGGTGTCCACTCAGTGTCCTCTGGGCTTAGGAGAAACAAGGGAGGGTGACAGGCGTTGGCACGGTTTCTGATTATTTGCCTGTTTCAAAAGTGCAGACGTTACAGAAATGTGTAATTTAGATGTAAAATTCTCTGTACTCCTAAGTGTCAGAAATAACCACCAGTACTTGTTATTTCCAGATTTATGTCCATAATTACAAAAAATTTGCAAGGATTGATAAAAGAATCATTTAATCAGAAATAGGAGTCTTGCTGTCTGTAGAACTGGGAAATTGCTACTTCATAATAAAGCTGGTCCGTCTTTCCTTGGAGCCACATGTAAATCTCTCACTCTTAAATGGATGCCTAGAATTCTATTGTCCAGCTATGCCATAATTTATTTATCTAATCCTCCACTGAGTTGGTTTTTAATTTTTCCTTATAGAATATTGCAGTGAATAATCTTGCACCCAAAGTGTGGGATTTCTGTAGGAGAAATTCTCACAAGTGATTTGTGGATTTGAGTAAGAACTGCAAAGTGCTGTGTGGAAAGATTGGGTCAATTCATGTTTTCATCAGCTACTAGTGTTACTGCACACTTATCATCACAGAATACTGTCAGCCTTTAAAAAGTAGCGACAATTGGGCAGTTTTCAGATGATTGAATGATGGTGGTTTTCTTAGAATTTCACCAATAGTGAAAGGAGCTTGGACGTATTTTAATGTTCCTGGGTGTTTTCATTTATTCCTCTGTCAAGTACCTATCTATGACCATTGCCGCTATTGTACAAGATGGCTTAGACTTCTTTTTTCTTCATGATTCAAGAGACTTCTCTGTAAATTAGGGATAATGACCCCGTACTTGTCATTGGCTCTAAATATTGTTCCCCGAGTTATTATCTGTCCCTGGGCTCTCTGTTTATGACCAACTATTAATGGCAGCTATTAGTTTTTGAGTGTTTGCCAAGTGCTAGGTGCTGTGAAAATCGCTTTGCATGAGTCATCTCATTCAATCCTTAGAACAAATACTGGGGTAGGTTCTAGCATGATCACCCTCGTTAACAAGTGAAGAAACAAGCTCAGAGGCGTAGGTCCCCTGCACCGTAGAGGGTGACGCCAAGGTGCAGTGGGTGTAAGCCCAAGCACCACCCCCCGGCCTCCCTGCTTCCTCTGTGTCGTTGTTTGGGGGACTCCCAGAAGTAAGCCTGAGACAAGGATTCGAGTGCACGTTGTCATCGTGGGCGGCTGGGCTCAACCTGCCCGGGGACCTCTGAGCATCCCTGCAGTCCCACGCGAGGGGCAGAAGCAGGGGTGTTTACCAATCCCCTGTGTCACCGCTTGAGATTGGCTGCTAGAGGCATTGACTCCTGGGCACTTGTGACCTGCCCAGACCCTGGACAAGTGCTTTCCTCGTGGCGGGAGGGGAGCCCCAGGCAGAGAGCCACAGACGTGGGGGTATGTGTAGGATATGGACAGGATTCCCCACCCCCACCCCCACCCCCACCCCCACCCCCGACGCCAAGTTCATCTGAAAAAGGAGAACACACTTGGGATTCATGCTTATGCTCCATTCCCACAGTGCAACGCTGGGCGCAGCCCTCCCAGTTCTGGCCGACCCCTTCCGGCCAGCTCGCCCTCCACAGCTATCAGATGGGAAGGAATCTGTCCGTCCTTGCTCTGGCTCTGCAGAGTTTGCCTTAGGAGGAGGCCAGCCAGGAAGCTAAGCTCTGGGGGCCTTTTGCTCACCAGCCTGCTTCTGGGGTGGCTCGGAGGGCGTGGCCTTGGCGCCTGTTCCCGGAGTCAGCTGTGGTGATCCGTCGGTGGGGCGGCTCTCCCTGGCCCCGGCGCCTTCCTCTGCCCCTGCCCAGGGCACCTTCGCAGCCTCCTTCCGCTTCTCCACCTTCATTCAGAGGGGCTCAGGCACACCAGACTCTCCACCTCCACCTTCTCCCTGCAGAGGAGCTGCAAGCCGAGGGCCACCACCGCTGGCTCTTGGTCTGTTCGAAGTTGTGGAACAGCCAAGAGCCATTTCCTGGGAGAGCAGCAGCGCCTCGGGGAGGTGTCCATAGGCCCAAGGCAGGGGCTCCAACAAGCCCCTCCCTAAATCCCAGCCTGGACCCCACTGGGCGTACCCACAGCTCAGGGGCTGCTGCAGGGTGTGGCTGACCTGTCCCCGCCCTTCTCCTTCCTCCAAAAGGCCCTCCTGGGACCACCTGCCCAGCCTGCCTCTGCCACCCCCAAGGCCCTCCTGGCCACTTCTGCTGTTTGTAACTTTGCTAAATAAAAGGCGTGGCCACCGCTCTCTGCTTCTGTGCTGGCACGTGTGACTCTGCGCTGGGCCGGTGCACATAGCATGCACCTTCCCACTGGAGCCGGGGCCAGGCGGGGTCCTGGACGCGGGTCGGGCCATGGCTGGGCATTGTATTTGCTGGGGCCTCTGCACTGAATTGCTGAGGCCTTGGAAGAGATACCTCTGGGAAAATGTTGGGGGAAGGAGAGTCCTGTGCAGGGCTGTGACCAGGGAGCGCCCTCAGAGTCGCTGTGTGGGAGGAGGGCGTAGGTAAGGGGAGCAGAGGGGTGCCCAAGTCCTTCCGGCGCTCCAGTGGCCTTGCAACACCACCCCAAGTAGGGGCCAAGGGGCAGGCCTCTAAGCCAGGAAGGGGACACTGGGGAGGGGCTGTCTTCACCCAGGCCCTCCCCTAAGACAGCTGGCAGCCCAGGCCTCAGTGGGAGTGTTCACCTGTTCTCAGTTACAAAAAAGCGGGGTGCAGTCAGCTCCCCATTTTGGAGGTTCTGCCCTGCCTCTGGCGAGGGTCCCCTTGGCTGCATCTCCACATTGTGGCTGCTGGCATGGTGGGAGAGCACGTAAAAGGGAGAGGCCGTGTGGTGAGACCGGAAGCCAGGGCATCCCAAGGGTCGACTTGCTCTTGTGACAAGCCGTTCTGTCCGGAACTACGTCTCCCCAGAGACCAGCACCAGCCCCTTCCCAGAGCGCTCCCTGAGGGACCTACCCATGTCCCAGCTGGCCCTCCCTCTTCAAAGTCCCCTGCCTCTTAACACCGCCACACTGAGGACAATGCCTCCGGGGCAGGAACCTCTGGGGACAAGCCACGCCCAAACCCTGGCAAAGGAGGGTCTGAGAGGGCATCAGAGGGCCCAGCCGTCGGGGGAGAGGGTGGGACTTCGCTCCCCTCCCAGCCCTCAGGGCCAGAGAGAGTCAGATCATTGTAGAAGGGCTTTAGAATCCGGGTACTCCAGCAGACGCTGTGACTGGAACTGGAAGGTGAAGCGAGAGACCCAGTTTGAATGAGAGAATATGCTTAAGGAAGAAGACTTACATTGCTTTCATCCATCTGGAAATACTGCACACCCAGCGTTCGTGAATGCGCCTTCTAGCCAGGGAGACAGACAGTCACCAGGGAAACACACAGATGCATTCGGGTGTTGGTCCATGTCACGATGAGTGGGGAAGGAAAGACCTAGAAGAGTGTGACGGGGGCTAGGGAGCCACTCCCGATGCTGGGGACAGGGACAGAGAAGACCTCTCTCCCGGAGGCAGCCAGCCCTGGGCCCTGTGGCAGAAGAGCAAGGACACAAATGCAGTGGGTGCTCAGTGGGTGTCAGGTGGGAGGGATCGAATGGAGGGCACCACTGGATGGAGATCAAGGGGGACACAAGCAACCTTTTGTGGGACACACTGGGTGCCTGGGCCACTTGTCTGGATCACTCACTGAACACTGTTCATCAGCACAGTCAGGAGAGGGAGGCCAGGGAGACTGAGACACCCCTGGTTGGGAGTCCAGCTCCCCAGTCGACTCCCCCCGGCTCAGGACGATTGTGTGAGCCCCTGGAAGCTAGCATCCTTGCTGGTGAAGCCCATAAGAAAACCTGCCTTGCAGAGATCCTGTGAGTGAGCGAGACCCTACATGGGATGCCTGTTTCTCACACATGGTACGTGTGGCCATGATTGTGCACTGACCCCAAATGGGGTTGTGGGTATTTCATCGCCCCAGAACACTCATGTCATAAGAAAAAAAGTCCTGTGTAGCAGCACCATTAAAATCTCCCCGCTCTCCACCTCTCGGTCGCACCGCCTGCTTTATTTATTAGACTCTCCTCAAAATGATATTTTGTTCCTGAAAACATGTTTCTTACTGTCTCTGGCAGACGAGGCCCAGATGGACGGACCATAAGCTTAAGCCACCCCCAGGCACAAACAGGAGGCTTGGGTGCAGGTTCCCCATAGCCCCTGCCGCACCACATGAACTTGATAATGACCTAGCAGGGCTCTGCCTGTGGGAACACAGCAGCCAGGCTCTGAATACATGAGCAGCGACCGAGACTGAGAAGAGTCCAAAAGGACATTTCTCTGCAGGTCTTGCCAAGATATTCATTTCAAAGAAGGCCCTGGCTCTTCCAGACGGCCTTTCCCGTCGGCCACGTGCCTCCCTTCAGACGACAGTGTTGCATAATCGGTTTTCCAAGCAGAGGTCAGGTCCTGTCCCTTTCCTGCCACAGCCTTGCCCAACCAGGGGAAACTGCTCCAAGCCTGGGGCCGCAGGATCTGGCTGTGTGCAGGAGGTGGTGTGTGTCTGCCGCGCGGAGCCAGAGCTACTTACAGATGGCCAGGATCTCCTGTGGGACCCCACCCCCACCCCCAGGCTGCAGGCCAGCGAAAGCCCACTGCCTGGCTCCAGGCCAGCGTGGTGTGGTGATGGTGGCGGCAGGAAGTTCAGAGCTCAAGCTCACGTGCGTGAATCAGTGCGAAACTCAGAGGACTGCAGGACTGGGCGGGAGCCTCTCGAAGTTCATCCAACTCCCCACTTGTCAGATGGGAAAATTGAGGCCCCAGGAGAGAAAGGGAGTCAGCCAAAGCAGTGCAGTGGGTTCTTCCCAGCTTCCTCCATGGAGTCTTCTGGCACTCGTGGGAGCCATCAGGTAGAGGGTGAGCCTGGGACCATGGAACACAGTGGAACCTGGGCCATCTTAGAGGGAAGCTGCCTTTTCCATGGACTCCCACTCAGAGGAGGGAAGGGCTGGGCTAGAGAGATTTGGCCCCTCACTCAGCCCCTGTGTGTCCAGGGCTTTCCCCAGCTCTGCTCCCTCCTTTGGCCAGATGTCACAGTGCCTGCCATGTCACTGTGAACACTCTGCTATGGGCTGGATGTTTGCGTCCCCTGAAAAGTTAAACCTTGAGGGTCAAGGGGTTTGGTGTAGCAACTAAGATGCTGCTTGGGACTGGGGCTCTTGCATCCCATATTGGAGTGCCTAGGTTTGAGTCCCAGCTCCGCTTCTGAGTCTAGCTTCCTGCTGATACACACCCGGGGAGGCAGCAGACAGCAGATGACAGCCCAAGCGCTTGAGCCCCTGCCGCCCACCTGGGAGACCTGGATGGAGCTCCTGCCTCTTGCCTTGGGCCTGGCCCAGCCCTGACTGCTGTAGACATTTGTGGGGTGAATCAATGGGTGGAAAAAATCCCTCTCCCTCTCCTTTGCGTGCGCTTCCCCCCCCCCCAAAAAAATGAGAAAATGAACACAAATTATTCTAAAGAATTCATTTGTTGACCACAAGGAGATAGGGCTTTGGGAGGTGACCAGGCCAAGGGGGTGGAACCCTGGTGGGCGGAATTAGTGTCCTGATGAGGAGCTGAAGATCGTCCCTTCCTCCACGGCAGGACACTTCGAGACGGTGCCAGGCAAGACCCAGAAAGCCACTCTATGCAGACGCTGACCGATGGCACCTTGACCTTGGACTTTGGTGCTCCCGAGCCACACAGCCTGCAGTGTTTTGTTTCAGCAGCAGCCCGGACAGACTAACATACACGCTTCTCCACATGTGTCTCCATGGTTCATTTCACACTTCGTGTCCTTGGGGAGGCCACCAGCCGCAGCGTGTCCTCGTGGAGCGAGACAACGGGAGCCTGTGCTCCCACACGGAGGTACCCACCCGCCCGCCTGCCCGAGTGCTTTCCCCCTCTCTCAGAGCCCCTTTTCCTGTGGGCGCTGCCTCTGCCCACCCCCCAGGGTGGTTTCAAGTACATTCAAGATAATGGAAGGCAAAGTGTTTTGAGAATGGAAGTGAGAGGTGATTCCAGTTAATGATTTATGCCTGGGGGCTGTGTTTCCTGGCAGGAAGCTGGGCAGGCGGGCAGTGCAAGAGGTGGGGAAGCTGAGGCCAAAGGCTGAGTTTCCCAGGGGGACCAGCCTGGCCCGTTCTCTCCGGAAGGAGCTGTTGCTGGTTGTTTGGAGACAGAGCTGGCTCCCTGCTAGCCCTGCACATCCAGGGACCTCTGGTCGCTCTCTCATTTATTTGTTTTTAAAATTTTATTTATCTTATTTGAAAGGCAGGGGTGGAGGGAGAGACATCGAGATGACAGAGAATAGAGAGATCTTCCATCTGTTGGTTCATTCTGCAAATGCCCACAACAGCTGGGGCTGGGCGAAGCCAAAGTCAGGAGTCAGGAACTCGATCCGGGTCCCCCAAGTGAGTGGCCAGGACCCAAGTCCTTGAGCCATCACCTGCTGCCTCCCAGAGTGTGCCATTAGCAGGCAGCTGGAACTGGGAATGGAGCCAGAACACAAACCCAAGCACTCCAATACAGGAGGGGCAGGTGTCTCAACCGCTAAGCCCCACATGCCCCGCCCCCCGGGGTTTATTTGATGAGAATTAATTGAGTCTTCCACACCGCACCCACTCAGTGCCAGCACAGCGCTGGATGCAGCACGGAGGGTTATGAGCAGAATCAGGCTCAGCCCTTGCGCCAAGGGCACAGTTGGTGGGGAGGCACGTGGCGAAGGGGAAAATAGAAACACAAATAATATATGATTATCACGATCATTGTCAGCGCTATTAATATCCCACTGCCTCCTTACCATGTCCCCTTGGCAATCTGAAGACATTGCAGACGTCCGTTGTCCAAAGCTGAGCCTTCATTTCTCCCTTTTCTCCCTGCCTTGCTTTTGTCAGATGGCGTCCAGAGAGTCACTCCCGCCGGAGACCGGCCACCATGCTTGTGCCTTCCTTCTCTGGGTGCTTGGCTCCCTCAGCCTGGCCGTGTCTCTCCCTGAAGCTGTCTCTTAAGAGCTCTATCCTTTTGCTGTCCACACTGCCACCTCTTGAGCAACAGCGATGTCATCTCTCTTCCTAACCATTGGCTTCTCGGCCTTTGGACCACTCTCTTGGCTGCCTCTCCCTCCCATCCCGCCCCATCCGCCCTGTACTCAGAGTGAAGTGTGATCTTAAAACATCAACCAAATCCCATCAACCCTCTTGCCTACAGACCTTCTGCGGCTTTGCAGGGCTTTCAGAGAGGGCCCCAAGCTCCACACCCTGGCCAGCCTCACGGATCTCTCCTGGGGCCTCCACCTGCTACCTGTCTTTGATGACCATTTTGAGTTCTTGCACCTGCTACATTCTCTGCCAGGAAAAGCCTTTTCCTTGCAGGGTTGGGGCACCTTTCTTCTGCCAAGGGCCGTGTGGATGTTTATAACACGTTCACAGGCCACACAAAACAATCCACTTAAAAATCAGCCTGCTATAGATATATTGGATTTTTTTTTTTTTGACAGGCAGAGTTAGAGAGAGAGACAGAGAGAAAGGTCTTCCTTCCATTGGTTCACCCCCCAAATGGCCACCATGGCCAGCACTGCTCCGACCCGAAGCCAGGAGCCAGGTGCTTCCTCCTGGTCTCCCATGGGGTGCAGGGCCCAAGCACTTGGGCCATCCTCCACTGCCTTCCCGGGCCATAGCAGAGAGCTGGACTGGAAGAGGAGCAACCAGGACAGAATCCGGCGCCCCAACCGGGACTAGAACCCGGGGTGCCGGTGCTGCAGGCGGAAGATTAGCCAAGTGAGCCGTGGTGCAGGCTCGATATATTGGATTTTGAGTCCTACCTGTGAGTGCCTCGGCAGGGCTGGACCAAATGATTTTTCAGGCCTTATATGGCCCATAAGCTGGACATTCCCCACCCCTGCGAGCTTCCCTGGCCTGATTCCTTGTCATTTTCTGGGCTCAGCCTAAATGTCAGTCTCGGAGAGGCAGTGAAGTCCACTCCTCAGCCCCCTGTCCACAATCGAGCACCTCCATCCTGCCTGCCGCCATCACTTGCGTGTCTCACTTGGTCATCACACACTCCTGTTGTCTCCTCACACGTGCCAGCACCTGGTCTGTGAGATTTGCAAGGCAAATTTCACATTCAGCACGCTGCACCCCAGTAAGCTTTGTCAACTTGGTGTGACCTAGCGGAATGCATTCCCCTACTGCAGGGGAGCCAGAGGAACTGTGGTGCCAGGACTCTGGAGGGCAAGCACCAGTGACTCTCCAACTCCAGCGACTGGCATGGTGTGGGCCCCACAGGGCTGGAACCCTGGCACCTTTCCCTAGTGTCCTGGGTCTGTAGATTCCTTTTTTAAAAGAGCTGGTTTAATGGAGTCTTATTTCCTCTTGTCACTTATGCAGGGGCATGTGTGTCAGGATTTCCAATCCTTATCCATCCACCCAACCATGCACCCATCTGTCCAACAGTCCACCCATCTATCCATCCATGTATCCACCCAACCATCCATCCATCCATCCACCACCTACCCAGCCATTCAACCATCCGTCTACCCATCCATGCTTTTATTTAAAAGATACCTTTGGGAATTTGGAGTCAGAAGACCCAGGTCAAGGTGTGACCTCTGCCATCCACTTTGGGGAGGCTTCTGTCCCATTCTGGAACTCTGTTCCTGTGTAAAATGGGAGTGAGGGCTAAACTAAATGGACTAATCTCCAGACTACATTAAAATGCTGGGTTCTGTGGCTCAGGTGGGATGGTGTGGAGGTGGGAGGGGGCCTCAGGGTGTCCCTCCTGAGGCTGGCCCAAAACCCAAGTCACTTCTCCCAGTGGGGAGGTGACAGTGGGTTTCCTGCTGCCTGTGGTCAGTGTCCAGCTGCATCTGATGTTTGGGAAGAGGGAAGTGGGACAGGAAGTGGAATCTGGGTCATGGGCCCACTAAGCCTCCTCTTTCCCCTCCTCCTTCCCCCTCTCCCTCCCTGCGGCTCACTCTCCCTCCCTCTGAGCCACAGAGATCACCCAGGCCAGGTCCAGTAAGTGTTCCAATCCCAGAGAGGAGGAGACAACACAGGGCCAGAGACCTGGCTGACTTCCCAAAACTGGCCTGAAACTGAATCTCTTCCTGAGTGAACTGAATCAAGATAATTCAGGGCTCTGGGGTTCAAGGCCAAGGCAGGCTGCAGTCCCGCAGAGGCTGGTCTGGGGCTGGACGTGGTGGGAACAGTCATGTGCGCTTGGCAAGCAGCGGAGAGCCTTCCTTCCAGGCACTTCACACAGACGCTTCTTCCCCCACCTCCTGCGGGGTATTTCCTTGGGCCAAGGACCAGCAGACCCGGAGTCTGTTTTCCCTGGTTTCTGTCCCAGAGGTCAGATCTGATCTCCACTCCCACCCAACCAAACAAAACAGGAAGCACGAATTCCCCTGATGACCTGGCCTCAGATCAGAGTTTTCCATGAGGTGGGATCCTTTCTCATATGGGCTTGGTCCTCTCCCTAGGAAGTATCTTCCTTATTTTTAAGGACAGTAGTTTGGAAAATGAATTCATCCTAAAGAGTGAAGTTCTCTCCGCTGGCTTCTGCCTGCTCCTAGCATTTGACTGTGACCTCCTGGGAGGCACCGGGACCCTGTTTTCCTCTTCTTTATAGTTTCATTGCCAAGCACAGGGCCTGGGACAAAGTTCATGTTGTACGGATAATAGCATAATGTTAGCAATAGCAATGCTAATAACAGTCAATGTCTACCTAGTCTTTACTACACACCACATGCTCTAGTAAAGGCTTTGCATGCAAGGATACTTCAAAAAGCTCATGGGAAATGGAGTGGAAAGAGGCATTTATTTTGGTGCAAAAAAAAAAAAAAAAGAAAATTGAAATCCATGCCTAGCCTGGCTTTTTCATCATACATATTTTCCACAAGCTTTTTGAAGGCCCCTGCCGCTTCCCCTCATCTCATCCTCACCCCACGTGCTGAGGGCAACTCTCCGTCCCATTTCTGTAGAGGAGGACCCTGAAGCTCGTGGGGGTAACTTCTCCAGAATCTGGCAGGGGTGCAGCCAGTCCTCAAACCAAGGCAGTGTGACTCCAAAATGCGTGCTCTTCCCCAGCGAGCGAGAGAAGGTTGAGTTTACTGGATTAACTGGGCTCTCTCTAAAACTCCTCTGTTCTAAGAGAACACCCCCAAAAGGTGTCCCTCCTGCTGGCTTTTAGGCATGTTCATGGGTTTCCTCCCAGGAGGTCCCAGCCACACTGCGTGCACAGGCAGAGGACTGCGAAGTGGTCAGCCCACCCCTCTGCCCCCTACCCTTTCTCACCTAATTGCTGGAACTGCGGGAGCCCCTGGCTCGCCCAGCTTCGTGGCGGGTCCTACGAGCTTCACAGGACTGGGAGCCTCGCTTGGGTTTGCTGTCTGCCCCCATGGTACAGAGGTCTCTCCATTTCTCCTTTATTCTGAGGCTCAGGGTTTCCCTCTGGATTCCCCAGCCCGCAGTGTCCCTTCGCGTCTTCCCTGGTCCCCTGTCCTCCACCAGACGGTGAGTTCCACATCTGCCCGCCTTGTTCCCTGAAGGCTTTGAGGCCATTGTTACCTCCCAGCAAAACCTCCAGGCCACCAGGTGCCCTCACTGGCTGCTGGCATCCGCTGACAACAATGCCAAGGGCAACTGTAGCTTCAAGGTACTTCCCCCAAACTGAGCCAACTGAACATCTGACGGCGGTGTTGCTGGGGGCAAAAGCCGACCCCGGAACCCCTGCCTCCACCCCTCACCCTGGCCAGGCCCAGCACTGGAGCCAAGGGTACCTGGCACGGATGAAGGCGCTCACCCTGGGCGCTGGCATGGAGGGAGCCTGGCGCTTAGGAAAGACTGGACACGGCGCGCAAGGTCTGGGGTCCTGCATGTACAGCCTCCAGCAGCTCTGTCCCCTGGCACAGCAGGTGCCCAGCAAGGACTCGCTGAGTGAGTGAATGAATGACACAGACTGCTCTCCCAGCTGGGCCGCCTCAGGTGCAGCCTTTCAGGGTCCCCTGGGACAACCTGGGGCGGAATCTCCCAGCCGTGCGCTTCCTCTGATGGCAGCTTTTGAATGCACAGTTGTGAAAATGTCTTGTGGTGGCACGGCCCGGGTGGCCGTGCGCCTGGCGGTGCTGGTGGGTGCATGGGTGATGGAGGGAGCAGGGGCCAAGCTGGAACCCGGCTTTGGGAATGGAAGATCGGTCTGTCGGTTCTGCTGGGTTTGTGTTAGGGGCTCTGCCTTTCCCCCACATGGAACCCAGGCGGGGCGTGCCTGGGGCACCCCAGTTACCAGTCCCATCCCTTTTCACTGCCCAGACTGCCTAGGCTGTGGCCCTCCCAGGCAGCCACAGGCAGGTGTGCCCCTGCCAAAGACTCGCCCTCCCTGGATTCTACTTGTTGCATCACAAAATGGTTTTTTTCCCCCCAGGGAAACTGAGCTAAGGTTAGCTTGAGTTCAAAGGCAGGAAAAGTGAGCTCCAGGGAATGTGTGGGCGGGGGCTTGTGCAGAGGGCTCAGACCACTCGGCCCTGCCCCTTACCTGCTGTGTGGCCTGGGGTGAGTCACTTTCCCTTTCTGAGTCTCCGTTTCCTCATGTCCGATCCTTGTGATGCTTGCCTTGCAACCACGCGGAAGAATCCCGGGAGGATGAAGACGAAGGCAGGCAGGGGAAGGCGCTGGGTGCCTGGTGGGCAGCCTGCCCAGCTCGGGCTTGGATGGACAGGGGAGCCCATCCACTCGTGGCTCTCCCCCTCCCCCACCTCTCTTCCGGCCCAGGCTGGACCAGATGGCGGGAGCTGGGAAACACAGCCGAGCTGCACGCTCCTGGTCTATTTTGAGAAGCCTCCTGTTTCCTTTCCTGCCTGGGGCCATGTGGTGGCTGCGGGTCTCTGCTCACGGGATGGGCTCAGAGAGCCCAGTGTGTCCTTCCTCTGCCCCTCACTCCCAGTCCTTCCCTTCCTCGCAGCCCGGGCCCTGGGAGCCCCCACATCCTGCCCCTCTGCCCAGGACCTACAGCCGCCACTCCACGGGGTGGAGGTGTGGCTCCCCCAGGGTCACTGCCGTGCAGTGTGGAGACAATGGGGAACTGGAACAGGCCCCTGGCTGCCCTGGCCTGAGCCCCTGCCCACCAGGCGGCTCTTCTGGGGGGCCCCCTGCTGTCCCCAGTCTCCAGGCAGCAGTCACCCCGGAGGGGATGGAGTAGGTGGAGCCATCTGCATCCCATGCATAGCGCCTTTCAGAGCCATCTCGGGGCTCCGGCAGAGAGGCTTGGCCACCCAGGACGCTGGCCTGGCCAAGGGGTCAGGCCGTCGCCTGGCTTGCAGCCTGGCTGTCTGAGTCCCAGGCCCCACGTGTCCTCCGTCACCACGCAGAGTCCTGGGAGCCAGCCACGGCTCTTCTCTTTCCCTTCCTCCTCCCCATCACTTACAAGATCCATGACCTTTCACCTGTCTGCGCCTCAGTCTACTCATTTGTCAAATGGACATAAAGAGAGAATGCACCTGCTTTTGGGCCTGCGGGGAGGCAATATTGTGCTAATGCGGGTGAAATGCTTAGGACAGCACCTGGCTTGCGTAGTCTGCTGCTGCACCTGTAGCCAAGTGACCGGCTGGGTAATTTATAAATAGGAGACATTGATTTCCCACAGGTCTCGGGGCTGGGACATCCACGGTCAAGGTGGCGAGTGCTTGTTCTCGGCTTCCAAGCTGTCTCCTCGCAGCCAGGCCCTCTGGAGGGGTCAGTCGCTGCGTCCTCCATGGCTTGTGGGACAGAAAGGAAAAGGGACTGGGACACTCCCTTCAGCGTCTTTGACAAGGGTCACTAAACCCTCTCAACCCGTGTGCTGCATGTACGCTGAGGGACCCCTGAATGACCAACCTCGGCTTACCCAAGGGAAAGGTGTGGGCAGTGTCAGCCTCATGCTGCCCCGGAGAGCAGCAGCCTTGGCAAATGCCATCCCCAGTGCTCGCAGCCACAGACGGGACCCGAGAGTCCCTGAGTGCCGGTGTCATGGAAAGCGCTAGTTAGCGAAAAGAGCCCGGAGTGTAAAATGGCTCAAACACAGTCGAAGCTGGAACCTCCCTCACTGGGTGTTCACGATGGAAGCTGAGTTCTTCCAGTATTTCATCCGATACCACTGGTCTAGGAGCCGCACCTGTGCGTCTAGACTGACCATTCCTGGTGTGCGCGTGGCTCTCCTGCCCGCGGGAACTGAGAGATCCTGGCCCTCTCCAACCTGTGGCTCGGCAGTGACTTGGGCCCTGGTCGTCATCTGCAGCCAGCTGGCAGAAAGGGAAAGTGAGAACGTGGAGGAGGTGCAGCTGCCGCTAAGAGCTTGGCTCTGGAAGAGCTCACGTGGCTTCTGCTCCCGTGCTGTTGGCTACAGCTTGGTCACAGGGCCACGCCCAAGAGCAAGGGCAGGGAGACAGCCTAGCTGGGTGTCCTGGAAAAGGGGACGGTGTGGAGGGGGGTGAACGCTGACCATCTCTGCCGATCCAGTGGGCAGAGACTGGAAAGCAGACCCCTGGGCCACAGGGAAGGGGGCTGAGCTGCTAGCCTGGGGGCCCCTCTCCAGACCATGCCTGGGCTGTGGCCCCTCCCGCTCTGCTGGACAGATAGAGAGCGAGGGAGGTTGGCCACTGGGCAGGGCCAGGTGGATTAGCTCCGTGCATCCCATGAGGCTGGGGCATGAGGGTTCTCTTGGGATTCTGGGCCACGGTTCTGCAGCCTCAGGTGTGCAGAGCCAGGCAGGCTGCAGTCCCTTTTCCTTTGCCCAAAGCAGGCTGAGCTGTGTCCCGAGTAAAATCATGGCCTCTCAGATGGGCACAGCTGCTTGGAGTAGAAATATCTGCGGCCCAGGCACCATCAAGTGAGCCGTAACCACGCCCATTTCCACGGTCGAGTGCCCTCAGCTGCAGTTTGAAAGGGCTCTTTGAAAGCTGAGCCTCCATTTTCCCCAGTACTCCCAGCCATCGGAAGCAGAAGGCGGCCGCTGGCCAACCCTTGGGGGGTGAGCAGCTCGCTCGGCCAGATGACGAGCACCCTGGATGGTCCCTGGCTTCCTGCCCACTCCACTGCCTGCTCCACGCCAGGGCTGAGACTCTCAGGAAACCCGAGCACGCGGGATCCTTGCTGTCTCGTCCCGTGGTTCTCAGTGGGGATGTGTGGCACGCATAGGGGCATTTGGGGATGCTACAGTGCTTGGAAAACGAACTGGGCCAAGGACATTTCAGATTCTGGGATGTGAAAGAAGCACTGGCCTGCCTGCTACACAGCATAGGTCCAGGTGGATATTTCTGTAGGGTGGTGCCTCTCGGACTTGAACTGGGCTCTGCCCCAGCCTTCATGATCCACCGTATCTGCAGGGGGCCAAAGACTGTGCACTTGGACACTGCTGCGCTGGGGACTCCACTTTGGAAACCACTATTGCCTGGGCCAGGAGGGAGCAGGGGGAGATGCCAAGTATGCTTTGTGTTTGTATATTCACTTAATTTCACAAGATTGCACCTGCTGTGTGGATCAGTCTCTTTGGTTCTATTCAGAACCCTCCCAGGAGCTGTTTGCAGTCCTCGCTGGCAGTCAGTGCTGTGTGGAGTCTGCTTTTGGCCCTGCCATGTTCTCAGAGGTTCCTGGAAGGTTCACCGCCCTCTGACTACCTCAACACGGCTGCAGTGTGCTCAGAGTATTGAAATGCCCATGACTTTGGTATAAATTATGCTTGTATTTCTCCTTTACGTTACAGTTGTGTGTGTGTGTGTGTGTGTGTGTCTGTATTTCAGTTTTGTGAACAGATAGTTTCTTGTTTCTAAGAATTTCATTTGGAGATGTAAAGGAAGTGTTACTAAATATTTATTTTAAAAGATTTATTTATTTGAAAGGTAGAGTATGGGGGGGGGGGAGAGAGAAATAGAGATAGAGAGAGAGAGAGAGATCTTCCATTTACTGGTTCACCTCCAAATGGCCACAAATGGCCACAATATCCAGGGCTGGGCCAGCCAAAGCCAGGATCCAGGAGCTTCATCCAGGTCTCCCACGTGGGTGCAGGGGCCCAAGCACTTGGGCCATCTTCTGCTGCTTTCCCAGATGCATTAGCAGGCAGCTGGATTGGAAGCAGAGCAGCTGAGACACAAACCGGTGCCATAAGGGTTAAGGCAGCTTAACCCATTATACCACAACACCAGCCCCTAAATATTTACTTTTCAAAAGGGGGCATTATGGGGCCAGCGCTGTGGCTCACTTGGTTAATCCTCCTCCTGCAGCACCGGCATCCCATATGGGCTCCAGGTTCTAGTACCGGTTGCTCCTCTTCCAGTTCAGCTCTCTGCTGTGGCCCGGAAGGGCAGTGGAGGATGGCCCAAGCCCTTGGGCCCCTGTACCTGCATGGGAGACCAGGAAGAAGCTCCTGGCTTCCGATTGGTGCAGCGCCAGCCATAGTGGCCATTTGGGGAGTGAACCAATAGAAGGAAAACCTTTCTCTCTGTCTCTCTTCACTGTCTATAACTCTACCTGTCAAAAAAAAAAAAAAAAAAAAAAAGGTGGGGCATTACATCTGTGAGGGTTGAGCCCACTGATCTAGCCCAGCCCCACACTGCAGAGTAAGACACACCCCCAGACAGGCAGAGTGACTTGCGCAAAGTGGATGTGAAGTGCCTGGCCAGTGCCTGACTCCTAGCCCAGTTCTCTTTCTAGCTAGGCAGAGGAGAACTAACCTCTCCTGAGGTCCTGAGGCATGCTGGACACTGTGCTGGGTGTTGCAGGCGGAAGGAGGGGCTGCTTAAGCCCAGTTTGTAGTGATAACTTTGTGCTTAGGACCTGGGTGACCAGCCCAGTAGACACACAGATGTTGAGTTGTGACACTGGGATCCAACCCAAGACCCCTGCTTCCACCTTGAAGGAGGATACCTTCAGTGACTGCCGTTTGCCCCGAGTGACTGACAGTGAACACATGGTGAGGATGGATGTGAAAGTCTAGGGAGACAGCAGTCAACAGCCTTGACCAGTCCTCATGGAGCTGCCATTCTAGTGCAGAAGTCTCAGTGGTTAATTGCAACGCAGGTATTAGACCCAGGGGTAGAGCTCAGGAGAGTGTGTCCAAGAGAACCTGGTCTGCCCTGGGGTGGAGAGCAGGAAGGCGAGGACAGGGAGAGGGAGGGTATGAAGGGATTTGAGTTTGTCTTGTACATTTCCTATTGCTACAGTGGAATATCCAGGGTTGGGTAAAGTTTTAAAGAAAGGAGTTTAAGTGTGGCTTACAGTTCTGGAGGTTCAAGGTGATGGCCCTCCTGCTGGCAGAGCCCTGGGGCTGGGCAGGCATCACATGGTGAGAGACGGGGGGACACGTGTGTTGAGTCCTCTGGCCTCTCCCCCTCTTCTCTTAAAGCTGCTGGGATCCAACCATGGGACTGCATTCTGATGAGTTCACCTAATTCTGATCCTCTCCCAGGCCCCAACACACCAAGCCCAGTTGCCTTTCTACCCTCTTGGTATCTCATTGTGAGGATTAAATGTCAACACATGAGCCGTGGGGCACACTCGCAAATCGTTTTCAAAACATGTGGGAGTTGGTGCGTGAGGGGGCTGGGGGCAGGGTTCTGTGCCCAAGGAGATGTAGCTGGAAGGAGCCCAACGAGCATGGTGCCCAGAGAGAGAGGGAGAGGGGGAGCAGGAGAGGTGATGGGGCTGAGATGGCCACAGGGAGCATCTGGGCCTTCTCCTGAAACCAACAGGAAGCCACCCGTCAGGGTTGGGTTGGGTCTCCCAGAAGATGTTGACATGCTAACTTGAGAACCTGTGGCTGTGTCTTTAATTGGAGACAGAGTCCTGGTGGGCAGTCCAGTTCCAATGAAATCATTAGGATGAGCCCTAATCTGGTGTGACAGGGGTCCGATGCAAAAGGGGGACCTTGGACGCAGAGCCAGACACAGATAGAGGGGAAGCCACGGGGAGACACGGGGAGAAAGCCAGCGACAAGGAATGCTGACGGTGCCAGAAGCCAGCAGTCACGAGATAGCCTCTCTCCTGGCCCACCCTGGGGACCAGCCCTGCAACACTGGCCTCAGACTCAGCCTCCAGAATGTCTGCTGTGAGGCACCCTACCGGTGTGCTTGTGTTAGCATCCCAGGGAGCCAGCCGTGTATTCCCAGAGGGCCTTGCTGATATGACGTGGGGGAAGAGTCTGGAAGGCCGTGGGAGACCCGTGAGGGGGAGAGGTGAGGACGGGGCAGATGCAGGCGGTCATCACAACGCCGCATCCACAGGTGCGTCAGGGGCGAGTCCTGGGGCTCTACCTTCTGCCAAGGACAGACACCAATGCCAGACCCTGATGTGGGGCCAGCAGGTCGAGACCGAGGGTAAAGATCTTGAGTTTGTGTCTGAATTTGCGCTACTCGTAGGCATCCAGGGAGTTTGTAGTTCTGTCTCCCAGCGGATGGTTTGGAGTGGAGAGCACGTTTGGACCCTCCTTCTAGATGTTTCTGGAAACCTGTGCCTTGTGGACTCAGCTGGCACAGCTTTGATGACATTTCCTTCTCAGGCTTGGCTCCACATCGCACTTACACTTTTTAGAATCCCGGGTTCTAGTCCTGGTCGGGGCGCCGGATTCTGTCCCGGTTGCCCCTCTTCCAGGCCAGCTCTCTGCTGTGGCCAGGGAGTGCAGTGGAGGATGGCCCAAGTACTTGGGCCCTGCACCCCATGGGAGACCAGGATAAGTACCTGGCTCCTGCCATCAGATCAGCGTGGTGCGCTGGCTGCAGCGCACCGGCCATGGCGGCCATTGGAGGGTGAACCAACGTCAAAGGAAGACCTTTCTCTCTGTCTCTCTCACTGTCCACTCTGCCTGTCAAAAAAAAAAAAAAAAAAAAGAATCCCAACGTCTGTTGTCCAATGTGAAGTAATGCTATAACTAGTACTGAAACAGTATTTTACACTTTGTGTTTCTGTGTGGGTGCAAACTGATGAAATCTTTACTTAATATATACTAAATTGATCTGTATATAAAGATAATTGAAAATGAATCTTGATGTGAATGGAATGGGAGAGGGAGCGAGAGATGGGAGGGGTGTGGGTGGGAGGGAAGTTATGGGGGGGGGAGCCATTGTAATCCATTAACTGTACCTTGGAAATTTATATTTACTAAATAAAAAAAAAAAAGAACCCCAATGTCCAGGCCGCACCCAAGGCTGGTTACATTGCGATCCCCGAGGGTGGGCTAGGAAAGACGTATGAATGTGAAGACTCCAGTGCCCATGGGGGTGGTTCCAGGACCTTCCCTCGTGTCCCAAAGATAACAAAAGCCACTGAAGCTCAGGGCCCTTACATAAAATCGCATCTGTTCTGCACACACCCTCTCATCTGCCCATGCATTGCCTGGTCTCTACATTCCTGATAATATCTGGTGTGATGCGAAGGTTGTATGCAAAGCTGTTCCAGATCATTCAGGCAGTAAGGAGGAGAAGAAAAAGTCTGCAAAGTTTCAGTTCAGACACAGCCACCATAGGCCCAACCACACGGGACACAAACAGGGTTCAAACGATGAGTGCTGGGAGGTGGCAGGAGGGTGTGCCCATTCGGCATGGCGCTCGGTACATGGCAAAGTCAGCATCTGCTTTCTGGAACTTTCTGGATTTTTTTTTTTTTTCCAAATACGTTCAATCCCCCGTTGGTTGAATGTGAGAGTGTGGAAGAGTCTACAGCCGTGGCAGGCCAGCCGCCTGTGTGTCTCCACTCACAGTCGGGTTGTTCAGCGACGGGGAGGTGGTCTGAGAAAGGTGGTATTAGGCGAGCGTGTGTTTACACAAACTAAGGCAGCTGCCATGGCGCTAGGGGACATAACCTCATGGGACGCTGTCAGAGGCTGATCGAAATGGCATCATGTAGCACGTGGTTGAATCTATTTCGGTGCTAAGCAGAAGCCACCCCGTTGCTGCTTTGCTGTGGGGTGGTCTTGTGGGAATATTTTTTTTTCCCAAAAAACCCTGACATCGGTTTCTTCTTTTAAAAAATGTTTACTATTCATTTTCTTTATTTGAAAGGCAGAGAGACAAAAGAGAGGCAGAGATCTTCCAGCTGGTTCACTCCCCACTCAGGCCAAAGCTGGGAGTCAAGAACTCAATCCGGGTCTCCCATGTGGGTGGTGGGGACCCAACTGCTGGAGCCAGGGGGCCGGTGTTGTGGCGTAGCATGTACAGCTGCCACCTGCAGTGCCAGCATCCCATATGGGCACCGGTTCAAGTCCCAGCTGCCTGACTTCTGATCCAGCTCCTTGCTAATGCACCTGGGAAAAGCAGCAGAAGATGGCGGAAGTCCCTGGGCCCTTGCACCCACGTGGGAAAACTGGAAGAAGCTCCTGGCTCCTAGCTTCAGATTGGGAAAAAAAGTGGAGCCAGGACTGAAAGCCACCACTCCAGCATGAGATGCAGGTGTCCCAAGCAGCATCTTTTTTTTTAAGATTTATTTATTTATTTGAAAAGCAGAGTTAGAGAGGCAGAGGCAGAGAGAGAGGGAGATCTTCCATCCACTGGTTCACTCCCCAGATGGCTGCAATGGCCGGAACTATGCCAATCCGAAGCCAGGAGCCAGGAGCTTCTTCTGGGTCTCCTAGGTGGGTGCAGGGGCCCAAGGACTCGGGCCATCTTCTGCTTTCCCAGGCCATAACAGAGAGCTGGATCAGAAGTGGAACAGCCAGGACTTGAACCGGTGCCCATAATGGGATGCCGGCACTGCAGGCGGCAGCTTTACTTGCTACACCACAGCGCCGTCCCCTCAGCAACATCTTAATCATTGCATCAGACACCTCTCCCCGGCACTCAGAATTACTGAGAAGCTTTCCCAGGTTCTTCCTGTCTTCTGCCAGAGTGGGCTTGAGCAGGAAGTAAGGGTCTTGCTCACAGAAAGGATGAGAGTCTGCTTGAAAAGTCAAAGCTGAAGCTAATTCAGTGAGTCAGACCGAGGCGTTCAACCCGGAGACAACGAGTCAATTGCCTGAGCTGGCTGTTCCGTTAGCCTGAGTGTGAATACTGGTTTTATCCTTTTCTTACAGGGTGCGTACATGCAATGAGTCAGGTTTAAACAATACAGGTTCTGTGTGGTTATCCATCACATACTTCATTGACGACGGAAGAATACCTGGTTCTAGCTGACTCTTGACTACGGAGGTGCTCCACACTCCCACACTGGGTCCCACACTGCAGATCTGCAGGGAGAGGCAAACAGTGGGGTCCTTAATCACTCCTACAGTGGCCTTCAGACGTGAGGCTCACGCAGAGTGGATGCTTCCTTGACGTGGCTAATGTTTGTTTATTTGATGTTGGTCAGAGCTAAAGTCTGTTGGAAGGCCCTGGTCCCCGGGAGAGAGCTGCAGGCATCTTCCCAGTGGGATAGCACCCCTGGTCCCCGGGAGCCAGCTGCAGGCATCCTCACAGTGAGATAGCATCCCTGGTCCCTGGGAACCAGCTGTAGGCATCCTCACAGTGGGACAGCATCCCTGGTCCCCGGGAACCAGCTACAAGTGTGCTCACAGTGGGACAGCATCCCTGGTCCCCGGGAACCAGCTACAAGTGTGCTCACAGTGGGACAGCATCCCTGGTCCCTGGGAACCAGCTGTAGGCATCCTCACAGTAGGACAGCATCCCTGGTCCCCAGGAATGAGCTACAAGTGTGCTCACAGTGGGACAGCATCCCTGGTACCCGGAAACCAGCTGTAGACATCCTCACAGTAGGACAGCATCCCTGGTCCCCAGGAACCAGCTTCAGCATCCTCACAGCTGCAGGCATCCTCACACAGCCTCCCAGCATCCACTCACCTGGGCCTCTGCAGTCCCCATCTCAGGCCACGGCGTCAAGGGCAGGTGCCCAGCTGCAAGGAACCTGGGAATTGGACCCTTCTCTCAAATCTCCCAACAAGGCTCTCGTCTTACTTTGCCTGTGCTCTCACCCCTCACTAACTCTCACTCCCAGATGTCCTGGGAGCTGGCATTTCCTGATCTCCCAGCGAAATTCTGGAGCATGAATTGGGTTCATTCTCAGTCAGAGTCAACATCCCGGGGTCTGCCCAGTCCATAGCAACCTGTTCAACTGCTTACAAGTTGTGGAAATTTTCGTGCTTTTATTTCCCCCCTCTCCCATCTCTCTTTCTTGTGATTTTTATGCCTCAAAGAGAACACTCCTAGGCCATTGCTTCAGAGAGGTTTGGGGAAGAATCTATAGTAGATTGCAGCTTCCCCCAGCCAAGAAATGTGCGTGAAACACCTTGGAAAACAGATTCGCGCTTTCCATCGTCTCATTGGGGAGGCTTCTGGCTACGGGTAACAGAAGCCCCAGCCAACTGTGACTACAAGTGTGACTTTGTTGATCCCACTCAAGAGGCTGGAATCTGGGGCAGGTGCTGTGGTGCAGCTGGTTAAGCCACTGCTTGGGACACCCGTATCCCATACTGGTTCGGGTCCTGGCTACCCTACCTCCGATTCAGCTGCCCGCTAATAAGCCTGGGGAAACGGCAGATGACAGCCCCAGAACTTGAGTTCCTGCCACCCACCTGTGACACCTGGCCTCAGTTCTAGGCTCCTGGCTTCAGCCTGGACCAGCCCTGGCTGTTGTGGGCATTTGGGGGTTAACCCAGTGGATAAAAAGATACTTCCCGCTCCCTGTCTTCTTCCTCTCTGTGTTACTCTGCTTTTCAAATACAATAAATAAAGCCTTTAAAACAAGAGGCTAGAATCAAACTGCTAAAGCTGGTGAGAGGAGCTCTGTAGTCACAGGCCTTGGCCTTGCCCTGTGAAAAGGGAACGTCTTTCTGCATCTTCTATGTGAGAAACACAGAAGAGTCCCTGTAACCCTGGGTCAGGGGATGCAGATGAGAGCTCTATTTCTTTTTTTAAAAAATTATTTATTTGGGGGGGGTGCTTTGGAGGTTAAGCCTCCACCTGCAATGCTGGTATCCCATATGGGCACTGATTTGAGTCCCGGCTGCTCCACTTCTGATCCAGCTCCCTGCTAGTGTGCCTAGGAAAGCAGCAGAAGATTGCCAAGTGCTTGGGAGCCTGCACCCGCATGGGAATCCCAGAAGAAGCCCCTGGCCCCTGGCTTCATCCTGGCCTAGTCCTGGCTGTTGCAGCCTCTTAGGGGAATGAGCCAGCAGATGGAAGCCCTCTCTCTCTCCTTCTCTCTCTTTATTGACTTATTTATTTGAAAGGCAGAGTTATAGAGAGAGAGACCGATCTTCTGTCTGCTGGTTCACTCCCCAAATGATCACAACAGCTGGGGCTATGCCAGACCAAAGCCAAAAGCCAGGACATCTTCCAGGTCTCCCATGCAGGTGTAGGGGCCCAAGCACTTGGGCCATCTTCTGCTGCTTTCCCAGGCACAGTAGCAGGGAGCTGGATCAGAAGTGGAGCAGCCAGGACACAAACCGGCACCCATATGGGCTGCTGGCATTGCAGGCGGCAGCTTAACCCGCTACACCACAATGCCAGCCAGGAAACCTTTCATTTCATCTGAAACATTTCATAACAGACACGGCTCAGGAATGGGTGCCAGGTTAGCCACCCATCGTTGTCTCCCTCAATCGCCATCAGCACAGAGAGCTGGTTTGAAAGCTTGGCATTTTGGCGTCAGACAAGCCTTGGTCCAAAGCTCAGCTCTGCCACTTTCTGGCTGAGTGTCTTTGGGATACTTTCTTAACAGTGTTGGGCCTCAAATTCTGCAGCAGTGAGAGGAGGATGGCAAAGGCTGCCCTCAACGGGGTGCTGGTGCTGGTTGAATGAGACGAGGGTCGGAACGGTTTGCCGGGGAGTGGCACCTGCTGGGGACTGAATGGATGCAGGTGCTCCACCACAGCTTCAGGGCCATGCGTGACGTTTCCGGAACTCCCAGGGTCAGGTGCATCCGCAGGATTCGGCTGACGTGGCTCAGGCTCTTTCCTGAACTACAGACCTGTCCTGCCCCTCTCCTTTCCCTGGGCCACTTTGGTTTTTGCCTGTTCCCCTCCCCCTCTCCTTCCCATTCCTGGAAGGAACCAGCACATAGAGCTTTGGAATCCTGCAGGTCTGGATTTAAATCCTGGCCTAGCTGTGGAGTCTTGGGGAGGTCCTTAACCTCTCCATGGCTCAATGTCTTCATCTTCTCAGTGCAGCCCACGATAACCTAGCTCAGAGAGGGCGTGGTTGAGAGAACCTGATGACATCCTGTATGTGCCGTAGGTAAGACCCAGTGCCGGCCCGTAGCCCACGCTCAGTAAGGAGAGCCCGACCTGGCTGAGCCTTTACAGGGTGCTGAGCCCTCTAAGCATATCATGCACCTGAGACATTGCACTAGTTACGGATCGCTCTGTAGCAAGTGACCACACACCTGTTGGCTAGAAACAATACAGTGAGCTCAGTCCCTGTGGTTGGGAAAACCGACACGGCTCAGCGGGGCCCTAGGATCCCTTCAGGGTCTGGGAGAGCAAGGATTGCAGCCGGGCTCTCATCCGAAGGCAAAACTAGGAAGGAGCTGCTCCCAGGCTCTGGTGTTGGCAGAGGCCCGTTCCTGAGGACTGTCCGACTGAGGACGTCCAGTGCTCGCTGGCTGGACCGCTTGCCACTTGGGCTTCTCCAGCGTGGCTCCTTGCTTCTCCCAAGCCAGCAAGGAGGCAGCCAGCTATGGAGTCACCTCATCACAGATGTGACCTGCTGACATCTTTACTGCCTTCCGTGAGTCAGAAAAAGCAAGTCACTTTGTCCACTCTCCGCCCCAAGGAAGAAGGTCCTACAAGGGCATGAACACCAGGCGGTGGGGCTAATCGGAGGCCAAGCTGGAGCTGGCAACCACAGTCCTAGTCCTTGACTTGACCCTGGGAAGTAAGTGCTATTAGCCCATTTTACAGATGAGAAGGGTGAGGCACAGAGCAGTAAGGAAAATTGAGCCTCGAGTCTAACTTGGGCAGTGTGATCCTGGGGCTCATGCTTGTGTCTTTCACGGTAGGTTGCCTCCTCGCCAGATGCTGCCGTTATTATTGTTATGCGGACATTTCCCGATGCATTTTTGTGTCAGGCCCTGTCTCAGGACATAGGGTCACGGATGTGTAAGGCAGAGTCCGTCCCCTCCAGGAGATGGAAATTCAAAGAGACCCCCAATCCTGGGCCACGTGGGAACCGGGGACAATTTTTTGCCCCCAGAAGATTTGGTGAACAGTGCTCGTTGTTTGTACGCACGTGACCTCACCACCAAGATCCGTGCTTGCATCAGAAGCAAAGCAAGCTGCAGGCTCTGGGTGGTGGCTTCTTTCCAAGTTTGCCCACAAGTCATTCTGGCTGTTTCTGTTCAGCCTTTTGTCAGCAGACAACAGCAACAGTCATCCAAGCTTTAAAAAAAAAAAAAAAAAACTGGGTGGAGCAATACCTAAATTATTATATTTTTTTTGACAGGCAGAGTTAGACAGTGAGAGAGAGAGAGACAGAGAGAAAGGTCTTCCTTCTGTTGGTTCACCCCCGAAATGGCTGCACCGATCCGAAGGCAGGAGCCAGGCGCCTCTTCCTGGTCTCCCATGCAGGTGCAGGGCCCAAGCGCTTGGGCCATCCTCCACTGCACCCCCTGGCCATAGCAGAGAGCTGGCCTGGAAGAGGAGCAACCGGGACAGAATCTGGCGCCCCGACCGGGACTAGAACCCCTGGGGTGCCAGCGCCGCAGGCAGAGGATTAGCCTAGTGAGCCGCGACGCCAGCCCCTAAGTTATTAAAATTGGGCAGTGTTATCAGCTTCTGGGGTAAGACTGCATAGAAAGCATGGCTGTCGGGCTCCTCCTGTGCCGGTGGCCCTGGGTAGACTTAGTTTGTCCATCTGATGAATGGAGATTCATTCACACACTCCTGTGTTCATTCAAGCCAACCGCAAGCTCCCGCCCACTCCCTACCTGAGTGGAACTATAACTCCAAGCCAGACCTGGGCAGGAGCAATTCTGGACAAGGAGGTGTGACCTCAGGGGTGGCAGCATGCGGGAGTGGAGGGGCAGGGGTGGACATGAGCGTGTGTTTATGTGGTTGTGCGTTTGTGTGAATTGTGATCGTGTGCATGACTCTGGCTGTGTTTTGTGTATATGTGTGTTTATAGTTGGTTGTGTGTGTGTAGTTGTGTGTTGGATTATGCTGAAGTAGGGTAGGTGTGCGGAAGGTAGAGCCCAGGCCTCCTCCTGGGCTGGCTCCTTCCCCCACCCCCCAGAAGATGGAAGGGGCTGGGAGGAGAGCCCCTCCCCCACATGGCCTCACCCTCTGCACCCTGGTGACAGCCCTCTCTCTCTCAGTGCCAGCCGGGCTGCTTGCCAACCTCATGGCTCAGGCTGAGGGCCTTGACTGCAGCCCAACAGGGAGAAGGGATCAGAAATTATACTCTTGCTTTTGTCTTTTCTTTTCTTTTCTTTTCTTTTCTTTTTTTTTTTTCAATTTCAGCTGCAGACAAGGAAGTGCAGAGTGCGCTTGCTCCTTTGTGACTGCTTCTGGGTGGCACAGGCCCGGGGCACATTCTCCGGGGCAGGAGGAGAAGGGGTAGGTATGGGACTGAACCTCCCCAGCTGCTCTGGGCTTTGAGCCTGGCCTTGCAGACCCCTCCCTGGCCACACCCCAGCCGGTCTGCTTGCACCCAAGCACAGTGAATCCAGACCCTCCAAGAATGCCCTCCTCTTTGGGAGAAGTTTATGGAAGAAGCCCGCACATGGTCTCTAGGGAAAGGCTATGCCGTGGGGGTCTCTCTGGCAGTTGGGCAAGCATCTGTCCTTGGCGTCTGTTTGTAACCCTGACCCAGGAGGCCCAGGTTGTCCCGGGGGTCCAGCACAAGGTCGGACCCCTCTCTTTCCCCCTAAGACTTGGTCCTGGGAGGACAGGGTGGCCGGTACCCAGGGCGCTCACTCAGGAGGTAGGGGAAGGGTTGCTGGCAAGAGGCCTGAGCCGGCTGGGAGACTTTGATGCACAGTCCCTGCCCACCCCCCACGGCGTCTCCCACTGCGCCAGTCCGCCCCAGCTTTTCCCTCCGCAGCAAGCGCACCCCGACCCTTACAGCTGTAGAGGGGGCGTGGGAGCTGCGTCTATGGCTGCCCCCAATGAGCCCCAATGTTTCCCTTCCCCCAGGCCCCCACCTGGCGAGGCTGATTGTGTCATTCAGCGCCCCCTCCCCGGATGGGCTGGGTGGGCTCTCGAGCCACGTTTAGCTGCCTAATTAGCGCTGAGGCGCACTGCACGTGCAGGCTTCTGTGAATAAAGCGATTTTGTAATTGGCGCTGGCGCCCAGCCCGCTAGGCGGGGGAGGGGCGGCTCTGAGGACAAAGGGGTTCCACTGCGGGAGGGGGCCCGGAGGGCAGACCCGGCTTTGTTGGGCGCCTGGGCCAGCCGGCCCTGGGTACAGGGCGGCAGGGCTGATGGTGTGTGTAGGCGCTGTGTTTTCCGCCAGGCACGGTGCTCCGTGCTCTGCATACAAGCCCTCTCGCTGGGCGACCCGCTTGTCCCGGTTTCCTGGGGCCAGTCCCAGGCAAACCTGGACAGCGTATGGGGGTCACAGGACATCTACTTCTCTCAGCAGCTGGAAGAGGCGGTAGATCCCCATTTTCCAAAAAAACTAAGGTTTAGTAGGGTTAGGATTTTTTTTTTAAGATTTATTTATTTGAAAGGCAGAGTTACAGAGAGAGGGCAACACACACAGACACAGAGAAAGAGAGAGAGAGAGAGCGAGCTTCCATCTGCTGGTTCATTCCCCAGATGGCTGCAACAGCCAGGGGTGGCTGGGCCAGACAGAAGCCTGGAGCCAGGAGCTTCCTCCAGGTCTCCCATGTGGGTGCAGGGGTCCAAGCACTTGGACCATCATCTCATGCTTTCCCAGGCTCATTAGCAGTGAGCTGGATAGGAAGTGGAGCAGCCGGAACTTGAACCCGCTACACCACAGCACAGACCCTAGTTTAAGATTTCAGCTGCTAAATGGCAGAAGCTGGGTTTGGACCCAGATTTATTATGTCCGAATATCCATAATGCAGGGAGTCTGTCCCAGTGCCTAAGTGTAGGCCTAAGTCTGCGGTATGTCCCTACACCCCATCTTTTCTCTGGCTGAAGTCCAAGGCCCCTCACCGCTGCCTGGTCCCCACCTGCTCACAGGGCTCCAAACTTTGTCAGACAGACTGTCTCCTGGATTCCAGCCCTGGACCCGCCTCAGCTGCAGTGGGCTGTGTAGACCTCCTCCAGCAGCCAGGGCTTGGCCGGAGCCTTAGGGGCCCACGGCCCAGTGGAAGGGGCAGAGCTCTGGCCTTGGAGTCTGGGTGATGGAATTCCAAGTGGGGCCCAGGAGGCCCAGGCTGCTTCAGGGGATGGTGGGATTGGCCTGGATGCCGGCTGAGCCCCTGGCAGCTCATCCGGTGGCTGAGAGCCAGCGTGCCTGGCCTCGCAGTCGCATGCTGATGGCTGTGACCTTGGGCAAGTTACCCAGCCCCTAGAAGATGCTGGCTAAAGGGGGCGGACGAAGATGTCGCCTACCTCTTTAAGGTCTTCAAGAAATTATTTGTGGAAAGCCGATAGCCTGAAGCCTGACAGGAAATAATGGCTAGTTGTTGCTATTATTGTTGTTAGTATTTTTAGCAGTCTCCTCCTGCCTGGGTTTGGGGACTGAAGCTAACCAACCTCCTTCCCCCTTAAACCCCCCCCCCCCGCCACGGCTGCAGCAAGGGTCCTGGCAGGCCGAGCTCATGTTGGAACCAATGAGAACCAAAGGGAGAGACCGCCACTACCCCTGGGACCTAAAATAGGGCTAAAACCGGCTGCGCAGCCCAGCCTGGCAGGACCATTTTGCCCATACAAGGCCAGAGTCGGTGCCACCTGGCAGCCCCTTGGGGTGCGGAGCTGTGGGTCAGCCCCTGCCTCAGCCTGGCTCTGGGTTTCGCCAGATCAGTGCAGGCGGCCCCAGGAATGTCGCCGGCTCCTTCCTGCCCAGATTGATGACCCTCTCGGGGCTGGATTTTGTTCGAGATCAATTTGAGAGAGAAGTGGCAGCCGGCTCCAGGCCCGCCGTCCAGCCAGACATGCCAGACCCGGACAAGAAAGAGGCCCCGAGGCCAGAGATTTCCCAGATGTCCCTCTTGGACGTGAAACCTGGAGCCACTGTTTCTGGGGGCGTGTCTGCACACAAGCCAGGCGCTTCAGGCTCCCTCCCTGGAAACAGGCCTCTAAGAGGCTGTGCAGTGCTGGGCTGGGCTGCCTAGGCAGGTCCCCTCTTGCTGTCCCCGAGTGAAGCCAGACCCTCAAACCAAGTCCCTGTTGCCTCACAGAGGCAAGGCCTTGGGTCAGTCCGGGAAAGGCACCCAATGTGCTTGGAAACGTTGCACTTGATCCTTGCCTCTGCTGTGTCATCTCAAGCTGGGCACTCACCCTCTCTGAGCCTCAGGCTCATTCCCTGGGAAATGGGGATGATAATGTGGGCTTCGCTGGTTTGTGGTGGGGATTAAGTGAGACAATGGAAGGATGAAATGCCTAAGCCCAGGACTGCACACAGTAGGCGTTCTGTACATGCTCATCTGTATTCCCTGGTTCCTAAGACAGTGTGTGTGTGTGTGTGTGTGTGTGTGCGTGCGCGCGCATGCGTGTACAGGGAGTGCAGTGGGAGGGTGGATGGCCCACAGAGCTCTGTGTAGACTCTGAGTGACAGCGCTCAGGGTGCAGCTCTCCCTCGTGGTGGGCCGGGCTTCCTGCAGCAGGTGGTCTGCACTGGTGCAGGTGGATGCAGGCACCAGCCTAGCCTTCAGGGGCAACACGCTGCCCATTCTGCTGGCTGGACGGCGGGCCTGGAGCCGGCTGCCACTTCTCTCTCAAATTGATCTCGAACAAAATCCAGCCCCGAGAGGGTCATCAATCTGGGCAGGAAGGAGCCGGCGACATTCCTGGGGCCGCCTGCACTGATCTGGCGAAACCCAGAGCCAGGCTGAGGCAGGGGCTGACCCACAGCTCCGCACCCCAAGGGGCTGCCAGGTGGCACCGACTCTGGCCTTGTATGGGCAAAATGGTCCTGCCAGGCTGAGCTGCCCAGCTCCCACACTCATGTGTCCCTGCCCCTCCCTCTGGACATGCCCACGTTTCAGTCCCCACACGATGGGCCACCTGCGGGTGCTCAGAGAAGGAGATGCTTCCTCTCTGGGAGGCAGCCCGAGGGCAGGGGGTGAGTCACGTGATTCACCTGCGAGGAGCGGGGGGTGGGGGGGGCTGGCGCTGGACTGCAGGGAGACCTCCTTTTATGGGCAGTCAGGAAGGTGACATTCGCCAGCGCAGGTCACATGCTCAGGACTGCCTGATCCCGAAGCCACCTTCCCAGCCGCCATGCTGCCCTCCACAGCTGCCCTTTTCCGGGAAAGGGAAGGGAGAGGCAGGCGCTCCCAGGCCTCCAGGGAGACACGGCGGCCTCCGGGAAGCCAAGGGAGGGGCGGGCACACTTGAGGCTTGCTGCATCTCACACGTGCCTTCCCTGTTAGTGAGACTGAACCCCCACCCCACCTCCCATGTTCTCCGGCCTCCTGAGGTCTAGAGAGGACTCGGGCTCCTCCAGGGGATGGTCCATACCAAGGGGTCTCAGCTGTACCCCAGTGGTTTCTGAAGCAAAGCCCTTCTCCAAGCAACCATGCTAGGCAGTGAGGGTTGGAGGCTAGGGCTTCTGGGAGAAGTGATGACCCATCAGTGTCTGTCAAAGGCCTCAGAGCATCCCCCCCCCCCACCTCTCCCTTTCCCTTCCTTCCATCATCTCTGAGATAGAGAGTGGGGAGGAGAGACAAAGACAGAGAGAGACAGAGAGAGGAAGAGAGTGCTCCCATCCTTGGGTTCACTCCCCAAATGGCTGTAACAGCAGGGACTGGTCCAGGCTAAAGCCAGGAGCCAGGAACTCCATCCAAGTCTCCCACATGGGCGGCAGGAACCCAATTACTTGAGCCATCACCCGAGCCCTTGTTCTTAACACTCTGGCGCAGCCAAATGGAGATTATTAAAGACAAGAGCCACTGGGCAGGTGCAGGACGCCTGAGCAGTCAAAGGAGCAGACAACATGGCCCACCCAGGAGAGCCCCCACACCTGCACCTCCAGTGGAGGGCCAAGCTGTCTTTAGGAGTGATGCAGTGAAATGGGCAGAGAGATGGACTGGTGCTTTTCTAATGAGCCTACTCTCTGTTCTGCCAAAGTTACACAACGAGCCATTGGCCTTATTCTAGCTGTTTGGAAGAATAGACAGCACTGCCTTTTAAACGTGTATGCAGGTTGCAAGGCCCTTGCAAATATCCAGACTATTATGACGTGAGCACCTGTGCATGCCAGCAGTCAGGAGACTCTGGCTGTGCACAGACAGGTCACCCTTGTCACTGTGGAGGGACAGGTGCCACCACCAGCCCTCGGCTCGGTCTTCTCTCTGCCCTCCCTGCCCGGGAAGGTCTCTGCTATTGTTGGGTGACGCTAACTATGAGACCAGAGCTTCCTGCTCTCAACAACCACTTGGTGATGGAAGAACTAGATGAACGGGACTGATGTATCAGCGGGAGAGAATATGGCCCTCTCATTCATTCATTGATTCATTCATTCATTCATTCAACAAACATCTACTGAATACATCCCATGTGAGACACGGCTCCAGAGCCTGGAGAAAAGAAGAGGCGCATCCCTGATGGAGAGTGGGCGTAAGGCCCAAGGTAGCTCAGGTCTTCAGAGGGTACCTGTGTATGACGTCAGTGCCCAAGTGGATAACGTGACTTGGAAGACAACTCTCCCTTGGCCCGTGAGCTCTCTCTGCTTGGTGGTTTTGCTATGTTTGTGGGTAGCCAGGGCCTGCGCCCTGAAGTCACCATTTGCAGATAGTCAAGCTGGGATGTGGACTCACACACAGCGTGGCCTAATGGGTGGGGTGGGGGGCGGGGAGCAGCCCGCTCGCCTGGTGATTAAAACTCAGACTCCGTCCTGGGCCTCCGGCGAGCTTGGCCGGTCTGGAAAACAGCCAAGGAAAGCGGAGAAACAGAAGAGGGGACGATGAGTACGGACGGCTGAGGGAGGGGCCGCTGCCTGCAGAGGCGCGGCCGGCCGAGGGCTTTGCACCCTGTTTTCACAAGAATCTGTAAACACAGCCACGTGAGCTACCTCTGTGCTCAGCCAGCGAGGCTGACTCAGGTTAGGCAAATTGCGTGATGGAGAGCCTGGGATGTCAAAGCCCAAATAAGCTAAAATATGGTGCTGCGTTCACGGCCGGACCCTGGGCCTCTGCCAACATTTGCACTCTTTGGAAAAGGCCCCGCCCTGAACCAGAAGCCCAAGAGCCGCCCACAGCTCTCCCTCTCCTGCCCGCGGTGACCTCGCTTTCCCAGCGGCTCTCACCTTGGCGCATGTCTTCTCCTATCCCCGGCCTCCGCTTCCGTTCTGCTGCCTTCACCTCCTGCCTTGCCATCTACCCGGCGGGCACATCCTGCCTGCCCTCCAACTGCCAGCCCCCAGCCAAGCAGGCCACCCCCAGCTGCCCCCTGGGGCAGACGCTGGCGCTTCCTGGAGTGCTTATCGCAGTGCTGGTCTGGATTTATTAGGGCGCTTGCTTAAGCGGCGGCTGCCTCCCCACTTCATTACGGTGTCCTGCAGGGCAGGGCCTGCCTCTGGTTTTGCTCATCGCTCTGTCCCCTGCGCTTAGCACAAAGCCAGCAAGGAGGGTTTGGAACCTGTTATGACTGATGCTTTGTAAACACACCCACAGACGTTAGCTCCATCCCGGCGCTTGCCCTGTCTCTCCCCATCCTGATCAGTGCAAAGTGACCAATGGTGCCATGAATGGATCAAGGAATAAAGGAGTTTTAAGTATAAAAAGAAGAGATCAGTACCTTTAGAAATATTTTATTTTATTGGGAAGGCAGAGTGACAGAGAGAGAGAGGAAGAGACAGAGAGTGAGTGAGCGAGACATATCCTCCATCTACTGGCTCATTCCTCAAATGGCTGCAATGGCAGAGCTGGGCTGGAATTAATCCAGATCCTGCACATGGGTGGCGGGGGCCACCTTCCGCTGCTGCCCCGGGGCACACTAGCAGGGAGCTGGATCGGAAGTGGAGCAGCTGGGGCTTGAGCTGGTTCTCTAATATGGGCTGCTGGCATCGCCCGCGGCGCTTAACCTGCTGCGCCACAGCGCCAGCCCTGAGATAAGTGATTTCTATACATTTTTCTTCTCGGCTACCAAGCGAATGCTGAATAAGTCTTCCAAGGAGTTGGTCTGTTAGGCATTCACGTGTAGGTGGTAGAGCTGAAAGCCCTGGGGGCGGTGTGTGCGTGTGTGTGGTTGAAGAGTTAACTGAGTTCCCTAGAAAGATAACAGCACTGGACACAGGGTAGTCTCCCGGGTGCACCTCTGAGTGTGCAAACACTCCCTCCCCGGAGCCTTATTCTGGGTGTTTGTGCAATAAGCACTTGGCAACTACTGCTAATTATTTGTGTGCTGAGTGCAAATGGGAGGGAATTGTTACCTTAGTGCTGGTGCCGGGACAGGACACGGCTGCCTCCCTCGCAGCCCTCCCTCTGCCTGTTCAGCCAGTGGCTCCTCCTAGATGAGCCTGGGGGCCTCTTCCAAGAGGAGATGGCCCAGGACATGGCGTGCTGTGGGGAGTGGAGCTAGTGTTTGGCTCGCAGCACAGGCTCGCCTTTATGTCCACTTCGCGCTGTGTCTTCCCTAGAAACCTGGTGCCGACCAGGGGCGGAGAAGCCAATGGTCTTGCAGATTCTGTTTGGAGCTCACATTCAACTTCTTATAAGGCAGTTCAGCAATAGCCATCAAAACTGTAAAGGCATGTGTGCTTTTAAAAAAGGTTTATGTGTTTATTTGAAAGGCAGAGCAACAGAGAGAGGGATATATGTGTGTGTGTATGTGTGTGTGTGTGTACATATATATATATATAGAGAGAGAGAGAGAGAGATCTTTCATATGCTAGTTTACTCCCCAAATGGGCACAGAGTCTAGGGCTGGATCAGGCTGAAGCCAGAAGACTGTAACTCCATCTGAGTCTCCCATGTGGATACAGGGGCCCAAGCACTGCCCAGCGTCCAATGATCCCACTCCTGGTAGTCACATCCTGTGTTCATGCAGTCCTCCTTAGACTGAACCAGGCTGTGTTTATGAGACCAATGGGATATGGCAAAAGAGGATGGCAGGGGCCGGTGCTGTGGTGTAGCAGGTAAAGCCGCCACCTACAGTGCTAGCATCCCATATGGGAACCGGTTCGAAGCTCCACTTCTGATCCAGCTCTCTGCTATGGCCTGCAGAAGCAGTGGAAGATGACCCAAGTCCTTGGGCCCCTGCACCCATGTGGGAGACCCGGAGGAAGCTCCTGGCTCCCAGCTTCAGATCAGTGCAGCTCTGGCCATTGTGGACAATTAGGGAGTAAACCAGCAGATGGATGACCTCTCTTTCTCTCTGCCTCTCCTTCTCTCTCTGTGTAACTTTCAAATAAATAAATAAATGGTCTAAAAAAAAAAAAAAGAAAGAAAAATGGATGCCGTGCCACTGCTGAGATGAGGTTACTAGAGACCGTGACACTTGCCTCCTTCTCAATCCAGGTCTTGCACGTGGGTGACAGGGGCTCAGTTATTTGAGCCATCATTGCGTTAGCAGGAAGCTAGAGTCAGGAGCTAGAGCTGGACCTCACATCCAGGCACTCCAAGGTGGGACATGGGTGGGTTAACCACCAGGCTAAACGTCCACCCCAAACACCACTGCCGGCTTCCAAGTTGTGGGGAGCAACCCGGACTGGACTGAGTTACTGGAATTAAGACTTATTCTATGCATCTGCTCTCCCACAATATGGCGCTGGGAGAGGAGAAAACAGCTTCTACGCAGCTGCCTCTTGCCAACTTGAGTGCTGACCTCCAGGAGCTGATCCTGCTCCTGATTGGAGAGCAGCGTACTCGGCGTGTGGGCAGCCGAGTTGGGATTGGCGGAAGAGGACTATAAAGGAGGAGAGAGACAACATGCACCAGGAACATCTAAGGGGAACATCTATCTGAAGGAACACCTGTGCAGCCCCCGAGAGAGCCGGCCGGCAGTGTGCCGCTCCCCCGCGGAAGTGGGGAATGTGGCAGGGGGAACCGCCCTTCCACGGAGGTGGAAGGGACGGTAGCCAACCCGGGAAGAACCAGCAGCAAACCCGGGAAGGGCCGAGCAGACATAAGAACAGCGCAGGGTCCTGTGTCGTTCCTCCACGAAGACGGGGAGCGACATAATGGTGCCGTGACTCGGATATGAAGCCTAGGCAGGGCTTAGTGTCGTTCCTCCACGAAGAGGGGGAGCGACACAAGTCTCGTTGTCATTGAGGAGGACCTGCCAATCCTGTTGTTTCCTCTTTATTTTTGTTTTAATTGATTTGGGTTTAGTGGTAGTGGAGGCGGTGATTATTCTAGAATCATTTTGTGCTTGTGATATAATATTAAAAGAGCCCCCAGTCTACTAAATCACAAGTACCTCTCCTTATTCTCCACTTCAAATTTTGTCCCACTCCCAGGGAGAGCTGTATGTTCTTTTACATAAGCGTCCTGCGTGTGGACAAGCAACTGCAGGTGTTTATATCCGTTTTAACCCGGAAGTAACAAGAACATCCACACCGTGTTGCGCCTGGCTTCTTCACTGTGTATTTTGGGCCTCTTCTTGGTGCAGGTGGAGCCAGCTCATTCTCTTTCCTTCGGACCATGCACAGTCACTTGTTGAGCACCTGCTGGGTGCCAGGCCCTGTTCCTGTGCCAGACACAGCATGAGCGTGTGCCCTTCTCCAGACACTGTGCTGGCCCAGGGTTCTCAGCCTCAGCACCGCTGGGATTCAGGGCCAGCTCATTCTTTGTTGTTGTCGAGAGGAGGTGAACAGAGCAAAGGACACTCTGAAGCAGCATTCTCGTGTCAGAAAGGAAACCGAGCGTGTGTGATACAGAAACTCAGCCTCAATGCGTGCTTTCTTTTTTCTACACCTTGATAAAGCCAGACCTGAAGCCCCTGGGGGAAAAGGGACTTGATGCAGTTGGCTTAATTGCAGCTGTGACTTGTGGCGGGCCAGGCCAGGGACAGAGCCTCTAGTAGTCCTGGAGTGGAAAAACCCCAGCTCGTGGGGGTGGTGGCTGCTGCAGCACGGCCGGCTTAGTCGCCTTGTTCAGAGTCCAGCAGTGGATGTCCCTGGGGAAGCTGCCGCTTCTGTCTCAGGGACAGAAGGACAGAGGGACACTGGGAGACCAGACATGGGCAAGACTCGCCGCATATCTACCACAGGGTGGGGTGGGGCCCGAATCCTCTCCCAGCTGCTCTGGCCTGAATTTGGGGGGGAATCAGACCCGGGTGTTTGGTTGGCTCAGAAAGGAATTGGTTTAATGGGACGTGAAAAGGAACACATCTGTGGGGGTGGGGAGGGCAACTCAGGGCCAGGGGTGAGGGGTCCCCAGGAACTGAAGAGCGGCGGGGCCAGGACTTGAAGGCCCTCTCTGTTCCCCAAAATTACTGGACTCCAGCATTTGGGACTTTCCTAGCGATGAAGCAGACAAGCCTGGGCTCCAGCAGCAAAGGTGCCGAGAGCCAAGGCCAGAGCAGTCAATGACAAGGGCACTGGACAGGGTGTCGGAGCTCCAGCTGACCGGAGACTCCCAGCAAACCACTCCCTCCCCCAGCCTCAGTTTCCCTAGAGCTGCTCTTAGAGACGGCCTCCAGCTCTGACCATCTCTGATTCGCAAGAGGAGGTCTGCCAGGGAACAAGTATTTCTAGAGCCCTTGGCGTCTTGTCAGGTGAGGTGGGAAACACAAGTGACTTCACGGCCAGCCCCCACCCATGTGGAGCTCAGCTAGGATGCTCAGGTACACACAGGGACAGAAGTCCTTCCCTAGGGAGTCCAGAGGATGGGTGATTGAGGGGGTCTGGACTGGTCCAGGAAGGCTTCCTGGAGGAGGCCCTTCATAATGGGCAGAATTCACTAGGTTAGGAGAAGGGAGCCAGGGTGTCTCATGCAAGGCCTGGTGAAAAGCCAGGGCTCACACATAACAGCTGTGCAGGGTGTGCACTGCACAACTCCAGGGGGCACCATTCACATCGTGTTCCCTAACACTCCACAGCCTGTGTACACCCGTCAGGGCCTTAGGCAAAAGTGCCGGGAGACGTTCTGGGGCAGCTAAGTGATGTCTGCTGAGGCCTCGGGAGTAGCCGCGGGGCAGCCGTGCGCCCTGGGCCTGGGAGAGGATCCCCTTCTGTCTTTGAGCATCCGCTCTGCTCTTCTGTATCTTTCTGTATCTGAAAAAGATCTGGTATTTAGAATAAATGAAGAACTCCTACTACCTGACAATAAAATGACAAATAATTCAATTTTTAAAAGATTATATATTTGGATAATTTATTTGAAAGGCAGAGAAAGAAATCTCTCATCCACTGGTTCACTTCCCAAATGTGCTGGGCCAGGCCAAACCAGAAGCCAGAGATACAATTTTTTTTTATTATTTATTGGACAGGTAGAGTTATAGACAGTGAGAGAGAGAGAGAGACAGAGAGAAAGGTCTTCCTTCCATTGGTTCACTCCCCAAATGGCCGGCCAAATGGCCAATCTGAAAGCAAGGAGCCAGGTGCTTCTTCCTGGTCTCCCATGGGGTGCAGGGCCCAAGCACTTGGGCCATCCTCCGTTGCCCTCCCGAGCCACAGCAGAGAGCTGGACTGGAAGAGGAGCAACCGGGACTAGAACCAGCGCCCATATGGGATGCCGGCACCGCAGGCAGAGGATTAACCAAGTGAGCCCCGGCGCCGGCCCCAGAGATACAATTTTTAAAATACACAAACAGGGCAGGCACTTAGCCTAGGGTTAATATTTCAGTTAGGATACCCGTGTTCCACACTGAAATACGTGAGTTACACGCCCAGGTCAGCTCCTGACTCCAGCTTCCTGCAGTGCAGACCTGGGAGGCCGTGGTGATGGTGCAAGTCCACTGGGCCCCTGCCACCCATGTGGGAGATCTGCACTGAGGTCCGGGTCCTGGCTTTGGCCTGACTCAGCACTGGCCATTGCAGACATCTGGGGAGTGAACAAGCAGATGAGAGCCCACTCTCACTCTCACTCTCACTCTCACTCTCACTCTCACTCTCACTCTCACTCTCACTCTCGCTCTTGCTCTCGCTCTCTTTCTCCCCACCCCTCAAATAAATAACTAATGTTTTTAAAACAAGCAATTGATTGAATAGACATTTCTCCAAAAAGTGCATATAAATTTGCCAATAAGCAAATGGAATATGCTCAACATTGTTAGCTGTTAAGAAAATGCAAATCAGGCTGGCACTGAGGCTCACTAGGCTAATCCTCCACCTGCAGCGCCGGCACCCCGGGTTCTAGTCCCAGTCAGGGCGCCGGATTCTGTCCCGGTTGCCCCTCTTCCAGGCCAGCTCTCTGCTGTGGCCCAGGAAGCCAATGGAGGATGGCCCAAGTGCTTGGGCCCTGCACCCGCGTGGGAGACCAGGAGAAGCTCCTGGCTCCTGCCATCGGATCAGCATGGTGCGCCGGCCGCAGCGCACCAGCCGCAAAGGCCATTGGAGGGTAAACCAATGGTAAAGGAAGACCTTTCTCTCTCTCTCTCTCTCTCTCTCTCACTGTCCACTCTGCCTGTCAAAAAGAAAGAAAGAAAGAAAGAAAGAAAGAAAGAAAGAAAGAAAGAAAGAAAGAAAGAAAGAAAGAAAGAAAGAAAGAAAGAGGAAAATGCAAATCAAAACCACAATGAGATACTGCTTCAGACTCACTGGAATGGCTAGACTAAAACAGACAGACAACAACAAGTGTTGGCAGGCTATGGAGAAATGGAAACTTTTTTTTAATTTAATTTATTTTTATTTTTGACAGGCAGAGTGGACAGTGAGAGAGAGAGAAAGAGAGAAAGGTCTTCCTTTGCCGTTGGTTCACCCTCCAATGGCCGCCGCTGATCCGATGGCAGGAGCCAGGTACTTATCCTGGTCTCCCATGGGGTGCAGGGCCCAAGTACTTGGGCCATCCTCCACTGCCTTCCCAGGCCACAGCAGAGAGCTGGCCTGAAAGAGGGGCAACCGGGACAGAATCCGGTGCCCTGACCAGGACTAGAACCCGGTGTGCCGGCACCGCAAGGCGGAGGATTAGCCTGGTGAGCCGTGGCGCCGGCCAGAAATGGAAACTTTTATACATTGCCGGTTGGGTTGTAACATGGTGCAGAAGACAGATTGGCAGTTCTAAAAAGTTAAATGGGGCTGGCTTGGTGGCATAGTAGGCTAACCCTCTGCCTGCAATGCTGGCATCCCATGTGGACACTGGTTTATGTTCCAGCTGCTCCACTTCTGATCCAGCTCCCTGCTATGGCCTGGGAAAGCAGTAGAAGATGGCTTGGGCCCCTGCACCCACGTGGGGGAGACCTGGAAGAAGTTCCAGGCTCTTGGCTTCAGATAGGCCCAGTTCTAGCCATTGCAGTCATTTGGGGGAGTAAACCAGCCGATGGAAGACCTTTATCTCTGTCTCTCCCTCTATCTGTCTATAATTCTGGCTCTCAAATAAATAAGTAAAATCTTTAAAAAAAGTTAAACAGACCTATCATATGGCCCAACAATTCCACTCTTGCTATATCCCCAAGAGAACTGGAAATAGATACATGACAAAAACTAATGGAAAAATGTTCATAACAACATTTTTTATAGTAGCCCCAAAGTGGAAAAACCCAGCCCAGCACCTGATGGGAGATAAGAAAAATGAGCATCTATACAAGGGAGTATTATGCAATAACAAAAAGGAATGAAGTACTGATCCATGCTACAACATGGATAACCCCTGACAACATTGTGCTGGTGAAATACACGGATCAGGAAAGACCGCTGTATGATTTCATTTATGTGCAATGCCTGGAACAGTCAAATTCAGGGGTCACCAAATGGTGGGCTTGTTCTTGAGAGGCAGAGAGACAGCGAGAACTCTTGTGCACTGGATCATCCCTCCAAACGCCTGCAACAGCCCCAGCACCCATTAGCTTCCCGGAGCAGCCCGCCCATCCTTTCCCTCGGTCTCCCAAGGTCAGTGCATGTACCATGCAGGGCTGGCCCCTTCCAGCTGCTCACAAGCCAGTGGGGCAGGAACTCCTCCAACACCCACCTTCCAGGAGGAAACTGAGAGGTGGTGTCAGCGGCCTGGATTCCTCGCAGCCCTGGGGGGAACAGCCAAACCTGACATCTCGGATTGCACTTTTCCCACAAGCACCTGCAGGAGCCCAAACACTTGGGCCATCTTCCTCTGCTTTTCTCAGGCCATTAGCAAGGAGCAGGATTGGAAGTGGAGCAGCCAGGACTTGAACTGGCACCCATTTGGGATGCCTGTGTTTCAGCTTAACCCCCCGCACCTCAATGCTGGCCCTTTCTCAGTATTTTTTTAAATCATTTCTCCATTTCTGCCAGATAGTTTGGATACAGAATAATACAGAATTCATGTTCAAAAATCTTTCAGTACCTTGAATATGCCATGCCCTCCATAGTTTGCGATGAAAGTCAGCTACTGGGGGCTGACCAGTAAGCATTCTATTTTCTTTTAGTTCTTTGACAATATTTATAGTAGATGATTTAAAGTCTTTGTCTAATAATTCCAACCTCTAGGCAACCTCTGGGACAGTTTCTACTAGCTGCTCGATGCTTTTTGGTTCCTGTGTATAGGTTACACGTTCCTGTTTCTTAGTGTGTCTTATACCTTTTTTGTTGAAATATGGACATTTAAAGTAGTATAATGTAGCAACTCTGGGTATCGGATGCTGTCCCCTCCCTAGGGCTTATCAATCCTGCTGTTTGCTTGTGTAGTGACTTGTTTAGCTTGCTGGCTTACTGACCAGCTGGTGAGCAGGGATTTTCTTCAATGGCTCTAGCTTGCTCCAGGAGGTGGTTTGTCTGTGTTGGGGCACCCCTCCAGGGCTCTGGGAAACAGTATGACTCTGTCTTAGCTTTCATTTCTTCCTTATGCAAAGGCTCAGAGCAAGCCAGAGGAGAGAGACAGGGCATCTTAGACCTTCCATAGGCATGCGCATGGCCCTACACACGCAAGGGGACATCTAGATTCTTAGGAGTGTGTTGGGCCACTGCTTTCTCTGCAACAGCCCAATTCTGCTTCTACTTTTTTTTTTTTTTTTTTTTTTTTGATGGCATAATGGACAGTGAGAGAGACAGAAAGGTCTTCCTTTTCCATTGGTTCACCCCTCCCTCCCACAAATGGCCGCTATGGCCGGCGCTGTGCTGATCCGAAGGCAGGAGCCAGGTGCTTCTCCTGGTCTCCCATGGGGTGCAGGGCCCAAGCACTTGGGCCATCCTCCACTGCACTCCCGCGCCACAGCTGAGAGCTGGCCTGGAAGAGGGGCAACCGGGACAGAATCCGGCGCCCCGACCGGGACTAGAACCTGGGGTGCCGGTGCCACAGGCGGAGGATTAGCCTAGTGAGCCGCAGCACCAGCCTCTGTTTCTACTGTTTAAGTCTTTGGTCCTCAGAGAGGTTGAGGAAGGGAAAGAAGGAGGGGAAGGAACTGTCGTTTACTGAGCACGGACTGCGCGCCAGGCCCAGGCTGGTTCCCACCATGAAGCTCTTTACCTCATTCCCACGAGGACTCAGTTGGTCCTTTCCTGACATTTTCTTTACAAATGAGAAAGCTGGGGCCAGAGCTGTGGTGTAGCGGGTAAAGTCACCACCTGCAGTGCCGGCATCCCATATGGGAACCGGTTCAAATCCTGGCTGCTCCACTTCCAATTCAGCTCTCTGCTATGGCCTGGGAAAGCAGTAGAAGATGGCCCAAGCCCTTGGGCCCCTGCACCCACATGGGAGACCCGGAGTAAGCTCCTGACTCCTGACTTCAGATGGGTACAGCTCCAGCCATTGCAGCCAACTGGGGAATGAACCAGTGGATGGAAGCTCGCTCTCTCTCTCTCCCTCTCCCTCTCACTCTAACTCCGTCTTTCAAATAAATAAAAAATAAATCTTTAAAAAAAAAAAGAAAGCAAGCTGAGGTTCGGAGAGGTAAAGCCACACCCTCACGGGCCGTAGCTAGTCAGATGATGTAGGGCTTTCCTGATTCCAAAGCCCAGGCCTGTCTTCCGTTCCAATTTTCCCAGCAGGAAACAATTTAAGGTAATACATAGACAACCACACAACAACTTTAACTGCATCCTGTGTATTTATATTTGTAAACCAAACTCTGTATTAAGGACCAGCCATATTTGGGTATTTAATCTTGAAAGTGAGACAGTATAAAACTAACCACTAGGATATGGTACAAGTGGAACATTCTCTAGGCAAAAGTTGAGAAGGGTGGAAGTCGGTGGGTCACAGCATTCTACCGTAAGCTCTCAATTTTGATACGGAGAGTTGCGGAGGGTTTACCTGTATCAGCACCATGTGGTAGAATTTTGGCCATAGTGGAATTGTTTCTATGCTGTCCAATAGGGTAGCCAGCAGTCACACTGAACTGAACTGTGGCTCATAGGACTGGAGGATTAATTTTTAAATGCATTTCATTTTAATAGCTTCCCATTACCTGGGGCTGCTGTGTGGGACCGCTCAGCTGTAGGCCAGTTTCATTACAACTGCTCCCAAGGCGGCCAGCCCTCTGTGGCCATTCTGGAGCCCACGTTGGGTGAGCAGAGTCCATGGTGTGAGGACATTTACTCAGGGCCCCGCAGACAAGGCTGTGCACCCGGCTCCTGCACTGTGTGGCCAGGAAGCCTTGCCCAGGAGACTCGGTCTCTGGGCCTCTGTGTAACATAGGAAGAGCGATGCTTTCCTGACATATCTCTAGGCTCGTGATGAGGACAGCGTAGAACAACACAGGAAAGAATGTATTGTAAGCCATAAAGTAGTAGAGAAATGAAAGCGTTTGTTTAAACAATATTCTCTGAATGAATGACCCCCTGGGAACAGGCTGGGCTAGGGTGTGGAGAGGGGGTGTGATAGAATTTGGGGCGATGGAATCTGACCTGTGACACAGCCTTGATGCAGGCTGCTCCTTGTAACTGCAAAACCTGAGGATGAACTTGGATGTGGGCTGTTGTAGACTGAATGCACCCAATGGCCTGCCACGAGGTCCCCCAGCTCCAGGTTCTGACCCGAGGCCCCCTGGCTCCCGGTCCTGACCCAAGGTCCCCCGGTTCCTGGCTCTGACCTGAGGCCCCCCCCAGCTCCCGGTTCTGACCCAAGGCTAGTGTTGTGCACTCAGCCCTCAGTTTCCCTGCCCAGCTCTGCTCCCACGGTTTCCCACTTCACTCAAAGTCCACTGAACTCGCTCAGGCCAAGTCCCAGCACTCATTCCTGGAGCCCGTCTTCCCCTCCCGTCCCCACATCTCAGCACACATCAAATCCTGTGGACTTGACCTCCATCCAGTCACATCTCACCACCCTTAAGGGGCCACCTCGGGGTATGGCAGTGTCCACCCCGCTGGTCCACCCCTGGCCCCCTGCACAGCACCCCTTCCTTGCTGGACGTTACCAGAGGGAGTCTTTTCAGTGCTGTGTCCGATCAAGCCTTGGCTAAAGCCCTGCAAAAGTTTATCCAAAAGGAAGCCAAGATCTTTCTGGGGCCAACTAGACCCTCCTGTTCTGGCTCTGAACTCATTTCCAAAACTCCACTCTTCATATCCCTTGAACATGTGAGCCCCAGGGCCTTTGCACTTACTGTTCCCCTTGTTGGGAAAGTTCTTCCAGATGACCTTGGGGCTTACCCTTTACTGCTTGTGGGTCTCTAGCGTCACTTCATCAGACACTTTCTTTGTATACCTAACACAAAACAGCTGCCTCCCAGCTTCACCCATCCACAAACCTGTAATGGGGCCCGGGGCACAATCACACTTAATCATGGTTGTCAAATGAATCAACGAACTCCCGGTCAGACAGAATCACTGACACGAAGCAGCTCTGGCTTGGGAGCCAGGAGACTTCCCGTGTGGCTTGGACAAGCTCCCCCTGCACTTTGAGGCCTAAACCAGGGACTGAAAGAGAATCGCAGATTCCTTCTGGTACCCAAGAGTCCGTGACGCCACGTTGCTCAGAGCCCCCAGTCCCGCCTGAACGCCAGCGGGCGGCTTGGAGAGCTGGCCTCCCAGAGCTGCAGTGTGGTTTGGCCTGGCCAAGCAATGCCCAAGGTCCCCGGGCCAAGGAGCAGGGGCGGAAGTGACTCCATTGGCCCAGCTTCGTTTCAGCCAGACCTGACTTCCATGGGGCTGGCTTTGTTTGGTTGGTTTAATTCTTAAAATGTCCCCTTCCTGGTCTTGCTTGCTCTGTGACAGTGGTGACCTGCCCTCCCTCCCTCCTGCGCGCTCTCTCTCTCTCTCTCTCCAGGAAATCTGAGGACAACAGCACTATTTCCTAAGGATTCTCTGGCTCAGCGAATCTGAGGAGCCCTGTCCCAAACCATCTCTCTCTCCCTTACCAGGAGTCCTGGTCACCCCCACCCCCCACCCTCAGAGCCAGGGCAGAGAGCTCTGCTCCCCCTCCTGTCTCTCAGGGACATCTGGGAGCCCAGGCCCCTCCCCTCCAGGGAGCCGCCTGCTGCTCGCCTATTTTTAGCTTTCTCAAGGAGAAGCAGGGACAGTCCCTGAGCCAAGGCACACCCAGGGCTGAGTCCCTATGGAAAACCTCCCCTCATAGGGAAAGAATCCGGGGGATTTTTTTTTTTAATTTTTTATTTTTTAGTCCTGGCTTAGAGCCTTCAATTTTTGTGTGATCTGTGCTAATTTATCAGGATTTT
Organism: Oryctolagus cuniculus; assembly: GCF_964237555.1. Lineage (NCBI taxonomy): Eukaryota > Metazoa > Chordata > Mammalia > Lagomorpha > Leporidae > Oryctolagus > Oryctolagus cuniculus. The sequence goes on along the minus strand of NC_091432.1, from coordinate 21,624,108 downwards.
AGATGTTGATGTGTGTGGTTTTTTAAAAATAGGAATCAAGGCAAGATGGGACCATGAATCAGGCCTGGGCAATGGCCCCAGTGCAACTGGTGATGGGCCTGGGGTTTGACTTTAAGAGAAAAAAAAATCCTTATCTTGTTTTTGTTGATAGTGGGATGGAAACACCCCGTGTAATGGAAACTGGCCGGCCTGGAGCGAGGCGGGAGTGGGGGTCAGAACTCACGTGTGGGGAACACCCACTCACACGGAGGCCGTGCTTGGTGGGCGAGTGCTCCTGTTTCAGACGATGGGACTTTAAGAAGTTTGTGGAACGTGGGTAATATGAAAAAAAAAAAAAACCCAAAACCCTGTGGATTCAAACAGTTGTTTTGCACCAAAATGAACTTATTTTAATTCCATTCTCCATAAACTTTTTTTTTTTTTTTTGACAGGCAGAGTGGACAGTGAGAGAGAGAGACAGAGAGAAAGGTCTTCCTTTGCCGTTGGTTCACCCTCCAATGGCCGCCGCTGCAGCCGGCGCACCGCGCTGATCCGATGGCAGGAGCCAGGAGCCAGGTGCTTTTCCTGGTCTCCCATGGGGTGCAGGGCCCAAGCACCTGGGCCATCCTCCACTGCACTCCCTGGCCACAGCAGAGAGCTGGCCTGGAAGAGAGACAACCGGGACAGAATCCGGTGCCCCGACCGGGACTAGAACCCGGTGTGCCGGCGCCGCAAGGTGGAGGATTAGCCTATTGAGCCACGGCGCCGGCCTATTCTCCATAAACTTTTGAAGTGTGGTGGCGCTGAGACTCAGAGAGTCTAAGCAATTGCCCAGGGTCTCCCAGGAACATGGACAAGGACAGGGCTCAGAAGTCACCCGACTGCTAATTCCCTCTGCCTGGGTTTAAGACAGCGGGGGCCACGTGGAAGCTGTGTGGCTCCGGGCAAGCTGCTCTGCCTCTCTGACTCCTGTTCTTGCCTGTAACAGGGGAACCATAATCCTTGTCCTACAAGTGTTTGGGAGGATTCGATGAGATCACGTGTATACTGGGCTGGAGACAGAAGGGAAAGGCAACGCTGGTCTCCCCCCCACCCCCCCGCAGCTCCTCCCAGGCACGCTCCTGATTGGCACCTGCTCCTGAAGCCACAGGTGTCTGGCTGGCTCTCCTGGCCACAGCTGAGGAGGTTCCTGCCCCTTGTGTGTCTTATCCTAGGAGTTTTCCTTTCCTGCGGCCTGCTTCTTCCAAGGTCTGGATGGTTGTGATGTTTTCAAGATGCCTTTTTTTCTGGGGAGGAAAAACGTCAGGGGAGACACAAAGGAAAGCACTGGGCAGAGGCTCCATGGGTTCTAATCTCGGCTCCTCCACTATGTGGTGGTGGAAATGCAATAGATTTATTGGAGGAAACACCTGTGAAGGATAAGAGGGAGAGGGCAGGAGGAGGCAGGAAGAACCAGGTGTGACGTGGGAGCAGGAACCCTGGCTCAGTGAGGCTGGTGCTCAATCCCAGGGGTACTCCGGGGAGGTGTGGTCTCAGTGAGAATACAATGGTGGATGCAGGTAGACAGGAGCTGGGGCTGTCAGTCAATTAGGTTCCCTCCAGCAGGAGATCCAAGCGGTGTGTGTGTTCATAGCCATGATGTCCGTTACTCACGAGGCAACCCGGGAAATTTGCTCAAGCTCTCTGAACCTCAGATTCAACATCTGTAAAATAGGGAAGGAACAATAGGATCTGGGTTTGGGGATTGCAGATTTTTGGTTTTCTAAATTGCTATAGGAAAAACTATCCCCAAACCTACTGGATCAGGCTACAGTGATTTATTATTTCTTACAATTCTATGGGTTAACAGGGCTCAGCTGGGTGGCTCTTTTGCTACGGTTTCTCACACAGCTGAAATCAGATGGCTGCTCAGCTGGGGCTAGAATGTGCAAGATGCCTGTCATCACCCTGGGGAGTCTCTTTTCACTCCATGGTCCCATCTGAGCTCCTTTACATGATGGCTGCTGGCTACTCAGGGCAAACATCACCAGAGGACAGCTCCACTGCACTCATCAAGCCCCACTCGTGTCCTGCTTACTAATTGTCACTCCCCCTCTTCATGGAGGAACGACACAGGACCCTGCGCTGTTCTTTCGTCTGCTCGGCCCTCCCCGGGTTTGCTGCTGGTTCTTCCCGGGTGGGCTACCGACCCTTCCACCTCCGTGGAAGAGTGGTTCCCCCTGGCCACTTTCCCCACTTCCGCAGGGGAGCGGCACACCGCCGGCCGGCTCTCTCGGGGGCTGCACAGGTGTTCCTTCGGATGTTCCCCTTAGATGTTCCTGGTGCATGCCGTCTCTCTCCTCCTTTATAGTCCTCTTCCACCAATCCCAACTCTGCTACCCACACGCCGAGTACACTGCTCTCCTCCAATCAGGAGCAGGTCCCACAGTTTATTGGTTGAACTGGAGGCAGCTGTGTAGAAGCTGTTTCCTCCTCTCCCAGCGCCATATTGTGGGAGAGCAGATGCATAGAATAAGTCTTAATTCCAGTAACTTAGTCTAGTCCGGGTTGCTCCCCACAACTAATGTCCTAGTGACCTAAGCAAGTCACCTGGCCAAGCCCAAAGTCAGTGCTCAAGGGCACAAATTCCAGAAAGCATCGCTAGTGGTGAGTGACCACCCTCACACCTCGCCCCTGGGGTGTACGTGGGGTGAAAAATGGTAACGTTGCTAAATGCTTGCCTCAATAAATGTGTGCATTAAACAGTGGCTGGGGCACCATGAGGTTGCTCTCTGTAAGACTCTAGGGCTCTAGGGGAGCCACAGCACAGTGGGCTGGAGTAGGGGGAGGGGTGTCCCAAGGGATCTGTGGGCCTTGTTGCTGCCCAAGAATTCCTGGGAAGAAGGGGCGTGGTGGAGACCAACTTCACGGAGTCTGGGTGTAGGGGAAGGCCCGGGTCAACAGAAGCCCAAGATGCCAGAGTCGGCTTCTCACGGGACAAGAAGACCTCCTGACAAGAAGTTTCCCAGTGGGCAGCAGCTCGCTAATGTGGCGTGACCCAAAGAAAAGTCCCACTTTGAATTCCTGTCTCCTAGAATCTTCCCCCGAGGGAGATGCCGATGGAGACTTTACAGAGCTTGGGCCTCCCGGGTGACAGTGAGAGATCAGCCACAGTGCACTCTGGAATAGTCCCCTCCCTCCCTCCCTTCCTTCCTTCCTACCTACCTTCCCTGATGTATTTACTATTTATTTGAGAGGCAGAATTACAGACAAGAGGGAAAGACAGAGAGATCTTCCGTCTCTTGGTTCACTCCTCAAATGGCCGCTCTGGCCGGAGCTGGGCCAATCCAAAGCTGGGTTCCAGGAGCTTCTTCTGGGTCTCCCATGCAGGTACAGGGGCCCAAGCACTTGGACCATCTTGCACTGCTTTCCCAGGCCATCAGCATGGAGCCGGATTGGAAGTGGAGCAGATGGGACTCAAACTGGCACCCATATGGGATGCCGATGCTACAGAGAGTGGCTTTACCCGCTACGCATTGCTGGCCCCTGGAATATTCCTCATACTGGCTTCAGTGTCAGGAGACTGGCAGGTGCACAGGTGAGGAGGGCTCAATCAAAAGCTAGTGAAAGAATGAAGTTTCAATGAGCAGGTGAAGAATGATTTGGTGGAAGGCAAGACAGACTGGGAGGAGGAAGCCCAAGTTATACTCGTGATTTCCCGCAATCCTGTTAACCCCTCCTCCCCAGCCCCCTTTACAGATGAGAAACTGAAGCCTTAGAGGTGCTCAGGAACTCACCCACGGACACAAAGTTTGGAAGTAGTGGAGCAAGAACGTGAACCTGTGGCTTGCACCCTGGACCCTTGAGGACAACTCCCTATCAGACTCCAATACACCACACCACTCCCCTACAGAGAAAGGAACTTCTCAGGGAATCCTGGCAGACAGGCCCAGAAAGGAGCAGATGAATTCAGTGCCTGCCCAGGCCACACAGGCCTTCCACCCTCGCCGACCCAGGAACCAGGGCACCAAGTCACCCAGTACTGCTGGCTCCTGCCTCCTCCCCAGCCTGCCCCAGCACACCCAGGGCTGAGGTCACTGGGGCTCCCTCCCAGCACCAGGGCTCTCGAAGGGGCCCCTCGGCTTTGATGTGTGGCTGACAATCATAAGTAGCGTCAGTGGGAAATGAAAGAAAACCCTTTTCTTTGAACCAAGGAAGACTTTGGGAGAAAGCAAACAGAACGCGTCCAGTGAAGACTGACTTAGCCAAGCCGCAGCTCTGGCGAGGACAGCTTATTCATATTTGAAGGGGTATCAGATGCTGGCAGCATGCTAAGTGCTGCGAAGAAGGGAGAGGCTGCCGTCAAAATAAATCCTTGCAAAGGAATGAGCTGGAGGAGCCGGAGGCAAAAAAAAGGCATTGGCAGGGGTGGGGGCGGAGGGGAGGGAAGGAATAGGAGAGGGAAGGGGGGCACTGGGGCCTTGGGCTGCAGTTGAACTTTTGGGGTCTCATGCATTTGCTTTGGGATGGAATCCTTGACCTTGGCGGCACCTGCTGAAAGCTATGGCCTTTGTCATGCCTCTGACATCAAATGTAGACGCAGGTATAATTTAGGCTGTGACGAGGAGGGCCCTGGGGCCACCCTCAGCCCCTCTAGGACGGTGGTCATGGTGAACAAATGATGTTTGTCCCGTGGCCCAACCCAGACTCAGCCTCTGTTTCTGGAAACGGCTTTCCAGGGACTCCAACATGGCGCCTGGGTGAGAACGTGGAAGACCTTGGAGCAAAGGTGCTCTACTCCAGGAGCGCGAACATGTGACTCCAAGCCGGCGATGGCAGCCCACACAGCCCTAGGCCCACGGGCTGGTTTGGGGGGCCCCCAAGGCAGTTTGTAGCACACTGTTAGAAGATCTGTCCTGCCAGCCCCTTGCACCCAGAATAAAAGCTGGAGTCTTTACCAAGGTTGACCAAACCTTACACCACGCACTCCTCAAATCCAGAAAATGCGCCCAGCTCAGAGCCCCGGGACCTGCAGCTGCCTCTGCTGGGACCACTATGGCCCCTGAGATCCCCGGGGGTTGCTCCTCCCCTTCCTCTGGGTCTTTGCCTAACTGCCTGATCTGAGTAGCTCCCCCTCCCGCTCTCAATCTTCTGCCCAACCTGAGTTTTCTCCCTAGCCTTTGCCCAGTTACATTTATTTATTGCACACTGTTCATCACCTCCACGGCAAGAGGGCTGTGCCCGCGCTGTCCACACCTAGGACAGCGTCTAGCACAAGGCAGCTGTTCCATAAATGCTTGTTGAATGAATGAATGAGTGATGCTACTCCATTCCTCTCCGTGGTCCATCAGGGTGCAGATGCTGTTTTCAAACTTGGTTAAACATCCCCTGGAAAGACAGGGCTGTTTTCCCAAGCAAGCGGTCAGCGAGTAAACAAAGAGAAGCTACTTGAGAACCCACCGGCCAACGGGGAGAACGAGGCAAGCACAGGAGAAATCCCTGTCCTTGAGGCGTTCGTACCCGGTCGGGTCTAGCTCTGAGGCCGGAGAGCAGTCAGGGGAGCAGTGGCCGGGGAGTGGGAAGCGGACTGGGAACTCCCAGGCTGGGAGTAGCCAGGGAGGTTTGCTGGGGAGGGGGACACCATGAGGACCCCCTGAACAGGCCCTGCAGGGTAGACGGTGTGAGAAGGCTTCCCCACGGGTAATCAGGTAGCAACCACCTGGCACTGGCCCTTGGCCCATGCTGGACGGAAGTGGCCCAGAGCCACTGGGGTCCTGACACCGTGGTGTGCTTTTTCCTCAGGCCCCTAATAGGACGGTGAGGGGGCTGCCACTAGGACTCCAGAATCTGGGAAGAGAACTTGCCAGGCCTGGCTGCAGAAGTGCCTGCTGTCAAAGCAAGTAGCATGAAGTTGGACCAGGTGGAGGAACCTCCTTGGAGCCTTCGTTTTGCCGTCTGTGAAATGGGGCCAAGGCACTTTCCTCACTGAACAGCTGGGAGGCCCGTTACTTATGTGGACCTTCCGGCTCGTGCCAGCAGAGACAACCCCATCATTACAGACTCCAGGTTTTGGCCCCAAGTATTGTCAGGCCTGGGGGCTCCTCTCAGGCCACCCCTTTCCCAGCCTCAGTTTCCAAGCTGTTGCTATCTGGGATGGGTAGGGGTGGAGAGGGGAGTTTGCCTCTCCTCCCCTCTGCCCTCACCTCTGCCTGCCAGGCTCCCTTCGCTGAAGCCAACTTGTGTGTGGCCATGGCCTTGCCAATCGCAGGTTGCTGAGATGACGGGAGCACCGCTCAGGGCAGCAGGATCGGGTCCTCCCTTGAGGGCACCCCCAACTCTCCCCGCCTCCCTGCCCACCTCCACCTTTCCGTCACCTCAGAACCCTAGCCGGACCCTGCACCTGGAGTCTTGTTTGCCATGAGAGCCTAAGGGCGCCGTGTTAGCCAGATCCGGATTCTACCCCTGGCTCGGATGTGGCCCCGTGGGAGGGAGAGGTTGGCCCAGGCACCCAGCCCCTCCAGAGTCCTCTCTGGGAGACGCTGCCGCCAAAAGAGCTCAACCCAAGAGCCACCAGGGTGGCCGTGAGTCCCAAGGGAGTTGCAGGAGCCTGCCCCGGCGCGATGCAGGGGCGCAGGGGACCCCGCCCTCCCGCTGTGGCGCAGCGCGGACGCGGCTCCTGGCTGCTCGGTCCTCGAGGGCGACCTGGCCACCGTGAGGCCTTGCGCTCCCGCCTCGCATCTGCGGCTTCTCAGCGGCTGCGGCTTGGGCCGCCCGGAGTTTTGCGCGCCAGGCAGCAAAATAAGGGTTTAGCGACCCCTCTTGGCAAACCCCTGTTACAGCTGCTGGGTTCGGGGCGCGCCACGGGAGAGGGGCTTCCCGCGGCAGCTAGTCGCGGAGGAGGAGGGATGGTGGGAGACGGGAGGCCTCCATCCCACGGTCGGTAGTCAGCACGGGCCCACCCGGATCGATTCCATGGTTCTTGTTTTCAGTCACTCACTGATGCGTACGAAGGCGTGTCCCCCCTGTATGCCTTGGAGCATGGCAGGCACCGAGAAGCCTACAGACCAATCGCGTTATGCTTTTCATCCATCCATCCATCCATCCACCCACCAATCCCCACTCACCTACCCACTTAACTCATTCATTTGCAAACATCATTGAGCTCCTCTGTGGATCAGAGAACCCCCCCCCTTTTTTTTTTTTTTTTTTTGCAGGTGAGCGTCATTAGTAAATAAAACAATGGCCCCTGCCCACTTGGAGTGTAGGTTTTGGAGAAGGAGACTGAAAGTGCACAACACACCTAAGAAGTGAGTGAATCACGTGCCGTGGTGGAGGAGACTCGTGCTCTGCGAATGACAGGTGCAATGGGAGGAGGACGGCACTGCCGCCCCGGTGGGGAGCAGGCTGTGAAACCGGTGTAGCTCCGGAGAGGGGAGATAACATTTTCGTTTGAAAGGCAGAGGGAGAGAGATCTCCCTCTGTTGGTTCACTCCCCAAATGCTTGCAACTGCTGGGGCTGGGCCAGGCTGCAACCAGGAGTCAGGAACTTGGTCTGGGCCTCCCACCTGAGTGGCTGGGACCTAAGTACTTGAGCCCTCACCCGCTGCCTCCCAGGACACACTGGGATCGGGAGTGCACTGGGGGCTGGAGGCCTCCTTGTCAAGTTGTGCTTCCTGCCCAAGGCTCATCTGCTTCAGCCTGCTCTCCAGTCATGGCCTCCCCAGACACAAGAATAAATGAGTCTCCCATCTGCGTTAGTTGGGATCTCCTTTCCCTAGTAGTTCTCAGTAGTGGGTAGGAACTGGAATCACCTGGTGATCCTGGTAAAGTGTGCAGGTCCGGCCCCCCATCTGCTGCAAAGGGCCTGGGTCCCTCACATCTCTGAGGCCCCAGGTGATGCCAATACCTGGCTCCACTGCACGGCTCTCCCCGGGCAGGCGTTGCTAAGCCCTTCTCTGGAAAGGTGCAAGGAGAGGCTATTTGAGGGCATGGGGAGCTCCTGGGGAGAGTCCCACTGGAAGGGAAAAGGTGGATCCTGTTAATTAATTATCCCTCAAACCACCTGTCCTTAAAAGCAGGGCGTGCAGGCCAAGGTGGCGAGCGAGCTTAGCGAGAGGAGAGGAGCTGTGGAGCAGGTCTCTGAGCCCTGGCGGCCAAGGACAGTTGTAGCGGGCCACGGATTTTAGACTAAAGAAACAAGGGTGAGTACGGGGTGGCAGGGTGGCACCGCTAGCTGGGGCACGTGCAGTGAGACAGGAGTTTGGGCCAAACATTGCCTGGGGCTCTGGGCCCCGGGAGGGTGGGGGTCCTGGTGGGTTTAGGAGGTTTGTGGATCCCCAGTAGTGAGTGCCAGGTTTTGAGGGTATATGCATCATTCCAGCAAGGGGTCTCAAGGAGGGGTGGTAAGGGGCAGTGGGGTCTGGGCTTAGCTGCCTGGGGTTTAAGCATTTCCCACACAGATCCAGTTTGTGCCATTCATTTTGTTCCTTGGCATCTCTCTACAGTGAGGCTTAATGGTGGTGCTGTCCCAGGAGAGCCAGTTTGAGAATTAAGTCAGGTGGTACCTATGAGGAACCCGGACCCGAGCCTGGCTGGAGGCAGTGCTGATCCAAATTTATTTATTTATTTTTAAAGACTTTATTTGAGAGAGAGAGTTACAGACACAGAGATGGAGAGACAGAGAGAAAGGTCTTCCATCTGATGGTTCATGCCACAGTGGCCACCAAAGCCAGGCGCCAGGAGCTTCTTCCGGGACTCCCACACAGATACAGGGACCCAAGCACTTGGGCCATCCTCCACTGCTTTCCCAGGCCATAGTGGAGAGCTGGATGGGAGGAGCAGCAGCCAGGACTCAAACCAGCACCCATATGGGATGCCGGCACTGCAGGTGGAGGCTTAGTTTACTATGCCACAGTGCAGGCCCCATGGATCCAGATTTAGCTGTTGATGGTTCTAGGGGACTTCAGGAAGTTCAGGGAGGAAATGGAGTTAAAAGATACGTTTATTGTGGTGCAAAAAGTGGTTTTGAAATCCATGGATGATTTTTTTCATCACATGCAAAATTTTCATAAACTTTTAAAAGACCCCCTCATAGGCATGGGTTTCAGATGCCTTGGACACCAAAGCAAGACTTCACTTTTTTTTTTTTTTTTTTTTTTTTGACAGGCAGAGTGGACAGAGAGAGAGAGAGAAAGGTCTTCCTTTTGCCGTTGGTTCATCCTCCAATGGCCACCGCGGCCGGCGCGCTGCCGGTGCACCGCACTGATCCAATGGCAGGAGTCAGGTACTTCTCCTGGTCTCCCATGGGGTGCAGGGCCCAAGCACTTGGGCCATCCTCCACTGCACTCCCTGGCCACAGCAGAGAGCTGGCCTGGAAGAGGAGTGACCAGGACAGAATCCAGCGCCCCGACCGGGACTAGAACCTGGTGTGCCGGCGCCGCAAGGCGGAGGATTAGCCTACTGAGCCGCGGCGCCAGCAAGATTTCACTTTTCACTCTGTTTTCCACAAACCTTGGCGAGTCCCTCATACAGTATCCCTGCCCTCCGGCACAGCTTTGCTTCCATGGTTTCTGTTACCCGGGGCCATCTGCAGTCTGAGAACATTAAATGAGAAACTGCAGAAGTACGCAACTGATAAGTTTTCAGTTGTGCGCCATTCTGAGTGGTGTGATAAAAGCTTTTATTACGTACACTGTCATAGCTGTTCTACTTTATCTGTGATCATTAATCTCTTGCCGTCTCTTGTAAGTCGTCTTTAATTCTTCTGTGTATTCCAGGCATATAGTAGTCATCTGCAGACAGTGCGGGGAAGAGAAACAGAGGTTATGTAAGGGACACTCAAACACAGTTAGGGACAGACGTTTGGACTAGCGGTTGAGGCGCCAACTGGGACTCCTGCTGGATTTGAGGGCCTGAGTTTGACTCCCAGCTCCACTTCTGCTTTTAGCTTCCTGCTAATGCAGACCCTGGGAAGCGGTGGTGATGGTGCGAGTGATTGGGTCCCTGCCAACCACATGGGGACTTAGAGTTCCCTGCTCAGCTGCAGGCCCAGCCCTAGCCGTTGCAGGCATCTGGGGAGTGAACCAGGGATGGGAGCTCGCTCTCCGTATGCATCTCCCTCTCTGGCTCTCTCCCTTTCCCTGTCTCTCTGCCACTGAGATACTGACAGGAGGCATTACTTCTGGTACTCTACAGTCTGGTCGGGTAACTAGTCTACAATAACTGGTGATCTATTCTGAAATAAATGGAAGAGCATGTAGGATGCTAACACAGGGAAGTGATTGACGTTTGAGGAGGTGGAAGTGCCTGCTACCCCGATCTGATCACTACATGTTGCTGTAGGGATTTTCTAACCTCCGACCCCAGACAGCCACTGCTCTCATCTCCATCACTGCCGATTACTTTGGTTTGCTTGTCTCTGTAAGTGGAGTTTACAGGCTCTAATATTTCCAGTTTCCTTCCCTCTGTTGGCCTTGGCTGTCACAGCAAACTACTCGCTCCAATAGTTAGTCTTCTGCAGTAAATCTAGCTCTCCAGGGGGAGGAATAGGTACTACTTGTTGAAACATTGGTCCCATGTTGGTCACAGGGCTCCAGGTTGGGAGTTTTATCTTTCAGTACACTGTGTTCAGGTTTCCACTCTTGCTGAAGTCAGGTTTTGTTCTGTTTTATTAAGATTTATTTATGTATTTATTTGAAAGAGTTACACAGTGAGGAGAGGCAGAGACAGAGAAGTCTTCCATCCGATGGTTCATTCCCCAATTGGCTGCAATGGCTGGAGCTGCGCCGAACCAAAGTCAGGTGCCAGGAGCTTCCTCTAGGTCTCCAACGTGGGTGCAGGGGCCCAAGGACTTGGGCCATCCTCCACTGCTCTCCTAGGCCCTAGCAGAGAGCTGGATCGGAAGTGAAGCAGCTGGGTCTCGAACCGGCGCCTCAAGCCAGGCTTTTAACCCGCTGCGCCCCAGCCCCTGTTCTGTTTTTTTTTTTTTTTTTTTTTTTTTTTTTTTTTTTTTTTTTATAAAGATAACCTTTTGCCTAGCTTGCTTTGTAGGTATTCTCTTTGTCTTGAATTCCGTAGCTTCACAATCACATAAGGGTAGATTTCTTTATTCCAACTTGCATTTGGTCTTCTAGAATCTGTGCTTTGGTGTCGGATTATCCAGCCTTGATAGTATAGTGTGTTCACTGTTTCTGCCCCCCCCCCCCATTTTTATTTCTGGACTTGAAATAAGTGTGTACATGCTTTAGACCATCTCATATCCTGTCTCCTGCTTTCTCTTGACTTCATGCTTCATTCTAGAGTTTCCTCTTCCAGTTTTCTCTTTAGCTGCTGCTAATTCCCACTAAACCCTTCCATCGAGGTTTTCCAGTTTTGGTTATTGCCTTTTAACTTACAGAATCTCTCATTTTCTTTCACATCTGATTTTAATAGCTTGTACCTTTCAACTCCTTCAACAGAAAAGCAGTCTTTTACAGTCTGTTCCCAAAGCTAGGCTTCCAGTGTCTGTGCTGGTTTTCTTATTCTGGTTACTCATGTACCTGGATAGTCTGTGTGCTGAACGCTATATTTGAAAATGATTCTTTTTATTTTGCATTTTATTTGGAAGGGAGGGAGAAGGAAGAGAAAACTGAGGGAGAGATGTTCCACCTACTAGTTCTTTCACCCAATGTCTGCATCAACCAAGGCTGGGCCAAGTCAAAGCCAGGAGCCAGGAACCGAATCTTGGTCTCCCACATGTATGGCAGAGACCCAAGTGACTGGGCCCTTCCTGGCTGCCTCCCAAGGTGTGCATCAGCAGGAAGCCGGAATTGGAAGTGGAGGCAGGACTCCATCCCAGGCGCTCCCGTGTGGCATGTGGGCTTTCCAAACAACAACTTAACCACCATGTCACATGCCTGCTCCTGAAAAATGACTCTTTGAGAAGCTTAGTCCTGAAGCAACGGCTTCTAGAATATCCACTGGCTTCTGCCAGGGACTTTGTGCCACCACAGTACAGGGTGCTTTTCATCCAGTTTCAGAACGTGAGACTCTGTGGCATTATGTGACGTGAAGCCAGACTGCAGTGCATGCCGGGACTGACTTTCTGCTTCATCCCAGGGCTAATGTGGGAGGTCTTGGTCTCAATCCTGGCTCTTCTGTGGAGCCCTGGAAGTTACTTGTTTTCTTTGTGCTTCAGTTTTATCACATCTAATTAAAATAAGTCTTCTCGTCTTACAGATGGAGAAACTAATGGTCAGACCACGGAGATAATTCCTCAAATGTCCTAAATTGATGAGCAGCAGCTATGTGATAGATCCTTGTCCTACCAGAGCTTCAATTTTGGCACTTATATTTAAGGACCTATTTTCCCCCAACACTTGACTTTCTTCCATGGGCATATAAAGGAGATTCTATCATTATGCTTGCCATATCAAGAAAGAATTTGAGTAGGGTTAGAGTATTGAGACGCAAGAGGAGGTTGGTGTCTGGAAGGAAGGTTGGAAGAGGAAGGCAGAGTTCTAAGGGATGGTGGGGAACTGGGAAAGTGACATTAGGAGTGTCCCAGTGTGAGTGACATACCCGTGAGCTGGCATGGCAGTTGAACAGCTGGATGGCCTGTCTCTCCTCCACTGCCCTTCCTCACCTTCTGCTCTTCAAGGTCTACCCCATGGCCTCATCATAGGGGCGGTTGGCACCAACTCGGTTGATCTTGAGATACTGTTACAGAAATCTGAGGCGGAAGACTCCCTTTGTTCAAATAGGCATCAGAGACAGTGGAGGATTGAAGTAGTTTATTACGCCAGTGGGCTCAGCTGGAATCATTTCCCAAGAACTGAGCTGTCGCTCCCCCTCTTCGTGGAGGAACGACACTAAACCCTGCCTAGGCTTCATATCCGAGTCACGGCACCATTATGTCGCTCCCCCTCTTCGTGGAGGAACGACACAAGACCCTGTGCTGTTCTTTTGTCTGCTCGGCCCTCCCCGGGTTTGCTGCTGGTTCTTCCCGGGTTGGCTACTGTCCCTTCCACCTCCGTGGAAGGGCGATTCCCCCTGGCCACTTTCCCCACTTCTGCGGGGGAGCGGCACACCGCCGGCCGGCTCTCTCGGGGGCTGCACAGGTGTTATTTGGATAGATGTTCCTGGTGCATGTTGTCTCTCTCCTCCTTTATAGTCCTCTTCCACCAATCCCAACTCTGCTACCCACATGCCGAGTACGCTGCTCTCCTCCAATCAGGAGCAGGTCCTACAGTTTATTGGTTGAACTGGAGGCAGCTGTGTAGAAGCTGTTTCCTCCTCTCCCAGCGCCATATTGTGGGAGAGCAGATGCATAGAATAAGTCTTAATTCCAGTAACTTAGTCTAGTCCGAGTTGCTCCCCACACTGAGCGACAATCCCAAGTTTTTTATATTGATAGGTTCATCAGCATCACACCTTAGCTGTTCCAGCATTGGTGGGTTTAGATTGCGGCCTATGTGACTTAGGACCACACTCCCAATGGCCTGGTATATTTGTAGAAGAGATTCCAGGGGCAGAGTTGTTAGGACAGATTTGTTTTCAGAAGCAGAACTTAGGACTTCTTCCCTCCATAGACAAGATCCCAGTGGGCAGCTGCTTCACTAGTTCATTGCAAACAGCCACTTTTCAAGGTCTGTGTTGGGAGGAGGGGTCTGCTTCTCTTTCTTTGTCAATGGTTGTGGCCGTATTTCCTCTACAACACTACTTCTAGCTGCCAGAGAACCCCTGAGTGCGTACTGGGAGGTAGGTGGCAGAAGACTGACGACTACTGAAACCAAGGTTATGTCCAAGAAGATTTGCAGAACAGATTGTTTACACTCCAACGCCATATGGCTTTGAGCTGAGGTGCAGGGGCATCGTGGCCTCTGTGGGTGAGGGTCACTTTCAGTGGACTCCCCCTTCCCCAGATGAAAGGCAGGTCTTGGTGAAGGTCCAGCTTCTAGGTCCCCTCCTGGCATTGCTGCGGGCTCACTTCTCAAAAACCACGTTTACCAGGACAATATATTTCTTCCCCTTACTTGCCCTGGCCCTCATCTTCTGCCGCTGACCTGCCTGGGGAGGCTGTCATTACAACTGCCTCCCTCCTCTAACGCTGACCTCCAGGTTCCCCACCCCATCCTGTTTCCTGTGTAGCTGGAGTCCCTGGCCGAGGGCTTGGTTATGTGGGATACCTAGCGGGACCTTGTTAACAGCAAGAACATCCAGGGCCAGACGTCGGAGAGCCTGTAATCCAGCTGTAACTAGAATTGCTGCTTAAATTCTGGGCTCCTGGGATGGGCTGACTGACACGGAAGAGCTGTCACACCTTTGATTTCCTTTGTTGTTATGGTGACCAGGACAAAGACACTCATTATGTGAGTCCAGCCCGGGAAGGAACCCCCTGGTGACTGCAGCTTTGTGCCTATTAGAGGAAGCTTAGCACGGCCATCTTGACCTGGGTGACGACCATCTTTTGGAAAGCCAAGTCAAAGGAATCCCACTTGGCCCCCTGACCAGCTCCGCATAGTACTCAAGTATTTTTGACAGACAGTGTGACCTACCTAGCTCCAGAGTTCGGAGCCCCATTAGGTAGACCTGTAACTTCTAGGAGAGGGAGTTGGAGCCAGATCAAAGCTTTTGCTTGTGAAACAAAGGATTAGTCTAGACATAAATGCTTATTTTGGTTCAATTTCCATCTCAATATGTTCTAACACTGGCGAGTGAACTTCTTTGTATCACTGTTGATGAAAATGTGGGATCCTAAGTCAAGACTTGGCACAGCTGTGTCCTATGGCTTCCATTTACCATTCCTCCATCTTCCCTGGCCCAAACCTCATTCATAGTTCATTTCTTCTTCACTGATTTGGTAATATCCCTGGGGGTGTGCCTGTCTTACACATCAACTATGTTGCTTACCTATGTGCTGGGCACTGTGCTAAGGGTTGACCTGGGAAGATACTGGACAAGTAACGATATTAAAAGTCATTCAGGAAATGTATAGGTCGCTGTGGGAACATCTCAGGCAGACTGAAAATAGCTTGGAATGGCTGGGCAGAGTGTTTTGCTGCTTTGCAGTGCAGGTGTCATAAACCTGTCAAGCAACAGGGTTCTATACATGTGGGAGGATGTTAGCATTGGTGGAAGGGGTGTAAGTCTAGATTTCTATAGAAAAGATAGGGGTCTTGGTAGCTGGTGATGTGAGGATTGTCTTAAAGAATTAAAAGCAGCTGTTTGCCTCCACTTTCCTTACCTCCTGGGTTCTTGCTATCTAATTTTTGTAGTTGATTCTTTGAGGTTTTAAAAAGCTGTTTCTTGCTATTTTGACTTCTTTCCAGAAAGAAGTTATCTGAATCATCTCAAGTTCTCCAAGTATTGTCCTGGGAACTTGCTAGAAATGAAGATTCTCAGGTTTTCACCCCAGAATCCAATCCAGGGGGGAGGCTTTGCCATCTGTGGCCTGACAAGCCCTCCAGGTGATCCTGGCTGCTGGTGATGGCCAGGGTTACTGGTGAGTTACCAGTAAGGCCCAAGGCCGCTGTGACAGCTAGTAGTGTGAAGGCATCTACAGAAAGCCGTGTGAGGTAGGAGAGAGGCTGGAGAGGCCGAGTACCTGTAGGGCCAAGGTGAAGGTAACCAGGTGTGAAGAAGGGCTGCTGTTCTCGGGCAGGCTCGGCAAACTTCGCCTGTCAAAGATGGGAGAGCAGGTGGGCAGCGTGGGCCATATCGTCTCTCCCAGCTCTTCAGCTCTGCACTGTATGGTAAAAGCAGCCACAATCAACACATACATAAAGGACACTGCTATGTTCCCAGTAAAACTTTAGCTACAAAACAGGGGGACAAGCTGGATGCTTTGGCCTTCAAGCAATAATTTATTTTTTTTTTTTTTTAAGAAAAATGATTCTGCTGGCACCACGGCTCACTAGGCTAATCCTCCCCCTTACGGCGCCGGCACACTGGGTTCTAGTCCCGGTCGGGGCGCCGGATTCTATCCCGGTTGCCCCTCTTCCAGGCCAGCTCTCTGCTGTGGCCCGGGAGTGCAGTGGAGGATGAGCCCAGGTGCTTGGGTCCTGCACCCCATGGGAGACCAGGAGAAGTACCTGACTCCTGCCATTGGATCAGCGCGGTGCACCGGCCGCAGCGCACCGGCCACGGTGGCCATTGGAGGGTGAACCAGGAGGAGGCGCCTGGCTCCTGGCTTTGGATTGGTGCAGCCATTTCGGGGGTGAACCAACAGAAGGAAGACCTTTCTCTCTGTCTCTCTCTCTCTCACTGTCCACTCTTACCTGTCAAAAAAAATTTACTCAGTGTTCTGGTTATTGTTTTGAAGGAGCAGAATCCCTTTTTGAATTCGGGACCCAACAAAGCAGGGGCCCCTCCACTGGGGCACAAGAGGAGTAGCCCAGGGTCTGCCTGTTCAGTTCTCCCTTTCCTTAAGGGGGTCCCCAAGGCTCTTCTTCAGCACCTATTCTAATGCCTCTAAAGTAGAGGGGTCTAGAGTCTGGGCTTGGGTCCACTTAAGCACTGCCCTTGCGTGAATGATTCCTGAACCCCCCTGAGCTGCTAACCAAAGGATGGGCTGGCAGGAGCGAGTAGACCAGGCTGTGATCACACCTGTCCCTGGTCGAGCCTGGACCTTAGGGTCAGGGAGAGTCCCCTCTGGTGTAGAACATGCTCGCGCGCTCTCTCTCTCTCTCTGCAGGTTCCAGCTGGCCTGCTGAGGCTAATACAAATACCTGGAGGATGAGTCACCGGCCAGACACCCCCACTGTCCCCCGTGGCCAGACAAGGAGCCAGTTCCTGAGAGAGCAGAGGGTCTGTACCGACCTTCTGGAGATGATCCGGCACTTACAGCAGTCCCTGAAGGAGCACTTTACGCAGCTGACAACCTGGCAAATGCAGGGGCTGTTGTCGTTGGAACAGAGGCACTCTGGAGCCATCTGTAAGCAGGAAGACCTCCTCGATGACCTGATGTGCAAGATGGTCAACCTGCTGGGGTCTGAGGCCGTGAGTGGCCTGGGGCTCCGCCCGCCTCTCCCTGTCCTGGATTCTCAGGCTGCTAACAGGGGTGTGCGGAGGGTATCATCACCTCAGCAGGCCGACCAGCCGGTTCCCCAGCAGAGGGACTCAGAAGCCACACTTGTCAGCCATGACCTCTCCAGCCGTGGAATCGAAATCTCTGTCTCTTACCACCTGGACTTCCAGGACTACGAAGCCTACCAGAGAGACAAATACCATAAAGTCAAGAACACCTTGGTAAGGACTGGGGCAGGGAGTACCCGAGGGCCCCAGTCACTAAGAGTCGCTGACTTCTGTGCCCAGTACTGTTCCTTTCACTCTTCACGTCCTATGGTGCCTCCTTGAAGGTAAGGGAACAGTCGCAGAAATCGGGTGACGTGTGCCAGAAAGTTGGCGAGCTGAAGGCTGATTCGCTTCACCCCCACAAGTGCTACCGAAATCCCAGCTCTTGGCCACTAGGAGCTAGTCACTCTGGTCACAGTGGTACGTGAGTTCCTTATGGAACGTGGCATAATGGTGAATGTGGCCAACTAGTGGGGAAATGAGCATTAAGAATGTGTCCAGGTGTACTGAAAGGATGCCTACTTTGGGTGTCTGAGCAGGTGTCTTAAAGACTGAACCAGAGCCGGCGCCGTAGCTCAACAAGCCTCCGCCTTGCAGCGCCGGCACACCGGGTTCTAGTCCCGGTCGGGGCGCCGGATTCTATCCGGTTGCCTCTCTTCCAGGCCAGCTCTCTGCTATGGCCCGGGAGTGCAGTGGAGGATGGCCCAAGTGCTTGGGTCCTGCACCCCATGGGAGACCAGGAGAAGCACTTGGCTTCTGCCTTTGGATCAGCACGGTGCGCCGGCTGCAGGGCGCCAGCCGCAGCGGCCATTGGAGGGTGAACCAACGGCAAAGGAAGACCTTTCTCTCTGTCTCTCTCTCACTGTCCACTCTGCCTGTCAAAAAAAAAAAAAAAAAAAAAAAAAAAAAAAAAAAACTGAACCAGCCAATCCTGGGAGGTGATAGTCCCCCAGGAAGGGGGAGCAGCATACATAGAAGTTTTCAGCTGGCGAGGGTTTGATGTGATTGGGAAGGAAGGCCCACGACGAGAGGGACATGAGTGCAATAGCAAAACCAAGGATAGCCACGGAGGGATGCGTGATGGTGATGGGGCATGCATGATGGTGACATGGTTCCCAGTGAAGGAGGCCCACAGCAGGTCTCTAGCCAGAGGGCAGAGGATGGCACAAGCCATGCCTTCCCTCCTGTTCCCATCCTCCAAGTGAGGTGTGGCCAGTGACCATCTGCTTTTCTGGGAGCTGAGTCAGTTGTCTCCATACTGAATCTCCTTCAGTAACCTGGAGGTCCCCATGTGTAAGGAGAAATGGCAGAGATGAGTACTAGGTAGGGCCTGTGGTGGTCAAGGGGTCTGGATTCTGGGGTCTAGCAGGTGAATCTCTGCCCATCACCAAAGGTCACACAGCTAGAACGGTACTGAACTCTTGCAAATTTCCTACTCAGGATCACGCAGAACCTTCTTCCCAGGAGTTGAGACAGTTCATGTAAAGACTTGTCTAATGTCTTGCGCATAGTAAGAACTCAATGACTGGTAGATAAACATAATGTAACCTTTAATTATCTATGGAGACTCTAAATGGGAGGAATTTGCAAGCTTTAAGACTGGATTCATGGAAAGTTTGCTAACACTTCAAGTTGTGAAACGCAGGTTGAAAAAGCCTCGTGGGGGAGTGAGATCTCTGAAGCAAGCCAAGCTGAGTACTTACTGATATGTTTGAAGGCGTCCATAAAGGGTGGGGCAAGAGGGCTAATCTCAGTTCCTTCCATCTCCAGGGCTTCATTAACCTTGGCACCAGTGAGAACAAACTCTGCACCTATCTGCTGACTGAAAGGGTGAGTTGTGTACTGGGCTGTGCTGAGCCTCGCCCACCAAGCCCTGTCCCCCTAGAATGTCTCTTGGCATGTGGTAGATGGAAGAGTGGGACACAGGAGTTTGGGAAAGGAGGGGAAGAGATACTTGTAGAACAGTACATCTAACTTCCCGGCCATGCTGAGTGTGTCTAAGGGTATTCTCTGGTTAAGTAAAGGTAGATAGGCTGCCTGTGGAGTGTCTACACTGGGGCGGTTATCAAATACTTCCCAGTGATGTGCCTATGGCACTTGTGTAATGTATGTCGAGAAGAAAAGAGCCGGCTGGCGCCGCGGTTCACTAGGCTAATCCTCCGCCTTGCAGCGCTGGCACACCAGGTTCTAGTCCCAGTCGGGGTGCCAGATTCTGTCCCGGTTGCCCCTCTTCCAGGCCAGCTCTCTGCTGTGGCCAGGGAGTGCAGTGGAGGATGGCCCAGGTTCTTGGGCCCTGCACCCCATGGGAGACCAGGATAAGTACCCGGCTCCTGCCATCAGATCAGCGTGGTGCACCGGCCGCGGTGGCCATTGGAGGGTGAACCAACGGCAAAGGAAGACCTTTCTTTCTGTCTCTCTCTCTCACTGTCCACTCTGCCTGTCCAAAAAAAAAAAAAAAAGAGCCTCCATGCATTAAGGAGCAGGTAACAAGTACACCTGTTCCTCTCCTAGGAGGCCAAGTACATGTAGACAAACATTCTTGCATAAATCAGGAGTAGGTAGACCTCTTGGGCTGGCTGTCTTCATGCTCTGTTTGTCACAGCTGTGCCGGAGTGACATGAACCGCATGGAGAACATCCTACTGCAATATCCGGATTGGAGAGGGCAACCCTTGTAAGTGACCTCTGAGACCGAGGGTCTCCGCATCCATGGGCACCTATCCTTGTCCAGGGGAGGACTCGCAGTGCCAAATTCTTGGTTGGTTGCCTCCTGATTTCCTTGGGTAACAACTTCTAGGAAATACCTAGAGCTAAAGCTTGTCAAGAGGCAGCTTACTCTATGGTAGGAATAGCACTGTCCTCTAATGTAAAAGGCCCATGTTCTTGTCCCGGCTCTCTATTGTCTGTGTGGTCTTGGGTAATTGATAGCCTCAGTTGATAGTCTTGTAAAAAGAAGCAGGACTGGGTGGCAAAGATCCCTTTCATGTGGACACTCTGTCCTTTGAAGAAGATGGGAGTGCAGACCCTGAAGGAGGGTGGAGGCCTGGGAACCACAGGGTCTTTGGGTCTGTCCACAGCCTGCGGAAAGAAGTGGCTTGTTTCCTGACCGACTACTGCCAGGCTCCGTCTCCCCTTGATCCCGAAAACGTGAGTCGGTTTCTCGGCCTCCTGCCACCCTGCTGGTGGGCTGTGCTTTCCCAGGTTGCAGCCTTCCTGCCACCCTGGTGGTGGGCTGCGTTCTTGGGAGACTGTGTTTTCTAGGGGATCTAGGGAGAACCCGTGGAGATTTTGAGGGCCAAGGTAGAGTGAAAGCCAGTGGGTCCCAGCTGGAAGGCTGTTGGTGGCTGTCCCTTCTGGGCCAGGGAGGCAGCATGGCTACACCTTCCACAGGTACTGTTTTGTGACTTCTGCTTCTTGTGCATTGTTGTTAGGTGGTTATTCTTAATGGCTGCTACTCCATCTTCTCTGCATTGGCCATGGTTCTGTGTGATCCAGGGGGTAAGTAGATGGGCTCTGCTTTCCGTCTCGGCACAGTACTGGCATCTGGGCAGGAGTACACAGGCACCAGGCTTTGGGGGGAAGAGTATCCTGACACAAGTCCTTTACCCCAAGTGCTAGGACATCTCCTATACTTAGGACGACTTCGTGTTATTTCTAGGGGAGCAATGGACTTAGATTCTACACTCACTGTAGAAGGGAAGCATAGAACAGTCTTCAAGGATGTGTACTCCAGGAGCCATGGCAATGGAGGCCATCCCCTCATAGTGATAGTTGGGCTTTGGGGCCAATGGCAATGCAGGAAGCCCTAGTAAATGGTTTAGACTATATAGACTTCTTACCTCCTCAAAAAAAAAAAAAAAAAATTAAGGCTAATTATAGTGAGTTTTGGACCAACTAAGGCTGAAAGGCCTGTTCTCTATCTCCCTCTTAACAATGCCCAAGAGGCTGGTGCTGTGGCACAGCAGGTCAAAGCCCCGACCTACAGCACTGGCATCCCATATGGGCGCTGGTTTGAGTCCTGGGCTGCTCTACTTCTGATCCAGCTCTCTGCTGTGGCCTGGGGAAGCGGTGGAAGATGGACCAGGTCCTTGGGCCCCTGCACCCACGTGGGAGACCCAGAGGAAGCTCCTGGCTCCTGGCTGTGGATCAACTCATCTCTGGCTATTGCAACCATCTGGGGAGTGAACCAGCAGATGGAAGACCTCTCTCTAGCCGGACTCGGGCCTAGGGTGCTGAGCCATTTACAGCACTATTCTTCCCCTTTCTTCTCTAGTAGTGTCCCCCCGAAGAGGAAACTAGAGTTCTGTTCCCTGATGTCTGTAAGAATGGCTGAGCGCAGCAGCATGAGCCCCTGGGGAGAAGGGACTGCCAGGCTGACCATCCCTGTTGGTAGCTTTGCTGCTGGTCTGACGACCAGCGCCTCCTGCTGGAGGGGACCTGACCTGACACCTCTGTCTCCCTGTGCTTCCAGAAGCC
The DNA here is from genome assembly GCF_964237555.1 of Oryctolagus cuniculus. Taxonomy (NCBI): domain Eukaryota; kingdom Metazoa; phylum Chordata; class Mammalia; order Lagomorpha; family Leporidae; genus Oryctolagus; species Oryctolagus cuniculus. The sequence continues at coordinate 21,602,623 of NC_091432.1, read as the reverse complement.
TTCCTGGTCCCCACCCCCTTCTTCGGTGGCTTCATCTTTAGCTCCAACCTGTACGCGAGAGTTGAGCTGATTCCCGTCCACCTAGAGAGTGAGGTCAGAAGGGGGCTCTTCCCTGCTCGGCCCACCTGGGCAACGAGGGGATCTAGGGCCATTTAGAAGGGGCGTGGGACCTTTCCTCTCCATCTGTGAGTGACGGTGGGGGAGGGGTGAGGAAACAAGAGTGCACGAGGCTTGTGGTGCCGGCAGCCCGGGGTGAAGGCGAAGGCTTGTCTGGACTAGTGGGAGTGGGGGATCGAGGCCACTCTCCATGTAGGCATTCCTCAGCTGTGTTTCTCTTCCAGGTCTCTGAGAACACCCATCCTTTTCAGCTCACTGTGAACAAGTTGGAGCAAGCCCTGGTGGAAGCCAGACTGAAGGTAAGGGGAGAAATACTGTTTTCAGGGTGGCTACTACTGGTGGTGGACGATGTTGCATATCAAATCTCTGATACAAGTTGTTCACCGGGGCGGACGCTGTGGAGTAGCGGGGAAAGCCGCTGCCTGTGGTGCCGGCATCCCATATGGGTGCCGGTTCTAGTCCCGGCTGCTCCGCTTCCGATCCAGCTCTCTGCTATGGCCCAGGAAAGCAGTAGAAGATGGGCCCCTGCACCCATGTGGGAGACCTGGCAGAAGCTCCAGGCTCCTGGCTTCAGATCAGCCCAGCTCCAGCCATTGCAGCCAACTGGGGAGTGTACCAGCAGATGGAGGACACCCCCCTCCACTGTGTGTGTGTGTGTGTGTGTGTGTGTGTAACTCTGACTTTCAAGTAAATAAATCTTAAAAAAAAAAAAAAAAAAAAAAAAAAAGCTCACCAAGACATGGTGGGCTCTCTCGAGTCGGGAGAGACTGATGGATACAGGGGCATGTCTCCGTAGCCACACAGACCCCATTGTTCTGCCTCTGGGGACATGATGCTATTTGCTGCTTAGAGATCCTGCCAAGCCTTCTTGGTGTCACCTACCAGATGTCCTGTCCCGTAAGGCTGCTTGGCTGGCTGGGGAGTCGATAGAAAGGGCTTGCATTCGCTCAGTGGCATTTGGGTTCTTTTTAGCGGAAAAAGGTCAAAGGCCTCATGCTCGTCAACCCCCGGAACTGTCTGGGTGACGTCTGCTCCCGGGACTCGCTGCAGGAATACCTGGAATTTGCAAAGAGGTAAGAGTTTCACCGCTTGAGACTATACGGGACCCCTAAAAGGGTTCCCATCACTTCTGGTTGCCGCAGAACCAGAGCTAAATATCCTTACCATACACTATAGAGCGTCATACAACGAACTGAAAGGGAAGGTACCCACGTGTTTACCACTTCAGTCCATGTGGTTTGTTTTGTTTTGTCCTTTCCTTGCTAGCTTTTGCCCATGTAGAGTGAGAACCACAAGTGATACTTCTGTGGCTGTCCTCGGGCCTCCATTTCCCAAGGCCCTCGGGCTGAGGTGCCGAGGAAGACAGGCCCTGAGGTCTTGAGGGGTGACGGCGTGCTCCTATAGAATGCTGATCGCTAACGTTCAGTCAGCCACTGGAATCCTCAGGCAGCCCTGTCGGGGCAGGCAAACTTCCGTCTTCCAGAAGAAACAGCCGTGTCTCAGCCTCCTGACTCGCCCAGATTCCTAGTGGCAGAACACGGGGACGGGAGGAAGGATGCAGAGCTCACTGAGCAAGACTTCAACATGGCCGGGAGGAGGGCCCAGCTCCAGCATCTGCTCACGGAAGGGATTCCCTTCACATCTTGGAGTCTTACGGGTTTTTTGTTTCTTTTGTTTTTCATCCGTGAAAGGGAGACAACTGTGGAGAGGACTGTTGGGAGAATCGGTGAGATGATGTGTACATGCACACTTGGTGCCAGACTGAAACCGTCTTGGGCACCCAGCCGCCTCCCATTGGTCTCCTCTTGGTGGTTGAAAGGTTAAATAAGTTATCGTGTATGTCTGTGTTACCCCCAAGCCAGGCTCCAGGGTCCCTGGTGGCCTATCATCTCAACCTTGCAAGGGCTGCATGGCTGCTGGGGAAGTCAGCGTATCTGATCTCTATCCAGAGAAGACCATAAAGTGAATGAAGATTGGGAGGACAAGCTAGATCCTGCTCGCTCGCTCGCTCGCTCTCTCTCTCTCTCTCTTCCACCCAATACAGGAACCGCCTCCATGTGATTGTGGATGAGAGCTACATGCTCTCTGTGTTTGATGGATCTGCCACATTCCACAGTGTCCTGAGCCTAACCAGGTGAGCTGGGCTTAGCTAGAGTTGGGAATGAGAACCACGCGATCCCCGCTTTGTAGGATGTTGCTGTCTGCTAGTAACTGAGTTAGGTGGGGGTGGATACAAGCAGAGCATCGTCTCCCTCCCAACTGTCCCCCAAATGCCATTTTGTATACAAGATTACTTGAGGGCAAGCTAGAAAGTGGACCATCAAAGGTTAAGATACAGTCCCAAAGCCAGTCAGGGTGTTCCTGCAGAGCACCGGAAGAGCACAGAGCAGGGCAGATTTCGAAAGCTCAGTATTTGGCTCCAGGGGTGAGAGTCCAGCAAGGCCAGGGAAGGGCATCTTGGCAGAAGGAACAGCTTCACAAAGGTGAACATGAAGAAATAGGTGAGAGGGGAACATTTGACACCGTGGTTACGACACTGCTTGGGACAACTGCCTCCCGGATTGGAATGCCTGGTTCCTGTCCCAGCTCCTGCCCTTCCAATTCAGCGTTCAGCTAATGCATACCCCGGGAGGGGGCACACGATGGCTCAGGCACATGGGTCCCTGTCACCCACCTGGGCTACCTGGATTGAATTCTGGACTCCTGGCATGGCCTTGGCTTAGTCCTAGCTGCGTGTGCACATTTGAGGACTGAACCAGCAAATAGGAGATCTGTGTCTCTTTTTCTCTTTCAAATACAATGAAATTAAAATTCTCTAGGAAATGCTCACATATTCTTTTTAAATGGTGGTTGGGGGTGAGCATTTGGCCTCGTGGTTAAAACACCCGTGTTCCACATCGCAGTACCAGGGTTTAATCCCCAGCTGCCCTCCTGGCTCCAGCTTCCTGACAATACAGATCCTGAGAGTTGCCAAGTGAAGCTTCAAATAATTGGGTTCCTGCCACCCAAGTGGGAGACCTGCATTGCATTCCTAGCTCCTGACTGTGGCCTGGCCCTGTCCTAGCCATTGTGGGCCTTTAGGGATGGGTGCTCACCATGTCTGCCTCTCAAATGAAAAAATAAATATTAGAAAGGGTTTGTAGCCCTTATCTGAAGAGCCAACTGCCAAGAAGGTAGCTTTGGACCAGGTGCAGGAGAACCACAAGTCAGACTGAGGGTCCAGGCTGTCATTCGATGAGTTCTTCGGGGGTGACTTGTGTTGACTTCCTGGCCTAACTGGAGCAGCCATTTCTTGAACATTGGGACCCTTAGAGAGCAAGGTCTAGGAAGTAGCACAATTCCATCTTCCCATTTCTGCTCAAAGACCCCACCCGAGTTTCCATCCTTCAGCTATTTCTCCCTAACTTTGGCTTTTGCATTTATTCTCTAGTTTGCCGGACCCCAACAGGACTCATGTGATCTGGGGAACTAGTAAGGTGAGCCCCAGTTAGCATCCTTGAAGGAAAGGGAGAAGGGACCAGAAGGCAGACAAGTCACATGTGGCCTCCTCTACCCCTCTTCCTCTAGGATTTTGGCATCTCTGGCCTTCGCTTGGGGGCTCTATACACCCACAGCAAGGGCGTGGCCTCTGCTGTGTGCTCCTTTGGCTGCCTCCATGGTACCTCTGGCGTCACCCAGTACAAGCTGTACCGACTGCTCCAGGACAGAGGTACTGAGCTCCAGCCCCAGGCCAGCGTCTCGGACGGACCTCAGGGCCAGCAGGAGTCATTAGATGGGCTTGGGCTTCTGATGTGCCCTCAACTGAGTTTATCCTGCGCCACAAATTTAACCATGGCAGGATGTGAAGTCTGGAGGAGGGCAGGACACAGCTTAGATAGGGCAGTGGAATATGGGTAGAAAGTGGAGGTCTTGTTCTACGACACAGGATGGGCTTTAAATTGCCGAACTCTACCAGGAAACAGTCAGCCCTGCTCTAAGACCTGCAAGTGGGAACTTCAGAAACTGGCCTTGACGTGACTGTCTGTTTTCGCTCCCCAATACCCTGCTTACTTCAGGCAAAGGCAACAAAGGAACGCCCTGATTCTTCTAATAGAATTTAATGTCATCTTCCCAGGAGGCTGAAGAGCTGTCCTTCAGACGAGTTAGTGTCCCAAGGTCTATAGCATCTCGATTTCCCCTCCCCACTTGGGTCTCGCGTGAATGCTGGCCTTGGACGGAACTGCCCCCTTTAATGCCATGGCCCAAGCCTGGAAGAAACCCCCTTTTAAAAATTCCTTGTGCTAGGACCGAGCCAGGCTGGAAGGTTAAATGATAGCTGTGATGTCCTGAAAGAGTGATCATTAGCAACTTGCTTTCGGCTTTGAGTAGAAAAGAGTACAGATCAGGTAAAGCCCACAGGATGCTTCCCTACGTGGTGCCAAGCTCCTCGACACTTGTCAGAAGTCAGATCCTAGCCCATGGATCTCTGGGTCTCAACCTTGGGTGCACCTTGGAATTGCTTGGGGAGCTTAAGTGTTAAAAAAACTATCTGAAAGACAGAGGTGGGCCAGGTTGTGGTATAACAGGTTAAGCCTCCATTTGCAATGTTGACATTCCATACTGGAGCACAAGTTTGAGCCTTGGATGCTCTGTTTCCAATCCACTTCCCTGGTAACGTGCCTGGGAAAGTCGCAGACGATGGCCTAAGTACTTGTGTCCCTTGCCAGGGAGACCTAGATGGAGTTCCAGCTTCCTGGCTTTGGCCTGGCCTAGCCCTTGCCATTGTATCCATCTGGAGAGTGAGCCCAGCAGATGAAAGATCCCTCTCTCTTTGCCTGTCTCTCTCTGTCTCTCTCTCTCTCTTTCAATTAAATAAGTAAACAAACCTTTAAAAAGATGCAGAGAAACAGACACAGAGAAAGATCTTCCATCTACTGGTTCATTCCCAATATACACAACAGCTGAAGCTGGGCCAGGCCGGAGCCAGGAGCCTGGAACCCAATCTCTGCTTCCCACATGGCTGGCAGAGACGGCTTGAGCCGTCCCCTCTGCTTACCGAGAAACACATTATCAGGAAGCTGGATACGAGGAGATAGGTCTCGCTCAGACACTCTGATACGGGATGTGGGCCCGCCAAGTGGTGTCTTAACCGCTTGGGAGGCTTAAATGTCGATATGTGGGCTCCATTCTCAAGGATCCCGATTTAGAAGATCGAGGGGTATATCCTGGACACCAGAGCTTCCAGAATCCCTCCAAGAAGTTCTATCACACTGCCAGTGCTGCACACATCTCCAGGCAAGTCCAGGTGCCTCCAAGTCCTCTGTGTGAGGCAAGAGGCGCAGTGAGTTCTATGTGCAGTTGATGACATTAGCAGCAAGCCCTCCAGGGGTACCCCGACTCCTTGTCTCAGGGGTATCAACTCGATGGCCCTGCTAGACCATAGAGAAGCCTGATGTCTCCCCCAGAGCCATGGATAAGAGGGTGAGTGTGTTGGATGGAAGCCATTAGCTCGGGTATCAGGCAGAGTCTGTGCCGGTTATAGAAATTCCTTGCAGGAAGTCTAGTCGGGGAGCACTGGGGAAGGACCCCTGAAAGCTCTGGCACGAGGTCTGAGGTGGCCCTCTCCTCCCACCTCTCCAGAATGGATTGACAAGGTATACCTGCCCACTAATCGCTCCCGGCTCCAGGATGCTTACAAGTACATCACTGACGAGCTGAAGGCATTGGAGGTCCCCTTTCTCAAGGGTGGCTCTGGGCTCTCTGTCTGGGTCAGCTTGAAATCGGTGAGTTCTGGCAGTGAGGACAGGCGTTCCTGGGTGGGCCTGCTGCGGCGGTCCTGGGCTCAGCTCCACTCCTGTGCCCTCCCTAGTACCTGGAACCATGCACATTTGATGGAGAGCTGGCCCTCCATCGGCGCTTCCTAGACAACAAGTTGGTGCTATCACGTGGCAAAAGCTTCAGGTGTGAGGAGCCTGGCTGGTTCCGCCTCACCTTTGCAGAGAAACCTTCCGAGCTGCAAGTGGGTGAGTGGTGCTGGCCCCCCAACCCTGGCCTCCTTACAGACACTGCTCTGTCACTGCATGCCTGAATCCTCCTGTCTCTCTCTCCTTTCATCTCCTCTCCTGCCCCACACACCAGCTTTGTGTAGCCCGGATGCCAGACCTCCTATATGGTTTCCGTTTTCATCTCCATGCTGCTTTGGAAACAGGAGCAGATACATTCTTCAAGTTCCTACGTTTTCATTCACAATACCTTTTGGGTATCCGTTCTGTGCCTGCCATTGAGTGAAGCAGTGGGACCATATGCTAACAAAGAAGCACTCTTCTAGGAGTGGGCATTTGGCTCATTAAGATGCCACTTGTGACACCCACATCTCAGTGCCTGGACTTGAGTCCTGGCTCCTGATGCACACCCTGGGAGGCACAGGTGATGGCTCAAATACTTGGGTCTCTGCCACCCATGGGGGAGGCCCAAATTGAGCTCCTGGCCCCTGGCTTTGGCCTGGCCTAGCCCCAACTGTGGTATGCATTTGGGGAATGAACCAGTAAATAGGAGACTGGTCTGTTTCTTTGCTTCTCAATAAACATTTTAAAAAGACAGCTTTTGCCTTGGGGACTGACTGTCTAGCTGGTGAGAGAGGTAGATGGCCATAGAAGTCCCTGTAGTTTCGTACTATAAAGCTCAGATTCTGCCCTGAGGGTATGACACTCGCGTAACAATTACCTGTTGCATGTCTGACAGTATGCTGGCCTCTGGCAATGCAGCGTAACAATTACCTGTTGCATGTCTGACAGTATGCTGGCCTCTGGCAATGCAGCAGTGCATCGTTCATTCTCACGAGCAGTTATGGAAAACGGTGAATGGAAAGACATTAGGGACAAACAAATCTCAAGGCCAAAGCCAAAAGCCAGGGCACAGGACTTGCTATGAGACATTGAAGCATCTGGCAGGCTGCTGATATGACAGTAAGTTCAAAAGCAAACCCGTCAGGGATATGGCAGGACTTGGAGGTGCATACCAAGGAAGACTTGCTGAGCAGCCGTGAGCCCCAGGGGCCCACCTGCAAATGCACTAATCCTTATTTCTGTCTCCATTCGGACCCCCTCTAGCCATGCATCGGTTCCGTCAGGTGCTAGAGGAGCAGAAGCAGGAATGGATAGTGAAGCAGCTGGCGGACGCCATGCGGGAGTAGGCTGCCGGCTTCCCAGCCCACGGCTCTCCCCGGTCACCTGCTCGGGGGCCCGTGGTCAGAGAGCGGCCTCTGGTCCTGAAGGCTGGGGTACTGGACTGTGGCTGTGACTGAGCAGATGTGGGCTCCTCCGGGAACGGCCTCATCTGACCCGCCATCAACCTCCTCAAGCTGAGCACCTGCCAGCTTTGGGAGCTTAGCGGCTTTTTAGTCTTGGCAGCCATTTTATATACAAAAACGGTGTTTTTATTGGGGTTGGGATGGGAAAGCCTGCAGGCACCTGGATGGACAAAGGGAGCTGTCTGGGTATCTATTTTAGATGGGTTCAGTTTTTAGATTGACTATCTAATAAATTCTGTATTCTCTCAAATTCCGGGACGTTTTCCTACTTACGTTCTCCATGAACGCCTTTGGGGGAGAGACTTCTGAGTTCTGAGGCAGGTTATGTATAAAGTTTGCTGTCAGGGCAGTAGAGAAGAGATGGAAAGAAGCAGTTCCTAGTGGATGACACAATTTCCAGGTGTTGGCTGCCAGGTTCCAGAGAATTCTCACAGGGTCACACCCACCGTGGCGGTGGCGGCGGCGGCAGGGTGTGTGTGTGTGTGTGTGTGTGTGTGTGCACATGTGTAATTGCAGGCACTTTTTCCAAAGCAGAGTTCTTTGCACTTCTGTATTTCCACGAGGCCTGAACATGACTGTGCAGTGACAAACTTAGTGTCTTGGCCTGTTCGTGCTGCTCTGACAATACCAGAAACTGGGTAGCTCATAATCAACCGACTTGGCTCAAGTCCAAGGTCATGGCCCTGGCAGATTCAACGTGTGGGGATGGCCTGTGTGTTCTCTGTCCCCTCCCAGGGCAGGAGGGCTGAGGAGTCTTCCCTCTGCCTGCAGGAGCCAATCACGCCTGCCCAAAGCCCTGCCTTCCTAAAACCATCGCCTCAGGAGTAAGGATTTCAATACCTGAATTTTAGGGGCCAGGTAAACATTATGTTCCGAGCACCTGGGATCTTCCGTTTCTATCTCGAGTGTTCTCAGCTGTTCAAGTCATACCCACCCCTGCGCATCTCTGCAGCGCCCTCACTCTGAAGCTGTGGGATGGGCAGAGCAAGGGTTACCTTTGTAGAGGACTGAAAAGCTCTCAGAATGCGAGTGTTTGGCCCAGCAGCTGAGACATCACCTGGGAGGCCCACACGCCTCTCTGAGTGCTTGGGTCCGAGTCCCAGTTCTGCTTCCAATTCCTCCTTCCTGCTGATGCACACCCTGGGGAGCAGCAGGTGCTGGCTCGAGTACTCGGGTCCCTGCCACCCACGTGGGAGATCAACATTGAGTTCTGGGCTCCAGATGTTAGCCTGACCTGGCCCTGGCATCTGGGAAGTGAACTGGCAGATGAAAGATCTGTGTGTTCTTGTCTCTCTGCTCTTCAAGTAATATGAAAAAAAAAAAAAGGGTATACAAAAACAAGACTATGCTCCTCAGGCTTACGTGTGGTGTTTTGGGAATTCTTTAAGATGGTGAGATGATCCCAAAGTGTTCCCACGTGGGGGTATTCGTGCATGCTTTGAGTGGAGAAGTTAGCAGCAGAACTGACATACATGAGGGTACTTCAAGAAGTTCATGCAAAAATGGAATTTGGAGGTTTTCTTGGTGCAAATGAAATTTTGACATCCATGCATAAGTTCTCCCTAAGATGCATTTCCCATGAACTTTTAGGAGACCCTTTGTATATGCTCCCATATGGGTGCCGGTTCAATTCCCAGCTCAAGTTCAGCTCCCTGCTAATGTGCCTGGGAAATCAATGGAGCATGGCCCAAGTCCTTGGGCCCCTACGCCCATGTGGAAGGCCCAGAAGAAGCTCCTGGCTCCTGGCTTCACGTTGGCTCAGCTCCAGTAGTTGCAGCCATTTGGGGAGTGAACCAGCAGGTGGAAGACCTCTCGCTCTGTCTCTACCTCTCTATGTAACTCTGTCTTTCAAATCTTTAAATAATTTGTGCCTCATGTAATGGCACAGATCATAAGTGTACTATTCAAGTTTCAAAACTTATAGTCAGGGACCAGTGCTGTGGCATAGTGGGTTAACGCCCTGACCTGGGGCACCGGCATCCCATATGGGCACCGGTTTGAGACCCGGCTGCTCCACTTCCAATCCAGCTCTCTGCTGTGGCCTGGGAAAGCAGTAGAAGATGACCCAAGTCCTTGGGCCCCTGCACCCACATTGGAGACCCAGAGGAGGCTCATGGCTTCAGATTGGCACAGCTCTGGCTGTTGTGGCCAACTGGTTAGTGAACCACCGGATGGAAGACCTCCCTCCCTCCCTCCCTCCCTCCCTCCCTCTCTCTCTCTCTCTCTCTCTCTCTCTCTCTCTCTCTCTCCGTGTAACTCTGACTTTCAAATAAATCTTAAAAAAAACTTGCACTCAGTTAACTCATACCCTAATCAAGAACATTTCAGTCATTCAAGAAAACAATTTCTTGCTCATTTCCAGCCAATTCTTGTCCCCACACTCCCCCAAGGATCAATTTTTCTGGTTTTAATGTTTATTTCTAAAATTTTTCTTGTAAACTCTTGGAGAAACATTCTCTTGTTCACTGGTTCACTCCCCAAATGCCCTTAATAACTGGGGCTCCAGGGCTGGGCTAGAAATGCAAGCCAGGTCTTCCATGTGGGTGGTGGCAATCTATAACATCTGCTTCCCAGGTTCTGCATTAAAAGAAGCTGGAGGGACCAGTGCTGTGGCACAGCAGGTAAAGCTTCCACCTGCAGTGCTGGCATCCCATATGGACGCCGGTTCAAGACCCGGCTGCTCCACTTCTAATCCAGCTCTCTGCTATGGCCTGGGAAAGCACTCGAAGATGGCCCAAGTCCTTGGGCCCCTGTACCCACATGGGAGACCCGGTAGAAGATCCTGGCTCCTGGCTTTGGATTGACGCAGCTCTGGATTTTGTGGCCAACTGAGAAGTTAACCAGCGGACGGAAGAGCACACTCTCTCTTGCTCGCTCGCTCACTCTCTCTGCCTCTCTTTCTCTCTCTGTGTAACTCTTTCAAATCTTTTTTAAAAAAAAAGTGCTAGTGTACTCGTTGCAGCTTTTACATGTAGGTCTATTGTCCATTTTTCAGTTAATTTTTGCATCAGGTGTCATGTAAAGATCAAGGCTTCCTCCCATGTGGATATCTGGTTGTTACAATATCATTCAAAAAAAGATCCTTTCCTTGTCAAAAATCAAGCTGGCAGGTAATGAGGACTCTTCAAAAGTTCATGGAAAATGCATACATGAAAAAACTGCATTCTATTTCTTTTATAAGATTTATTTGAAAGTGTTACAGAAAGAGGTAGAGTCAGAGAGGTCTTCCATCCACTGGTTCACACCCCAGATGGCTGCAACAGCCAGAGCTTCATTGACCTGAAGCTAGGAGCAAGGAGCTTCCTCCGGGTATCCCACGCGGGTGCAGGGGTCCAAGGACTTGGGCCATCTTCCACTGCTATCCCAGGCCATAGCAGAGAGCTGGATCAGAAGTGGAGCAGCCTGGACTAGAACCAGCGCCCATATGGGATGCCAGCGCTTCAGGCCAGGGCTTTAACCCACTGTGCCACAACGCTGGCCCCTATGCATTTTATTTCAATATTTTTTGCATCAAAATAAGCTTTAATTCCATTTTCCACCAACTTTTTGAAGTCCCCTCCTCTGTGCAATTCCGTTTCTGGACCACCTGTTCTGTCTCGTTGATCTGTAAGCCTGTTCTCATGCAATGACGCAGTGTCCTGATTACTTGGCTCTATAGTAGATCTTGTCATCCACTGGGAGACTTCCAGCCTTGTTGGTCGTCTTCAGAATTGCTTTGTTTGCTAGGCCCTTTGGATTTCCAAACAAGTTTTTTTTTTTTAGATTTATTTATTTGAGAGAATTATAGAGAGGCAGAGAGAGAGAGGTCTTCTATCCATTGGCCCACTCCCCAAATGACCACAATGGCCAGCTGTGCTGATCTGAAGCCAGGAGCCAGGAACTTCCCCTGGGTCCCCCACGCAGGTGCAGGGGCCCAAGGACCCAGGCAATAGCAGAGAACTGGATCGGAAGTCGAGCAGCCGGGACTCGAACTGGCTCCATATGGGATGCCGGCACTTCAGGCAGTGGCCCTACCTGCCACGCCACAGCGCTGGCCCTCCAAATAAACTTGAGAACAAGCTTGTCAATTTCCACAAAAGTCTGCTAGGATTTTTATAGAGATTGCAATGAATCAATAAATCAAGTTGGGGAAAATTGACATGTTCCTATCCACACACATGGAATCTCTTCATTTATTTAGATCCTTTAATTCCTGCACTTTATAGTTTTCACTATACAAGTCATGCATATTTTCTTAAATTTGTTACTAAGTATATTATGCCTTTTTTATGCTAAAGTTTCTTACTAATTTCATTTTCTGACTATTGCTAATATATCCGTGATGGTGAACCTGACCGGGCTAAGGGATGCCCAGATGCCTGGTGAAACATAGTCTCTGGGTGTGTCTGTGAGGAAGCTTCTGGAAGAGAGGAGCATGTCAACCAGTGGACTGAACAAAGAAGCCCCATGCTCAGCAGTGCGCATGCACGTCTCCCAGGTTCCCAAGGGCCTCAATAGAAGAGAAGGGCCGAGGAAGGTGAATGATCTCTTCTTGAGCGGGGACACCCATCCTCTCCTCCCTCAGGTATCACAGCTCCTGCTGCCAGGGCCTTCCGTCTCCAAAGCTCTGTCCTGCACTCCCTGCCCTTCCCCAGCCTCCTGCCTTGGCCCGAGAGTCCCCTGATTCTTGGGCCTCTGCACTTGAACCAAAGGACACCACTGGCTTTCCTGCTCTCCAGCTCTTAGGCCATAGCTCATGAGGTATCGGGTCCCCATGACAACGTAAGCCTATTCCCACAATAGACCTCCTCTTCCATACCCGCATCTTTAGCCTGTTAGTTTGTCCTCCTCTTTGGAGAACTCGAACACAATGTAGAAACAATTAACTTTCCTAGACCCATCTTGTCTGTATCAAGGATTTGGAAGACTGGGATTTTCACCTTACAGATCGCGGGAGAGCTGGCGGAAACCTGAGAACCTTGAGTCCGAGACAAAGTCCAGCACAGGCAGGAGTCGCAGTAGCAGCTTCTGCAGCAGTTCTCCAAGCTCCGACTCCTATGGGGCAAAGTGAAGAGGGCCAGGTGACACCTGCACCTGCTGGTGCTGGGCAGTGGGCGCGACGCAGCAGAGGGAGCTTAAGGCACCTGACCAGCAGGGAGCCCACCCCACCCCTCCCCTGCCACCCCCCAGAAAGCCTTGAGGGGGCCTTAGCTCTCAAGGGAAACACTATGGCTGTTATCTGTGGCCGTTTGCTGTATATAATATATCCTTGAAAAGACAGTCTAAACAAAAGGAGGATGCTTTTGCCCTCTGCTTGGGAGCAGGGAGAAGCTTGAGAGCCTCCTGAGACAGCCCCAGCAGTGCCCTGCAAGCTTGCTAAATTCACTTTCCAGCCCTAGTAGTTTTGGGGGGATTTCTTAGAAATATCAATGTTAAGTAATCATGTTTTCTGTGAATACAGAACTATTTTCTTCTTTGTCAATGTCCATGCTGCCTATTCGTTTATGGTAACGATACTGCCTGGCATCTCTAGGATACTGTTGGATAAAAGAGAGAGGAGGCACTCTGGCCTTCTTCTCAGACTTAGCAGGATAGAGTTCAGTCTTTTACTCAAGGATAATGTTACTTGTAAGTAGTTTCCATGCTACCTTTATCTGGTAGAAGAGTTTCCTTCTGTTCTTAGTTGGCCAAGAATTTTGCCATCACTGGGGGCGAATTTTGTCAGAGGTTTTTATTTGCATCTCTAGAGATGATACAGTTTTTCTCTGGATTATCCATGAGGTCAACTGCATTGATTTTTGTAAAGGTATCGAGAAGCCAACTTTCTGTTCCTGCCGTGAGCCACATCCAATCGTGACGCAGCATCCTTTTAGATATCGTCAGCTATGGCCTGGGATTTTATTAAGAATTCTGGATCTGTCAGGGCCAGCACCATGGCTCACTTGGTTAATCCTCCGCCTGCAGCACCGGCATCCCATATGGGAACTGGGTTCTAGTCCCGGTTGCTCCTCTTCCAGGCCAGCTCTCTGCTGTGGCTCGGGAGGGCAGTAGAGGATGGCCCAAGTGCTTGGATCCTGCACCTACATGGGAGACCAGGAGAAGCACCTGGCTCCTGGCTTCGGATTGGCACAGCACTGGCCGTGGCAGCCGTTTAGGGGGTGAACCAATGGAAGGAAAACCTACCTTCTCTCTCTCTCTCTCTCTCTCTCTCTCTCTCTCTCTCTCTCTCTCTCTCTCTCTCTGACTCTGCCTGTCAAAATAAAAATAAATAAATAAAACTAAAAAAAAAAATTCTGGATCTGTTTTCATGAGGGACACTGTTCTGTAATTTTTTTGGTAATGCATTGTTTGTTTTGATATCAATAATACTAGCCACATAAATGCCTTTGGGACTTTCCTTAGCACATACAGGCATATTCAAGCTTTCTATTTCTTGTTCAGTTTTAGGAGTTTATGTCTGTCAGTGAAAATCGCCGTTTCATCTGAGTTTACTCATTGATATAAAGTTTCTTATGATTTCTCTGTTGTTATCCTTTGATCTCTGTAGGATCCATGATTGTATCTCCTTTTTCTCGCCAGGTATTGCAGGGCATGTTTTGGATCAATCAAAATGTTCGTCAATTGTATGGATCTTTTCAAAGAACCAATTTATAGTTTTATTGTTTTTTTTTTTTTCTGTTAGTGAATTTCTTCTCTGTTTTATTTCTACTCTTTATTTCCTTTTATTTGCCTTGGGCTTCATTTGGTCTTTTCCTAGCTACTTAATGTGGAAGCTTAGCTCATTGCTTTTAAGCTGTTCTTTTCTAATACATGCATTTAAGACTTCTCACATCTTTCTAAGCACTGCTTTAATTATATCCCAGAAATTTTGATATGTTGGGATTTTATGATCCTTCCACTAAAAGTATTTTCTACTTTTCTTTGTGATTTCTTTTGCTTTTCAAAAATCTATGGTTTAGTTAGCATATGTGTTTTAGTTTCCAAGTATTGGGGGATTGTTCAAATCTCTTTGTTGATGATTTCCACTTTAATTCCACTGTGACTAGAGAATGTATGATGTGATTTCAGTCCTTTGAAATGTATTGAGCTTTGTTTATAGGCAGACTTGTTATAGCTTATGATTTATCTTGGCCAATGTTTCATGCGCACTTGAAAAGAAGTGTATTCTGCAGTTGTTCTATGTGGTATTCTATAAATCTCAGGTTAAATTGCTTTATAATTGAGAGGGAGGAGATATACAGTTCAGCACAGCTCACTCGGACTTACCCCTAAGGGTGAAGCTAGAAACATGCCATGGACTCCAAATCCCATTAAGTTGGCAGGTACGAATGCCATCTTACTAGTTAAAGTGATCAGTTTAAGTTCATAATTGATCACAAAGATAGGATTAAGTGTCAAAGGGATCACATAAATAAGACCAGTGTCTGCTAATAGTAACTGATAGAATTAAAAAGGAGAGAACAATCCAACATGGGAAGCAGGATACACAGCAGACTCATAGAATGGCAGATGCCCTAAACAGCACTCTGGCCTCAGAATCATCCCTTAAGGCATTCGGATCTGGCTAAAAAAGCCCATGAGAGTCTCTCAGGCATGGAAAGCCAAGATACTGTGGCAAAAAATGATCTAAATGAAAGATTTCTGTGAGTGAGATCCCAGTGGAAAGAATGGGCCATCAAAGAAGGAGGTATCTTTCTCTTAAGGGAGGAGAGAACTTCCACTTTGATTATGGCCTTGTCTAAATAAGGTCGGAGTTTGTGAACTCAAGAGGCTTCCATAGCCTTGGCAGCTCATGACAAGAGCCTCAGGTGATTACTGACGTCATAAATAAGAGTGTCAATTGTTAAATCAACAACAGGAGTCACTGTGCATTTACTCTCCATGTAGGATTTCTGTCCTTAATGTGTTGTACTATGAGGAATTTTTTTAAAGATTTATTTATTTGAAAGAGTTACACAGAGAGAAGGAGAGGCAGAGAGAGAGAAAGGTCTTCATCCGATGGTTCACTCCCCAGTTGGCTGCAATGGCCAGAGCTGTGCCAATCCAAAGTCAGGAGCCAGGAGCTTCCTCTGGGTCTCTCACATGGGTGCAGGGGCCCAAGGACTTGGGCCATCTTCTACTGCTATCCCAGGCCATAGCAGAGAGCTGGATGGAAAGTGGAGCTGCCGGGTTTCGAAACCATGCCCATATGGGATGCCGGCGCTTCAGGTCAGGGTGTTAACCCACTGTACCATAGCGCTGGCCCCGTACTATGAGAAATAATGGTAAAAATAGTCTTCAAACAGTACTTTATACTTTGTGTGTCTGTGTGGGTGTAAACAGTTGAAATCTTTATTTAGTATATACTAAGTTGATCTTCTGTATATAAAGATAATTAAAAATGAATCTTAATGAAGAATGAGATGGGAGAGGGAGTAGGAGATGGGATGGTTTGCGGGTGGAGGGTGGTTATGGGGGGAAAAACTGCTGTAATCCAAAAGTTGTACTTTTGAAATTTATATTCAATAAATACAAGTTTTCTAAAAAAGTTGGTTTATAATTACTAATCAAAATTCCTGTTGTCCTCAGGGAGAAGTCCACAATCCTGATCAGTTCATTTTTGAAGACCCCTGATGCAGCTCCTGCTTCTAGCCACACACTTCCTCCCACGC
Organism: Oryctolagus cuniculus; assembly: GCF_964237555.1. Lineage (NCBI taxonomy): Eukaryota > Metazoa > Chordata > Mammalia > Lagomorpha > Leporidae > Oryctolagus > Oryctolagus cuniculus. Next base: position 21,586,588 of record NC_091432.1, on the reverse strand, counting down.
CCCTGACGCTGCACCAACACTGGACTTGCCACTGTGCAGCGGCGCCGGGCCCTGTCTCTCACCTTCAAGTCTGTCCAAGTCTCCCTCCTGCTTCCCACACCTCGCCCTCCGGCTGGCGAAGACGCTCTCTTCAGAACCCCATCATCACTTCTAACAAATTCACGAAGCATCATCCCTCAACGGGATCCTGCAGCCCTGCTAAGCTCACTTCTTAGCCAGCGTTGCTATTATTAGCCCTGTTATTAGGCCATGTTATTCAGCCCTATTATTCTTCAAATTTCCAACGTAAGTAAGCATGTCGTCTGTGAAGAAAGACCATCTCCCACCTTCCTTTTCAGTTTATATGTTATTTATGTATTGCACTGTCCTGCCAAGAACCTTCATAAAGGTGAATAAAAAGACCTTCTCGCCTTGTTCTGTCGAGTGTGTGGGGCTTCCAAGGAGGACAAATGCCAGTGTTCGTGGGGTGGAGTTAATTCTCCCTGTTGCAGGTGCCTGTGGCACACGGTAATTCCCTTTTAATTTACTTATTTGAGAGGCAGGGAGACCCAAGCACTTCCTGCCTCCCAGGGTGTACATTAGCAGGAAGCCACCTTGACCCAGGCACTCTGAGAGGGCACATGGGTGTGGCAAGTGGCATCCCAAACGCTAGACTGAGCGCCCGGGAGTTGTCTTTAGCAAGGAGCCGTCGCGTGATCCTCACAGGGAAGACAGGAACTGCAAACTGAGAGAAAGCGGACATCCGCGGCATTAGGGTTCCCAGGGGCTGGCTTTCAAAATCTGAAAACCAGAGGACTAAGGCCCGCTGCGACAGGATGCCAGCCGGGGAGGACCCTCCAGCTCCCGCCAAGCTCCCGAGGAGCCAGCCGGCGGTCTCCTTCCTCCAGGAGGTCCTCGCGGCGCCCTCTCCCCTGCGCCTGCCCCTCTTCCCTGCAGGGATCGGCAGCGGAGGCCCGGCCTCCCTGGTGTGCCCCTCCGGCCCGGGTCGCCAGGTGGCGGGCGAGCGGTAACGCAAGTCCGGCCCCGGCTCCCGGGTCCCGCCTGTCTCGGTCGCGCGTGCAGCGGTGGAGGGCGTTTCCGGGCGTGGGAAACGGACTCTGCGGGCGCGCGTGCCGGGCCCCCGCGCGGTGTCCCACAGCGCCGCCGGGGAGGCGCGATCACCCGACCGCCGGGCTTCCCTCTGCCCGCTTTGCAGAAGTCTCCGCCCTTCCCTGGCCCCGAACACACTTCCTCCTCCCGGAATCCCGGAGCCCTCTCTCCCGAGGCTTCCTCCGGCCTCCGGACCTCCCCTTTTTCGGTGTGTAGTGACCGTCAGCGGGATTCCGAAGTCCATCTCCCAAGCCTAGCCAGGCGCGGCCGTGGGCTCGCGGTCACCGCACTGGACACGGGGAGCTGGGAACCGTCCACACCCAGGACCCAGGCTGAGCACCCACGCCGGCCTCCTCTGCCTGCCCCGCTGCCCAGTCCTGAGACCCCGGGCTGTCTACGGAGGTGAGCGCTGGGGAGAGCCCAGCCAGTTAGGGGAGGATCCCAGAGAAGACCTCGTGGGGTGGAATGTAGCCCCAAGGGGGCTCCCTGGGTCGCTGGGTCATTTGATGTGAGCAGGCTTGCACACCAGGACCGGGGACTTGACTTGACGGGAGCGGGCAGTGATGATACAGTGACTGCTGTGTGGTTGAACTGTGTCCCGCAGCCTGGAACCTATGCAGTGTTTAAATCCTGCCTGCTACCTGGTGGCGGCTACTGCTCTGCCCTCTGTGGGGGGAACGGAGACGGGCTCAGCAGAGCGAGGGAGCTCACTTCCACGCACAGGACGGGCCTACCCTCTCCTGGCACCCATCGTCTGCTCCAGACCACTCGGTCATCTCAGCCTACCCTACACCCTACACCACCGTCAGGTTCCCAGGCTACACTCTGCTGGGAGCAGTTTTAAAAACACGTTTACGCCGGCGCCGTGGCTCACTAGGCTAATCCTCCGCCTTGCGGCGCCGGCACACCGGGTTCTAGTCCCGGTCGGGGCGCCGGATTCTGTCCCGGTTGCCCCTCTTCCAGGCCAGCTCTCTGCTGTGGCCCTGGAGTGCAGTGGAGGATGGCCCAGGTGCTTGGGCCCTGCACCCCATGGGAGACCAGGAGAAGCACCTGGCTCCTGCCATCGGATCAGCGCAGTGCGCCGGCCGCACCGCGCCAGCCGTGGCGGCCATTGGAGGGTGAACCAACGGCAAAAGGAAGACCTTTCTCTCTGTCTCCCTCTCTCACTATCCACTCTGCCTGTAAAAAAAACAAAAACAAAAACAAAAACAAAAAAAACAAACACACAAAAAAACACACACCACGTTTACTTGTCAGGCGGAGCCACGTTTACTTGTCAGGTGGAGAGAGAGAGAGAGAGAGAGAGAGAGAGAGAGCGCTCTTCTGTCCATTGGTTTGCTCCCCAGATGTCCACGTGTTGAATGCTCTTGCCTCCTGCAGATGTCCACCGTTTCTCAGAAGGAATCCGGGGCACCTGCTGCCTCTCCGGGCCCAGCCTCCACGCGAGACCTGAGTGGGGGCTGCGGAGATGACTTGGAAAGACAATGCTGCGGAGAACCGGACCAGAAGCTGCCGGGGACCCACGGCGTGGGCGATCCGGCCGCCACGTTCTCCGGTGACAGCCCCTTCTTGTCCTGTAGAGGGAGAGTCATTAAGTGGTTCTGGGACTCGGCCGAGGAGGGCTACAGGACCTACTGCATGGATATATATGACGAGGACCAGAACCCCAGTGTGAGTGAAGCCCCCTCCCCACTGCCACCCAGGAGGGGCCTGCAGGGTGGGCTACCTCCCCATGACTGGTAGAAGCCAACTTGCTCTTGTCAGGTGAAAAGCGGGGCAGGGTGGGTGCGGTGAATGTATTTTGAAGGCAGAGTTACAGAGGGTTGTGGGTGGACGGGTTGTACGTGGAGGAACTTGGATTTTTCTTGGTTACAATCTTAGCTCCTTCAAGTTCCACCTTTTCCTCTTCCTTCACTGCTGCCTGTAACTCAGGGGTCAGGAGCTGGCTGTGCAGGAGGCCTGGGGATTCTGGAAGGGAGAGCTTGGCTTGTGCCTTCCAAACTCCCTCTCTTAGGAAATAAATGCCCTGGCAGGGGGTGGAGTCAGGGCCTCCAAGGGCAGCATTTACGCTGACACATGGGCTTTTCTTATTGATCCTCTGCCGCCTGTTTCTGTCCGGTCAGAGTGCGAGTTCACTGTATTTACTATTTTTTAAAAAAGATTTATTTTTATTTATTTGAAATACAGAGTTCCAGAGTATCCAGAGATAGAGTGAGAGGTCTTCCATGCACTGGTTCACTCTCCAAATGGCTGCAACTCCTGGAGCTGAGCCCATCCAAAGTCAGGAGCCAGGAGCTTCTTCCGGGTCTCCCATGTGAGTGCAGGGACCCAAGCACTTGGGCCGTCTTCCACTGCTTTCCCAGGCCGTGGTGGAGAGCTGATGGGAAGAGGAGCAGCCGGGACTAGAACTGGAACCCATATGGGATGCTTGCGCTTCAGGCCAGGGCTTTAACCCACTGTGCCACAGCGCCAGCCTCCATACTGTATTCTTTCATCCTGTAAACATATAATGAGTTTTGCTAAGCCCCTTGAGAGACCCAGTGGTGTCTTGGACATACACCTGACCATCCCACAGCTTCCCATCAGTCGGAGAGAGACAGCAGGTCCATCAATTCCTGGACCAAAACTGACCAGAGCTTTGAAAGGGATAGATAAAGAGTTGAGGCTCCCTCTCCCTCTCCCTCTCTCTCTCTCTCTCTCTCTCTATTAAAGAGAAATTTTGTTTAAAATTTCTAATGGACAGGTGTTTGACTTAGCATTTAAGAAGCCTGTCGGGCTGTCCGTGTTCCACAGTGGAGTACTTGGTTCAGCACCCAGCTCTAGCTCTCATCCCCAGCTTCCTGCCAATGCAGACCCTGGAGGACGGCAGTGATGGCTCAACGAGTTGGGCGTTGGCCACCCAAGTGAGGGGCCCGAATTGAGTTCCTGTCGCCAATTGGAGTGCAGCCCAGCTATTTGAGGAGAGAACCAGTGGATGGAAGCTCTCTCTTTCTCTCTCTCGTTTCTTTCCCTCTGTCTCCCTACATATCAAATAAATAACTTTTTTTTTTAAAAAAGATGATTTTTTAAAAAAAGGGCTGGGGCCCCCGCTGTGGCACAATAGGTAAAGCCGCCACCTGCGACGCCAGCGTCCCAGATGGGCACCAGTAGAGTCCGGCTGTTCTGCTTCCAATGCGGCTTCCTGCTGGTGGCCTGGGAAGAGCAGCAGAAGATGGACCGAGTGTTTGGGTCCCTGCACCCATGTGGGAGGCTCTAAGGAAGCTCTTGGCTCCTGGCTTCAGCTTGGTTCATTACAGCCATCTGGGGAGTGAACCAGCGAATGGAAGCTCACTCTCTCCCTCTCTCTCTCTCTCCCTCTCCCTCTGTGTGTGTGTGTGTGTGTGTGTGTCCTCACTCTATAACTCTGCCATTCAAATAAATCTAAAAACCAAAAAAAGAGCTGTGGGATCTAGAAGAAAAGATGGCTTCCGGGGATGTTTGGGGAAGGCTTCCTGGAGGAGACAGCATTTGGACGACTCTCTAGAAATGGGAAGAGGGGATCTGGGAGCTGAGGGGTCAGGGCACAGCTTGAACAAGATAAAGAGGGCGGTCGCAAGGGTGGGTTGTAGAGAGCCCCCCCACCTTGTGCCGCCCTGGTGGGCTTCTCGGGCCTTTCACAGGTACCCTCTGCCGTGCCTACCCTGTCTCTGCACCTCTCATCTCCAGGGCATCATTAACCTGGGCGTCAGTGAGAACAAGCTCTGCTTCGACCTGCTGCAAAGCCGGGTAAGTCCTGGGGGTGCCACGGGTGACATCGCCACCCTCAAGGGACTTCTTCCCTCCCCAGGAGCCTGTGAGAGGCTCGGCAGCTGTGGCCTGGGAGTGAGGAGACCCACGGCTGCAGCTCTGCCTTGGGGACAAGCGTCTGTGTGATTTTGGGCCGGTCACTTCCCCCTTCTGCCCTGTTTCTGCTCAGACTCTCCCTGACTCAGCCTCTCCTGCTGTGTTGGGTGCTGGGTCCTAGAGGGGAAGCGCTCAATGCTATGTTGTGGGTTTGTAGCAGCTGGCTCTGCAGGGCACAAAATAAAGCCCCGCTCTGTAGCTGTGCTGGTTTCATAGTGTAAGGGCGCCCTCTGTGGTCAGGCACGGCAGAGCACACTCTGTGTCTATGCAGACACAGAGGCGGAGCTAATGTCGGGAGAGCTGTGGGTTGGACAGGGCACCAAGTCGCCAGGCACGGATGTTTGAGTGCTTCCTGCCTTTGGAAGGGAAATCATTTAGTTCCAAGTTTGTTAATTTAATGTTTTTTTTTTTAAACACAGTTTGTAAAATTCCTAAAAATTTCATAGTCAGATTTTTTGAGCTGGTGAGAGGCCTCTCCAGCAAACCACTGGAGATACCTGCTAAATGGGTCTCCCACGGCTGGAATGTTGGTCTGGGTTTGTAGAAACCGCAGTGCTTAACCCAAAGGAACCTGGTTTTTTCTTTTCTTTCTTTCTTTCTCTCTCTCTTTTTTTTTTTTGTTAAGGATTTATTTATTTATTTGAGAGGCCGAGTTACAGACACAGAGAGAGGCAGAGACACACAGTGCGAGAGAGATCGTCCATCCGCTGGTTCCCGCCCCAAATGGCTGCAGTGGCCAATCTGAAGCCGGGAGCCAGGAGCTTCTTCCGGGTCTCCCACGCGGTTGCAAGGGCCCAAGGACTTAAGCCACCTTCTGCTGCTTTTCCCAGACCATTAGCAAGGAGCTGGATTGGAAGTGAAGCAGCCAGGACTTGAACCAGCGCCCATATGGGATGCCAACACCACAGGCTGAGGCTTAACCTGCTAAGCCACAGCACTGGTCCCAGGAACCTGTTTCTAAAGGTGCAAAAGTCTCAGCTCTGGGAAGCAGGGGTTGTAGGGAGTAGGTGTTCCTCTTTTTCTAGAATATGTGTGAGGGCCGGGCCTTTGGCACAGCAGCTGAGGTACCGTTGGGACACCCTTGTCCCGTGTCACAGTGCCTGCCTGCTTCCAGTCCTGGCTCTATTAGCTCTTGGCTCATTCGCACCCTGGGAGACAGCAGGTGCGGCTCAGGTAATGGGGTCTCTGACAGCCACACGGGAGACCCGGACTGAGTTTCCTGTTGCAGGCATTTAGAGAACTCCCCACTGTGCTGATGTGCTGCCCAGATGACCCCAACAGCTGGGGCTGGGCCAGGCCAAAGCTGGGAGCTGGACACTCAACCTCAGTCTCCTACATGGGTGGCAGGAACCAACCACTTGCGCCATCACTGCTCCGGGGTCTGTATTATCAGGAGCACAGCCAGGGCATCAAACCCGGGGACTCTGGTGTGGGCCACAGGCATCTTAATTGCCAGGCCAAACCCCTGTGCCGGGAGTAGGTTTTAAAGGCCTGCTTTACCCAAAGCCAGCTCTTCCTTCTAGAACAGCTCAGCACTGAAATATCCAAAAGCTGAGCCACGTATATAATTTTAAATTTTCTACTAAAAAGGTAAAAATAAAAACTTGGTAAAATTTATTTTATTTACCTCCAAATGTGACCTTTTTAACATGTAATTGATAAAAAAAAAAGAATGGTATATTTCACATTCACTTTTCATACCGAGTCTTCGGAAGCCAGTGTGTCCCGGTTTGGACCAGCCAGCGTTGGTGTGGTCGGTAGCCACAGTTGGCCATGGCTGCCATATTGGATCGGCGGTAAAGCAGGAAGGACGGGAGGGAACAGGCTCTCCACAGGTGTACAGGAGTGGCTGATTCCTCTTCTTCCTCTGGTCCCAGGGCCCAAGGCCCCCATATCATTAGCCCGTCCTGGACACCCTACCCATGATGCCCTAGCAATGACTGACCCAGCACCGGGTCAGGGGTGGGTGGACTAGAAGCTGCCACAATGTCTCAAGTGGGAGGTGGCGCTGAGCCTGCAGACAGCGGTGGCCGGTGGCCATGTCCCTCCAGGAGTTGGAGCCAGGACCAGGGAGGTAGCACCCAAGTCGGGGGTCTCTTCTGTCACCCCTTGTAGAGCTCAGTGGCATGGTCTCCCATCCCTGTCCCGGCAAATCGACCTCTCAAATTTAAAAAAAAAAAATTTTTTTTTAGGTAGCAACATTGTATAAAGAGCACTGGACTAGGAGTCAGAAAATCTAGGTTTGGTCTCAGTGATGTTGGCTGAGCCATCTCACTTTTTTGAGCCTTGGTTTTGTCATCTGCCAAACGGGCATGAAAATGCCACACGTGGGTGCCACTCTGCTAGTGGTTTCTCTGACGAGCGAGCAGGACAAGCCATTGACTTTTTTTTTTTTTTTTTTTTTTTTTTTGCCAGGAAGAGTTAGAGAGAGAGACAGAGACAGAGAGAAAGGTCTTCCTTTTTCCGTTGGTTCACTCCCCAAGTGGCCGCTACGGCTGGTGTGCTCCACCGATCCGAAGCCAGGAGCCAGGTGCTTCCTCCTGGTCTCCCATGCGAGTACAGGGCCCAAGCACTTGGGCCATCCTCCACTGCCCTTCCTGGGCCACAGCAGAGAGCTGGACTGGAAGAGGAGCAACTGGGATAGAATCCAGTGCCCCAACCGGGACTAGAATCCCTGGGGTGCTGGCACCGCAGGCAGAGGATTAGCCTAGTGAGCCTAGTGACTCGAAAGGCACTGGTGCTGGCCAGCTGCAGGGGCAGTGCCGGCCCTCAGACTTGCTCTTTCCTCCCTGTCCCCAGCTGACTCAGAGCGACATGCTGCGGGTGGAGCCGGCCCTGCTGCAGTACCCCGACTGGAGGGGACATCTGTTGTAAGTGACTGTGCATGTGGTTCTCAACACAGGGCGGCTCTGCTTCCCTTGGAGGGGGGTGGCTGGGTTGTGGCACTGCCTGGAGACATTTGGGGGTCATCATAGTGGCAAGGGGTGCACTGCTGGCATATAGTAGGTAGGGCCCAGGGGGTGTTGCTAAAGCTTTGACAGTGCCCAGGATGGCCTCCCTCCCTGCCCCCAGCCAAGATGATTCCAGCGCCAGTGTTCATAGTGGCAGGTCGAGAAAGCCTCATCCTGGAGAGCCGTGGGCACAGGCCTCCTGGGACATCTGCAGGGAACTGGTGTCCCTGCCAGCCCCTCCCCAGCTCAGGAGCTGCCAGGGGGGTTTCACGAACCCGGGCCAGAGGCGTGGGCATGAAGACTCACGAGGCAAGGAATCTTTTCCTGAGGGTAGGATGGGAGGCGGTACACAGCACTGCTAATATCCGTGCCTGCTGAGCACTTCCTGAGGCCCAGGCACGCTTCGAAGGGTTCGGTGGCCAAGGAGGATCAATCCCAGCCCTGATTCTGACAGCACTCGTTAGGAGGGTGGGCACTGGGGGCTTGAGTGCGGACTGTGCCATTTTTACAGCAGGTAGCGTAATCCCATCAAACCTCAAGTCTCCTTGTAAAATAGGAACAGTAGGTGTGCCTTATAGTATTATGAAGAGTAAACGCTATTCTCCAAATCGCATCCGCACGCATAAGGGGACTGTTCACTAAGTGTCCACATAGGAACTAGGGGAAGTTTCTGTGATGAGGATGGCGACGATTGTGTCTTCACGCACACTACTCCTTCAATACCCCCTGAAGTCTGCCAGGGGGTGGGGTTGGGGTTCCTAGGCCGACTGAGAATGGACGTGACAGCACCTGTGCCTGCTGGGGGGAAGTGGGTGCCCAGGAGTGGAGATGGGTCCAGACCAGGGGAGAGAGGTGGTGGCTGCCGAAGGAGTGGCCGCAGGAGCTGTGGGGTGGCCTATCTGTCTGTCTGGTCTCCAGCCTCCGGGAGGAAGTGGCCAAGTTCCTGTCTCTCTACTGCAAGAGCCGCACTGCCCTCAGACCGGAGAATGTGAGTAGCCCCCTCACTCTTTCTGCTTTTGGGCCCCCACCCCCAACTTCTGTCTGGCTAAGGGTAAGGTGTGGTTAGCGTCTGCCCTTCCCTTGGAATTTTTCTTGAAAAACTCCCATTTATTTGAGATGCAGAGAGACAGAGCTTCTGCCTGCTGGTTTGCTCTGCAAATGCCCACAACCACCAGGGCTGGGCTCGTCTGAAGCTGGGACACAATGCGGGAGTCTCACCTGCTGCCTCCTGGGGTGTGCATCAGCAGGAAGCGGGACTTGGGAGTGGAGCTGGAACTCGAACCCAGGCTCTCGGATATGGGCTGTGGGCGTCCCGCTTTGGGTCTGAACTGCTGCGGCCGACTCAGTGGTTTCAGCCTTGAGCGGTTTCAAAGCAGAGTAAGGGGTGCCTCCTCCTGCTCCCCCCAAGTCCTCCATCTTCAGACTTCGGGGGTGAGTTCTGCCCGTGCTGTGCTGTGGCCTCTTTGCACACCTCTGGGTGACACCATCGCCATGAGCAGCTCCCTCTTCTTGCCCAGGTGACCTGGAGCAAGGTCCTACCAGTGAACTTGGCTGTTGGTCAGGAGGGGCCTTCAGGCCCCCTCCTGTGGCTTTGCTGGGACTGAGCCCCGAAGGGCACAGAGGAGGGCTCTGTCTTTCCTCCTGTGCTGTCCTGCGACAGAGGCTGTGGGTCCTTTGCTGTCTCCTGGAATCACCTCCGTCCCCTGCGTGTGTCACCCTCAGGTGGTCGTTCTGAATGGCTGTGCCTCCGTCTTCTCTGCCCTGGCCACTGTGCTGTGTGAAGCAGGGGGTAAGTGGACCCCGTGGCCCACCCTGCGCCGGGGCAGCCCCGTGCCTGCAGCGACCCCTGTTGCCCAGCCTCAGGGACTGCAATCCCAGTGCTCTCTGGCTAAAGAGAATCGCCTGGACCACAGCAGGGGAATGAATGGCTCCCCTGAGAGAAGAGACACCCAGGGGAGGCCGATGTGGTGTCAGGGTTCTGGAGCTTCTCTGCGTGGCTACTGTGGCCTTTCCTCCAGTGCTCCCCAGGTGGCTGTCACACCTGCGTGTGACAACAGGTCTCAAAGCAGAAAGAAAGGGAGGAGGTGGTGGCTGTCCCCTTTTTTCTCAGCAGAGGGAAACGGAGATTCTGTTTCTCTGCCAAGTCCCAGCGCAGTTTCCTTACGTCTTACTCACCAGCCCAGTCCATGCAAACAGGACTCGGAGAGCCAGGCTTGGCTTAAGCCACACGTGCTGGATTCCCCCAGGGCTGGGGGAGTGCTCACCTTCTTTGGACACAATGTCAGTCATAGCTGACAATGTGTCCCCCAGTGGTGCTGTCTTGGCAGGAAGAAACTCAGAATGGCTGCTGAGTGGAAGTGACCAGGACCTGGTCATGGTCAGGGTTATTGGATCCAGAGGACAGAGGCCCGCTTGTGATAGCTTCACCGATAATGATAATGAGCTTGATGGTGAGGCTCCAATGAGATAAAATGGAAGGAATGAGCAGCAAAGTGCCCAGCACAAGGGAGGTGCTCTGCAATTCTTAGCTGTCAGTTATCGCGAAGGGACTGGGCTCATGGATGCAGGCTTTAGAAAGGGTTTTGGGAAGTGGAGCCTGCACCAAATGTTCCCCAAGGATGTTGAAGGCTTGGACAGGAGTCTGGGATGTTCCAGCCAGAAGGTCACAGGCCCCGCCCACTCCATCCCCAGAAGTGTTCCTGATCCCCACCCCTTACTACGGAGCCATCACACAGCACGTCTATCTCAACAGCCATGTCCGTCTGGCCTACGTCCATCTGGACAGTGAGGTAAGAGCGCCTGGCCTCCCAGGTGGGACCCGGGTCACCTGTAGGCCACTTCCTGTGTCGGAATTCGAGGGTGCATGGGGGAGGAAGTCCAGGGAGGAAGGAATGGAGCCTTCTGTGGCCACATGACTACCCCAAGCTTGGGCTCCCCGGAGGGCCCAGGCTCCAAGCCCTGAGATCACTGAAGGCCATGTCAGAGCCGAAGGCCAGTCTTAGACATGGCGGAGCGGGAACAGGCAGAGATGATCTTGGGACAACAGCCAGAGACCCCTGGGGCCTCTGCCAGCAATGGGAGGGTGCAGGGGTGGGTGCCCCTGATGTCATGGGTAGGGGGTGTTTTATTTATTTATTTATTTACTTTTGAGAATGTTCCAAAGAGGCTGGAAAATGCAGGGGAGGAGAGGCCCAAAGGCTCAGGCATGGGGGACAACAAATTTTTTAAAAGATATTTATTTATTTGAAAGTAAGAGTTACAGAGAAAGAGGAAGACACACACACACGCACACACAGAGAAAGAGAGAGAGAGAAAGAGAGAGAGAGAAAGAGAGAGAGATATCAATCTTCCATCTGCTGGTTCACTCCTCAGCTGGCTGCAAGGGCCAGGGCTGGGCTAAGCTGAAGCCAGGATCCAAGAGCTTCTTCTAGGTCTCCCATTGATTCAGGGGCCCAAGCCCTTTGGCCATCTTCTGCTGCCTTTCCCAGGCCATTAGCAAGGAGCTGAATTGGAAGTGGAGCAGCCTGATCTTGAACTGGCACACATGTGGGATGCCGGCTTCCCAGGCGGTGGCTTAACCCATTATGCCACAGTGCCAGCCCTGGGTCAGTGAACTTGAATGGTGGCTTTGATGGGTGTTTTTGCAGGTCACTGGACCAGACGCACGTCCCTTTCAGCTCACAGTGGAGAAGCTGGAGGTGGCCCTGCAAGGAGTTATTTCTGAGGTCTGGAGGTTCAATCCGATCCAAGGCTGGGGGTTGGGTGGAGGTCTGAGCAGGGTACTGGCCACCATGCCTGGGAGAGTAGAGTTAACAGTCCGTGATGGGGACAGGTGGGTAGGGTGATGGCATAGAGCCAAGGTGGGAATCCAGTAGAACCTGCTCATGGGGGTCTTCCCATCAGGAAAAGACCCCAAAATGTCAGTATATTGACAATCGACCTCATTCAAAATAGTCCCTTCCCACTCCATCTGATCCTGACTCCGTGGGTCTGGTGTGGAGGGCCAGAGTCTGTCCGCAGCTCCTCCAGTCTCCTTGGTGACTTGAGGGATATCCTGACTTGAGGGGGCCTGAGGTCTCCCCAAGAAGGGCAGAGACTGGAAAGTATTCCAGGGCTCCTCTCCCGTCCACTTGTTAGCAATCTGTCTCCTCCATTGTTTTTCCTCCTCAATTGTTAAAGCTGTGTATGTTCACTGTGGGAACTCCTCCAAGTTCTCCCAGCAACGGTGCCCTCCACTGGCCTGCTGGCCTGTGGGCATCTTGCCTTCTGGGCTGTGTTCCCTGCTGTCATCCCAGTCGCGGTGCTGCGGATGGAACCCTGTGCCTTGTTGTACATTTTGCAGTGGCTCGTGCCCTCGTTCCCCGCCACTTTCCCAGGGAGCCGCCCAGCAACCAGCCTGGCCCAGTGGGGCTGTGAGTCTCTCTGGCCTTGGAGGAGGTGCTGAGGGTCTCCTGCCCCATGGCTGGTTTCAGGGTGTGACGGTCAAAGGCCTCATCCTCATCAATCCCCAGAACCCTCTGGGTGACATCTACTCCCCAGGGGAGCTGCAGGAGTACCTGGAGTTTGCCAAGAGGTGAGGTGGCCCACACTGCTGGCGCCAGGCAGCTGGGCAGAGCCAGCTTCTGACGTGGGCTCTGGGGAAGATCCTGACGTCCTCTTCCTCCTGCTGTGTCCAGCCTCCTGCTTGGACCACTCCCTGGCAGTGGGGTGGGGGAGGGGAGCTTGTGGGCTGTTATTTCTCCCCTGCTCCCCCGCCCCCATTTCTTTGTATATCGACAGCTTTCACTTGGTGCACGCGCTAGGAACCAGGTGCCGCGCTCAGGTGCCCCTCCCGTCTGGAGGTACCTGGTAGCTCCGCCTCTCTCCTATAGAGCGTCATGGGCTCCACTGTCGGCGGCTTTGTGTGTGTCCTGTTGCGTTGAAAAAGCAGAAGAAAGGAGGGTGTTCAGGGGACATCTTGGTAGCCCCGGGCTAGCCTGGGTTCCCCCTGGAGTTGGGCTGCTCTGCCAGCCACCCCCAGGGAAGGGTGGGCCTCCAAATGGAGCTCTCTCTCCTCCCCCCCCACCAGGCACGAGCTGCACGTGGTCATGGATGAGGTCTACATGCTGTCCGTGTTTGATGAGGCGCTGGAGTACCGCAGCGTCCTCAGCCTGGAACGGTGAGGCTCTCCGCCAGCGCCCTGTGCTCTCCCAGCGCCCTGGCCTCTCCCTGGCTCGGTCCCTCCTCCATCTGGCTGACCCCACTGCTTCTCAGATCCCTGGGGAGTAGGAGTGCTCTAGAGTCGCGGTTTTCAGTCTGTTTCTGGGGTTTCTGGGAGCTCCAAGGAAGGGGCCTCGGGACTCCCTGCAGGAGGGGCTGCCTGGGTGGACCCTGGCTTCCTCTTCTGCTCCCTTCAGCCCCAGGGCAGCCCCAGTCTTACTCTCGTTCCCTCATTGATGCGTTTCAGCAAATACTGCTGGCGCCCCACGCACGTGCCAGTCGCTTCCAGCCCTTTAAATATTGGGCTCCAAAGAAACTTATTTGACTGAGAGAGAGAGTGAGAGAGAGAGAGAGAGGCTAGGTTCTGGTTCACTCCCCAAATGCCCACAAAAGCTGGGCCTGGGCCCAAGCCAGGAGCCAGGAACTCAATCCAGGTCTCTCAAGTACCTGAGCCATGGCTTGCTGCCTCCCAGGGTGTGTATTAGCAGGAAGCTGGAAAGGGAGCCCCGCTGGGGCTCAAACCCACGCACTCCGCTGTGGCATGCGGGTGTCCCAACCAGCGTGTTGATCACTGGGCCAACCCCCTACCCCACCCCAGCGCAGTATCAGACTTTTTTCATTCTGTTTCAGTAAGCAAATAATCTGTGGCCACAGCACCTCTGGAATACTGGGGCCAGATCACCTGTGCAGTCTATAAATGGGAGCTGCAGGGGTCCCAACAGTCCCTGAGCTTCGCTCGGCCCCTTCAGCCCTGCCGAGGCTTCTCCGCCCGCCCCCTCGTGGAGTCCCCCCGACCCCAAGCTCTGCAAAGTAGACCCAGCGTGGGTTGTTGCTTTCATTCCTTCCTTTTAAGGACTGGGAAAGTGAGACACAGAGAAAGCAGCGACTTGCCCATGATCTTGGTCCTGGGTGTGTGGTGTGTGCTGGGTGCTGGGCGAATAGCCATGAACCAGAAAGACATAGGCCCTGGCTGGTGGAACTCTCCATTCTAGCCAGAAAAAAAATTTTTAGCTGCTAACTACACAGCTGGTCATTTGTTCCTGGCCATGAGGAGCGTTGAAATGCAGTCTGGGAGAGTGCTGCAGAGGGTACCCAGCTCACCTGGCTGGTGGGCAAGGTCAAGGGCGCCTTTTGAGGATGTGACACTTGAGCTATGCTGCGAATCAGGACACAGCCAGCTTTTCCCACAAAGGGCCAGGTGGGAAGTATTTTAGACTCCTAGGCCATTTGCTGTTTGCTCTTTCACTCGCCCCTGCTGCATAGTCACTGTGTGAAGGGATGAGCATAATCACTGTGCTCTGATAAAACTTTATTTACAAAAACAAGCCGCAGGCTGGTTTGAGCCTATGGGTTGTGCTTTGTCAAGCCCTGCTCCAAAGGATGCCTGGGAGTTGGTGGTTCAAAGAGATGACCCCAGGGCTTGGCCTGGGGCCCAGAGCCAGATCCGTCCCTCCGTCTCCTCATCTGTGCAAGCAAACACGCGTGGGCTGCCCTGCTGCTCTGCTGGGCCCTATTCCCACGCTGTGCTCTCTGCAGGCTGCCAGACCCCCAGAGGACCCACGTGATGTGGTCCACCAGCAAGGTGAGGTCCTGGCTAGCCGTGGGGGGCGGGCAGGGAGGTGGGAGGAGAGGGCTGGCCGTGGACTAAAGTGCCCGTTCTTCCAGGACTTCGGGATGTCTGGGCTCCGCTTCGGCGTGCTGTACACAGAAAACCAGGACGTGGCCACTGCGGTGGCTTCACTCTGCCGCTATTATGGCCTTAGTGGCATAGCCCAGCACCAGATGGCACAGCTGCTACGAGACCACGGTGACTGCCTGGGCCTGGTGACCTGGGAATGGGGAGGGAGGGCGGCAGTGAGTCTGGGGTCGTGGACGCTCAGCCCAGAGAGGAACTGAGAGCAGGGATTGAGAGGGCCAGCTGGGCTGCCCGGACTGAGCCTCGCCTACCCTATCACTTCCCAGCGTGCATCACCTTGCTTCCCGTACAACGCCCCAGCAGGGGTCCTAATGGGACCTGCCCTGTGGGGTTGGTGTGCTTGGTAACTCAGCACTGAACCTGGCCTGTAACAGGGGCTTCATTGGTGTGAGCTCACTGTTATTAGTCGTGAACACCACTTAAAAGACAGCAGAAGCTGCTTAGAGAAGATTGTTACGATGGAAGTCTCTCTCTCTCTCTCTCTCTCCCTCCCCCCCCTCTTCCTTTCCCTCTCCCCCCTCCCCCTCTCCCTCTCTCCCCCTCTCCCCAAATCTATTCTGTTTCCAAGTTCACATAGTGAGCGTGGATAGCTTGCCGTTAATTGCCTCCATGCCTTGAGCCCTGCAAACACCCGTGCTGTATCATCTCACTTGTCCCTCTCCGGAATCCCAGGCAGCAAGAAGCCCTGTTTGCCCTATCACTCCCCTTATATAAGATGATGGAAATGAGTCTCAGAGACCACACACCTGCTGTCAACAGCTAAGATTTAAAGACACAGGGACACCCAGCATTGACACGGGTGCGGCTCGGACTCTCACCCATGGCTGGTGGAAGTGTCAGTGGTTCATCCACTCTGGAACACAAGTCGGCAACGTCTCAGAAAGCTAAACCCACCCTGACGGAATGACCCGGCTATCCTAATACCACGCTCTGCACGTCGACAAGTTGGTCAGTGACGGACCTCACGTACGACAGCAGTCCCGTGAGATGTTATCCCCTGGTGACGTCATAGCCATCCTAGTGTTGTGGCAGGACACTCTGCAGCGTTCACACAGCGCTCCAATCGCCCAGTGACGCATTTCTCAGGGTGTGTCCTGATCTTTAGGCCACACACAGGTGCCTCAGCGCTGACGGCCCCACACATCTCGTGAATGTGTAGCTGCTCTAGTCATAGCTGCCTATCGTGGGAATCAACCCAGATGCCCTGCAGAGATGGCTGGAGCCGTGGGCTGTGGCACGTCCACACAGTGGAGCACTGTTCTACAGTAAAACTCATGGCAACACAGGCCGCTCTTCAAAGGCATCGGGCTGAGGGAAAGAAGCTAGCCCCAGAAGATGGCGTGCTGGAGGATTCTACTTCTGTGACATTCTGGAAAGTTCTATGTAACAGATGAGTGATTCATGGCCAAGAAGCGGAGGTGACTCGACACAGCATGAGGGTCCTCTTTGGGAAGATGGGACTGTTCTGAATCCGACTCTGGTGGGGGCTACACAAATCTATACGTGCATTTAAATTCATAGGACTTCACACAATGAAGCTTAAATACAAATGAGGATCAGCCAGGTGCAGTTACCCTGGGCTCCACTGATGGGCCTGAGCTTTGGGCTGTGTGATGTGAAAGCATGATTTTAAAATATTTATTTATTTATTTGAAAGGCAGAGGAGAGACAGAAAAAGAGGGAGAGAGGGGTCTCCTGTTTGCTGGTTCACTCCCCAAATGCCTACAACAGCTGGGGCTAGACCAGGCTAAAGCCAGGAGCCAGTGACTAAATCCAGGTGTTGCCCACAGGTGGCAGAGACCCAAGTATTGGAGCCGTCACCTTCTCCCTTGCTGGGTGTTCGTGAGCAGAAGTCAAGATGGAGCCTGGACGTGAACCCAGGCACTTTGATAAGGGATGTGGGCGTCCCAAGTGGCATCTTTTGTTTTGTTTTGTTTTGACAGGCAGAGTGGACAGTGAGAGAGAGAGACAGAGAGAAAGGTCTTCCTTTACTGTTGGTTCACCCTCCAGTGGCCACTGCGGCCGGCATGCTACAGCCGGTGCACCATGCTGATCCGAAGCCAGGAGTGAGGTACTTCTGGTCTCCCATGTGGGTGCAGGGCCCAAGGACTTGGGCCATCCTCCACTGCACTCCCTGGCCACAGCAGAGAGCTGGACTGGAAGAGGAGCCACCGGGACAGAATCCAGCGCCCCGACCGGGACTAGAACCCGGTGTGCCAGCACCACCACTTTCTAACCAGATGAACCTCTGGCTTGGGTTCTGCGTCCTGAGAAACTTGTCATTCTCAGCTGCAGAATGGAGTGCAGGACCTGGCGCTGTCAGGGCGGAGTCTGGATTTGCAGTCCGTGTCCCGCCTACCCCACGGCCAGACGGAGGGGCACTTGGCACAGTCACTTGGGGCACTTGGCACGGGCGGCTGGTGGCCTTTTTCTTTTCTTTCTTTTTCAGATTTATTTATTTACTTGAAAGAGTTACAGAAAGAAGGAGAGGCAGAGAGAGAGAGAGAGAGAGAGAGAGAGGTCTTCCATCTGCTGGTTCACTCCCCAGTTGGCCGCAACGGCCGGAGCTGTGCTGATCCGAAGCCAGGAGCCAGGAGCTTCTTCGGGGTCCCCCATGCAGGTGCAGGGGCCCAAGGACTTGGGCCATCTTCTAGTGCTTTCCCAGGCCACAACAGAGAGCTGGACCAGAAGTGGAGCAGCCAGGACTCGAACTGGTGCCCATATGGGATGCTGGCACTGCAGGCAGCGGCTTTACCCACTATGCCATAGCGCCAGCCCTGGTGGACTTTTTCTTTCCAGCCTTTAGACCAGCGGGGTAGAGTGGAGGGTTGATGGGACGTTGATCTTTGACTCCCCTTTCACCCACAACAGACTGGATCAGCCAGGTGTACCTACCGGAAAACCACGCCCGGCTCAAGGCTGCCCACACCTACGTCTCTGAGGAGCTGCGCGCCCTGGGGATCCCCTTCCTGAGCCGCGGGGCCGGCCTCTTCATCTGGGTCAACCTGAGGAAGGTAATGGAGGTGGAGATGCAGGCCCGGAGCGAGGTCCAAGCCTCCCTGCAGCAGATGAGGGGCAGGGCAGGGCAGGGCTGGGGGCGAGGTCTCGGCTGTACTCGGAGCCTCTGCTTCTCGCCCAGTACCTGCCGCAGGCCACCTTCAAGGAGGAAGAGCTACTGTGGCGCCGGTTTTTGGACGGCAAGGTGCTGCTGTCCTCTGGCAAGGCGTTCCAGTGTAAAGAGCCCGGCTGGTTCCGCATCGTCTTCACCGACAAGGCCCACCGGCTCCGCCTGGGTGAGCAGCCCACCCTCCCCGCCCAGCTCCTCTGCCCTGCTGGCCCCAGTAGCCTCAGCCATCCATGCTGACCGGTCCCTGTCTTCCCCTACACAGGGATGCAGAGGTTTCGGCAGGTGCTTGAAGGGAGACCCCACTTCCGGACCTAGGAGCCAGGTGACCAGCACAGGCGAGCTGCTCAGTGCCGCTGCACCTGACCCAGGGCCTCGTGGGGCTGCAGAAGACTGGCTTGTTAGGAAGTTGCTCAGCTTGGCTTTGCCCTTGTAGAACTCTGGCAGTGGGAGACCCCTGTAGCTGAGGTTCAACCGGGGCCGCCCCTGTTCCCTGTTCACTCGGTGCACCTGCCGTGAGTCATCTGCAGGATGGAGGAGTCGTGACTGTTCTCAGCCACAGCCCTCAGCCCCCCGGGGGGCCTGGGAAAGAAAAAAACAAACAACCTGGACCTTGTTTTTAACTGCGCCTTTATACCTCTTCCTTGGTTGCCAGGGAAACCAGCCCAGGGAACAGCATGTCTGCCAGCGAGCATGCCAAAAACATAATAAAAAAGTGCTAACTCTCAATGACAGGGAGGATGGAATGCATTGTGTTAGTTCCCATCACAGCACACCAGGAACCTGGGACAGGCCTCTGTTTGGGATGAGGGGAACAGGGCCCGTGCATGAGTCACGAGCGGCTTCTCTGGGGGAAATGAAGTGCCCCTCTGTCTCTGGTGTGCTCCTCTTCTCCTCCTTGGGGCTCCTGGTGTCCCCAAAGTACAGCAACCTAGCGATGGCTGTAGGGGGACAATTTGGGGCTGGAACTGAGGCTGCTGTGGGGCCTGGCTGACCGGGGCTGGCCTGGCCATGCTGAGTATGTGGACCAAGGGCTGCCCACCGCGTCTCCAGGTGTGCTTCAGTTCTGAGCCTAAGTGAGTTTTCATCTGAGCCTGACCACCACCTGCTTAGAAGAGCTGACTCTTTCCTTGTTCCTCCTTGAAGAAACTGTCAGTGAAATCAACGCTTTCCTCCTGTAAACCGTGCTCTTCGGTTTAAGGTCATTCATCATTCATTCATTCATTCATTCATTTTTCTACCCCATCTTTTTGTCGAATACTGTCTCTGTACCAGAAACTGTGCTGGGTCATCTATTTACAGAAGGGGAAACCGAGTCTTGAAGAGGTGGAATGATGGGATGGATGTCACATAGCAGAAGTGCATCAGAGGCAGGATTCTAAGTCAGCTGGGTGTGGTCCAAAATCCTGTGCCTGGGCCATGCTCTCCTGCCAGTTCCCGGCAGCACCCTCGACTGTCCCCAGTCCTGAGAACCAGCTCTGTGCAACCACCACCATCATCTTCAATCTCTTAAAGATTTATTTATTTAGTTGGTTAGTTAGTTATTTTGTTTGACAGGCAGAGAGACGGAGACAGATCTTCCATGTGCTGGTTCACTCCCCCAAATGCCCACCACAGCCAGGGCTGGGCCAGGTTGAACCAGGAGCCTAGAGCTCAATCCAGGTCTCCCATGCGAGTGGCAGGGACCCAAGGACTTGAGCCGTCATCTGCTGTCTCCCAGGGTGCACGTTAGCAGGAAGCTGGAACCGAAAGCAGAGCCAGGCTGAACCCAGGCACCCTGATAGGGTTGTGGGTGTCCCGAGTGACAGCTTAACCGCTGCACCAAATGCCCTGCAACCCTTAATTATTTTTAAATGCCATGGGCTAGGGAGAGCTCCTTTCCACTCCCAATTCCGAGATTGCTGGGGTCAGGGTTTGTTTTGCCCAGGAGACGTCAGCCCCTGTGGAAGGTCAGGTTCAGAGGTGACCATAGAGAGCCCCCTGCACCTCACCAAGCACTTCTGCTGCGACTCTACCACTGCATGTCAGGATTCTCCCTGCCACGCTTCCCTTTTAGAATGTTCCAGAAGGATGACTCCGGATGCCTCTTCAGAGGAAATCCACGTGAGCTCCCTCGTGCAGGCTGATTGGGCCAGGAATCTGGACCTGTGCCGAGCTTATCTCTCTTTGCAGGGAGGCCTGCAGCTCCAGCGGGCTTGTGCTCTGCCGAGCACGTGTGTCTGTGGGCGTGCTGCCCCGGAGGGTGGATGGGACAGACTGTGTTCCTTGTGCGTCTTCTCCTCTCACAATTTTGCTTGGCTTGTGACTGCAGCCAGTGAGCTTTGTGCACGTGAAGCCCGATAGTCTCTCAGCAGCACCAGTATCTCTTACTTTCTGTCCTGGGCTCTCTCCACACCCCTATGGACTCCTTGGGGGCACGTGCACACCAGGAACTAGGAGAGAGTTAACACTTCTGGCCCGGTCCTTGAGCCATCGAAGCAGGGGCTGGTGGATAAAGACTTCTTTTCTCCACGCAGATGGACGGTCCCTCGGGTTGAGGCCTGAGTGCCCACAGCAGTGGCCAGCTCTATAAGGCACCTTTGGGATGGCTTGCTCTTGTCTCCGGCTAACTCATTCCAGTCTGTCCATTCTCTTCCCTAAGATCACTTCCTCGATTCACTACCTGCATGAAAGCCTTGCCGGGAACCTAAGCAAGACCAAGCATAGGGCCGGCGTCGCAGCTCACTAGGCTAATCCTCCGCCTTGCGGCGCCGGCACACCGGGTTCTAGTCCCGGTCGGGGCACCGGATTCTGTCCCGGTTGCCCCTCTTCCAGGCCAGCTCTCTGCTGTGGCCAGGGAGTGCAGTGGAGGATGGCCCAGGTCCTTGGGCCCTGCACCCCATGGGAGACCAGGAGAAGTACCTGGCTCCTGCCATCGGATCAGTGCGGTGCGCCGGCCGCAGTGCGCCAGCCGCGGCGGCCATTGGAGGGTGAACCAACGGCAAAGGAAGACCTTTCTTTCTGTCTCCCGAGCTGCTTCCCGCAGCGACCCTGAGACGCAGGTCCAAGTCCACACCATTCTCACCCATCCCCTACACTGTGCCCCCAAACATTTGGACATTTCATGGCTTCTGTGAATTCTTGTTAAGAATCCTCTATTGCCAATATTTTAAAAAATGACCAGGAAATTTCTAGGGAAATAGTTTTATTTTCTCAATGAGAATTTTTTTAAAGATTTATTTATTTGAAAATCAGAGGTAGAGAGAGGCAGAGGCAGAGAGGGAGAGAGGTCTTGCATCCACTGGTTCACTCTCCAAATGGATCGATGTGGGCTATCCCATGAAGCTGCCTGCCTAGCTCATGCAGTTAGCCTGACTGCTAGCAGGCAGCGGGACCCCCAGGCACATTTCCCCCACCCCTGCCTCCTCCCAGTCAGGTATACTGCTCCCAGGTGTGGCCCAGGCCCACCTGGAAAGCTACCCTAGGTACTTGACCTTCAGGCTGATTGGAGAGGCATATTGGCACCAGTGTCGGTTCTGTCCTATAGAATTAGTGTTGCCTTGAATTAGTTACACCCCTTCTGCCTGCCCTTTAAAAGTATACGTGGCTGTGAATAAAGACGGACATGTTCACCGAAGCCTGTCCCTGGTGCTTCTTGTGGAAGAACACCGTCGCCCCGCTCTCCTCGACGGTGCGGCCTTGCAGGAAGGGTCCGCAGATCCTGAGCCAGGAGCCAGGAGCTTCCTCTGGGTCCCCCATGCAGGTGCAGGGGCCCAAGGACTTGGGCCATCTTCTAGTGCTTTCCCAGGCCATAGCAGAGAGCTGGATCGGAAGTGGAGCAGCTGGGACTCGAACTGGCGCCCATATGGGATGCCAGCATTGCAGGCAGCCTATTTGTGACACCACAGTGCCAGCCCCTCAATGAGAATTCTTAAGCAAGGAAGCTCCTTCAGGCCTCTTTGGTAAGGGCACCCACCCCAGGAGCCCAGTCCTCATGATGTAATCTCTTTTCAAAGGCTCCACCTCTTCATACCCTGACCCGGGGCCAGCAATGTGGTATAATGGGTTAAGCTTCTGCCCACGATGCCAGCATTCCAGATGGGCACCAGTTCAAGTCCTGGCTGCTCTACTTCCGATCCAGTTTCTTGCTAATGCACCTAGGAAAGCAGCAGAGGGTGGTCCAAGTGCTTGGGCCTCGGGAGGCTGGATGAAGCTCCTGGCTCCTGGCTTCAGCTTGGCCCAGCCCCAGCCATTATGGCCATTTGGGGAGTGTACCACAGGATGGAAGATCTCTCTCTCTCTCTCTCTCTCTCTCTCTCTCTCCCCTTCTCCTTCTCCTCTCTCTGTAACTTTGCCTCTCAGATAAAAAAAAAAATCTCTAAAAAAAAAAAAAAAATACCCTGACCTGCATGTTGGGTTTCTTTAAAAAAAAAAAATGGGTTGAGGAAGGGCTTTTTCTTCATTCCTTTCTTTCTTTCACTGTATTTATTTGAGAAAGAGACACTGAGTTCTTCCCGGGCTTGCTTCTTCTGCATGAGCAGTGCATTGGAGCCATGGTTATCTGGTTGAAAGTAGCCTTGATTTGCTAAATCCTAGTAAATCCCAGGGCTGGTGCTGTGGTATAGCAGGTAAAGCTGCCAGTTGCATTGCTGGCATCCCAAATGGGCGCCAGTTCGAGTCCTGGCTGCTCCACTTTTGATCCAGCTCTCTGCTGTGGGCTGGGAATGCAGTAGAAGATGGCCCAAGCCCTTGGGCCAGTGCACCCGCGTGGGAGACCTGGAATAAGCTCCTGGCTCCTGGCTTTGGATCAGTGCAGCTTCAGCCATTGCGGTCATCTGGTGAGTGAACCAGTGGATGGAAGACCTCTCTCTCTCTCTCTCTGCCTCTCCTTCTCTCTCTGTGTAACTCTGACTTTCAAATAAATAAATAAATCTTTATAAAAAATCCTAGTAAATCCCTTAGCATAGTCATTCTGAACCCTTAACCCTATGGAGGAGGGAGCTTTAAAGATGAGAAAGACATCACCAGAAGCATGTCCATGTGGCCAGAATCGCTCTGATTTGGGGGGGCGGGGCAGTGTTGTGGTAGAGTTGAGTCTGCTCCCTGTGATGCCAGCATCCCATATGAGTGTCAGTTCAAGTCCCCGGCTGCTCTGTTTCCAATCCAGCTCCCTGCTAACATGCCTGGGCAAGCAGAAGAGGCTGGCCCAAGTGCTTGGGCCCCTGCCACTCATGTGGGACACCCTGATCGAGTTCCAGGCTCTTGGCTTCAGCCTGGCCCAGCCTTGGCCATTACAACCATTTGGGGGGGAGGGGTGAGCCAATAGAGGAAAGCTTGATCTCTCTCTCTCTTCCTCTCTCTAACTCTTCCTTTCAAATAATAACTCTTAAGAAAACAAACCCAGTCCTGGGAAAGGACTATGGAATTAGCACAGGTGGCCTAGCCTAGCCCAATCCTATTTTACCACCTGGCAAGCCAAGTTTAATTAGAGGACGGCAAACACATTTGTGGTTCGACTGGAAAGGAGGAAAGGGCTAAGTACTTTCTGTGCTGACAACTTATTGGCTCGGTCAGTTGGAGTTCTGTGAGAGAGGCAGGTTTTCTCCGAGCGAGATGAACAAGGGACTTGCTAGAGATGACACCTCGCCCAGTTGTAGGCGACACTGGGAGGATGACAGCCTGGAGAGGCGTGGCGGTAGAGGGTCACAGAAAAGTCACCAGGCAGGGACCAACGTAGGGAGCTGGGGAGGAGGTCTGTGGGAGACCGTGGCCCCTGTGCCTGGTTGTTGTCAGCCAGCCGGGCAGGAGCTCGGGGAGAAAGGCGGATGTCCAGCGGGTGCAGGCAGACAAGCAGGTACCTGTTCTGAGAAGCTGGTGCTGCAGCCTTAGAGCTGTGCACGAGTCTCACCTGGGACTGAGATGGTGAGGAAGAGACAGACAGGAGCTGCTGGGTCTGTGGGTCCTCAACCCTGGAGCCAGGGCATCCACAGTTACGTCCCACCCTTCTGCCTTCCAAGTCTTACAGACGTTCCTTGCGTGGCTAGCCCTAACCGGAACCACACCAGCAACCTCAGTCCAGGAAAGGCACTGCCAGCTTAGCTAAGTCGGCCCAGGACAAGGTTCACCCTCCTTCTAAGTGCTGAGCCAGGATTCTGTTTATGAACTGCCGTTTGCCTGCAAGAACAGGTATCGAGGTGGAAAGTTCCAAAGGGTGCACAGGAGGGAAGGGTAGCTTGTGCAGTGGCGAGAGGACGAGCAGTGGAGGTGTGGGTGTGGGTGTGTGGGAGGGGGCTGGGGGGCAAGGCCAGGGAAAGGTTGTCCAAGGGGTCCGGGCTGGGGTCCAGAGGAATGTTAAGGAATTTTCTATACAGAAGTCCTGCTTATCCGCAGTTTCACTTTCCATGGTTTCAGTAACCCACAGTCTACTGGGGCTTGGAAATATCAAATGGAAAACTTCAGAGCTAATTGATCCATAAGTTCTAAGTCACTTTGATTATGATATATTCTTATAATTATTCTACTTCATTATCTGTAATTGTTCATCTCTTACCGGGCCTAATTTATAAGGTAAGCTTTGTCACAGGTAGGGATGTATGTGTAAGACAAGAAGATGGTGTGTGTGAGGTTTGGTGCTGTCAGCGATTGTAGGCAGCCACAGGACATCTTGCGGGTGTAGACATCACGGACAGGAGGGTTCTACTGCCGACAAGTGGGAGCCGTCAGCAGATTTGAAGCAGGAAAATGGACCTTCTGTTCTGTCCACCTGCACTAGATTCTGAGAGGCAGAGGGGCTGGCTGGAGCAGGACTCCCCGGCTGCCTGCAGTAACGTGTAACTAGTCCCGGGCCCGGGCTATCAGACAAGTTACACCTGCCTCCCTCAGTCGAACCCAAAGGACAGAAGGGCTCTCTGCCGGGTTTGTAGACCTGGCAGAGACTGATGCTAGCCAAGCTTGTTTTGACGTTTAAGACCTCATAAGCACAGCTATTTGACGATGCACATGCACTCATCACTGTTATCCATGGGGGCTGGGCCCAGACCCCTTGTGGATACAGTCTGTGCGTGCTCCAGTCCGTTATATAAAGTGGCCTGGTATTTGCATAGAACCTACTCGCTCACTCTGGTACACTTACGTTTTTATCTACCTATTCTATCTGAAAGGCAGAAAGGACCGACGGGAAGGGGAGAGAGTTCTTTCATCTACTGGGCCGCTCTCCAACTGCCTACGACATCCAGGGCTCGGCCAGCTTGAAGCCAGAAGCCAGGAACTCCATCAGGGTGTCCCATGTGAATGGCAGAAACCCAACTGTTTGAGCCATCACCTGCTGCCTACCAGGGTGTACCCAGGCAGGAAGCTGGAACCGTCATACACTTTGTCATCTCTAGATTGCTTTTAATACTTAATATAGGGGCCAGTGCTGTGGCGAGCAGGTTAACGCCCTAGCCTGAAGCTCCAGCATCCCATATGGGCACCGGTTTGAGTCCTGGCTGCTCCTCTTCTGATCCAGCTATGGCCTGGGAAAGCAGTAGAAGATGGCCCAAGTCCTTGGGCCCCTGCACCCATGCAGGAGACCTGGAAGAAGCTCCTGGCTCCTGGCTTCAGATCGGCACAGCTCCAGCCATTGTGGCCAATTGGGGAGTGAACTATTGGATGGAAGACCTCTCTCTCACTTTCTCTCTCTGCCTCTCCTCTCTCTGTGTAACTCTGACTTTCAAATAAATAAATAATTGAAAAAAAATACCTAATACAAGTGCTACGTACATGGTTGTTACACTGTATTGCAGAGGGTCATGTTTAGGGATTGCTTGTTGACAATAATGATGGCCAGGGAATAAGTCTGCCCATGCAGCTGCTAATAATTGGAGCTTCTGTACCTCCTCACCTCCACTTACCTGCATGGTTTCTGGCCCTAGAAATGTGTTCATGCCATTTTAAATACACTGGATGGAAAAGCAACCATTTTTAAGAATAGCTTCTCTGTATTTCATGCACAGCTTTGCTTGTGATGTTTCTCTGCCTGGAATGCCCCCCTCACCTCGTTAGGCTCCTAGGTCCCCAGGACGAGTGAAGGTGTCAACTCCAGGTAGAAGTCATTCTAGATCTTTCCATCTGGACATGACCTCTTCCTCTTTTGAACCCCAACACTTGCTTATTTTCTTCTAGGCCACTTCACACTCTGCTCTCAGCAGTCATACCTGTGCATCTGTCTTATTCCTAGTAGGTTCCCCTAGGATCTGAGTTCCTTTTTTGAAATAAAGATTTATTTATTTATTTGAAAGACAGAGAGAGAGAGAGAGAGAGAGTGGGAGAGAGAGAGAGAGAGAGATCTTCTATCTGGTCTGCTGATTCACTCCCCCAAGTGGCAGCAACAGCCAGGGCTGAGCCAGGCTGAAGCCAGGAGCTTTATCTGGGTCTCCCATGTGGGTAGCAGGGGCCCAAGCACTTAGGCCATCTTCTGCTGCTTTTCCCAGGCCATTAGCAGAGAGCTGGATCAGAAGTGGAGCAGCCGGGACACGAACCAGCACCCACATGGGATGCCAGCCCTGCAGGCAGTGGCTTTACTCACTACGCCACAGTGCTGGCCCCTGAGCTCCTTGTATCAAGTCAGGAAATAGTCATTGAGCACTAACCATGTGTCAGGCATACTGCAAATATAAGGTTATAAAAAGTGAGTAAGATCGGAAGGCTTCCACAAAGGCCGTGCATAGCACAATTCTTTAACACAGAGAGTCCTCATTTAATGAAAGAACGAATAGTCATATAGTTAATTAATCAAAACACGTAAGCTTCTAAAGACAGACAAATATAAAGAGGAAAGCAAAAGGAGACTAGAATCTTCCAGCCCAGATAACTACTGTTGACCTATTTTTAAAAAGTAAAAATACTGGGATAAGAGGAATTTGCGTACAGTGCCACTCCTGGATAGGCACTGCTTTCCACTCATCTGGGTCTCCAATGGGGCAGGAGGTGCTGGATTCTCAGCACTGGGGTATGGGTTTGGAGAGTGCTCACTTGAGAGTGGGGAAGCAGAGTGTTCTTGTCCCAGTCCCCTGAATCTGTGACAAGCAGGCGTTAACTCACAAAAATAATCCCGGGACGGCTGCGGCTGCGGGGCACCTCTGTGTTTCCAGACTCAGTCATTCCTAGGAATATTTAAGCTGTGACGACTTCCTGCAGAGGGCGCTAAAGCACAAGCTGGACCCAGAATTCCACCAGAGGGAAGCACAGCCCCAGTGGGGTCGTTTCGTTAATCTCTCAGTAACATCACTCCATATTTTGATTTGATTTGTTAACCCCACTGTTTTCTTATGATAGGGATTTTGCTGTGCAGGTATAAAGCTAAATAATGCAAATATCACAGAAAGAAAATGAAAATCTCTCCATTTCTGCCCCACGATCAATCCACACTCAACTTTTAATTGCTTTTTGGATTCCTGCCAGGGGGGAAAATGCCTGAATATATAATCATCTGTTTATACATTTTCTCTCTTCTGTTTTTGCACACACATATTTTACCTAAGGCTGATCATACCTGCCCATTGTTTCGGACCATGCTTTCTTGTTAACATATCTTGGGTATATCTCCCTACAGACATATATCGCATTCATTCATAATTGCCTCCCAGTCGTGTTCCATGATTTACTTTGGTTGTTTCTAGTATTTTACTATTATTAGAAATATAGTCCTGTCACGAATGTCTTTGACAGGAGGGGGTTGGACTATCCACAGGGTAGACTGCTGGGAGGAAGAGTGTGGGTATTTGACAGTTTAATGCATAGTGTCAAGCTGCCCTTCAGGAAGGTTGTACGCTCCACAGCTCTGGTCATGACACGTCTACGACTTCGTGAGTGTTATAAGTGGAGCGTGGAGTCTCCTTGTTTGGGTTTGCAGCTTCTTTCATTGGGACAGAGGCTAAAGCGAGCGGTTCGCTGCATTGCCTCTGCTCCGCGCACCTGCCCAGGAGAAACCCGCTCGCCCGCAGTCCTGACTCCTCCTGTCCAGCAGGGGGCGAAGGCTCGCCCGCTCCCGCATGCGCAGTGCGCTCCGTGTCAGACGCCGCCGGGCCCGAGAGCCTGCGCCCTGTTCCAGGCGTGTTCGTGTCGACCTGACCCTGGCCGTGGCTTCCTCCAACCTCGGCGCAGTTCGACCCGGGCAGCCGTGGCCAGCGCCCCGCGGCATGAGCCGGTGACCGAGCACGGGGCCGATCGGGAGGCAGCCGTGGCTGAGGTTAGTGCGGCGCGCGAGGGCCGGGCGCGGGCGGCGGGGGACGCTCCGTGGAGGCCCGTGGGCTGCGGCAGGCCGCCTCGCCCCGCCGGGGGCCTCCTCCAGCCATTTCGCGCGTTGCCCTGCGCATCCCCCTGGCTGGGCCGGCCCCTGGGTCCCCCGGGTCCCCCTCACCCGCTCCTGTGCCCAGCCCCGGCAGCTGGCCTGCCCCGCAGGACCGCCCCTTCCTGCTGCCACCTCCTTCCCGCGAGCTCCCGGGGATGCCGTGGCCCCTGGTGCGGTGCCGGCCGGGGGCGCGTGGGCGTTCGGAGCCACAGCGGGGTCAGAGATCCTTGCTTGCTGTGACTTCCTGGGGAGCGCTGGTCTGGAGGCGCCCTTGACTCGCTCATCAGCAGGTGCTGTGTGGATGCCCAGAGGTGACCGCTCTCATTGTCCTGGGGACTCGGTGTGCGACTCTCAGCGCTCCGGGCTGCTTGGGGGAGGAGACCCGTGAGTCCGTTTCCAGGCCCTCGCTGTCCCCTCGCTGTGAAGCCAGCGCGGCCGTGTTCTGGTTGTGCAGTGTGGGACAGGGTAGTGAGCCGTTCCCTTGTTCTAACCCCGTCTGTGCGATCAGAAGGATGACAGCCTGTCA
Organism: Oryctolagus cuniculus; assembly: GCF_964237555.1. NCBI lineage: Eukaryota > Metazoa > Chordata > Mammalia > Lagomorpha > Leporidae > Oryctolagus > Oryctolagus cuniculus. The sequence continues at coordinate 21,557,812 of NC_091432.1, read as the reverse complement.
TGCAGCGCGGAGTACCTGAACGCTGACGTTGTGCCAAAAAACGGACCCTGGCACGTCCTCAGTGCTCAGTAAGGGTTATTATTATTATTTTTTTTTAAGATTTTATTTATTGACAGTGAGAGAAAGAGCCAGAGAGAGAGGCCTTCCATCCGCTGGTTCACTCCCCAGATGGCCGCAATGTCCGGAGCTGTGCCGATCCCAAGCTTCTTCCGGGTCTCCCATGCGGGTGCAGGGGCCCAAGGACGTGGGCCATCTTCTCCTGCTTTCCCAGGCCACAGCAGAGAGCTGGATCGGAAGTGGAACAGCCGGGACTAGAACCGGCAACCATATGGGATGCCGTGTTGCAGGTGGAAGATTAACCTACTGCCGCCTGGCGCTGGCCCCTTGTTATTAGTTACTTCATGCTATTATATTGTGTAAACTATAGTACGGTTCCCACAATAATAAGAAACTTTTTTTAAAAACGGAAACTATTTTTAGGGGTGGTTAGCTGTAGTATAACTTTTTTTTTTTTTTTTTAAGATTTATTTATTTGTTTGAAAGGCAGAGTTACAGAGAGGCAGAGGCAGAGGCAGAGAGAGGTCTTCCATCCACTAGTTCACTCCCCAGATGTCTGCAATGGCTGGAGCTGGGGTGATCCGAAGCCAGGAGCCAGGAGCTTCTTCTGGCTCTCCCATGTGGGTGCAGGGGCCCAAGGACTTGGGCCATCCTCCACTGCTTTCCCAGGCCATAGCAGAGAGCTGGATCAGAAGTGGAGCAGCTGGGACTCACATTGGTGCCCATATGGAATGCCGGCACTGGAGGCGGCGGCTTTACCCGCTAGGCCACAGTGCCAGCCCCTGTAATATAACTTTAACGATACAGAATCTTATCAGGGATCTGGTATTCAGCCTGGCAGGTGAGATGCCCGACGCCCGCATCGGAGTGTCTGCCTCCTGACTCCAGCTTTGTGCTGATGCACACCTTGGAGCAAGAGGTGCGGGCTCCAGTAACCGAGTCCCTGCCACCTACGCGGGAAACCCAGGTGCGTTCCCTGCCCCTGGCTCCCACCTTGACCCAGCCCTGGCTGTCACTGGCATTCGGGGATGTACTAACAGGTGGGAGGTCTCTTTTTCTGTCTGTCTTTCCCTATGTCTGTCTGTCTCTCAAATGAAGTAAGTAGGAGGCTGACACTGTGGCGTAGCAGGTAAAGCCACCACCTGCAGTGCCTGCATCCCATATGGGCACCAGTTCAAGACCTGGCTGCTCCACTTCCAATCCAGCTCTCTGCTGTGGCCTGGGAAAGCAGTAGAAGATGGCCCAAGTCCTGGGTCCCCTGTACCTGCTTGAGAGACCCGGAAGAAGCTCCTGGCTTTGGATTGGCGCAGCTCCAGCCGTTTTGGCCAATTGGGGAGTGAGCCAGTGGATGGAAGATCTCTGTCTCTCTCTCTCTGCTTCTCCTTCTCTCTCTGTGTGACTCTTTCAAGGAAATAAATCTTAAAAAAGAGAGAGAGAGAGAGAAAGAAAGAAAGAAAGAAGAAAAGAAAAGAAAAGAAAAGAAAAAGAAAGAAAGAAGTCAATAAATACATAGAAAAACTGTACCAGGTGAAGCAGTGAATTATGGATTTCCCTCCTTTTGCTAATACTTGGCTCCTTTGTTTTCAGGAGCGTTGGGGTAAGCCCCAGTGTGGCAGTGGCCCTGGGAGTTCAGCTGTGAGGGTGTCTCTGGAAAGGTTGATACAGGGGACTGAGTGGATTGGATGTACCCTGAAGCACCCAGCGGAGGTTGTGCGGACAAGTTCTGGGCATAAGTAATTCCAGGAACAGAAAGTGCAGCTCACCCTGACAATAGATGGGGATTAAGAGACTTTTCCAGTGACTCAGTGCCTGCTGGGTGACGTGGTGTTCTTCAAGGACAGGGCTGATGTGTTTCCAGGAGGACGAAGCTCGTAGGGCTGTGTTTGGAAATTCTTCGGGCTGTGATGTATAGAATAAAGGCCTTAGTAGAAGAGTCCTTGCAGTCTGTCGTCCTCAGGGGTACGGAGTGTCATCTTTGGATGGAGAGATTGTGACTTGTTTCCCTGGAGGGTGGTTCCGGAGGTGTCCGTCTTTCTCGGCTTCCCCATGCAAAGCTCTGGGCGGACGGGTTCTATGTCTGACAGTAATGCTGGAGCACCCCGAGTCAGGAGCTTTACAAAAGTGGTGCAGTTTAGCGCAGGGTTCTGCAGGTGGGGTGGGGAGAATAATAGCACCCCGGATGTGCTCCTGCTTGGCAGAGGTGGGACAGGAGGTGTTGGGGAGTGGGAAGGGAAAACTTCTGGTCTGTGGAAGGGCCTAGCTGATTCCAGCTCAGGGAAGGAGGACACAGGGGTCACCACCACGTAATAACTCAATAGTAGCTCGGGGGCTGCACGCTGCACCGATGGAACTGGGGGGAGGCAGTCATTCATCCAACAAATGTTTACATTGCTATTACGTAAGTCCTAGACCGAGCAGAAGGCAAACTCTTGACTGTGAGAGAGGTGACAGCTAATGGAGGAGATGGACTTGTGGCTAGTTCACTGGTCAATGTGTGTCATATCAGAAAAGCTGGACAGCTGAGGAAGACAAAATGCTGACCTGGCAAGGGTGGAGTGTGGGCTCTGAGCTGACACTGGGAGTCCCCCGACCAGTAGTAGGGAAAGGAGTTGCCGACCAATGTCCTCATCTCCCACCCTTCTGAGGGACAAGGCATCTCCATGGGTCTGCAGAGGGACCCCAGGAGCTCTGGCAGCCCCTGTTGCGCAAACAGTAAGAGCTCAATAACCACTGTTTTTTATAAATAATTTTTAGGGGTTGGCACTGTGATGTAGCAGGTAAGGCTGTACCCTCGGTGCTGGCCTTCAGTGCTAGCATCCCATGTGGGCACCGGTTTGAGTCCCAGCTGCTTCACTTTGATCCAGCTCCCTGCTAATGTGCCTGGAAAGGCAACGGAGGAAGGCTTGGGCCCCTGCACCCATGTGGGAGGCCTGGAGGAAACTCTTGGCTCCTGGCTTCAGATCTTCCCAGCTGTGGCCATGGCAGCCAACTGGGGAATGAACCAGTGCATGGAAGATCTCACTCTGTCTCTCTGTCTCTGTCTTTCTCTATGTAACTCTGCATTTCAACTAAATAAATATATTTTTTAAATATTTATTTTATTTTTTGAAAGGCAGACTTACAGAGAAAGGTAGAGACAGAGAGGTCTTCCATTTGCTGGTTCACTTCCCAAATGGCCGTAATAACCAGCGCTGGGCCAGGATGCAGCCAGGAGCCAGGAGCTTTTTCCATGTGCAGGAGCCCAAGGACATGGGCCATCCTCTGCTGCTTTCCCAGGTGCTTCGGCAGGGGAGTTGGATGGGAAGTGGAGCAGCCGAGACTTGAACCGATGCCTATATGGGATGTCAACGCTGCAGACCAGGGCTTGGACCCACTGCACAATAGCGCCCCGCCTCTAAATAAGTAAATCTTTTAAAAAAATAATTTTTAAAACTTATTTGAAAGGCAAAGAGAGAGAGCTTGAGAGTGAGAGCACTTCTGTCCTCTGGTTCACTCCCCAGGTGCCTGAAACACACAGGGCAGGACCAAGCCAGTTCCCCATGTGGGTGATAGGCCCCAACTGCTTGAGCCATCACCAGCATTCCTGTCTGTATTAGCAGGAAGCTGGAGCCAGGAGTTGGAGCCAGGAGTTGAACACACGGGTGGCTAACCAGTATCTTAACCATTAGGCTGGACCCCTGCCCCGAGTAGTGCACTGTTTACTGGCTTTCTCTTGTGGCCTTCTCTTTCCTCGCCCTCTCAACCTGCCCTCTCAGATTACTCCCCAGTAAGTTAACTGCTTGCACCCTCATCTTTGTGTCTCCTTTTTTTCCTGTTGGAGGGGGGTGTGGTGGGTGCACTTAAACAGGCCTTGCTTTGATCTAATCAGGCAGGGTTTTCTTAGCTTGAAGTTGAGCATCTTGAATCTGTGAGTGGAAATCTTTCACCATTTTTGGATTTTCATGGCTGCAACAGTGGCCTCTAGCTTCTGAAAAATGAGAGTTAAGAGAACAAACAATGTCAGTATTATTATGAAAATACTGGAGAACCTTTGGAAGGGTCTTGGGTGTACCTCATGGAATGCCTGGCCTATACCCTGAGAACCACTGTTGTGATGTTTTGGTATTGAGATATCCCCACCTGTACAGGTGAACTGGCGAGTGTTCCCTCTATTCCTCTGGGTTCTAGAATAACTTGTGTAACATTGGAATATGTGGTGGATATTTGATTAGCAAAATTTTCTATATAGGGAGATTTTTAAACTTTTTATTCATTTTCTTTAATATTCTAGAACTATTCACATTTGCTATTTTCTCCTCAAGACTCTTAAAGGATTTTTCCATTTCTTCCACATTTTTGAGTGTATTAGCATAAGTTCATTGGTATTATCTTACTTTAGATATGTGCAACTTTACAATTATGCTCCCCTTTTTATTATATATATTTATTAATTTTTCTCTGTTGTTGAGGTGGATTTGTTCTGAGAGGAGGAGCGTGGTGGGGGCAAGAGGCACGGAGTCACCATACAGACCCCAGGAGCCGGGTGAAAGCAGGCCAGAGGCGAGCAGCCCGCAGACTCATTTATTTCAGTTGGTACAGCAGCTTAAATAGCCAAGGCAGCCAATCCAGTCAAGGGGAGGTCTGTGCCCTAACCAATGACAGCCTGTTGCCAGGCAGTATCCAAGGCCATCCAATCACAGCCTGTTGCCAGGCAGGCTCCGTTGCCATGTGGTTTCTGAAGCCATCCAATCACAGCCATTGCCAGGCAGGCTCTGTTGTCATGTGGTTTCTGAAGCCATCCAATCACAGCCCATTGCCAGTCAGGCTCGGTTGTCATGTGGTTTCCAAAGCCATCCAATCACAGGCTGTTGCCAGGCAGTCTCTGTTGCCAGTGGCCATCTTGGCATGGCCTTATTCCACCACATTTCCCCCTTTTCGTTTATTTTTGAGCAACAGGAGGCATGATTTTTGGCCATTCCATTGTTGACCCTGTTTCCATGTGGTCTCCGTACATGGCTGTGCCTATCTTAGGTTGTCCCTCAGGGGATCTTACCCATCATTGACTAACCAGCACTCAAAATGGGGGACCACAGGAGTGCTTGCTGAGATGAGGGTAGGAATGAGGAACAATGGTAATCAGGAATGGTGTGACCGCTCCCAGGCTGTGGGCCATTCGAGTGGCTGACCAGAGCTAGTGGGGTATAAAACAGTAACGGATGTGGCTATGGGCAGTTTCCCAGGGTAGGATGATAGAGCAGGTGCGTCTGCTAACAAGGCGGGCTCTCAGTCTTGTTCAGCTGTTTCTGGTTGGCTGTCGGTTGCAGGCTTGATGTTTCTGGCTGGTACCCAAATGGGCTGTCCCACATTCTCTGGAAAGACACAAGCATATCCTGGGCCCTTGGTTAGCAGAGGGTGTGGTCCCTTCCATTCTCCTGCCAGGGGGTCTTTCCACCTAACCACAGGGGCTGGGGGCTGGGATGGGAAGGATCCCCAGTGTTTATAAGCTGGGCTGATCCCTTGGGAATCAAAAGTAAGAAAATTGATAGTGAAAAGGACCTCAGTCAAAGCAAGTTGTGGGTCTGGGGGCATATGATTGTTTTTCTATCTTTGTAAGAGATCTTTAATTATCCTATGAGTTCTTTCAATGATTGCCTGTCCCTGTGGGTTGTATGGGATACCTGTGGCAGATTGTATGTTCCAGGACCTCAGGAAGGAATTAAATTCCTGTGATGTATATGCTGGCCCGTTATCAGTCTTTATGGTCCAGGGGACACCAAGGACCAGCATGGCTGACTTAACCGCCTTTATCACATTACTAGCCTTTTCTCTGGATTGGGCTGTTGCAAATACAGCCTTTGAATAAGTATCTACCACCGCGTGGACAAACTTAAGTTTACCAAAGGAGTTAATGTGTGTGACGTCCATTTACCAGAGCTTATTAGGAGCAAGGCCTTGAGGGTTCACTCCTGCTTGTTGCAGTGGGCCTAACAGGGCGAGGGGTGCACAATTCTTGCAAGAGTGCACTAGGTGTTTGCATTGACTCGTTAGCTTTGGGAAAAGCGATTTTATGTTGCTTGCTGACATATGAAATTTTTGGTGTAGAATACGGGCTTGTTCTAGGTGTCCGATGGAAGCCATGTTGCAGGAGATAAGACAATCGACCTTTTTGTTGCCTTGGTTAATAAAGCCAGGTAACCCTGTATGTGATCTTATGTGTGAGATATACCATGGGTGTTTTCTGTTCTCAGTTAGCCCTTTTAAGTGTTGTGAACATCTGGTCAATTGGCTTATTGGGTTAAAGACTGCAAAAGGGATCGTCTTTGCTACCTGTACTGAGTATTTGCTGTCTGAAAATATATTTACTGGCCCATCTTGGCTAAGGAGTAGAACCTTGACTATTGCCCTTATTTCTCCCAACTGTACTGATCCCCTGTGGGGTTCTACATGGATCTTATCCTTTTCTGTGGAGGATTTGATCTTAGTCTTGCAATCTTTTGCCCAATGAAAGCCTTTTTCACATCTGGGACACAGCGTTTTGGGCTTGCCCCATCTGTCAGCATTTGGGCAGTTTCGCCGTAGGTGTCCCGTTTCCTGACATCCCCAAGAAACTGGAGGGTCATTAGACTTCCTTGTGTTCAGTTTGTTAATGGCTGCGGTTAGGGCTTGTATGGGTGTGTCGGCAGGGTTTACCTCCCTTGTAGCTAGTATCCATGTAGAAATGTCTTCATTACGGACTGGGGCGACTGCAGCTTTGCCTCTTTGGTAGCACCTTCCCAAGCTAATTGTTTCACCAGATGTCTTGATCAGGGCCAAGTGGCAATCTTTTCTCTACTGCCTCCAAGACTCTGGCAAGGAAATTGGGGAACCATGCGCCCGGGCCTTGAACTAGGCTTCTAAAGAGCTGACTATAAGTAGGAGGATTTATATTTTTTACGGCTCTAAGTGCCAAATCTCTGACCTGATCAGAATAGGCAACTACTCCAATGCGGGCCTGTTCCTGGGGCTATGTGTAGGTGCCGCGGCCTGTAAGCATATCAAAGGTTACTGCAATTCATAGGCAGCATTATTCCTCACCACGGTTTCAGCCTCTTCCTGATAGGAGGCTTTCCACTGTGAGAACTGTGGTCTCGACAAACATGCTTTGAGCAGTGCAACCCAGTCAAAATGAGTTTGAAGGTCCGCTGCCCATTGTGTGAGCACCTGTTCAAAGTAGGGAGAGTCAGGGCCTGACTCTTGAGAAGCCTTTTTTAGCATAGTGAGGTCATTTACGGGCGCTGGAATCCAGGGCCTGAATTCTGCGTCTGCTCCTACATTAACGGCAAACGTGCAGGTGGGATGGGGTCTAGCAGCTGCCCTGAGAGCCTGGGGGGACCTCACCAAGTCTGACACGCTGTCTCTTTCTCAATCACATTGGCGCACCAGATGTTGAGGTTGATTCGTTCTGAAAGGAGGAGCGTGGTAGGGGCAAGAGGCGCAGAGTCAGCACGCAGACCCCAGGAGTCGGGTAAAAGCAGGCCAGAGGCCAGCAGCACGCAGACTCATTTATTTCAGTTGGTACAACAGCTTAAATAGCCAAGGCAGCCAATCCAGTCAAGGGGAGGTCTGTGCCCTAACCAATGACAGCCTGTTGCCAGGCAGTATCCAAGGCCATCCAATCATAGCCTGTTGCCAGGCAGTATCCAAGGCCATCCAATCACAGCCTGTTGCCAGGCAGGCTCCGTTGCCATGTGGTTTCTGAAGCCATCCAATCACAGCCTGTTGCCATTCAGTCTCCATTGTCATGTGGTTTCTGAAGCCATCCAATCACAGCCTGTTGCCATTCAGTCTCCGTTGTCATGTGGTTTCTGAAGCCATCCAATCACAGCCTGTTGCCAGGCAGACTCTGTTGCCAGTGGCCATCTTGGCATGGCCTCCTCATTCCACCACGTTTTGTATCTTAAGGATAAATTCATTGTAATAATTAACAATTTTTCATAAAAAACACAAACCGTAACCAAAAGAAAACATTTATAGCACATATAATCAATAAGGACTGGCAACCAGAATTATGTCAAGATGTCAATTTTATTTATTTTATTTTTCAAAAGATTTATTTATTTATTTGAAAGGCAGAGTTAGAGGCAGAGAGAGAGAGAGAGAAAGAGAGAGGTCAGTTGGTCTTCCATCCGTTAGTTCACTCCCTAGATGGCTGCAACAGCCAGAGCTATGCTGATCCATGCCAGGAGCCAGGTGCTTCTTCCAGGTCTCCCTGGAGGGTGCAGGGGCCCAAGGACTTGGGCCATCTTCTACTGCTTTCCCAGGCCATAGCAGAGAGCTGGATTGGAAGTGGAGCATCCAGGGCTTGAACCGGCACCCATATGGGATGCCGGCACTGCAGACCAGGTGTTAACCCTCTGTGCTATGGTCAATTTTATTTTTAAGAAATGCTAAGTTTGGGGCCGGTGCTGTGGTGCAGCAGGTTAACGCCCTGGCCTAAAGCACCAGCATCCCAAATGGGCACCGGTTCAAGACATGGCTGCCCCTTTTCCGATCCGGCTCTCTGCTATGGCCTGGGAAGGCCGAGGAGGATAGCCCAAGTCCTTGGGTCCCTGCACCCACATGGGAGACCCAGAGGAAGCTCCTGGCTCTTGGCTTTGGATCGGCGCAGCCCTGGCTGTTGCGGCCAATTGTGGAGTGAACCAGCGGATGGTTGACCTCTTTCTCTCTCTCTCTTTCCCTCTCTCTCTCTGCCTCTCCTCTTTCTGTGTAACTCTTTCAAATAAATAAATAAGTCTTAAAAAAAAAAAAAGAAATGCCAGGTTCTACACAATGGAATATTATTCAGCTATAGGAAAGAACAGAATTCTACCATTTGCAGCAAAATAGACACAACTGGAGTTCATCATGTTTGGGATAAGCTGAACCCAGATGAACTAATACTGCATGTTCTCCCTTATATGTGGGAGCTAAAATTCAAAAACAAAGAAAAAAAAAAGAGAAAAAAGTAAGAAATATCTTGTGCTGATGCACAAGATATATTGCTGCAAATATAGTTTTGTAAAACTTTGTTTTATACCTTTGTGAAACCAGTGGTTAAGATTGTTATACTACTGTAGTTCTAATGAACTGTTATTACTTTAAAAGGTACTGTATATGGGTGAAATGGTCATTTTTTCATTCAATCATTGTGTATGGCTGTTGTCTATATTCCCACTAAACTAGGAGGATCTTATTGCTTTTTACTTTAAACTTCTTATTTGGTAAAATATTAAGCTTTTTTACTGTAATGTAAATTTAAAATATTATCTTGAAAAGAAAAAGAGATCTTTCATCCACTGATTTAATTCCCACAACACCTGGGGCTGGGCCAGGCTGAAGCCAAGAGCCAGGAACTCCATCTGGGTCTCCCATGTGGGTAGCAGGAACCAAGTATTTGAGCCATTACTGCTGCTCCCCAGGGGATATATTAGCAGGAAGCTGGAATTGGAAGCTGAGTGGGACTCAAATCCAGGCACTCTGGTATGCGATGGGATGTCCCAAACATCATCTTGAGTGCTTGTTCTGAATGCCTGCCCCAGGAATCTGAATTTTAGCAGACTCCCTATGGTCACAAACATATATTACCCTTCTGTGTTCGGGAGTCACATGTCAGTCTGTGAGTTGACCTGGGTGGGAAGTTGTAACGTGGGCTGGTGGTGTACAGTTCTTTACATGCATTTGTCCCCAGATCTGTCAGTGAGCTCCAGGGGTACCCCCAGAGTGGCAAGGAAGCCATCCATGCCACAAGGTGGGCCTGTGGGGGGGGGCGGGGAGGACAGAGGGCGTGGGGACACACCGGGAACATGCGGTGATCATTAGAATGTTGTGTCATGGAATCAGCATATATTGAGTGGCTGATGTACGTATCCCAAGGTATATCATCTCTAAGCTTGAACTGTATGAATTTCCAGTCGTTAGTCTGTGGCAAGCAAACTCCCTGATGTGTTCCAGTTCATGGTCTTAGAGAGTTGAAATCCCTCATGACCGTGCAGCGCATTTAACTCAGAAAGCTGAGAGCAATGACAACATTCAAGCCTTGGCCATGCTCGGCCAGCTGGGCAAGAAGCAGCGGCATTGTGTGGGTAGGATGGAGGGGCTCCTTTCATCCAAGGTGAACTTGGTGGTTAAAGCCCGAGATGGTCTCTGAGCTTCTTAGTTACCTCCCTCTCTATGGATAGCATTTCTGAAAGATCAGCAGTAGACTGAGGCTTTGACACTGGAATGCCTCAGTAGCTTGGGGTCACGTGGCGGGGCTGTGACAGTTGGTGCAGTCACACTGAAGGCTGTGCCCCCACACATACTACCTGGGCACCGGTCAGTTTGTGGTCTGTAGGGGAACTCTTCATTTTTAGCTGAAGACTAACCCTTTTCTCTGTGTCTCGGTCAATGATGCTTATGTATCGACTGTTTCATTTACCGACTGCTATGTGGCAAAGCACCCCAGAACTTAGTTGCTTACAACAGGGACACCCGTTCCTGATATTGCAATGTGTGCACAGCTTGGCGGGGAAGGCTCCTCTCTGCTCCACGTGGTTTCTTCTGGGGCCTCCCTAAGGGTGCCTTCCCCTAGGGACTCAGCTTCCTGGCATCCGGGAGAAGTTCCAGGAGTTCAGAAGCAGGTTCACACCCAGGTTCAAAAGCCCTAGATGTCATTTCTGCCATGTTGCTTGGTCAAAGCGTATGGCCAAGCTGGCCCAGAAGCAGGGGGCAGAGACGCAGTCTCCTTTTTGATAGGAAAAGTGTTGCTCACATGCACAGGTGGAAGAACCACTGGTGTCCAACTTTGGAAATGGAGCCCCCACTGCCTTCTTTTCCTCACTGCCTCCTTCTCTCCTCCTCTTTCCCGGCCTCCCTCCCTTTGTCCTGCCCCATTCCTCTTATTGTCATCATAAAACATCTGTATGTATTTATTTAGAGATTAAAGATTAATCTTTTCTCTCTGATAACCCTTTGTACTTTCTTGATACTTTCCTAGTGATGTCTGTCTGAGAGGCAGAGACAGAGTGTGAGAGAAAGGGGGAGAGACGAAACACACTCCCAGCCACTTATTTACTCAAATGCTTGCAATGTCTGGACTGGACCTGGCCAAAGCCCAGAGCTGGGAACTCATTCCAGGTCTCCCTGTGGGTGGCAGGAACCCAAGAATTTGCCTTCTAGGCTCTGAATTAGCAGGAAGCTGGAGTCAGGAGCCAGTGGTGACATTGACCCCAGGTATTCCTATGCAGGACCTGGTAACTGCTGACCTACGCCTGCCCCCTAGTGGTGCTTCTGGGTTCTGTGTTTCATGCTCAGTTTTGTCTCTGATTAGTTAGTTCCAAGCAGAGGCTGTGCTTCCAGTGCCTGCCAGGTGCTCAGTAACGGATGGAAACGTTTTATATTGCCAGGCAGCTTCTTGTCCAGAGAAGGCATCCTTTCATTTTAGTCATGTGCTTCAAAGTGAAACAAAGTAACTGGCTGTAGCTATTCCGCTTTTGAATTTTCTTCCTTGGTCAGCACCCTGCTTCCCAGCCCCCCAGTGTCTACCAGCTTATGCTATATAGTTATGTTTTATGGTATCTATCTATGTTTATATTACATATTTCTATGGTATATGTTATCCTGTAGCATATTACTTGGTTATACAAATACATAAACACATATATTTGTTGGAAGAATCAAATATCCCTGTCTACTTTGTCATCAAACCAAGCTAAGGGAAGGAAGTAGGTAAATTAAAAGTTGAACCGCCCTGCTAGAATGTCATTCGCCACCCCGACTCCCTGATCTCTTTCTTTCCTCTCCCCATGGTGACCAGGAGTGTGGGGAAGAGGCCGTGTGTGTCATTATGTGTGCGTCAGTCAAGTACAACATCCGGGGTCCGGCCCTCATCCCGAGAATGAAGACCAAGCACCGCATCTACTACATCACCCTCTTCTCCATCGTCCTCCTGGGCCTCATCGCCACGGGCATGTTTCAGTTCTGGCCGCACTCCATCGAGTCCTCCAGCGACTGGAGCGTGGAGAAGCGCAGCATCCGGGACGTGCCGGTGGTCAGGCTGCCGGCCGACAGCCCCATCCCGGAGCGGGGGGACCTCAGCTGCAGGATGCACACGTGTTTCGACGTGTACCGCTGTGGCTTCAACCCGAAGAACAAGATCAAGGTGTACATCTACTCCCTGAAGAAGTACGTGGACGACTTTGGCGTCCCGGTGAGCGACACCATCTCCCGGGAGTACAATGAGCTGCTCACCGCCATCTCGGACAGTGACTACTACACTGACGACATCAACCGGGCCTGCCTGTTTGTTCCCTCCATCGATGTGCTCAACCAGAGCCCGCTGCGCATCAAGGAGACGGCGCAGGCATTGGCCCAGCTCTCCAGGTGCGTAACGCATGCAGGCCAGAGACCCAGGGGCGTTCTGATTGTCCTTCAGGCCACTAAAGGGAAGGGGACGGAGAGAAACGCTCTGCCCCAAGAACCGGCTTCCAGATGCTGTCCAACTTGTCAAGGGAGGGTGTGCGTGAGCCGCGGGCTGCTAGCAGGCGGCCTGTACTCTGAGAGCCTGGCCCTGGGCGGAGCCGTCCCTGACTCCGGTTCTGCTGCTGCGGGGTGGGGTCCCAGCTGCTTACTGCCTACAGCTAAGCAGGGCCCAGCTTCCCGCAGCTTGCCTGTTACACTTCCACACGCGCCTCCCCCACCGCTCGCATAATCCGTGTGCACTGTGAGAGCTCTGAAAATGTCGTGGTCCACGAGAGGACTTCCATAACCCTGCCCTTAAGAGGTACCGTTATTCATACTTCATTTTATTATTTGAGAGACAGAGAGTTAGGGAGAGAGAGCCTCCCTCTGCTGATTCACTCCCCGAATGCCTGCAACAGCTGGGACTGGGAGCTGAGACCTCAATCCCGGGCTCCCATGTGGGTGGCAGGAACTCAGTTGTGCTATTTCTGCTGCCTCCCGGGTTCTGCATTAGAACCTAGAACCTAGAATTGGGAGCCGGAGTTGGGAATCAAACTGAGGCCTCCCAGTGTGGGCTGTCTGAACCATTGTGCCAAATGCCTGCCTCCACTGTTACTGTCGTGACGTTACTTTTCAGCCATTTTTGTATAAAAAATATATTCATATACAAGTGCATGGGTAGACTTTTTGTTATTAAGGGTGAGATCAGGTAGTACATTTCTCTTTGGTTGTGTTTTCTTCTTAATATGGCAGGAATGTATTTCCAAGTAAGTAATGCTTTTTTGCTATATAGTTTTAAGGGTTATATAGTATTCCACTTTGTGGATGTTTCATAATGTGTTTAGCCAACCTTCTGTAATTTATTTATTTGTCTATCCCTATAACCAATTGGTAAACATTTAGGCAGTTTCCAGAACTGTTAGAAACAGTGCTATAGCAGACAGGTTTGTGAATACGACCCTCTGTTTTTGTCTGTCCAGGAGACAGCCTTGTGCCTGATGCACTGTTGGGATTATGGTAATTAACTTTGCGTTAATTGGTTAATCGGTGAAGTGGCCCAGTTTGATATCTGTGGGGATACGTGCTATTTCCTATGCAGTAAGGGACGCCTGTTTGTTGACACGTGGATTCTCCTACATGGTTCATTTCTTCACAGGTGGGACCGAGGCACAAATCACCTGTTGTTCAACATGCTGCCTGGAGGTCCCCCAGATTACAACACTGCTCTGGACGTCCCCAGAGACAGGTAGGCATATCTGGGTGTCCCTGTGGGGGGCTCTGAGGAGGAGGTGCATGTAAGCCCCTGTGAGTCTGTTGGGACTCGTTTCGTTGTCAGCAGGGGACCGGCCCGGGCGTTTCCCTCTTAAAGGCCTCCAGGTGCTGCAACTTGCTTAAATCTGTGGTAGGAAGCCAGCCGTGGCTTCTGTCAGCACAGTCTCCCAGGAGATCGATTTCTGAGCCTCAGTTCCATTTCCCTGAGGCCACGTTCATGACTGGCTTGTGTCAGCTCTCCCTGCATTTGGGATTCTTTGCCAGAAGTAGCCCTGCAGCTTGGGGAGGGAGGGGGGTGTGGAGTGAGGCCTGACGCCCGCGGTGCGGGGAAGGGCAGCTCTCTGCGGTCCCAGGCACCGTGCTGTAGCAGGTCCCTCCCTGCCTTCTTCCCCGCGTCCCTCCACTCCTGTTTTCTTCCCTTCCCCTCCTCCTTTTCTGGTAGAATCTCCCAAACAGACACATGTGGACTGTGGCGGTCCACTGTGGATCTGAGTTCCTTCACTGTGCACATCTGCCCTTTGCACCCAGCTGAGCCGCCCCAAGCTCTTGGAAAGCTCTGGAATGAGGTGTTGAGTAACATACTTCCCTCATGCTTGGTGCCAGGCTTGGAGGAAAGAAGGTTTGGGCCCCATAAGGGTCCTGGTTCATGTTAAGGGTAGAGGACCGGCAGGAGCTTACCTGTGAACTCATTTATTCCAAGTCTCATTAGCCTTGGTGTTTAATTCTTGGAACCGTTCGTTACTGAAAATGGTAAGAGCCTGAGGTGTCAGCCTGCAGCCGGCTGCTGTTCTCCCCTTGTCAGAGGCCCAGGTGGTCATTTATAAAAATCTACACCTAGGACCACTTTCCCCAGGAAGGTTAAATCTGCACCTTCTCTGTTGTAAGTGGTTACTTCCGCCAGTTTTGAGTCTGTCTGGAAATACAGCTATCACGGGAAGAAGCAATGCCCTTGGCTCCACTGCAGAAACCTCTGTGGGCGATAGGGGGCAGCCCCGCCACGCGGAGCCTGCAGAAACCAGCAGCACACGGGGCGCTCCCTGCTGGGGCTCTCCGCCCTGCGCAGGTGCATTGGTGCCTGCTGGGGCTACTGCATTATGGACGTGGTTGTTCCAGGGAAGGGGAACTGCTTCAAGAACACAGAAGGGGGAGGAAAAGAGCCATGAGGAATGGGATATTCTCACCCCTTGGGTTTCTTTTCAGAAGGGCTTCTTTTTGCTGACAGTTTGGAATCTGCATGTGCAAGGGAGCTGGAGTTTGTTTTTATCAAGGACACACGTCAAGTGTGGTTTCATTTCCCTGAGGAAGGTGTCAGGCAGGCAGGAGAAAGTCTGAGTGCTGGCTTGTGCTTCCGTGTTAAGGGTTGAGCAGGTTCATCACTTTCCCTGTGCCAGTGTTTCTATAAGTGACTACAGTCAACCCGAGCAAATGGCGCATCACCGCCGGGCGCATCACCGCCGAGTCCCCCTCTGTCTGTCTCTGCGAGTCCTGGGAGGCCTTCGGGTTGGGGTGAGGAGCAGTAGATTTGCTTGTCAGTTTGTCTTATCCTCTGTCCTCGCTCTTGACTTCAGAGGAGGGAGGAGCCGTGCTTGTGCAATGGTTTGTGGCAGGGGCTGCGTGCCATGGAGGGCTGCTCAGCCTGCCTCGAGCACTTGGGGCTGAGAATGATGTTACTTAGGAAACGCAGGGCCT